>NC_140965.1:81754771-81892271 GCF_056783735.1 Eptatretus burgeri
TTTGTTTTCATTTCCCAAGCTAAAATGGCAATGTATAAAAGTAAAAAGTCATGGATACAGAATGATTTGTATAGCATGGATCCCTCAGTAATTTATAAAGCAAGTTGTGAAAGCCAGATCAAACTGGAATTTTTTCCTGTCACTCTCATCCCAGTCAGTTACAACCCTTTGAGGAATTGTTGCACAGATGTCCCTCGATTTACAAATGCCCGGTTTACTTTTTTTCACTATTACAAAATTAACTTTTAACGGCATGTTTTTCGATTTAAATCCCCCTTTTTCAAGATAACGTAATTCAAGTATTGTACAGTACAGTCGAGCACTACAAACAAAATTTCAAATAGGGTTCCACTCCTTTAATGAGCCATATCGCAGCCATGTGTACATGCGTGTGATGCATCAGTCTACTATACCTTTGTTTACTCCATCATTTTATAATCGGCCGTAATCTCGCTCATTCCTCAAGCTAAACTGTTCCCCCAGCGAAACATTCACACCAGGTAGTAATGTTGGACATGAAGATGGGCATTATAAAACCAAATGAGAATGGCGAGAAACTCGCTGTCATTGCCCATCCACTAGGTCTCGTGACATCCACTGTTGGTACCCTCATCAAGAATGCCTATAGTCTAAATAATATGGCACAGATAGAAATTCCTGGATGTTCCTTTTGTATTATGAAAGGAAGAGACATTTTCATGAAACACATGGAAAGCCTGCTGAACCTTTGGATAGAGGATCAAAACCATCAGAATGTTCCCCTATCATCGCTGATCCAGCAGGACACCAAATTCCTATGGGAAGATTTGAATCAACGTGAGTGTGGTGAAGAATCATCCAAATATGCTGCTAATATTTTCAAGGCCAGCCATGGCTGGTGAGAATGTTTCAATAAACTTTCTAATTTGCATAACATCAGGCTGATGGAGGAGGCTTTGAATGAAGGTACCATGGCAGCAGAAAACTTCCCGGAGGAGTTGAAGATGATCATCGAGGAAGGTGGCTACTTCAGAAAGCAAGTTTTCAACTTGGATGAGACTGGGCTCTTCTGGAAGAAAATGCTGCCATGTACCTGCTTCATCTCAAGGGACGAGAATACTGCCTCGTGCTTCAAGGCAGCCAAATATCGGCTAATTCTTCTGCTTGGAGGCAATGTAGTGGGGACTTTAAGCTCAACCCTCTCTTGGTTTACTGCTCCAATAACCCAAGGCCTCAAAAGGGTTACATTCAGCCTCATTTTCCTGTGGTGTGGCCGTTTAACACAAAAGCTTGGATGACGGGAGCTCTCTTCCTGGATTACATGGTAGCATATGTCTCCACCACCATCAAGGAATATTGTGCAAAGCATAATCTAGACAACAAGGCTTTGATCATGCCCTGAGTCATCCACCCAACATTGAGGATGTAGCTGACAACATCAAGGTGGTGTCTTTTCCACCCAACACCACTTCCTTGCGGCAACCAATGGGCCAGAGCATCATTGTGATGTTCAAGGCTTATTGCCTTTGGCGCATATGAAGCATATTATCACCGAGTCACTAGGGTGACTCGGTGATAATATGCTTTGCATGATTCTCAGTGATAATATGAAACGTAGAAAAAAGTTTATTTTAAGAAGACAGACCAACTATCCCTGAAATACGGGGCTACCGAGTCAGAAGAAGAAGCCAGGACCACATCACAACCACCACCACCAAAACAGCTGACTACCAAGAGGCTTCCGGAGGCGTTCAGTCACATTAAACAAGCCATGGCCATCTTCAAGGACGATGACCTGAATAAGCATAAAAATTTTCCCTCATGATGGAAGATGTGTTAAGCTGTTATAAGGAGCTGTATCGGGACAAGAAAAAAAATCTATCCAGATGTCTTTTCATATTGTTATGTGGAAGAGGTGGGGGGGGGGATTCATAACTCGACTGTGGGAAGTGTAACATGTGATTAGAGTAGGTCAGATTGCCATGTAACAGGGACCTATCAGAGTAAGTTGTTTGTTACATGTGATGCTGAGGAGGCAGTGTATGTAATTTAAAGACAGGATAGTCAGTAATATGGTTTGCATAAACACCTCTTGTTTCTGGGTGGGGCCAGGTGAGGATTTCCCATCACAGAGACACACGTGTCACGTGTGCGACTCGGCCGATCATGATCTCTCTGGCCGATAGGTGGAAGCCATGGTGGTGTAGTGTGCTGTGGAACCCAGAAGAAGCAATGTGGATTTATTTTTATTGGGGCGAGAGCCAGAGGAGGACTCTGCCCAAGAAGGGAGAGTAAGAAGAAGCTCCTGGGAGACAGAAAAGAAAGGGACACCAGAGCTCTGGCATGCCGTGAGGACAAAGGAGGACATCGGAGATCGGAGACAGGAGAACTCCACATGCACCGCGTGGAAAAAAACAAAAGAGGTGAAGAAGAAGATCCAGGAGAGAGGACGGAGGGCAGACCAGGAGGCCTTGTCTGGAAAGGATAGAGAGGGCCACGAGGGCTGGTTGAGGGGCTGATCGTCACTGGCGCTTCTTGTGGCTCGTTCACTTCATCGTGCTTTGGTTGGCTTTCTTCATCTTTGGTGCTACTCATCGTTGGCGCTGCTCATGGCTGGTTTACCTCGTCTTTAGACTGACTTCATCGCCGGCTCTCATTGTCTCGCTCCTGGTTTCCAAAGGCTCACTCCAAACCGAGCTGCATTGAGTCCTGTGTCCACCCCTGCACACTATCGATAAAGGGAAGTCCCCGCCTGCATTATTATCTTGTTTATAAAAGTGTGACCTGTGGCGTCTGGAGTGGGTTAGGTTTTCTCTCTTTATTTCTCATCATTCTATATAAGTTTGTGTGTCCCCAATTCCGTTTTTGTATCTTTTCATTTGCTTACTTTGTTCCAAACTGCTTGTCTTGTGCACTTCCCCCCCAAATATTCAATACAAAGTAAGCCCTTTAAAAGGTAAGAAAACGTGTTCGAGCCGGCTGCTTCCCGTGTGTGTGTGCCATCCGTTTTGGCTTATTTGGGTGACCTTGGGGAATGGTAAATAATAATTAATGAGCACAGTGCAGTGAGAGACCCTTTGGACATTTCCCAGGTCAAAAGGTCCCGGCGCTGAGGCATCCTGTGTTAACGGAGCCTCAGACGTCTGACAATATGTTACTCAAGCGTCTACCTCCAGCCTCTCAGGTAAGGATTTTGTATTTACTTAGCATGAAGTAGGATTTATTAATGCAATGTCTTTATTTCAGATTGTTGTTGGTGTTACTTGTAACTATTTTTCTTATGTTATAGTGAAAGAAAATATTACGTTAGTGAGGCTTAAAAATTTGGGTCAGGAACACATCCCCTATTCTTTACCTTTAAAGCAAAGGGAAAACTGATTTCTATTTACGTTTTTTCGGTTTTCATTCCACTCTCCAGGAACACATCCCTTTCATAAATCGAGGGATACCTGTATTAATGGCAACATTTCTGATGGCTGGTTAGTGTTTATCCTCTATTCTGTTTTGTGCTTATTTGGTTATCTTTACATAATAATGTTCGTGTTTTCTTTGTTTGTAACTGCTGTGTTCATTTTTTTGAGTTTCACTGTTATAAAACCTCTTTCCCCGTCCCACCCCCCCCCACTACCGCTTCCTCCCCAACCTCCCGCCTTTCCCCAAACTCAGTCCCATCCCTGCATATGGAGTACTACCATTCTCCATGATACTTATGGAATAAAATTCAGTCTTTCTCTCTCTTTTACCCCTTGTCATTGGTCCTCTTTGTAGGGGAGTATCTACGGAGGGTATCCGTGCACCCCCCCCCCCCCAGGACTCTACCAAACCAACTTCATTTTATGGTCCCATTACACATTTGAGATGTTAACAAAAAAAAATTCCCGGCACTCTGGCGATATTCAAAATGGCCGCCAAATGGGTAAAATCATAGAATACGGTATATAACATCTCAAAAATGTGGCAAATTGGAAAAATAATCATTGGGATTTGGTTCCTGATCATTAGTTACTAGTTTCTGATAATTGGGCTTTGTTGCCATTTTGTCAAAGATAAATCTCATGGTTGACGATGTGCAACCAGAATAGATGATAAATGATTAAATCAATTCAAATCTTGATTTGAGAAGATTGCCCACATAATATTTCCTGCAATTATAATGTGGTGAAACTACTTTTTTATGAGTTAAATGGGAAAAACTACTTTGACAGGGTGGTGTATATGTAGTGTACATACCTTAATTGAGCTGGCTGTCCGGTCTGGTTTGATTCCTGATGCGACTATGAATCAGTGCTTCTCAGGCCAGGAATTGCATCACAAAGTGTGCCGTTCCTCGGATGTACATAAAACCAGGTGTCCTGTCTTCTAGCATTGGCTGGTGGCCAATTCAGATCCCACAGTATCTTTTGATGAAGAGTAGGTGAGTTATCACCATTACACTGATAAAATTCCTGCCGTGACTTTTGATAGCACACACTTGGCAAGTGTCGCGAGTATTCCAAAAAACCCTCAATAGGAGTTGATTGAGATTATCATCCTACAATGGCCTGTAATTGGCTATTTTGAAGGTTATGATGATGGTGATGATCGGGGGGAAAAAATTATACTAAAAATTTCAACCATGACAGTATTCCCACACTGTTTCCATGGAGGAATTGTTCATTTTGCTGCACAAACCCTCCCACTCTTGGACTTTGGCACCAGTTGATCTTTTCTTGCTTCTTGAAATAAACAAAGCTTGGTGGCAAGAATGTTTGCTCGAATAGAGAGTGGGAGAATCACAAAATTGTCCTTGTCAGACCCATATAGGCTCTGAAGATGAGAAGTGGACCAAGAGAGGGTGTTTATCACTTTCCAGGGAGATTGTTTTGAAAGTTAAATTTGTAGTCATGTCATCTCTTTGAGTTTATGCTCACAATGGTGAAATATTGCTTAATTTCGATTTGTTAATGTTGTCACACTCAAAGAAACCACCCTGGGGTGCAAATGGGGTTTGACATCTTTTCCTTACAGACAAACGAACAAAACTTTTGACGTGGTTTGGAATATCTTTTGGAGTCATTTTCCTGTTGCTGCTCAAAGCTGGAGGAATATTTTTCTGGAAAAAGCAAAAAGGTAAGAAAGCGTTTATGTCTCAATTTACATGTTTTTCTTCTCATTTAATTTAGCGAAATAATAAAAAAGAAATTGGTGGTACTTGTACAATAGCATAAATAAGTCCTCCCAAGTCCAACCAACCCAGGAAATGAAAGTGCATTAAGAGGATCTGCATTAAACATAAACTAGAAGGGCACTCAGGAGAGCGCATACCTCTGCCACGTAATGCCTGATCCACGAGAACATATCGGGCCCATTACATTTTTGAAATATCATAATATACAGGACTATATCGTTTTTGGCCCTATCTCTCAATGGTGAAGAATCACTAAAGATTAAATTACTCTCGAATCCAGATCCGGATTCGGATCTTCACCAAAATCGAATCAATTCGTCCTAGCCACACACCCAACCTGTCCAATAAGTTTCGTGCGATTCCATCCTCAACTTTTTGAGATATCGTGCTATATATCAGTTTAGCACTATCTCTCAATGGTGAAGAATCATTTAAAACATTATCAGATCCGGATTCGGATCTTCACCAAAATTGAGTCATTTCTTCCTTATCACACACCCAATATGTCCACCAAGGTTCATCTGAATCCGTCCACAACTTTTTGAGATATTGTGCTTTATATCGTTTTTGGCCCTATCTCTCAATGGTGAAGAATCACTTTAAAAATTCTAGTCGCCGGATCTGGATCTTCACCAAAATCTAATTACTTCATCCTGGTCATACACGCAACCTGTCCATAAAGTTTCATCCGGATCCAACCACAACTTTTTGAGATATCCTGCACACAAACAAACAAACAGACAGAAAGGGGTGAAAACATAACCACCTTCACCTTCAGTGGCGGAGGTAATAAACTAGTTCAACAGCACTCTTCAACGTCACGACGTCGACTGATATGCCTCTGTCCACATTACATAATTATACATACTTCTACAAAGATTGATTTAAATCCCTTCAGCTGTTCTAAAGTAACATTTTTACCTAACATGACCTCTGACCTTTGACCTTTTGATGCCAAAATTTAATAAGTTCATCTTTGCATCATAACGTACACTTATATCAAATTTGGTGAAAATCCTATCACTGGTTCACAAGTTAGCGTGGTCACAGAATTTTTACCGAACCGGACCTTTGACCTATGATATCTTGACCTGACAATCTAATGAGTTTGTCTTTACATCATTATACATACTTGTACCAAGTTTGACTTGGATCCCTTCAGCCGTTCTTAAGTTATCGCGGTAACAAAAACCTGTCATGGACCCTGACCTTTGTTCTTTGACATCTTGAAACCAAAATCTAACCAGTTCATCTTTGCATCATAATATATACTTACAGTGTACCAAGTTTGGTCAAAATCCCATCACTGATTTACAAGTTAGCGTGGTAACAACTTTTACCTAACTGGACCTCTAACCTTTGACCCTGAAGCTCTTGACTCGATAATCTCATCAGTTAATCTTTGCATCATTCCACATACTTGTACCAAGTTTGACGTAGATCCCTTCAGCCATTCTTAAGTTATTGCGGTAACGAAAACCTATCACGGATACACGGACAGACAACCCGAAAACATAATGCCTTCAGCGACTTTGTCAGCAGAGGCATATAAATGTACAAAGAAGCTGAGGGTGAATCAGATTGCAGGGATTAGAGGATGAAGCAAAGGGGAGTTTAAAATTTGTCAAGCAAGCACAAAGGTAAATTGGGGAAGGCATCATGAGGATTACCATGATACTTGAGGTGGGAAACTTCAGGTAATTTGATGAAGGCAATATGAGAAAGTCTCCTTTTCCTCAGATAGCCTGATGTTCTTCCTATTTTCCTGCGTGAGTAAGGCAAAGTGGCGAATACCAAGATACTTGAGGGAGGTTCGGACCATTTTAGGAAGACATCATGAAAAATGCCAGGCAAACTGAAGAAGGCATTGTGGTGGTATCAGGGAATTTGAGGAATGCATATAACAAGGAATATGTGGCTTTATTTATAAGAGAAAAAGGCTCAGAAACGCTTCTGCATTTCACCTCTGTTTGTGATTTTCATTTTACACTTCATGGTATTTTTAACCTCCGCCGTCTTCGAAGATGGATGGAGGTTACTGTTTTCACCCCTTTCTGTTTGTTTGTTTGTTTGTTTGTTTGTGAACAGTATTACGGAAAAACTCCTCGACGGATTTCGACGAAACTTGGTGGGGGGGGGTTAGGTATGGTCCAAGGATCATGCCATTAAATTTTGGACTTGGTCCCCCCCCCCAAAAAAAAATTGTTGGAGAATTTTTTTTTTTTTTTTGCATTTCTACATGTTTTAAGTGATTTCCAATCCCCTCCCCCCCAAAAAAAATTGTTACCCCCCACAAAAATAGAGAATTTTTTTGCATTTCTACATGTTTTAAATGATTTCCAAACCCCCCCAAAAAGAATTGTTACCCCCCCCAAAAAAAAATTAGAGGAAAAAATTTTTTTTTTGCATTTTTACATGTTTTAAGTGATTTCCAACCCACCCCCCCCACCCCCAAAAAAAAATTGTTCGAGAAAAAAAAAATTTGCATTTCTACATGTTATAAGTGATTTCCAACAAAAAAAACATGCCAACATTATAATTGCGGCTGATTTTGGAACTTCAGGTGGATATACCCATGTAAAATCAATTTCTGTCTCAAGGAATCTAGTTATGACGAATGAATTGAGTATGTAAAAGGAAAAGTTACAAACTATAACTCTGTTAGCACTGTTGACGTCAAATTGAATGAATAGGATATCAGGTTCACTTGAGTGATCTAGCAGTATTGGCGGCGGAGGTTTTGCACTCTCCCGAGTGCTCCCCCTCTTGTTTATTATTGTTTAACTTATTTGGTATGTTTGAACATTCAGGTTGAGAAATGTTTTTGTATGTTATTATCATGTGAGGCTTATTACCCTGTGCACACAAAGCAAAAACCGGGGTTAAGCAATTGGTCCATGTCCATCCATCGTCCGTCCTTCTCTCTGTCATCAGTTTATGATCGAAGAACAATTTATTTAAATCAAATGTAATATTTTGCCCACAAATTGGAACATATAGGCCATGATCCAGACCCGATAATTTTTTTGCCACTGGTACCATCTGAGGGGAATAATGCTCATCCTAATTTTTGGCAGGGTATACATCTCTGGAGTCAGAAACTATGTGATAGCATTGCATTGGTGGTAGCCTTTTGTGTGGTATTAGCCGTTTAGTAACCCCATCCCCAAATAAACTTTTCTGAAACCGGCGTAAGACAGAAGAAGACATTCAATTTAAAAGTAATGTTTTTCTCTTATTATGGGCTATATCTTCTTGAAAATTGTTAGGCACGTAGCTCATGTTATTTGCTTTTCAAAACAGTTGCTAAAACTCGCCTAGCCATAAGTGTTTTCAATTACAGGCACTGATAGTCCAGTGCTGATACATTGCAGAACATGATTTTGTTTTCATAAAAAGTGGTACGTAAGTTTTTTGCCCATACCTTAATTAATGGATACCATGTTTAAATGGATACCAATTTAATCATAAACTAAAATAACAAAATATATTTTAAGTTAGATGTACATTATAAATGTTATTGTTATTATTGTTACCCCACCCCCCAAAGCGAAGAATACCGCAAATCAAGGAAATTTGTTACTTTTAGTTTTTCTTGCATGCAGGCTACAAATATATTGATAAAAAAACATCTTAAATGACTTGAAGGTTCATAATTTTATGTATGATTTAAATGACCAAGTCCTGTTGGCCGAGGATGGAAGATGGAGAAGGAAGAAGGGGTTGAAAAGTTGGTGGTGCACTGGATGGATGGATGGTCAGCCAGCACCTGAGGTGGTCCTTGATTTATTTGCCTGCAATTGTAAAACGAAGTGTTCACTACCAAAATGTGTGTGTTTGTCAAACGGACTGAAATGCACTGATATGTGCAGCCTGCCAGACTGTGAAAGCCAGGCATCCATCTTTGAGTCAGATGATTGGGGAAAGTTTAGATGAGGATATTGAAGAACTGGATAATGATTATGATTTTTAAGTTAATCTTGAACACTTTATGTCACTTACAATCAGTGCATACAATCAGAGATGTCTTAGAAACTATAAAGGACCCATCTTTGGTTCATAAGACAATATGTTTATCAGCAACACATTGGGCCGAGGTAATGGCCTTGTTCGTGTGGAAGACCACATTTGTGTTTCTATTCTGTAATTTTATGCCCTACAACAGAAGAATATCTTTCATTTTCACATTTGACTCATTCATCAGATTCACATGATTAACCATCTTGCTACTGTCTTATTGGTTTATATTGTGTAATACAGGTGTTTGATACCTTCATATGTGCATTATTGAGTATCTAAATCCCTGAAATTCTGTATTTTTTTTAGAAATTACAGGGAAAAAACATTAATCTTGTTCATGAACATTGAACATGCTATCATGCTATCAATGGGGGGGGTGCAAAATGTGGTGCAGGGCAATGCAGAAGAAGTGTTAATCGGTATGCTCTTTCAGTGATGCATCCACAATGGACGAGACAAGATGGGGGAGACAGAACGTGTGAGAGATAGCTTAACAGGGCGTGTAAGAGAATCTGAAAATATGTTTAATTGTGATGATGACTTTGGAATGCCATGGGAACCAAGCACCGATGATTGGGTGATGATCTGGCAACAACCCAGCGTTGTTCGCCTGGCCCGTCCTTGTGCTGCCATCTCAGCTTGGCTTTCATTCGACGATGCTCCGCTCCATAAAGTTTTGAAAAAGGATGAAAGACTAGACAAAAAGAGGTGAAAGAGATGCTGATTCGCTCTTTTTTCGAGCCCAGGCAAAGGAGGAGCCAGAAAGCGGATCAAGAAGCTCTGTAGATGTTTCTGCGCATCCCTATTGGTGCTTAGACGCCACTCCGAAAAGTAGCCCCGCCCTGCCAGACTCCAGAGCTGAAAATGGCCTCAGTTGCTCTCAGGCTCCGGCATGCAACAGAGCTCCATAATTCCTACGGGGTGCGGGTTTTCGGGAATGCTCTTAGTCACAAACGTGCGCTGGACTCCAACTGAATGCTGTTAGCGGATCGCCAGCACTAGCCAGACGTCACCAAATGAATCCCAGCACACATTCACACTTCGATCTACACGCCGAAGTATTCTGTCTCGCAGGCACCCACTTTGTCCTCCATTCCTCGGCATCCCCAAATGACCGTTGTAAGCGTCCAGGGAGCTGATGGCAGTTGCGGCAGTTATAGTGAGGTGAGGGAAGTGCTGTGGCATCTACGACAAAGTATTGAAGCATTGTAAGCAGTTGAGCCAATTGTGGTGATGAGGTTGAAGTGGTTGGAAGCAGTTGTGTCGTTTGTGGTGGAGGTCAGGTGTAGGTTGTTGTGGGGACTACTAGGAGGCGTTTGTAGTGATCATGGTGAGCATTGTAGCAGAGTGGTGAGGGTCTGAGGTGATGTGTTGGTTGGTTTATGGCACGTGGTTTGAATGGGGATGCTGCAGTCACTCTTCATGACATCATTGTCTAGCCCCGTCGTATGCATGCATGCATGGCTGGTTTTGTGTGTGAAATGAAGTGAATAGAACCAAATAAGGATAAGAGCAGGGGATTGAAGACCAAACTAAAAGCCCTTCGCAATGCAACTTGTCCCATTTACCCACTAGACATATGAAGGGCTAACTGAATGAATACTAACAAAATAACTGTCTCAAGATCACAAAATTTTGGATGCTATTGCCTTGGGAAAGTGCTGGCTTCGCAGAACCGCAACAATATTTTTATTCTGGCTGCTTTGCAGTCAAATAAAATTGAAAATCATTCCAAATGGCAAACTTACCGTTTTTAATGATGTCATAATGGACACAAACAACAAGCACGAATAACTGATGTAACATGTTAGATAGGGTGATGTAATAGACACTGCGGAAAGCAGCTCTAAAATCGAAAAATTATTTATTTATACACCTTTTAACCTCTTTAAACCTCCATTTAGATTGAAATGTATACTTGACGACTGTAGAACACAAATTGCCTTCATAATACATCCAATTACCATACACAGCATGAGAGGGCGGCACATGTGAGAGGGTCGGGGTGAAGAACATACTGATTTACGCTGCATTGTATGGGGATCAATAAGGCCTCCATATCCTAAACTGCGACTCACCGTCGTTTTATTACAGCGCGGCGACATCGCGCTGTTATATAATTGGCTATTCTGTCCTGTGTCTTCTGTCACACTTATGGCCGCGTAAGTCCCTTTGATCTGAGGGCTATAAATAGAAATTTGTCCAACGTCACAACTCTTCCCATCATGCATGTCTACATTTAAATTTTACAACTGCAAAATTGTTTCATCATTCTTAACCTAGACTTTTACTGCCCCCAGCCGCACAATATCGAAGTATTCGCTTCTTGTTATAGTGTATAATGGTGATGTATCAGATTGCTTCAGTTGCGCTAAATTTCCGGATTTTTTTAACGATCTTTAAAATCATTATTTTATGAAAATTGAAATATTATACTTGAACTGCTTGGGGTATCGTGTTCTATGAACTCTATAGTTACATTCTGTAATAATTTCATATTCACATCGAGTGATCTTGATCACACTTTATGTCTTTGTGTTTTCTCTATGTATTAGTTTCCTTTTATGGAACAGATGAATTTCTTCTTTTTTTTTTAACTTTAATCTGGTCTTCTGTGCATGCGCATGTATGTATGTATGTGCGTGCACATTCATGTTTAGAAGTTGTTGCATGAGGCTTGAATTATGCTTACAAAATCACGTTGGATGTTTGGAATATCTCTTCACACGACCAGTTTACCATGGGTGTAAATCTGTCACGCACACCTTTAATATTCGCATTGTAATACTCTCTCATCTGATGGTTTAATTAACAGATAAGAAAACAAACGAAAGAGGAACATCAAGTGCTAATCACCAGAATGTTTCTTCATTGAATGAGGTGAGCCCGGTAACATTTGCTTTCCTTTTATAACACTCATTCCATTAAACATTGAACATTACATTAAACATTGCACCTTTTTTGTATTTAAAATTAAGAATTAAAATGATTCTTAAAAGGTCAATATTTGAACAGTTTTGTTTTTTTAATTGGGAAGAGCACGTGACATTTTATCGATCTCGCTAAATGTTTATTTGATACAAAATGCAGATTGAAAATGATTTTGGCACAAGTTTCCTCTTGAAAAAAAAATAGAACGATGCATCTCTCGAAATCAACTTATACAGTCGATGCACAGAATGACAGAAGGTAGACAATAAAAGCTAGGGACATGACATGAAACCCATGAGGCCCACTTTGAGTTTTTCTTATTTTATTGCATTGAGTGAGATATTGTTCTCTGCTCTTGGAATCAAAATTTTTACTGGAAACATTTGATGGGCAAAGTATATCAAAATCAACAAGCTTGGCAGGTCGTCAAACTAACCGTGTTCTCAAAAGAAACGGTGTTTCTTCATGTTTTATGTCGGGATTGTCATCGAGTCATTTAACACTGATGACAGATAAGCTGAACATCAGTGATGAAAATGTAAAGTCAAGAACCTGACTTACGAAGTGTCACACTTGCTAAAGGCCCGGTCACACCTTGACGTTTTAGCCAGCGATGGCAACGTGTTAAAATTTATGTAAAACGCTGGCTTACGTTGAACTTTAGATGTTTTTTTTAAAGATTCGGACGTATTCATAGCGACTTGGTCTTATGTATAACGCATTGGTAACTACACAGAACGTTTCGTTGTGTTATAGATAACTTATACCAACGAATGCTGAACCTGTTGTCGGCCTACACAACCGATGCCCAACGATAGTCTAACTCAGGCATAGCGCGTTGCACGCATCGCCGACGATGTCGTGACGTAGCCTATTAAAGGGCTGACGCACAACGATTCGAATCATAACTGCCGTAGAAATGGAAGGGTCAAAATCGCGGTCACACCTTGGCGATCTTGCCAGCGTATGCCGACGTAACAAAAAGTGTGTCTAAAACGTTGGGGCACGTCGAATACGGTATGGGTAAGTTTGGTATGCGCGAGTAGAACGCTAAATACGCTATCATAAGTCGTAGTAAGTAGAGTACGTCAAGAAATTTTGAACATGTTCAAAATTTTACGACGTACTCGGCGTATGACATACGTTCGCATGCGATGAGGATAAGTTTTACACACGATATGTGGACGCTTACACACGTCCACAAAGGCTACTTATAAGCTACTCATAAGTCGAAACACGTCGCGGTAATGTCTTTTTTACGCGAAACTTATTTCTAACTTATGTTTGACATGCTTTGAACCAATTCTTTACGTAGCCCCAACACACATCGACGTATGTAGACGTATTCCAATGACGTCTTCCGGTCGACAAAAAAATAAATGAACGTGTTTCTAGGTTACAACTGCCATATAAAGACGTGTTCCCAGCGGTTTTGGGAATTGGTATATAAAAATGGTGCTCATAAAAGGGAACCCAACAGTGTTTTCGAGTCCTTTTTGAGTCGATGTCCATGTCAGCAGTAACAGTATCAGTATCAGTATCAGTATTAGTATTAGTATTAGTAGTAGTTTGTTCATGTTGGCAGTAGTAGGTGGGTGTGAGGGGGAGGGTGTGGGTTATGATGGATCGTCCTTGCGTCCGCGTGTCCACGGGTAGGTTCATAGGCTGCCACTCAACGATTTAAATGGCTGCATCTCCACTATTGAAAGTAGACGCTTGCGCTCAACAATTGGATTTTTTTTTACACTCAACGACTTTTAAACGGTACCACTCAGCCATTTTCATTGTTTACAATGAACGATTTAAATTGCTGTCACTCGCCTTTGTTTTTTTTTTGTTTTTTGTTTTTTTTTGACGCTGGGGTTTGGAAATTTGAAACGTTTCTTCTGAACGTGTTAAAACGCTCAAACTCGACTATTTTAAATAGACGCTGCCGATGGACAATTCGAATCATAGCCAAGCTAGACATCGAAGTGTGAACATCCTCGTCATGCCGAAGAAAAGTTTGAAGAATGCTGCAAATAAGTGTCCTGGCCGTGGCCGTGGACGCTGACGCAAGGACGATCCATTATACCGACGTCTTTCAGCCTATGAGTAACTTAAAAGTAACGTCTGTCGACGTGTGGCAACGATCGCGTAACGTGCCAACAACACGTTAATCATAGGTAGGAAATAAGTTTCGGGTACTCTAAACATTACCTCGGCGTGTCTCAACTTATGATTAACTTACAAGTAGCATGTGTTGACGTCTGTCAACGATCGCAGACCGTGCCTACAACTTGTGGCCAGCGTAGCGGAACGTGTGAGTCATACGCCGGCATACGTCGTGAAATTTCAAGCATGAAAAAATTTGAGGACAACCGAAAAGTACAACGTTTAAAGCCAACGTACAACGACGTATGGCAACGTACTACGACGTATGCCAGCGTGCTCTCAATGCTATCAAAACTTACCCATAACGTATTCAACGTGTGCCAGCGTTTTAGAAAAAAAAATCAAAAATCGGCATACGTTGGCTAAAACGTCAAGGTGTGACCGGGCCTTAAGCTCTGCTTATGTCGAGAACAATGCAATGAGGTTATCGCTTCATGTAGTGGTTTTGAAAGGAAGGTTTAGAAGTTGATCATTTTGGTGTGTGTGAGTGACAACAGCAAGAGCGGTCTCTCTGATGGAACTTGTATGAAGGTCACAGCATGGCCTTTGTAGGAACATGTATAACGGCACAAGCTTTGAATCATTTATGCAGGAATATGTGTAGACATAACGTTTTATTATGTGTTTGCATTATTTGTCTGCATCTATCAGTCATCAAAAGCCTGCCAGTATGTCAACATTATCACACTTTTCTTCTCTCGCTAAGTGTGCGAGCTTAACGTATCATGTTTATATGGTCTGTCTCGACATCTACTATCTACATATTGTACAATACTTCAATTGAATGTATTGATCGATCATCGTCCTGGTTTTATATTATCGATTTAAGACATTATACGATTTTCTTTCTTTGCCCTCTATATACAGGGTGACCCCCAAAAATACAGAAGCCATACTATGTAATATGAAATCCTCATTTATCACTCAAATGGCACAACTTTTGGCACAGATTACCTTGAATAGGCCAGGACCAACTGTGCTTAACTGTGCTTAAATGACTTGCTCCAAATGTTTGCCATGGCGCTGCAAGCACACTTCGATTTCACGGGCAAAATGGTTGATCACTCGGATGCATTCCGCTGTAGGAATTAAGCAAATTTTATCAATTATTGTTGTTTTGAGTTATTTTATGGATTGTGGCCTTCTGTAGACATTGTCCTTCAAATAACATCAAAGACAAATCTTGCCGTGAGAGATCTCATGAGTGTGGGGTCCATTCAACAGCAAGTCTTCAACTGATGACTGTGTCACCAAAGTGCATGTTGAGTCAGTTCAGTGAATCATTTGAAATGTGGGGAGTGGTTCCATCGTGTTGAAACCATAGTTTCTCTCTCATGTAACCCCACCCTGCGACTGCCTAAAGCCCTGCCTAAAGAGTGAAGAGGTCACGCAAGCACGAGATTGGGGGGAAAGGGAGGGGGGGTGTAAATCCTCAATATACACAGTTCATGGAGTTGACAGGCCCATAATGAAGGAAATGGGCCTCATTGGAAAACCAGTCATTGTCAAGGAAGTTAGGCCTTTTTTCAATCTTGTCTGCAAACCACTGGCACATTGTCACTCTGTTCTACATATGGCTGGCAATCAGTTTGTGTTTAATATAAATTCTGCCTGGATACAGTTTCACATCGTGGAGGAGATTTCTTCTCTCTGATTCAAGTGAAATTCCAAGCTCTTGACTCCGACGGCTGAGATTTCTTAGGACCTCTGCCCACTGAATCACAAACAAGGTCAATGTTCTCAGGAGACCTTGTATGTTGAGGACGTCACAAATGTGTTGGTCCTCCAGGACTTTTACTGTTGAGATTTGTGACAACTATTACGTGCCCGTAAAAAAAAAAAATAATAATAATAATAATTAATAAATAAACCACACAGGCCGTTTATTCACAGTTACGATTTGTGACAATGTCTTTTCTCTGAACCTTTTGACCCAGGCAAATATCTGTGACTTCCACGGCACAGTGTAAGTTCCAAACTCACGTTTAAATTCTATTTGATTCTAATTGTAGGTGCCCGCTTGAATAAATATCTTCACAGAATAAGTCTTCTGCCCAATTGTCCATGGCATCTTCAAATAGGGAAGAATCCTCTCCAACTTTCGTAGTCTGTCTTGTGGTTCACTTTTCTTTAATCACCTGAAAAAACAAGAGGTTGTCGTTCGTAAGACGGAAGATATTGGACAAAAAGTGAGCTCCATTTTTTTGGGGGGGGGGGGGTCACCCTGTACTCATCGTCCATTTTCAAGGCAGAGTCCAATTGGTAGAGGTTCCAAGTAGTTATTGAGGAGGGAAAATGGATTCCATGCCAAAATTTGATTTCAACTTTTTTTCATAGATTCTGTTGTCCCTCAAAATACACAAAGTAAAAAGGTTTGATAAAGAATGTTAAACTTGAAATTTTAATTCATTTTCAAATCGTGGAATAAAATATTCTTCATGACTACTTCCGCTTCCGATGCGGATACTCACCAAGGGCGTCATGTCCACTCGCTGTCTACACCATGAGATACATATCTACAGCAGAAAGGTTAAGAACACAACCTTTGTTTTTTAGACCTTTGTTGTTTCAGAAGACACAAGTTCCCTGATAGATTTTGGCTTCCATCTGAACCCTGGTAAAGAATGCATGTGATGTATGTGAGATTGATCATAGATGCCTTTATAATGCCAATTAACAAAGAGATCTTAATAATTGTAATGTCATTTTAAGGGTGGTGGAAGTGCCTTGTAAATGGGAAAGAAGAGTACAGTATTGCTTTTTGTACAACAATTGATTTCGATCTCTTTTCAGGAGAATCAACTAAGCAACAACGTCACACCTGTATATTCGAATCTCTCACCTGTCAGTGAGATGGAGCTCCATAGATTTGATTGCAATGTTCCTGCGGAAAACAGCATCTATGCTAACATTCAGAGTCAGAAGAAGGCCCTTCTACCAACTGGAAATGCTGCGTCAGGTTCTGGCATTGGAAGCTCATACAACAGAAATACCACACCTGCACAAGAAGGTCCCACCACCACTTATGTCTCAGCAAATCCCCCCAAAACTAAGCAACCTCAAGAATGCATCTACTCTTGTGTTGAAATGCCAGTTGTGAAAATGCCCAGTTCATCGCCAGATGAGGGAGTGAAGGCATCATCTGAGAATCATATTTATTCTGAGGTAAATAAGAAATGCAATCATTTTAATCTCAAAGTAATTTCCGCTTTTGGAAAAAAAGATGTCAATCCAGGGCAGAGTCAAGCTTCAAACGCTAGTGCTGCAGCAGAAGCAACACCTATCTATGCAAAAGTGAGTCCTGTTAAAAAAGGTCAAGGAGGAGTACATCATGGGGTTGAGAAAAATGTATATGATGTCCCGAGGCCTGTGTGGCCTGTGGGACAATTAAATAATTTGTCTAACAATCTCAACGATAATATGGTGAGGCAGCACACAGATGAAACACCTCCTCAACAGACACAAAGTCAAGGACACGCTGGATCCTCTCGCGATCACGGAATTGTGTACGCGGATATTAATTTCAAAAACACATAAAGTTCGAAGCAAAAGCTTGCAATGAACCTGCTGCAGGACTTTGCAAAACCCCTCTCACAGCAATGGGCCAACAAGGATGAGCATGCAGTGGTAAGGATAAAATAATGGAATTGAGTGCTCGGCACCGCTTAACAGCGTGGCAGTCTCCATGTAAACAATGCTATCCCACGCGGTACTCGAGCAAATGCTGTCCGGGCCGTCGTTTTCAGTTTTACTCGATCCTCTTGTAACAATTTCCCCAAAACAAATTTATTGGGTTGTCAATAGCTACAGAGTACGAGAAAGAGGGAAAGAATGACAAATAAATGGGGAATCAGAAGGAGGAGCCTCCTGCCAAACTTATCTGTGGATTTTTACCTTCCACTGTGCATTTTTGAGGAGGAGGGCATTTGATGTTTGTATATCTTCAACGATTAGGATGAAAAGTAGAGTAAAAATTAAAGTGTGAAATGCACGTTTCAATAATATTATGAGTTTACATAACGGGGGTATGTCTGAACATTTCATTGGTTGTTGTATCGTTTTGAATCTGACTACGGCCGCCATTTTTACTAACATAACGAAGCACCTTTCTCGTGAGGTGAGCCTAGGTGAGCATCTTGAAAAGCGGTTGATACCGAACTGGCTTGAAAAGCGATACCAAGCTGGTGCAAATATTGAAATAATCAACGTCATAAAACTACTGACTTGATAAAAACGAATTTTTCTACTTTGTAAACAAAGTTTAGGTTTGAGGAGGGGCGTGAACACGAGTAAACCTTTCTGTGAAAAATCCAAAAGTGATAGGCTGAAATGTAGCACAGGTAACACTGCTCACTGGTGTACATGAAGGAATTGAGTAGATCTAACATATCATCAACATACAAAACAAGGCAACACATCGAGAGAGAGTGGAGGGTGCGGGGATGAACAAACGAGCGCAACAGTGTGAAAGAAGAAGTGGCAAAGAATGCGAGTGAGATAGAGAACGAAACGTAAGGAGGGATCACGAACAAACAAGATAAAAATTCGAGGACAAATCCAAAGAAGGATGTGTGGTGATGATGATCAATGACTGTGCAGGTACACAAAGTGCAGGTGAGGATCAAAGCATATGAAAATTCAATGATTACTTTCCAAAGTAACAAAGGACTAAAAAATATGGTTGAAATGCTTCAACATTGCTAAATATAAAACTTATAATTCTTGTTCCACCTTTTCCTATTTACGTTCTGATTTAGTTTGAGAGGCTGTAGGTTAAAGTACGTACACAGAACGTCTTCGCTTATCAATAACTTAAGGAGTTCAATCCCTTGCTTTTCATGGTCTTGCTTTTGAATGTTTGAGCTGAACAATGATTTCCACTTACTGCACTGATGGATTCATATCCCTTTGGTTGTAGACAACAACATCATCATCATCATCTTGTATGCAGCACGTGAATAGGTAGGTTTGCATCATTGCTGAGATCCCATGTGTACTGCTGATGCAGTAAGGTGTCGGTTCGAGAATTAATTAGTAATTTTTTCTGGGTGCCGGTGATAAGTCTCCTCTTCGCAGAGGACACCATGGGGTCACTAACATCCGGTGAGTAATGCCAAGAGACAGGACACCCAGCTTAACGTCCATCCGGTGCATGGTGCACGCATCGATGAATCACCCTGCATCTGAAACACCAGGATAACAGTTTATAGCTGAGTCGGGATTCGAACCCAGGCTAGACAGCTCAGAGGCAAGTGCATGTACCTCTCGGCTATCCTCTGAGGACACATTACACACATTGAGTATCATCCTACTTAACCAACACAGCAACCCAATTCACCCTCTTAATATAACCTCCAGGTACCTATTCATAAATAGTCTTTTCCAACTAACGTTTGTCGCAAGTTCTACATGTCAAAGCCTTCCTGTGTAACATCCCACCACATTATACTCTTGATATCGCATGACCACTAGCTCATCTTCAAATGGTACCCCCTTGTACTGACATTTTTTTATGGTTACAAATTCAATGCACCTGTTTTTGTGTCCCATACTTTCGCATCGCAGATAGGTCGGTGGCCTCTCTATATTCTGCCGCCTCCTTTATGGTCTTGCACCTTCTGCCCTCTCTCGACTCCGTCTCTCCAAAGTTTCTGCATGGCACACGGTCTGCCAGTAACCCCTCTTCTTGTTAAACTCCCAAAATTCCAGACTCACTTCTCACCTCTGCTCATTTGTTCCTCTTTTCTCTCACCTGTGGTACCAACCTCTCCAATATGTTCAACCTCATTCTTCCATCCAGGGCTTCAAGAAAGCTGTTCATCACTACCTCATGTCACCTCCCATCCATACTCGTGATATCTTCTACCCCCAAATTACCCCATTACCAATAAATCCCTTTTTCTGGGTTATTGTGATTTCTCCCTCCCCTTTTCCTCACTTCTTTTAATCTGTAAGTTTCTGGGTGATTTGTTCCTTTTCTGTTTCATCCCCACTTTCCCCTCCTCTCATTCCTCTGTTTCATTCAGCTTGCATGTAGCTTGTTCACCCTCAATGTGTCCTCCCCCTCCTCCCCTTGATCTCTCGCTCTCACTTCTTTGCTGTTGGCGTTTCCCCCTTTTCCATTCTGATCTAGCTCTTCCATGAGCCTCGATCACATGTATAAAAAAAGAAATACTATTGTCACCTTCTCTTTTGAGGTCCCTGCTCAATGCTCTTTTCGTTAAGTGATGTAAGGTAGGGATCCTGTTGGCTGGATATAATAAACTTTAAGTTGTGGGATTCTCAAATTAAGCCAAACGTTTGAATAGTAAGTATATCGAAAGCCCAGGCTTTGTGCAGCAGTGTGGGTAAAGCCTGGTCGCGTTGCTCTCACCGTTCTTGTCATTCCACTCCTGTACGTGTTGAGAATTGTTTGGGTTAGCTGCCAATACTTTGCGATGGTGATTATATCTGGGTTTGGCTCTTAATCGCGGGCATGTTCACGACTTGTCACCTTATCAAAGGTCCTGGATCAACCACAGCCACTGCAGAGCTGGTTAACAAGCGAGAATTTAAATGGAATGTGGAAAAAGGTGAATCAATGTTGTGAACCATTTTAACACATTATCTACTACCAGAATCGTTTTCTGTTGAGTGTTCTAAAACTTATAAGCAATAAGTTTGTGATGAAGCGAGAGAGAACATATTTAAAGGATCAGATCTCACATTTTGGAAATGAACTTCTGTTTACCTTTAAGGTGTGTTAAGATCTACATCGGGCTGCCAGGATGGTGTTAGACAGAGGTATGCGTACTCACTTCCATTCTGTCCAGACAGGGTTCGAATCCCGACACAGCTAAAAACAGTCATCCTGGTGTTTCACATGTCGTGCGATTCATTAATGGGTGTGTCATCCATCAGAGGGACGCCAAGCTGGAGAATGTGTCTGCCACTGCATGAATATCCCACGTTGTCTTTCACGAATGGTAAATCCAGTAGTGTCCTTCGTGACAAGTAGGCAAGCTATCGCTGGCACCTTGAACAAATTACAAATTCCTACTCTAAACTAAGGAGGAGCACTGCATCACTGCACCCGAACAGCACTCCCAGCAATGATGCAACCCATAGCTGTGGACTGTGCATGAAATGTTGATGACATCTTCAAATATATATATATATATATATATATATATATATATATATATATATATATATATATATATATATATATATATATATATATATATATATATATATACTCATACATACATATATCTGCACTGTCTTGTATCTTCACTTGTATCGATACTTCTTTACGAAAGTACTAAAATCTGAAATCTGATGTTTGCAAATAAACGATGTTGGAGTATGTTTTTTTTCTTTTCCGTATTCCTTTTATT
This sequence comes from Eptatretus burgeri, assembly GCF_056783735.1. Taxonomy (NCBI): domain Eukaryota; kingdom Metazoa; phylum Chordata; class Myxini; order Myxiniformes; family Myxinidae; genus Eptatretus; species Eptatretus burgeri. The sequence goes on from NC_140965.1 coordinate 81,776,402, forward strand.
TTGCACACCTGTGTGCTCATTACTCCACAGGTACGAATTTCACAGGTTTGTGCATTTGTTCGGTGTTGTGACAATGAACATGATTAATGGAGGATCTTGAGATGCATTCCTGATACACACCTGTACTAGTCTAGCCATTGGGCATGTATTGTATGTACGTTGGTGCAACCTGACACTACATACCTGGCCTGCAGGGTAATAAGGAGTCAGGTGATGTCTGAGAACTCCTGAACTGTTCCCCGAATGAAAAGGATTTTTCACTTGATCATCAATTCCCTAATTGGAAAAGTTGTTACAGAATAATAACTTGGGAGCCAGTTTGGAAGATGTGTTTGCTTTCTGAGCCTGCATTAATTGTTGTGTGTGGGTTGCTGGATTTTGTCAAATCCCATAAAAATGTAGTTACTACTTGTCACACAAAACTTTCGGTCTGCCTTGGTGGCACAAGGGAATACAATCATGAGGTGCTGATGTTTAGGGCTCTACCCTTCTTCGGAGTGAAAGAGCAAAGAGTCGATCAGCACCTTGTGATCCTTAATGTCAGCTAACTTTAACCACATCAATGTGGCCGAGAACACAAACTGACCACATAAAGGGGTACCAAGTGTCTGTGCAATGAGGCGAATAAATACTCTGAGCTATGTACATGCTTAAAATGAATACTTTATATGGATAGAGCAGGGACTCGCTCAACACCTACTCACCACTCACCAACAACACACTTACCACTCAATACTCCAAGCAGCTGATATGGATATACTGTATGAGTGTATATGTGTATGAACGGACATACTCATTCAAAACCACTCAACACTCACACACACATACTACTTACACACGCATACTTGTTGATCCTATTCCTTTGAACCACCAGGCTTATTGAGTGAATGACCTCCCCAACTGACACACGGTTGTGCATCTCTGCATATAAACTAGGATTCTTTTTATATCACCAAGTTATTTGTAACATTGGCGATTGATGGATTATACCTCATTTACAAGTTGTCCGCTTCAACGAAATAAAACGATATCAATGTGGATAAGGGAATATCCTCAGATGCACAAATATGGCACAACAGCCTCTGTGGTGTAGTAATTAGTGTCCACTCTGAGTCTGGGTCTTGGGAGGTCGGCTGTTCAAACCCTGAATGAGTTCATTCCAAACACTTGAAAAAAACTGCTTCCCTGCTTGATGCTCAACATCTTAAAGGATAGAGCAGGGATGAACAACCATAGGTTGGTAATAATAGTGCAAGCTCATCAAAGGTCCTTGGAAGGAACTCATTATAAGTCCCCATAGCACTTAGTCTGAAACGGGGACTTATGGATTTGGTGTCGATTTACGTGTGTCTGCCACCATATATCGGACATGTATGGACTGATTTTATTCATGTTTGGCACAAAGACAACACATGATAGTATACATATGCAGATCATTTTGTTTTCGTGATGCGATCAAAGATGTCCGACTGGCGGCCATTTTAGTTGTAAAAAAAAAAAAACCACTATCGAACACGTCCTCAACCATTTCTCAGACACGCATTTACTGATGTTCATCAAACTTGGCACACATCATGAATGAAGGCATACACATGCACCTCACTTTATTTTGCAATCAGATCTAAGATGACTGACTGGTGGCCATTTCAGTTGAAAAAAAAATGGGTCTCATCAGCAAACAGGGTCTCAGAGACAAGTCATTGGAAAGCACGAGCTGATTAAGAAGAGGATGCACCATGTTCCAGTGGGAGCATCCAAGACGATATATACAAGAGATTGCTTTGTGTGATTATTTAAATATTGTACATTATACCTCAAAGGTTAATCTTGTAATACATGTAACTATAATCTATACTCGTAAGTGTGTGTGTGTGTGTGTGTGTGTGTGTGTGTGTGTGTGTGTGTGTTCTCCATAACTTCAAAACCATGTAACCTCGCGTACTGAAACTTTGCATCCATACTAAGGGAACTCCAAGGTAGTGCACGAGTGAAAATTGGGTGTTTGGGTTAATTACAACACCTCTTTTGAAAATAACTAACGGCCTTATTTAATTATATCCTTTATCAGATGCATCCTCAGCCACCTTGCTCTCGATAGGGTCAGAAGGTGTATCTTCACTTACCTTGCTGGGCTCTGAAGCCACCATTTTTTTTGGCCTGCTCAACCATGCCTTGACTTGGAACAGGCCACAACAGTTTATTCACAATAAAGTGCTCGTCATGTTTTTTTTTTTAACTTTCCTCACTAATATAATCGAATGCCTCATCTACATACTGATGAATTGCTGCTTACATAGCTTTTGTAAGTGCTATAGTTTTCAAATTGTGAACTTGGAGCGATTTCATGCAATATACAATGCGATTTTCCATGATCTACTGTCATGGACTAATTCAAGTATATAAAATAGTCGAAATATAATTTGAGTTTGGAGGATTTGAAGAAATAACTCAAAATCTGAAAATGTAAAGAAATTGGCGATGTTTAGTTTTTTGCGTGTGCGTGCCGTTACCAATCAGCTTGCTATCACTTTCCAATCGCCAATCAGCCATTCCTTATCAAACATCACGTTCCGATTTGAATGTAAGTCGGCAGTTGCTATACAAGTGAGAGGTGCAAAGTGACTTTCTGCAGGAGTGTGTGTATGCATGCTTGGTTACGGTCGCTGTGGTGGCAGTTTCATCCCATATCTTATGGTGGAGGTTTTAAGTTTAAACCTCAGCAGCGTACGAGCGATCACATTTTCCTGTGTCCGCATCACTGTTTCCAAAGCAATTGGTTATTTTATGTGAACTGAGTGTGCTTTACAAAGGTTATATGGTTTCTCTTTGTGATTTTCAAAGCAAAATATGTTAGATAATACCCGATTAACAAGCTGTTTGCCATATTAACGTGTTTTCTAAATTAGAGCCAAAAAAATTTCCACCCGTCATACACAGCTGTTTATAAAGATTAATGTTTATGCACAACTCCTTGAAACATCTATATAAATGTAACTTTTTTTCTTTTCTTTTTTCAAATCCCCCCTAAACAAGGGTGAAAGCTACTGAAGGTTTTTGCGTCGTAAACAGCATGTACCGTTATCGGTAATCACACTGATCGCAATCAGCTGGTTCCCAAAAAATTGCTGATATTGGCCTGGCAAACACTAATATATATATATATATATATATATATATATATATATATATATACACACACATATATGTTAGTGTGTGTGCTGTATCCCCTTTCACCCCTCCACCCCCATCTCTCTCTCTCTCTCTCTCTCTCTCTCTCTCTCTCTCTCTCTCTCTCTCTCTCTCTCTCTCTCTCTCTCTCTCTCTCTCTCTCTCTCTCTCTCTCTCTCTCTCTCTCTCTCTCTCTCTCTCTCTCTCTCTCTCTCTCTCTCTCTCTCTCTCTCTCGCTCTCGCTCTCGCTCTCGCTATCTCTCTCTACCTCTCTCTACCTCTATCCCTTTGTTTCCGGATGTGTCTGGGTGGTGATTATGTCCAGATGGGAGTTTGTGTCTGGGCAGTGTTTGTCTCTGGACGGCTTGGCTCCATATGCGTCCAGTGGGTTTTGTCTCCGTGTAGTGTTTGTCTTTGAACAATGTTTGTCTCCGGATGTGTCTGGGCAGTATTCATAGTATGACCGGTAGAAAATGGATTTCAGACATTATCTTTTTCCCATCTTCACTGTTGTATTCTGCAGAATAATTTTGATGAGACAGCATGAATCGTAATTAATGCTCCACCGCACGTCTACCTTCCCTTCCTCTCACCTCACGGTGCCTTCCCTTCCCCCACCCCTCCTCACTCTCCCTCCCTCCTTGCTCCCTCCCCTCTCTCTCTTTTGCCCTCCACCTCCTCACTCCCCCCGCTCTCTCTCTCTCTCTGTTGCCCTCCACCCCCTCTCTCTCTCTCTCTCTCTCTCTCTCTCTCTCTCTCTCTCTCTCTCTCTCTCTCTCTCTCTCTCTCTCTCTCTCTCTCTCTCTCTCTCTCTCTCTCTCTCTCTCTCTCTCTCTCTCTCTCTCTCTCTCTCTCTCTCTCTCTCTCTCTCTCTCTCTCTCTCTCTCTCTCTCTCTCTCTCTCTCCCTCTCCCTCTCTCTCTCCCACTGCACTATCTCCCCATTTTTTTCTCCCCCCTCCACTTTTAGAATACCCATCAGTGAAGCAATGGGTGGTATTTGCTCGTATATAAGACAGAGATGAGATGACTGTCCATCATCTATTTGTGGTTTATCCTGATTGGCTGTGTGAGGCAAGGTGCAATGTGATTGGCTCCTGGCAACATTGAATAATGTATCATATCGGTTTATTAAAAGCTGATATTCGGAATCTCATTCCACATTTGATGATCTGAACTCACAACCTAAATAATTATGTTGGAATATCAAGTGAAATCAGAAATATAATTGGGAAAAAGTGTTTTTTTTCTGAACCCAATATAATTAAATAATAAGTTCTGCGGAACGTGAAGTAAAATGGTTCCAAAATTCAATTTTTCACTCTTTTCAAGGTAATTATTGTATGCCTTCTTTTATTTTACACCACCCAGAAGAACCAGTAACGATGTTTTGGGATTTGCATTCTCCTTTTTGTGTCAACTTTTGGTACTTCCATGAACGTCATTGTCTGTTCTGTGTTCTTGTTGTTCCACGGGCCTCGGTGATAAATAAAAGATCTGGTATTCTTTTATTATGAATATTTCTCATGTTAACTTTTATTAGTGTGTGTGTGTGTGTGTGTGTGTGTGTGTGTGTGTGTGTGTGTGTGTGTGTGTGTGTGTGTGTGTGTGTGTGTGTAGGACTTTGAAGTAGGAACCTCAAAAGCCTCGACAATTTTGGCTCCAAATGGGAGAACACGAAATGTTGTTTACCCAGAAATCTTGCATAAATACTTTCAAAAGCTGCATATTGACTCGCTACCATACGACTGTCAAGCACTGCAGCCAAGAGTTGTGAGCGTGAAAAATCCAGAAACCCAGGAACTTGAACAAACATTTGATACAGCATGGAGGCAAAAAAAAATGGTCAGAACAAGCATTTCGATCTCATGAGCAGGTCCAGAATAAGCTTTGAGATACAGTGGGAAGTAGCATGAAAAGGTGTTGGTCATGATGGGACTTGAAATTCCCATTTATTTTTCCCATCATTGGTGAGGTAGAAGGAGGGAGGGGAAGAGGTGAGGTGGGAGTACAGAGGGAGGTGGGAGTCTGCAGGGAGTTGCGAGTACGAAGATACAGAATAACTGGATTGAGTAGGCAGATGTGAATATCTTTGTTGTAGTTCACAAGTTCACTCTCTGGCAATTATTGCCTTCATCAATCTGCATTATTTAATTGTTTTCAGGGCATCAAAAGGAAAGATTGTAATTCAAGGAAGGAACAGATGTTATCTTGACCTCCTCGTATCTTTGTTTCACCCCACCCCTCCACCCCCCAATCTCCCTTCCCAATCGTTTTTCCTTCCTTTTGAAAATTCAAATTTGAGTGTAATATGTGTAAATCATTTCATCATTATTCCCCTTTCATCATATTGTACTAACTTTACTTATATTGTGTGTGCGAGATAATGTGATGGTTTTCTGTGGATGTGCTGCATTGCAATAGTAAACAAGAAAAAGAGCAATCAGACATTGCAGACCCTCGCCAGGACTTCTTTTGAGTGGTGTATTTTCATAGGTTTTAGGATAACTTCAATATAGCTGCCAAACAATGTGACCTGTGACATCATATGTGTGAACCTTTTGTCTCAGAAATGAACCGTTTGTCTTTTGTCTTTTGTTTCAGAAATTTGACCTCAAGATCAATAGGCTTCTCAGTTGAGACTACTTCTACAACCTGGTAAAGTTTCATGACGATTGGTTTAGAATTATGACCTGCAGATAAGACACAGACAGACAATAACAAAATCGACTGACCAATATACTTGTAAAATCTTCGATTTTGCAAGTAACAAGAAGAACAAGTCATGCAGAGCACGATACTTGCAAAATCCATAAAACAAATTTGACCTCAAAATTATTGAAGGTTGAATTCAATGACCAAATATGCAACTCCCCTTAAGTTAAGTCAATCGGATGAAAATTGACAATCTTAGAAATTTGGCTTACGTTGACCTTTTGGCCAATGTTGACCTCAAAAATATATTGGTGGTTGAATCCAGTGACCTGATATGAAAATCCTCTTCAAATTTTAAGTCAATGAGATGAAAATTGAGGATTTTAGAAATACCTCCTTAGTTGTTGACCTTGGGCCTATGTTGATCTTTAGACTGATGTGGACCTCAAAAATAATTGGCAAGTTGAATTCAGTGACCTGAAATATAAATCCTCTTCAAATTTCAAGTCAATTGGATTTGAATTGACAATTTTAGAAATCCTACCCGAGTTTTGACTTTTGGCCTATATTGACCTTTTGACCTCAAAAACAATAGGCTTCTTCCTTATGACAAACTCTACCATGTGGTGAAGTTTTGTGAAGATCGGTATAAAATTGTGACCTGTCGGTGACAAACGGAGAGAATAACAAAATCGACAGCAATATATTTGAAAAATCTTCCATTTTGCAAGTAACAAACAGACCCACATGCAATACCCTCTCCTTCGACGAGGGTGAAAAACATGGTGCAACACAGGAATGATGAGTCAAATAACCTCTTTAATGCCTTGAATCTCCTCGTTAATCTAAGGACACATTTCACTTGATCCAATATCAAACCTCAAACAATAATTTTCATCATGCAATTAAAAAAAACTGTTTCCCATTCTGTCTTAACAAATATTAGGTGATTACAAGATGAACATAGATGTGTTTTTATCCACATGCAATCAAGTTATTATTGCTTTAATTTATTCCAATTCCACATTATTGTCACAACAATTGATTAAGCACTTGTATTCTGCACTGAAGTCCTGATAAATGTTTGTTACTTTAGGTGTTCCACAAAAGATCAATATTCTATACAACAAATTTGCATCTCAAACCCCCAATTGCTTCATCATCCAAGTTTTCTATTTATGGGTGAATGCATTCAGAAACTCTGCAATGAAAGAGTTGGTACATGTCAGTCAGTAAAGCAATGAAGGTTTCATTATTACTAAGAATAATCTTACCCGGAAAATAAGAATCATCATTAAAAACTATTATCTGATAATGTGATTGAATTATAGTTAATATTATCAAATGAAGCCAAAATGCGCTTTTGACGTATTTCAACTTCCCCAAAGATACATAGATATTTGGAGAAAATAGACAATTACAGTACATCGCATCAAACTGCTGCTTTAAAACTGGCAGTCATGCTCTTTTATGTTGTATAGAAAAGAAAGTGATGCGAATCACGTGTGCAATCATGCATGTAATCCATGGTGATCGATGAATAATCCACTCAAACATGTCCAATGTGAGGAGTTGAGATTTCTTGACTCTATTGCTCCTCTCCCTCTTTGAGGGACAGCAGAAATAATGAAGGTGTGTGTGTGTGTGTGTGTGGCCTAATGTCGTTTTGAAGACCGAGGTGTTATCGTGGCATTACAGTGACTCGACACATTTGTCATTTCGAAATGGACATTTGATATTCTGCTTTTATGAAATTTCCAAAATGAGAAGAAACTACGCATTTATCATTACAATAATCCTCTCCTTGTAAATGACTGTGAAATTCGAACTTCATATCAAAACGAAAAAATAAGGGGTCACAAATAAAATATACCCAATAATGTTTTCAAATAATAGATGAATCGGTGAAAAGATGAAATGTGATCGATTTCTTATCCACCTGATGGTTGCCGACCAAACAGGCGAATTGATTATGTTTGGATTTTCTGTAAAATGAACACGTTAGCTCGACATTATAAATACGTTTTGATTCATGGATAAAGATAAAAGTGATGGGTATGTGTATATTAAAATGAAGGACATTAGACTTACCGTCAAGTGAAATCAACTTGTCCCCATCCTCATCCCATGCATGAATGATACTCGCCGCTACTTCATCCTCAACCTTCAATCCCTTCTTGATTTCATCAACACTCACTTTTCCATCTTTATTCTAGGCACACAAACACAGAGAGGTTACAATAGAATTGTGCATTTTCATCGATTAAAGGGTGATTCGCAGATGTTGTTTTATATTTGTGACATTGATCTGGCCACATAAACACTCATAAGTGGTCGACGTGGCTTTGGTTCGATTAAATGAAAGAAGAGTCGGTGCTTCCATAAGAATGACTTATGGATGATACAGTAGATAGATAGATAGTTAGACAGATAAGTGATCAAATGAAAGATTAATCAAACCGATACATACGTTTTCATGTACAAACAAATTTGGGAACAACTGTACTGTCGCACAATTCAATGGATCCGTGTTTGCAGCTTTGTCTTCATATCTGATTGCTATGACGAATCAGTCTTTTTAATTATTATTATTATTATTATTTTTGATACAAGGTCAAGGCTCGTATTAGAGATAACACACATAACGTATGCAGATGGGAGAGGGAAGCAGAAAACAGTGGGGAATAGACACATGAGGAGATCTGTGGAAGGGAGCGGGACGTGGCGGGGTACATGGGGTAAACAAGAGGATAGGTGAAGATAAGAGATTATGGTGAACAGCTGTTTTGAAGACCTGGAGGGAAGGGTGGGATTGAAGAGAGTGTGGGAGTTTGTTCCAAAGGTGGGAAAAGAGAGGAATGAAAGAGTGAAGGTGAGCAGAGATTCTTGATTTTGGTAGTTTTATCAGAAGGGGGTTGCTGGCGGACCTTGAACGCCTTGCAGAAATATGGACAGGACAGATAGCAGACAGAGCGGGGGGGGGGGGGGGTTGAGACTAGAGAGGAGAGAGTAGAAGACAGAAATACCACCGACCTGCCTGTGGTGAGAGAGCATGAGAGACCCAAAGACTCAGCCTCATCGTGGAAGATACCAATGATCTTAAATGCCTTGGTTTCCACAGCGTAAAGCTGAGAAAGTTGAAAGGCAGGAGCACCAACCCAGAGGGGAGAGCAGTACTCCATCAGGCTACAGACAAAAGCTTTGTGGTCAGGAGCTCAGTGGTGCCAAGGAAGGACTTTGCACGACAGAGGATGCCCAGTCTGTGCACTGGCTTTGGAGGCCAGCTTGATGGTATGGCAGAGGGGGTGGAGCCATCAGCAAAGGAGATAAAGATGATTTTCCAGAGACTCGTAGAAATCATTGATGAAAACGAGGAAAAGCACTGGGCCCAGAACACTACCTTGAGGAACACTGGTCTGGACAGGATGAGGGGATGAGAGAACTCCATTGAGGGCCAAATGTTGACTGTGACAGGAGAGGAATCTGTGAGCCATGAGTGGGGATTGCCTTGGTACCATAGGAAGAGAGTTTGGTGAGCAGTTTGATGCCAGACCATATCGAAAGCACGCAATATGTCTGGAGACATGGCTCTCTCTGATCTCATGCCTGGCATTGAGGACCTCCATCATTGTTGGGAAAGCAGGATCAGCATATCCAGGGTAGAGTGACCTGGTGTGAGTCCAAATGGATGATCGAAAATCAAGACATTGGAGAAGAGGAAGGATTTAATATCAGAAGCGATGATGGATTCCATAACCTTGCTGATGATTGGGAGAAGGCTGATTGGTCTGCAGTTGCAGGGATCTGTTTTTGTACCTTTTTTATGCAGAGCGGTAATGTTTGCTGATTTCCAAGCATATGGCTGATGACCTTGAGTAAATGAGAGGGTGAATAGAACAGAGAGAGGGTGAGCAAGAGCAGCAGAGCAGGTTTTTATGACAAGTCGGCTGATGCCGTCTGAACTGATTGCAGAATCAAAGTCGAGGTCTGACAGCAAAATGTCCATCTTGTCAGGAGAAAAAGGACACAAAGTTCAGGAACAGCTGGGTGTGACTGGGTTATGTGGGTACAGAAAGCAATGGGTTTGGGACTCAAGATTTAGAAGCAAACATGGAGTTTAGGCATTCAGCCTTTTCGAGTGCAGTGTCATCATAGCGGCCATTTGGGGTAAGGGAGGGGATGGAGGGGACCATACACCAGAAACAGACTTAACTCGACACCACTAGGATTTGGAGGAGGGAGAGAGGTTTGAGAGTTCAGACTTGAGATTAGAAATATGATGTTTCCTGGCTCTCCGGAGGGTAGACACACACTTGTTCCGAGCTTTGTGGAAGACGAGATGGGATAAATCTGTGCATGAGAGAGAGAGCAAGTTTCTTTGAAAGATTTCCCAAGATGAGTTGATGTCAGAGAAAGTAGAGATGGGATATCAGTCCAGAAGTTTGATGGCTGTTTGAGGTCCCTGCCAGTCGGCTTGAGTGAAATGCCAGACTCGACGGCGCTGACGTCGTTCTCTAATAACAGCCAGAGATCTCCACTTTGACAAGCACGTGGTCAGATGAACAGAATTATGGTTTTTTTCCATTCAGAAAAGGGTGAGTATTGATAAAGGAAGTTCTGCACATTAATAATGTATGGCTCACCCAATGGTTATATTGTGCCCTTCTGTGTGGTGTGCCATGTATGCATCATGGTGAATTACACGCTGAAGCAGCCTGTAGCCATGACCATCAAGACTGGTCTTCTCTCTAAAAAATGATGTCTTTTGTTTCTTCCACAAATGCTCATGTTATTCACGTCATAAACATGTTTGATATTATCGATGCAAACAGTGAAAGCATGTATCATGTCTGGGTAGTTGGCACAGACCTGACAACCGCCCTCCCATCCCACCCACCTCAAAGGTATTTTAAAGTTTTCTTTACAAAAATAAATCGTAAATCCACCAACTGGCAGAAGTATGGCACATTTAAGTTATATTATGTTGTCGAGCAAATAACAGCAAAAAGGGCCGAATGCCAAACTCTCATTGAGTATTCAGTTTAACAAAGTATTAAAGTTGGCTTAACAGTTAAGGTGGCTGTCTTAAGATCTTCGGGTCTTGAGTTTAAGCTCCTGTCATTCAGTTAAATAACACCAGGTGGGTTGACTCAACCTGTCATCCTTCCGAGCTCGGCAAAATGAGTGCAGTAAGTCCTCGCTTAACATCATCCCGTTTAACATTGTTTCGTTATTAAGTCTCTGATAAATTAGAGAACATACTCGTTTAAAGTCATTCACCATTCAATTATAAAAGTCGTTTTACCTCTAATTTAGTGCCAACCTAATGGCTTTCCTCGTTTTAATAGAGCTATAGTTATATACCTTACCGTAAATATCGGTGTATAAGCCGTACTGTCAACACTGGTGTATTGTATAAGCCCCTCCAGAGTATGTATAGCAATCGGCCTTATATACACCGAGCTGTGCATTGACAACATCAGTGGTTGAGTCACCCTCTCCGATCCCAAGTGTTTGACAAGTCGTGATCCGCTTGACTAGCTGCCATGTGTTCATGTGTTAAACTTATGGAAACATCCTCAAGTGCATTGATAACATCGGTGGGTCTTGGGCTGAAGTTACTCAGGTGTTCATGAATGTTGTGTCGAGGAAGTTGTGGCCTGAATGTGTCATTGGCTGTAAAGGATTTAAATATGTTGTCCATGCTATGAAGAAAGTTATCCTCAACTTGGCCAATAAAGTGGGTTTTGATGAGGTGGAAGAAGCCGACGTTGCACAACTTCTGCAATCACACGGAGACGAAAGAGCTAACCAATGAAGATCTGAAGCACCTGGAGAAGATTCGAAACAAGCAACTGAAGATGATGATATTCAGTTGTTTGTTTAAAATCATTTAAAACTCTACTCCATGTGTAAATAATGTCTTTTGTCTGACGATAAAAAAAATTTCTCGAGAACCTAACTCCCCCTATTTCCATGAATTTTTTTATGGGGAAATTTCGATTCGCTTAAAGTAGTTTCAGTTAGTCGCACTTTTCAAGAACATAACTACAATGTTAAGCAAGGTTTCCTCTACCAGCTTACTGGAAACAGGGGACACTGCATCAGTGGCACAGTGGCTCTCCCAGTAATGATACGAAATATTAACCTGCTATACAACAATTGACAAAAGCACATCCTGCGGATCAGGATCCATGTGGCAATTACCGACGTGGACTGTAGTTATTGGTTCCACAATTGTGAAGTAGTCTGGATGCAGAACTGGAATTTTACCCAAGGTGTGTTTCGGAGTGCATACACAATTTTGTTGCAGATTCTGGTAACATAGACTATACTAAACTCAAATCCGAGTGATGCCACTTTGTCACGCTTGAGCAATTTTTTTTAGGAGCAAAATTCAAAATGGCCGCCATCAAAACCGTTTTTTGGCCGTAACTCGGCCAAAAATCGAGATATGAACCCGATTTCAGTGGCAAACCCTATGTTTTGGGGGTCAAGGAATGCACTGATATGTTTAAATAAACAATACAACTCATAATAATAGTCTATATTGCAATTTTTCTACTTAGATATAATATTTTGACTGAAAAAAATATCGACCGAACTATTTTCAGCCGTAACTATGCCCAAAATCTATATGAACCTGATTTCAGTGTTAAACAGTATATTGTATTGTGTTGTAACAGTATATTGTATTGTATTGTATATCTTTATTTCCAACAGTACAGTTGAGTCATACAATGATTAGGTAACTACAAACTATAATTAATTATATTAACACATAACCAAATAAACGTATAAGCAAGGTTTACACAAATTTTACACAAATTCAAATCCAAAAAGGGGTCTGTACATGCTATCAACTATGAATACACTGATTGGTTGCTGATGAACTTCTTTCATTCTGCTTTCACTCAATCTTTCTTTCACTCAATCTCACATACAAGACAGCTGCATAAATCAAATAACTAGTGTTCACTCAAGTTCCACAGCTTCGCTTGCTGATACAGACTTTGTTTGGTCGTTCTGACATTCCTCCATACCATGGCAGCCACAGAACAATGAACAGGAGAGCCTGGCGGCAGAGCCACTACGTCTATTCGTTGCACAGGGTCGCACTGAGCTGCACCCACACCTGATCATCTTGAGAATATTATCAGGAGCTCTGATGACATCCGGAGGCAGAGACACAGGGAGCAACATGCTCGACACTTCTTCATGTGACCGTCCATGACTCGTTGGATCGATCAATGGTGGGTCTGGATCTAATGCAGCCCGCCATATTGCTGCCTGCAAGTGCGCCCTGAGAACGTGTTGGATGAAAGCCACAGTGGTTGGTGGTAGAGTTTTTTTTTTAACTCTGGTGTTGGTGTCAGCTTCTTGTTAGCCATCTTTGAAGACCAAACATCAAATCGAATAGCTGACATGTCTTCTGTTTCCTGGGATCCATAGCAAGCAGCGAAGAAGGCAGTTGCTTCAGATATGACATCTGGTAATTCTGCATCAAGATCACCAAGATAATTTAATTGATGACCATCTCTGAGGTGTTTCACAATTGTGCCTTTTCCGATACCCCACAGGTAGGCAACTGTCACATCCAGAGACCACATGTGCTTGCTAGAACTTGGGTGACAATACGTGCATGCTTCTGCACTGTCGCCTTGATGTCAACAGACGGTCTGCCACGACTTGTACCAGCCATCACAAGGTTGCATGCCAGTTCCTTCAGTTGGTAAAAATGCAACAGCAATATGAATACATCTGTGCCGTCTGAAATTACCCGGATACTCGGAACTCCTTATGAGGCTAGAAGGACCATTTGTTGTACCATAATAACATCGGCTTCTTCGTGAGTGGTTCTTAGGTCAGGCCTCTCTACGACTTGGTATTCTGCAATTTCCATAGGTATTGGGTTAGGTCCAGTTAATATGAACTTTGTGTTGGTAGAAAATGCTTCAGGATGGTCTTTGATGTAGCTGCAAATGATATTTATTAACTGGACTTTGTTCTCTGTCACTGTCAAACGATCTTTTTTGCAGGAAGTGGCGTCGTCAGATTCAGCTGGTGTGGTCGACTGGCATCTTTGCCTGCACGAGCGGTTCGCGTGACTTTCTTGATGCTGTTGTCATAATACCGGTCAAAGACCAAATACGTATCACATATCTTCAGCTTATCTCTCAAATAAGAAAGAAGATTCTGCACATAGTCCTCTACTGTTCCTTTCGATGGCCATTGAATCACCCACAGCATAGCACAACTATCTACAATGATTGCTCCATCAGCTGGAAACATTCTGTCAGACACCTCGACCTGCAATTTCTGCTTAAAGACTGCTTTCGATTTTGTGATTCGCATGTCACCGTTATCTTCAAACATAGAAGGCGGGACTGGGGCGAGCTCAAACTTCAGGATATCTTTCAGGTTGATGTCCGTCACTGCCTGAAGGCCCAACACTCTTGAATATATGAGCCCCGTGTCATATACAGCTGTTTGTCCGACCTTTATCTGCTTTCGGGACACTGCCATCGTGACTACTTGTTTGCTGAGCGGCTTGTTGAAGCTGTCTGGCCATTGCTCCTCATACTCCTTCATCTGCTTGACTCCTATGCCAACAGAAATATCAGCGTTGACAATGTTAGGATTCATTCTTCCAGTTACAATGTTCACAAGCCCATCCGGGTGATTCTCTGGTTGTAGAGGGTCAATACATGTGGCCAATCTTTCTCGTAGGTTCTGTCTGTCTCCTGAATCTGATTGTTTCCGGGCGGGCATTTCTTCTTTGTGGACTGTTACTGAAACTTGGGAACCATTCGTCTTAAGCTCAGAAACGTCTTTCACAAGTTGGCTGCATATATGCAGACACAGCACCCATCTTTTCAGGGATGATGGTTTCAGTGTGATATCTACGATCCCACCTGAGCTGTGTCCGTACCTCATGAAAGTCGATTCGATGAACATATCTGACCACAATATGGTATCTGATATACCAATATTGCAATATGGACTATTTATATGGATGATATGGTTTATTTAAACATATCAGTGTATTCCTTGACCCCAAAAACATAGGGTTTGCCACTGAAATCGGGTTCATATCTCGATTTTTGGCCGAGTTACGGCCAAAAAACGGTTTTGATGGCGGCCATTTTGAATTTTGCTCCTAAAAAAAATTGCTCAAGCGTGACAAAGTGGCATCACTCGGATTTGAGTTTAGTATAGTCTATGTTACCAGAATCTGCAATAAAATTGTGTATGCACTCCAAAACACACTTTAGCCAATGGCTCCAAGACTAAAGGAGTTTTAGTTTGTTTGGAAAATCATATTTTCTCTCTGTGCCCAGAAAAACACTGAAACAATTTTATTTAATTTTTACATAGTCAGGTTAACGGGAGACATACTCCTTGTTTCAAGAAAATGGACGATGTTATTCTGACGTCGGGTTTCATTGCCATTCTATTTCCTTCACAGCCCTTTGTTTATCTTCTCAGTGTCTCTACTCCACTCTGTGGTGTTGGGTTTTTGTTTACCTTGTCTCTCTTCACCCGACTTCATCAATTTCGATTTACATCTCCTTGATCCCAGGATTGAATCGTCACTCTCCAAATAAAAAAGGGGACTTTGGTCGTTTTGAATAGTACAATCCACGAGTATCAATGGGAAGAGAGAAGACATTACAAAACTAGAAGGGCACTCAGTAGAGCGCAAACCTCCACCCCCTAATGCCTGATCCATGAGAACATATCTGGACCAACACATTTTTAATACATCATGCTATATATCGTTTTTGAGCCCTATCTCTCAATGGTGAAGAATCACTTTTAAAATTCAAGTTTTCGGATCTTCACCAAAATCGAAACAATTCGTCGTGGTCACAAACCCAATCTGTCTGCAAAGTTTCGTCCGAATCCGTCCACAACTTTTTGAGATATCGTGCTACTTATCGGTTTAGCCCTATCTCTCAATGGTGAAGAATCACTGTAAAAATTCTAGGAATCGGATCCGATCTTCACCAGAATCTAATCGGTTTATCCTTGTCACACACCAAACCTGTCCACAAAATTTCATCTGGATCCATCCACAACATTTTAAGATATCCTGAACACAAACAGACAAATAAACAAACAAGAACATGTCGTGCAGAGCACGGTACTTGCAAAATCCATTCAACAAATTTGACCACAAAAATAATTGGTGGCTGATTTCAACGACCAAATATGCAACTCCTCTTCAAACTTTCAAGTCAATCAGATGAAAATTGACAATTTTAGAAATTCGACTTGTGTTGACCTTTTGGCCTATGTTGACCTCAGAAATAATTGGTTGTTGAATTCAGTGACCTGATATGCAAATCCTCTTCAAATTTAAAGTCAATGGGGGTGAAAATTGAGGGTTTTAGAAATATCACCGCAGTTGTTGACCTTGGGCTCTCTTGACCTTTTGAGATTTTCACCTTGACCTTGAGCTAGACTTCTTTCTTGTGATAAACTCTACCATGTGGTGAAGTTTCATGAAGATTGGTTTAAAATTGTGACATGTAGGCAATAAACAGACACAAACAGACAAATGCCTGGTGTTGGTTTAATGGTTTGGGTGGTGGGCTTGGGATCCTAGGATCCTGAGTTCAAATCCCCATTGGCTGTTGAATTAATAGCAGGTGGGGTTGACTCTGCCTGTCATCCTTCCGAGGTCGGCAAAATGAGTGCCAGCATGCTGGTATACTGTGTCGGAGTGGCGACCCTACCCGTCCAGGATTGTGCCCAATAGCCAAGGAGATTGCTTTGGCAGCACCAACGCTCTGCACAAAGTATATTCCCAATAGATTGATGGAAACAGACAGACAAACAAAATAACAAAATCGACTGACCAATATACTTGAAAAATCTTCGATTTTGTAAGTAACAAACAAATAAACAGAAAGGTGAAAACATAACCTCCTTCACCTTGTTGGAGGTAACAACTCACCTTGTCCAAATCTTTGAATGTTGCTGTCAGGGTCTCTTTGCTGCTTTTCTTAAGTCCAGTACCTTGTGCAGACTGACACTTTTCCTGCAAAAAAAAATAAAAAAATGAAAAAACCAAATCAGATTGATAAAAATTAAAGCACACAGTGATTTGCAGCAAACTGCAGATTAAATGATAAAGGCATAAAGGAAACAGAAAATGAGTGAAACAGAATGGACGTGACTTATAAGGTTCACAAAAACGATATAATGTATTTTTTCTGGATTTGATGTTTTACACTTTTTTGTTTGTTTGTTTGTTTGTTTCGAGTCCTTTTACATAAAATTCTTATTCTCTACATGGAAATAAGTGTATAGAAGAGTAGCAACGCTGGAAGGTTATGGAGGCTTCACAGTGAAGGAAAAGGATCAGATTTCAGAGCAAAATATCAAGTCGGGTCAATCTGATTTATTTTCTTTATTATTTTTTTTATCATAATAATGTAGATACCTAATTACCAGGAATCGTCAACCAAGGTATTCCCCCACATTGAAGCAGATTAAAATCAATATGAGATATCTGAAGAACGCTGGATTATTTGTTGAATTATTTGCTCGAAGGATATGATAACAATACAAAATATACGATTCATAATATACAGTATCCGATAGAGAAGCTCAATCTGTTGATGAAAGCTCTGCAAATATTGATGAACAAGATCAGATTAATGTGTGGTGGAGAATTCAAAGGGGGTTAAAAAGAGGGAAGACTAAGATCAAAAGAGACACTTTCACTCTTACAGTGTTGTAAATGTTGAACAAACAAGAAACCACCTGTTCATCGGAATCCCGAAAGGTGGGACGTCTCATATTGGCTCTTACTATACAACAAACGTGCATCGTACGTACAAATAGACTATCAATTTGCTCCCACAATGACGTTCTCTCAACAAATTAAAAGGTACAAATGCACCATAAAAGAAAGGAAAACCAACAAGCCTTGACAAACAACTTGATATTCTCACCATTGCTTAGCTTTTGTTCTCTGATGTTCAAAAGGTTTCCAGGTGTGTTTCAAATGCCTTGTCCCATTTATATAGCACTCACAGAGTACCCGCCCTACGGGTGATCTTGTTCCAAGCTTGCAACGCCTTCTTTTGGCGCATAGTTTATTTGGGTGGTGTGTAGGCAACTTGCAGCTCTGTATGGGCAAAAATAAATAGCCCGGGTTACGTGCATGAAGCAAAAAAAAACAAACAAACATACTTACTGCTTATAATTCAAAACACCTCGATGTACAGGAAAATGTGGGGACAGGAACACTGCATTGTGAATGATGGAGGCTTGTAATACCCTCTCCCACCTGGAGGGGGAGCTACACGATACACCTTTACATAGAGAATTTGCATCCCTCCCCTCCACCTCGAGAACACCGACAAAGACAAAAACACCCCGATTAGTGGGGCAACTTGGCATAACAATTGTGCATTTTGTGAGGAAAGCACCAAATTTGGCACACTAGTAGCCTAACATATTATGAACAGATTTGGATATTGGGCCATCTCAAATTCAGCCACTGATGGCTGTGGCAGCCATTTTCCACTGCCATCAAAAATTTTGACGTGGCCCAATATCCAAATCTGTTCATAATATGATAGGCTATTAGTGTGCCAAATTTGGTGCTTTCCTAACAAAACGCACAATTGTTATGCTATATTTAGCCAAGTTTCCCCACTAGATACACTAATTGGGGTCATGTTGATCCTGTGTAGCAAGTCTGGATGTAATTGGTCCAGAACTGAAGGAGGAGTAGCGCAACAAACAAACACACAAATACTGGTCCATGAATTATAGTAAGGATAAGGAGTGCACAGCCTTGGGGAAAAAGGCTTCAGACTTGTGCAATGACAGAACATGCAAAAATGTATGTTGGTCTTAATAGCTGGGTGTGGTTCTGCAATGCTGCTTCCTTTAACCGTTCTTGTCCATTCCTGTGCCTCCCTGTTTGTCAAATCAACTAAAAGTTAATTAATACAATGCAAGGTTACCCCCTAGAAGTCATTCCCACAACAATATGTAGCTTTGTTATTTTTCCCATTTGAGAAACAAAAATGCCTGATGTTAATTTCCTTCATGAACATTGTTTTTCCACCAAAGAGTTTGTTGCTCAAGGCAGAAACGAGCTACGTTGACTGCTGTCATCAGAGTCAATCTTATGAAAGAGTTTACCAAGCAACTGAACAAAGCATAGTTGTTTCGCAGGAAACCACTAAATATTTTCTACAGCTTTGGCAAGTTTGCACAGCCATTGACATTTTACATTTCGGAGTAACTTGTGATAACCTGTCACCCTTCGGCGGTACAATCTTCCAAAGAGCACTGCTCTCCCACTCTCCATTCCCTCCTGTTTCATGTGCATTTGCATTCGGATCAGAATTGCCACAAGGCAATGATTTTCGGCACATCAAGCCGGTGTTACACCAAGACCAGACAAAACAAATCTGCTTCAGGTGACGCACCCGATCTAAATGGGGAGAGTGGAGAGGTGCATCGAGGAAAACAAAATAATATTTAAACAAAAAGTGTTTCATTTTTGGTTGTTTCTCCAAAATATGCTCATAGAGTGGGTCCTCATGTCCGTTCGACCGTCCGTACATACTACATTAACATTTGATTAAAAAAACACCTCCTCACAAACTACCCGACTGATTAAGGCAAAAACTTGGTACGATGCATCAGGACAGCAAGTTCTCATGGGATTGTGCTCCCCCATCAGGACGTTCCCCCTATATACAGGGTAAAGGGGGTGGGGGGGGAGTTGGCGACTGAGATTTGGTTCTCTGTGGGGGAAATCCCAAAATTTCAGAAGGCAAAATAAATTAGAGGATTAGAATGAGTAACACGAACCATGAGTTCAAGAGAGAATTGAAAAATGTTTTCAGTGGCTTCAAAGCCTTGCATCCCCACTTCATGGCAGGATGGCTGAGAGATATGCACACTCGCCTCCAAGCTGTCTCACCTGGGTTTGAATCTCAACCCAGCTATGAATTGGCATCCCAATGTTTCACAGACAAGGTGATGAATCAATGTGTGTGCCGTCCCTTGGTTGAATGGTTGTCCCGTCTGCCAGCATACGTTGGTAGACGTTAAATATCTCATGGTGCCCTTTGTTAAGAGTAAGTGAGCTATCACTGGCACCCTGGAAAAATCCCAAATTTCTGCTCTAACCTACAGAAGGCATTGTATCAGAGGCAATGATGCTACCCCACAGCCCTGTACTGCATAAGAAAGAAGAACATATGGGCATGTTGTTCTTTTTAGTGATGTTTTTATTGCACAAATTGCGCATACATGCAAACATACTGGACTTGACTTTTACAGACAGCTGCTGAGATTGGGGAAAGTGACGTCACTGGGGGCTCACCTTCCTTCCAAGAGCACTCCGTGATTACTGTGAGTACCAAAGGAGGAAATTCATCCTTGAATGCCCCGCTTGGTGGGTTTTTTTCCATGCTCTATCCTTTAAATGCTGAGCATCATAGCACGAAACAGAAAGCAGCATGTCCCAATTGTAGGTTATTTCTCTGAAATAAGCTCGTAGAGTGGGTTCCAGTGTCCAGTCGTCTGTTCATCCATCTGTACATACGTATGTTAACATTTGACAAAAACATCTCAGAAACTGTAGCACAGTGCCAGGCAGCTATTGGTAAAGCAAATATATGACTTATTAATTAAAAGAGATGGTGCTAACATTGTACAGGAATTTAGTGAGGGCCACATCTAAAATATTGTGTGTCGTTTTGATCAGCACAACTCAGGAAGGACATAGATGCCAGAGAGAGGGTTCAGTGCAGGGCTATTAGATTGATTCCGGGCCGAGTTAGACTCAGCTATGAGGAGCGGCTGAAGGAGACAGGGCTTTATACACTCGAAAGGAGGCGGTTACGAGGAGATATTATCGAGATGTTTCAGAAAATGAATGGTATCGATAGAATAAGTGCAGATGAATTATTCAACAGAGTAGACAGTGACAGAACCAGGGGGCCATAGCCTGAGAGTAAAGAAGAGGAGAGTTAAGTTGCATGTCTTGTAACTTAATGCGTTTGCAAGAAGTTGGGTACGAGCTATTTCCAGGGCTTCCCTTCAAGATTTGCAGTATGTAAACAGTCCTTAAACACTCAGTTGAAGCGTTCTGTCTCCCCGTTGGCTTGTAGGAAAAAGATAGAACAACGGCAGTGTTTGATGTTTCTTTCCTGCAAGAATGTTTCAAACTCAGTTGAAACAAACAGAGATCCATTGTCAGAGATAAGTTCCCAGGGATTTCCTTCACGACTGAAGACTGTAGTCAGGAATTTGATAACTGTAGCAGATGTTACTTGGGACGTAAAGGCTACTTCTGTCCATTTGCTGAAGTAATCAATGAAGGTAATGGCATAGCGACAGTCCACTTGGCCGTTATCAAGTGGTCCCACTTTGTCGATGTCAAGCTTTTCCCAAGCAGCATTAGGGAGTGGAACTGGTTGCAAAGGTGGAACCCGAGTGACAACTGTTTTATCATGCATTTGGCAAGTAATGCACGACGATGGCAACTTCCACTTGGGAGTCCATTCCTCGCCACCAGTAGAGGTCACGCAGCCTTTGTTTAGTCCTTACAATGCCTTGATGCATATCATGGGCAAGCTGGATTAACTTGGGTTGAAGTTCTGTCGGCACTATCACATGGTGAGTGCCACGAATTAAGTAATCCTCTTGTACCGGCAGTTCATTCCGAATGCAAAAGTAAGGAAGTGCATTTGGGTCAATGTCCTTCGCTTTGCAAGGCCATTCTCTGGGGACATCCTTGCACATTCATCTATTCCAAGAATAGAGCATCCTTTGCAAGTTTCCTTGACTTGTTCCACAGGTATTGCAGCGCAGTCACCGGACACTAAAGCCACCATTCTACATTCCGGTTTGTGGTAAGGCTCTGTCATGGGGAGTGGTAACCACGATAAACAGTCTGCAGTCACATTTTGATGGCTAGGTTTGCACACAATTTCATAGTTAAACTACAGTAAGTGTGCAGACCAACGTGTAATTCTCATTGCAGGTTGACAAAGACCTTTCGAAGAGAGTAGTGTGGTCAGTGGACTGTGGTCTGTACGCAGGATAGATTTCCGACCTCACAGGTAAGTATGCCATTTCTCAGTTTCCCAGACACAGGTGAGTGCTTCCTTCTTTACAGAGGAGGTCTTGCGTTCGCATTGTGTGGGTGTTCGTGAGGCAAATGTGGACATTTTGCAAAAGTATGTCACAGTAAAGACCACAAATACCAAGTGTGGGAAGTGACTGTGCCAGATGTGACTGTTTTAAACATAAACACACAAGCCTCTGAACAAATTAAAGGGAACCTATTTTGTGATGTTCGTCTTTGCACACCTGATGGACAGGCATGCTCAGCTAAATTGCTGGTGGACACAGGTTCAGTCGTTTCCAGACTTCCAGAGTCTACCGACCTGGAGCATTTCAAGAATGCACTTCTTATATAACCAAAATTACACTTGGTGACTTACCAACCGATCTCTGTCGTTGGTTGTCTTTAAGTGCAGGTGCAACACAACCATGATTCTGTGCCTGCTGATTTCTTCATTGTGCCTTCTGGAACACCAATACTCGCCATGGACCTTTTCACTGCTCTCGGACTGAATATCGTTAATGGATGTGTTACTCCTGCATCAGTGCTAAGTACTTCTGTGCATCAAACTGAGGTTTGGCAGACATCTAATCCTAACATCACTGGAACTCTCGGCTATGCAAAAGGATTTGTACACAGAGTGAAGATCAGGCCCGATGTGGTGCCAATTCAGCAGAAGCTTCTTCGCCGTTTACCTTTTGCTGTCCGTGATGCTGTCTCGCAAGAAGTGAAAACGCCTGAAAAAGCAGGTATCATTGAGAGAATTGACTCTTCCGAATGGGTTTCACCTATTGTCATTATGCCTAAGAAAATGGGAGGTAAAGGACTGTGTGTGGATCTTCGTGAACCCAATAAAGCGATCGTAATAGACAGTCATCCACTCCCACATATTGAGGAGGTATTCGCATAACTTCAGAGAGTAAGAATGTTTTCTACTCTTGATCTTTAGAGTGCATACCATCAAGTGCCCTTGCATGAGGAAAGCAGAGACCTTACGCTTTTCATAACACACGAGGAACTTTTCAGTTTTTGCCGTGTTCCTTATGGTCTTGCTTCTGCTCCCAGTGCATTCCAGCGAATGATGTCACAGATCTTAGCTGGCCAGGAGGGCATCCAGTGTTATCCAGATGACATAATTGTGTGTGCTTCATCTCCTAAGAAACACGAGGAAAGTCTTCAACCTGTTTTGAATCGTATTGATTAAGCAGACTTAAAACTGCATGACGACAAATGTCATTTCAGGAAAGCTGAACTTTCTTTTCTGGGTCATGCGATCTCAGAAAAGGGCATGAGCCCAAACACTGAACATGTGGTGGCATTAACACAAGCACCACACACCCAAAGATGCATCTGCTCTGCATTCTTTGCTGGATTTGACTTCTTGGTACTCCAAGTTCATTCCAAATTATGTGACAGTCGTGGAGCCACTTCATGCCTTCCTGCGTAAGGATACTGACTTATCCTGGACCGAGGCTGCACACACTCAATATGAAAGGGTAAAAAAATGATTGGTAACAGCCCTGCACTTGCTTTGTTTGACCATACTCTGACCACCATTGTGACCACATACGCGTCTGATTATGGACTTGGAGCAGTGCTCACAACTTCATGGGGACTCTGCAGAGGAAACAGTAGGACGAGCCAGTAGGCGACATGGGTGGTCACTATATAATTGCATACTAGTCATACCGTGTCTGATGGATCGGGCTGAAATTTTTTGACAAAGAGGTTGATTATAGTGCGCATAAAAGCGCAGAAGCCGATTTTAGATTTTCAAAATATATATATTTTTTTTTTTCGGATTTTTTCAAAAATGTCAAACTCCCATTGCTAGGCAACGGTGACGTCCATAGCAATGGTGCTCAAAAGCATACAACTAGATCCTGGTACGAACCTACCAGTCAAGTTTCATCAAAATCGGTTCACCCCTCTGGCCTCCAGAGCTGTCCATTACATACATACAGACAGACGGAAAACCTGAGAATAAGGGGAGTCTAGCGAAGTGACCACCCAACAGACACACAGACAGACGGAGAACATGAGAATAAGGGGAGTCTAGCGACACGACCACCCAATTTTCCTCATGAATGCTCACACGATGCAGCCACAAGTACTCTTCAGGAGAGAAGGAAGCAATCGCCTGCGTCTGGGCAACTGAGAAATGGCGTACCTACCTGTGGGGTCGGAAATTTATCCTGCGTACAGACCACAGTCCACTGACCACACTACTGTCTTCGAAAGGTCTTGGTCGAGCTGGAATGAGAATTACACGTTGGTCTGCACACTTACTGTCATTTAACTACGAAATTGTGCACAAACCTGGCCATCAAAATTGGACTGCAGACTGTTTATCGTGGTTACCACTCCCCATGACAGAGCCTTACCACAAACCGGATGTAGAAATGGTGGCTTTAGTGTCCGGTGGCTGCACTGCTGTACCTGTGGAACAATTCAAGGAAACTTGCAACCGATGCCCTATTCTTGCAATAGATGAAGGTGCAAGGATATGTCTTCACAGGATAGCCTTGCAATGCAAAGGGCATTGACCCAAATGTACTTCACGACTTTCGCATTCAGAATGAACTGGCTGTACAGGAGGATAACTTGATTCGGGGCACTCACCGTGTGATAGTGCCGACAGAACTTCAACCCAAGTTAATCCATCTTGCCCATGATACGCATCAAGGTATTGTAAGGACTAAACAAAGGCTGTGTGACCTCGACTGGTGGCCAGGGATGGATTCCCAAGTGGAAGTTGCCATCAAGTCGTGCATTACTTGCCAAATGCATGATAAAACAGCTGTCACTTGGGTTCCACCTTTGTAACCAGTTCCGCTTCCTAATGCTGCTTGGGAAAAGCTTGCCATCGATATAGTAGGACCACATGATAATCACCAAATGGACTGTCGCTATGCCATTACCTTCATTGATTAATTCAGCAAATTGCCAGAAGTACCTTTACATCCCAAGTGACATCTGCTCCAGTTATCAAATTCCTGACTACAGTATTAATTCGTGATGGAAATCTGTGGGAACTTATATCTGACAATGGATCTCAGTTTGTTTCAACCGAGTTTGAAACATTCCTGCAGGAAAGAAACATCAAACACTGCTGTTGCTCTATCTAATACCCACAAGCCAACGGGGAGATAGAACGCTTCAATAGAGTGTTTAAGGACTGTTTACATCCTGCAAATCTCAATGGGAAGCCCTGGAAATCATTCGTACCCGACTTCTTGCAAACGTATCGAGCTACAAGACATGCAACAACTCATCCGACCCCTGCTGAACTTATACCTGCATGTACATTGCACACCAAGTTGCACATTGGGGACAATCAAATCAGTGTACCTGCTGCAAGACTCGAGGATGTAAGACGCTGTGTTCAACAGAAACAAGAGAAGTCTAAATGATACACAGACAAGCATGGGGGAGCGAAGTCTTCCACCTTCCAATGTGGTTCTTTCCTGTGTGTTTGGAAACCTAGACTTCATCAGAAAGGACAAAACAAGTTTTACCAAAAAGGAGCCCCTGAATGGACTAAGGACTTTTTCATGTGACATGTTATCTTGCATTACATGCCCACTATTTTTGGGTGGTTTTCAATACCAGTTGCTATTTTCACGAAAAAAAAAGGAATATGTGGTGTTGGGAGTAACATGAATATTAATGAATGCATGATGAACCGGCACTGACGAGGCGGAATCGAGAGAGACGTCAGAGAGATGTGGAGTTAGGGCAGCAGGAGACGCCATTGAAAACGGTTGAGCTGAAAAACCTTCACGTGGGCCGACTTTGCTGCACAACATATTGGCGACGAGGATTTGAATCGGAACCCACGTGTGCACAGCCCGCTGACGTCACTCTCTGTTCGTCATGCCTTCATTAATATTCATGTAACTCCCAATACCGCAAAGCTTCAGACTCGAGTGAACTGACAGAGCGCCACCATCTTGCTATGACATTTGTTTTTTTTTCATGATGAGCACCCCCTAAATTATCTTCAAAAGAGGTGTTTAAATTAACCCAAACACTCAATTTTCATTCCAGCACCACCTTGGAGTTCCTTTCGTATGCATGCAAAGTTTGGGGCTGCTCGGTTTTATGGTTTTGGAGTTATGGAGGAGACTGACTGACACACATTGACATTTATTATTATCTATCTATAATTTCAGCAGTGTGTGTGTGTGTGTGTGTGTGTGTGTGTGTGTGTGTGTGTGTGTGTGTGTGTGTGTGTGTGTGTGTGTGTGTGTGTGTGTGTGTGTGTGTGTGTGTGTGTGTGTGTGACCGCTGTTTCTCGACAACCACTGGTCCGATCTAATTGAAACTTGCCAGGTATATTGCTGGGTACCTGAGTATGTGCCTTTTCAAGGTTTGATATTAATCAGACAAGTGCTTCCCAAGTTATGGACATTTATTTACCAAGCCAATGACAGGACACGTTGCTGCGGAGGTGTGGCCGTTGGGGAAGAGATCCTTAGTTACCAATGACAGGACACGTTGTTTGGCGTTTTGCACCCACAGTATCTATAATTCCAGCAATCTCTGTTTGTTTGCCTTTTCAAGGTTTGAAATTAATCGGACAAGTGGTTCCCAAGTTATGGCCAAGTTAGAGCGCATTCCCCATTACGGGTTACAACGTACGGACTTCGGGATAGTGATGACTTACTGTATTCTAATAATTTCTCGATTTCTTATGCGCATTTATAGATAAACACAATGCCCCAATCCAGTCGTCGTTTACGAGAGCGAAGGAACGGCCTGTGTGTTTGTTTGAAAGTTTTTTTTTTCCACGTACGGCCACGCACGTACGGGCACGTGAAAGTGAAGGAACGGCCTGTGTGGTTGTTGTTGTTTTTGGCACGCGGTTTGAAAGTTTGTTTTTTTTTACACATATGGCCAAGCACGTACGGCCACGCATGTACGGGCACGCGAGAGCGAAGGAACGGCCTGTGTGGTTGTTGTTTCTGGCACGTGGTTTGAAAGTTTTGTTTTTTTTTGCACGTACGGCCACGCAAGTACGGGCACGCGAGTGTGAAGGAACGTCCCATGTGGATGTTGTTTCTGGCACGTGGTTTGAAAGGTTTTTTTTCTTGTTTTATTTTTTGCACGTACGGCCACGCACATACGGCCATGTGAGAGCGAAGGAACGGCCTGTGTGTTTGTTGTTTCTGGCACGTGGTTTGAAAGTTTTTTTTTTTTTTGCACGTGCGGCCACACACGTATGGGCACGCGAGAGTGAAGGAACACCCTGTGTGGTTGTTGTTTCTGGCACGTGGTTTGAAAGTTTTTTTTCTTGTTTTATTTTTTGCACGTACGGCCACGCACGTACGGCCATGTGAGAGCGAAGGAATGGCCTGTGTGGTTGTTGTTTCTGGTACATGGTTTGTTTATTTTTTCTTGTTTTTTATCTTGCCAAAACGAAGTTTTTGCAAGATATTGTGACGTCCACGGGACTTGAACAGTCCCGCCAACGTAGAATGAGCCGAAAGGATGGAGGCGGTTTATTTATTTATAACCCAAACATGGCGGTTCTAATCGCTCTACCGCAAACGGGACGAGGAAGGTGGCACGAGTCGCTTTTCACTGAGTTGATGATGTTTATTTGTTTTTATTATTACCAGAAATAACAAGACTCGGCAAGAAGAGGGATCCGGGGCGATTTGATGGGATGGTGTGGGATCGGGCGTGGGGAAAAACACAGACAATTCCAATGAATATACAGTTCTCAATCCCTCTAAGGCGCCAAGCGCACACACACACACACACACACACACACACACACACACACACACACACACACACACACACACACACACACACACACACACACACACACACACACACACAAAACGTAGCTATTTCTGGTGGTCAGGCTGGACCGTGGTGTGGACGCAACTGTCCCTGGATCGGCGTCGGACGAGCTGGCCTTGCTCTCGTCTGGGGGGCAGGAGAAACCGTGGTGCTGTCGACCTCCTGGTCTTGGCCCAAGTCCGCTCACAGCCGCAAGGGAACCAGTTCTGGCGCCAAGTTGCGAGCAGGAGAGGGAGGCAGGTCCGTCCGCCGTTCGACCCCGTACTCCAAGTCAGCAGAACCCCAGAGCCAACCAAGGTGAGGCACGAGGCTCAGCAAGGCTCCAAGACACGATCAAGAACACGATCGAATCAGCACAACAACAAGGACGCTCCCCACACAACAGCCTCCCCACCAAAAAAACACGATCTTTTGGTTGTAATCTTCTTCCTCTTCCTTTTCGACCCCGAACAGAACCTTTTTATCCTTGGTCCTCGTCACTTCCAATCGAGCCGTTTATTGGCCCACCGCCATCGCCTTCCGCCAATCGTGATCACGGGGCGGAGCCATCCGCTGCACTGTCCTGTGACGTCACGGCTATTCTCCAGGTACTACCAAAAGGGGTTTACGCAGACACACTTACCCTATCCCGTGTCCCTATCTAATTACGTGACAATTATCATTTCCCCCTTGAAGAAATGAACATTTACTAGACAACTTATCACCACTGAATTGCTACTTATTACATCGAGATCCTGGTATCTCGAACAGCATGGCATACCTAATTAAACAACCTAATTACCCTTTGAATGCATACCCCCCCCCTCAAACGTAACACTGCCCCCTCCTCTGGTACCGCAGCTCCTGCAAGGTATATCACAGGCGCTACCGTACCAGCCTTAACACTTACTGACTCACACCTAATTAACCTAACGAAATAAAGTAGGAGGGGCAATGGGCAGCGAGTCGCAGCTAACTTACCTATCCTGCTAAATGTACTACCCCCTTATGGCCTTATCCTCACCTAAACAATCATTTGTTTTTATTTTATTTTATTTTATTTTATCACATGAGAGCACTGAGCAAAGTTGCACTTCATCTTCTGGATCATCGCTCTTGCCCAGCACTCTTCCAGTGATCTGGGGAGGGGAAACAAAAGGTTTCACAAAAACACAACACTTATACTTTACATTCCTACTCTAAGCCTTAACGACACTATTCACAGGATATTTACACTTGACCGCCTCCCCCAGTGGATGCTAATAGACCCAGCGTTACCTGGGGAGCCAATTTTCAAATTTGCTTGCCCCAAAATTATGCGGACATCATGCCCTTGCTGCTCATGTCAAGTTGTGCGGGATCGAGTGGGACTCGTACATCTTCACAACATTCACACCATGGTCATCATCACATTTCTAGGTCATGGTCCTCATTTTAATCATGCAGGCTGAATCCCGTCATGGCCGTGGGGTGGGTTACCACAAGATGATGGGGGCATCTCAGGTGCAACCATGCCCACAGATAAGCTTTAGTCCAACCCGGACGCTTCTCCGCCCCGCTCCCTTTGATTCCCTCCCCCCTGGTAGCCATCAGCTCTAATCCCGTACAACACTCTGGAAGGGGTCTCACTGGCTCCTCTGGCCTTCCTGGGTCGCCAAGGTCCTACCCGCCTTGGTCGCCCAACCAGACCCTCTCCCAGTTGCCTCCAGACACTGTCACCATTAGCCACCAGGTGGTGAATCTCCTTGATGGGGGTCGCAATTCACGCTCACCGTGAGCTTCAGCAATCCCTCTGGACAAGCACATCATCCCCACCCACAAAACCCACATGACTCCCCCACCCCATCGGCCTTACATGTGACACCTGCATTTCTAACACTTCACCGACCATGACCTTCCCTGTTACCACACCATGCCCAATAAAAAAACAATGTGTGCACCATACATTTCACTTCTTCACTTAAAACAACTTACACAGCACTTCTCACCCGATCCACGCACCAGCCATTGGACAGCCACTTGTGCCCGCTTTGTTTCCAATTACCCACTGTCCCGATTGTCACTCTAAAACCCAGCAGAACTTACAAACCCATGCCAATTTTCCCACAATTCATTTTTTTTTTCTTCACCAAAGGAGGCACTTCGCCACAATCTCACCAGCCGAGCATGGCCCTATATGCTCAGCCCGATCTAGTCTCCCCGACCCCCGACAGTGATCTCCGGACCCGACCTATGAAAGGGCATCTCGGATAGACCTGGCGGTTCAGCAGGAGGATTCACCCTCTCCGGGCTTGAAAGTCTATTGGAGGGTCTCTCCATTGCCGGGTACCGGCAATATCGTTGCATGTGTCCTCTTCGCCAGCACCGGAAACAACTCCCCATAAAAGGCCCCCGTGAGTATCGGTGTAATGTCTCTTCCGGTTCCGGACCCCCTCGGCCATAATCAAATTGCTCTTTTGGCTGGGCTGGACCCCGCCGCTTTGGCGCACTAACTACCGGATTACCCTTTATCAAACTTGACAGTTTTTGGCAAATTTCCTGAAGCATTTGGGTAATGCCAATTTCTCCCAGCCCCCCTCCCTGATCCTGAATCTCCGCCTGTCGGATCGTCACCGATGGCCTCTCTGGCACCCGACCCGGCCACCTCCACGAGGCCAGCCTGGCTGCGCACTCGGCCGCTCGGTGCACGGTGGGTGGATCCTGTAGCTCCACTAGCGCTCGGACCTCAGGGTCAGGAAGAGCAGCTAAAAATTTCTCGAGTGCCAGTCTGTCCCACGCCTCCACTGTAAGGTCCCGATATGCGATCCTGACTGATTGGTAAATGTCCTGCGCCAGCTCCTGCACTGTCTCTCCCGGCTTTAATCTGCAGTGCTGGAGCTGGGCCCGCACCAGATCACAGTTTGCCGCGAACCCAAACCGACGGCTCAACGCCTCGCAAATGTGGGAGCTGGTCAACATCCCCTCCGCGGTCACGTTTAACACATCTGCGGCTGGTCCCCGCAACGTTGCCACCAAATTCCCTGTACGTTCCCGCTCATTCCACCCGTTTAGTCGGGAAATGCACTCAAATTGCGTCAGAAAAGCTTCAACGCTCCCTGACCCGTCGAAATTTACCAGGGGGATCACTTTTACGGTGGCCCACTTCTCAGTTTCTCCCTTGTCCGAATCCATCCCAGGGATCAAACACCCTTGTGGCTGCGTATCCCATTTCGGAGCCCACTGTGGCCAAAGATGTTTTGTGGTGAGGGTCTCATGGGTCAATTTTGCCTCCTGTTCCAAACGTTGAATGGACCGATTCACCTCTTCCCGCAGGATCTTCTGGGCCCGCACAACCTCCTCCAAGGCTCCGTCGCGAGTTTGTAGCTGCTCCTCAACCAACCCGGACACTCTACTTACAAAAGACGGCTCTACCAGGCCTTTATCCAAGACTTCATCTTGGCTCATAATTTTATCTTGTTCGTCCAAACGAGCCTCCAATCCTTTTACCTCCTCCGCCAAATTCATCCCTTGTTTCCTCAGCTCTCCCCACTCTTCAACTTGCAGCTGCATACGAGCATCCACACAGGCACGATGACGTTCCAGGCTTTCATCCACTTTATCAACCCGAATGTTCGTTGCATCAATTTTATCTACCAATTTTTTTCGTATATTTTCCCCCTCCAATGTAATTTCTACCTTTGTTTCCTCTAATCTATCCTCGAATTTGCTTTGTATTTCTCCCAATTTAACATCTACACACTCCTGCATCTCAGTTTTTGATTTTCTCCATCTTTTCCCCCAATTCATCCCTCATTAAATCAATCCGTGCACCCAACTGTTCCCCCATTACCCCCAATTGATCTGTCATTTCTGCCCTCTGTGCCGTCATTTCTGCCCTCTGTGTCACAAATTGATTTTCCATTTGTGCCGTCATTTCTGCCCCCCATGCCGTCATTTCTGCCCTCTGTGTCACGAATTGATTTTCCATTTGTGCCGTCATTTCTGCCATTTGTGCCCCCTGTGCCGTCATTGTTGCCCCCTGTGCTGTAATTGCACTCATTAAACGTTCCAACATTGTCCAGATCGTCATCGTGCCGGTTTCCGGCACTGCCGGCTCCGTTACGGGCGATGAAGCACGGTCCACGCTCGGAATGGGGGAGGTTCCAACCCTACCCCCGTCTCTCCCCTCTTCCCCCGACTCGCTGCCAGACACGTGGCCTTCCTCCTCAAACATCTGCACATCCACCATGGTGCAGAAGTCCCGTTTGCCGCCAATTAATTTAAATTTGAAAAATCCCGCCAAAATTTTCCCGCGCTCACGCGCTTTTCTGTAGTAATTTTATATTCCAATTCGTGGCGAGATTTTAATCCTGGTATAAAATTTAGAGGGGTTCGAACATCCCACTTCTGACACCAATGTGACGTCCATGGGACTTGAACAGTCCCGCCAACGTAGAATGAGCCAAAACGATGGAGGCGGTTTATTTATGTATAACCCAAACATGGCGGTTCTAATCGCTCTAACGCAAACGGGACGAGGAAGGTGGCACGAGTCGCTTTTCACTGAGTTGATGATGTTTATTTGTTTTTATTATTACCAGAAATAACAAGACTCGGCAAGAAGAGGGATCCGGGGTGATTCGACGGGATGGTGTGGGATCGGGCGTGGGGAAAAACACAGACAATTCCAATGAATATACAGTTCTCAATCCCTCTAAGGCGCCAAGCGCGCACACACACACACACACACACACACACACACACACACACACACACACACACACACACACACACACACACACACACACACACACACACACACACACACACACACACAGTAGCTATTTCTGGTGG
The DNA here is from genome assembly GCF_056783735.1 of Eptatretus burgeri. Lineage (NCBI taxonomy): Eukaryota > Metazoa > Chordata > Myxini > Myxiniformes > Myxinidae > Eptatretus > Eptatretus burgeri. Next base: position 81,808,963 of record NC_140965.1, read on the forward strand.
TCAGGCTGGACCGTGGTGTGGACGCAACTGTCCCTGGATCGGCGTTGGACGAGCTGGCATTGCTCTCGTCAGGGGGGCAGGAGAAACCGTGGTGCTGTCGACCTCCTGGTCTTGGCCCAAGTCCGCTCACAGCCGCCAGGGAACCAGTTCTGGCGCCAAGTTGCGAGCAGGAGAGGGAGGCAGGTCCGCCCGCCGTTCGACCCCGTACTCCGAGTCAGCAGAACCCCAGAGCCAACCAAGGTGAGGCACGAGGCTCAGCAAGGCTTCAAGACACGATCAAGAACACGATCGAATCAGTACAACAACAAGCACGCTCCCCGCGCAACAGCCTCCCCACCAAAAAAACACGATCTTTTGGTTGTAATCTTCTTCCTCTTCCTTTTCGACCCCGAACAGAACCTTTTTATCCTTGGTCCTCGTCACTTCCAATCGAGCCGTTTATTGGCCCACCGCCATCGCCTTCCGCCAATCGTGATCACGGGGCGGAGCCATCCGCTGCACTGTCCTGTGACGTCACGGCTATTCTCCAGGGACTACCAAAAGGGGTTTACGCAGACACACTTACCCTATCCCGTGTCCCTATTTAATTACGTGACAATTATCATTTCCCCCTTGAAGAAATGAACATTTACTAGACAACTTATCACCACTGAATTGCTACTTATTACATCGAGATCCTGGTAAACTCGAACAGCATGGCATACCTAATTAAACAACCTAATTACCCTTTGAATGCATACCCCCCCCTCAAACATAACAATATGTTAGTCAGCTTGTATGTTTTTTTTTTGTTTTTTGTTTTTTTTTGTTTGTTTGTTTGTCTGTAATTACGTATAAAAAAATCTGCAGAGCATAGTTATCATCGGAAATTTTTGTAACTTCGCATATCGGAGGCCTATAGAGGTCCCTTTCAGTGCACAAAATTTTGAAGGTCAAGGTCAAAGGTCAAGGTCGCTTTGGCGCAAATCAGGGGAGTCGACGAAACCCTTATTTTTTGAGTAATTTTGATCGGATCGTCTTCAAACTTCATGGGAATATAGTTCATGGTCTGGCGCTCAGCTGATTAATTTTTGGTGGCGATTGGCCTTGACCTTCATATGTTTTTATTTTTTTTTGGTCTGTAATCACGTATAAATCACTCTGCAGAGCACAGTTATGATTGGAAATTTTTGTTATTTCGCATATCAGAGGCCTATCGACGTCCCTTTCAGCGCATAAAATTTTGAAGGTCAAGGTCAAAGGTCAAGGTCACTTTGTCGCAAATCAGGGGAGTCGACGAAACCCTTATTTTTTGAGTAATTTTGATCGGATCGTCTTCAACTTTCATGGGAATATAGTTCATGGTCTGGCGCTCAGCTGATTAATTTTTGGTGGTGATTGGTCTTGACCTTCATGGTTAGCGCCTCAGGTCAAATATATTTGACCCCAAGGTCAAATTTTCAAGTTTTAGGAACCATATTGTGTAGTACCTCAAATTGAACACCTCGATGAGTGCTTTCTAGGTATGTCAAGCTTGAGACATTATGACGTTATTTGGTGACATTATGAGGCAAAAGCATATTTTTCATGGTTACTCTGTAGAACGATTCTCATCGGAATCTCTTGTCGGCAGATATTCCTCAAGGAGTCGCTCCTGGTGGATAGCAGCTCTGTTCACCTCAGTGTGACCTTAAAGAAGTCACACGTGGTCACCTTTTGGCAAGATACGGGTCACCCTGCGGGTGACATTGGTTTTTATTTTTATTTTTGCACGTACGGCCACGTGAGAGCGAAGGAACGTCCTGTGTGGTTGTTGTTTCTGGTACACGGTTTGAAAGTTTTTTTTTCTTGTTTTATTTTTTTGCACGTATGGCCACGTGAGAGCGAAGGAATGGCCTGTGTGGTTGTTGTTTCTGGTACACGGTTTGAAAGTTTATTTTTTCTTGTTTTTTTTTTTGCATGTTCGGCCACGCGAGAGTGAAGGAACGGCCTCTGTGTTTGTTTTTTCTGGCACGCGGTTTGAATTTTTTTTTTTTTTTTGCACGTACTACTGGAGTTATAGTTAAAAAGATTAGAGACCCAATATGGAATAGGCAAAGCCTAGAAGCGAACGTAGAATTCTTATTACATTCGCTTCTTAAATATATCAAATTAAACAGTCTTTTTCCTATGATAAATTAAATATTACCTTTACATTACCTTCACAACAACAACTACACTGCCTAGAACAGGATCTCATCTGAAAAAAAAAATTCCTCAACATTACCTTCACAATGACAACTACACCGCCTAGAACAGGATCTCATCTAAAAAAATAAATATTACCTCAACATTACCTTCACAACAACAACTACACCGCCTAGAACAGGATCTCATCTAAAAAAATAAATATTACCTCAACATTACCTTCACAACAACAACTACACCACCGAGAACAGGATCTCATCTAAAAAAAATTCATATTACCTCAACATTACCTTCACTACAACAACTACACCGCCTAGAACAGGATCTCATCTAAAAAAATAAATACCAGAAGCGAACATAGTATTCTTCTTACATTTGCTTCTGACTTTACCTATAACTTGTTCACAACTGTATACGCAATTTCCGGTTACTTCGGCCTGGATTCGGGATCAGCGATCAAATAACGTAAATCACGATTAAAAATTATTTTTTGATGATGCGGGAAATATCTTTATTAAAATCAGTGGAGGAAATATACACCATGTCTGATATTTGGGTCTTTCATGTCTCCGACGATGCCTTTATTTCCCGGCATGCATCATTCCCCATGACAAAAACCGGAAACAAAAAAAAAAACCCAGAAACAAAACAAAAACGGAAGCAAAAGGGTCATAGCCAACGACACGGATTCACAATTGGCAGGGTATTGTGTTGTTGTTGTTTCCTATTCTCTCATGTGCACGCGTTAAGTAATATTCACAAGATAGAAATAAAACCCAATCGTGTTTATACACCGCACAGCGTTTAAAAACAACCAGAAGCAAAAGGTCATAACTTACGACACGGATTCCAAATAGCCAGGGGTATTGTGTTGTTGTTTCCTATTCTCTCACGTGCACACATTTAGTATTAAGCTCACTTCGTTCGCTATAAAGTCCGACATCGGTGATTCTTCGCTTGTTTCATATTTCCTTGTGGTATCGTTATGCGAAAAAAAACACGTATAATTAATAAAGTGATTTGTACCTAATAAAGCATTTCCAACAAACCTTTACCAACATAATCACGATCTGTCGCCGATTTACCTCACGCGGCGTGTATTCCTTTCCCGCGCTTTCCCGTCAGTTGCTGTGGAAAGCGCGAGAGGAGGTCGGACTCGCAGCGTGAGGTAAATCGCTGACTAAAAAAAGACGAAGAAAACGCCATAAGACATGCTGCGGAGAATTCGAGGCAGGACCGTAAAGGATGGTGAATCGGAGAGAAGAGACGTCCTGGATGCTGAGATGAATAACCACAAACGGTGCAGGGATTCCGGTGTGGCGATGAAAGTTACCACAGGGTGAGGAAGGAAGCCGATCGAGTTAAAAGGAATGTGTTCGTGACGTGTGGACTCTGTGCTTGACGTGTAAATCCGTTACAGGGACCGACATGACACGGGAAACACAGAACGACAGGGTGAAAACCCCGACATTTTCTCTCAGCAGGTAGGATATCGTTCGGTCTCATGCGATGTACACATGGCGCCATTTTAGTTTTGTTTTTATACATATTCATGTTCACATCATATTGGACATTAATTCGCAGCAAAGTTTTAATATTAATGTATCTGAGATGTATTTACATTTGCCATCTGCAGACCATCTATTTATTACGTACGTATTTGTTTGGGAAATTTTAACCCTGTTCTCTCGTCTTCTCCAATCTCGTTCCCCCCGCCCAGCTCCTTCCCTGTCCGGCTGTTTGCCCCATAAATACCCCTTCCGTTTTCTTACCTAATATTTCTACCTCCTTCAAAACCCATTTCCCTTTCCACCGCACTCTCCCCAATCTGTCGCTCACTAATAATTATCATTCCGACGTAATAAATAAATAGCACCTTGTAGCGACGTGCACATTCATAAGGAGATAAAACTCCCTCCATGTCTGATAGGATGGTGCAGAGTTGGCGTACTTACGTCTCAATTGGGTTTGAATCCCGACCACATTATAAACTATCGGATTGGTGCTTCACAGAGAGTCCCTTGAAAGGACATAAATCCAGGTGTAACGTTTGCTCGCATGAAGTGGTGGTTGCGAGATCCCACGGTGCCTTTCGACGAAGAGTAAGTGATTGCAACAGGTACTGCGTTGATTAAACATGCAGACACCATGGCCAAAATTCTCAATTCCAGTGCTGACGTGCAGGGGCACTGCATCAATGCCACAGCCTAGCCTTAGTAAATGATGCAACTAGCTGGTCAAATTTATAATTTACTCGTGAAATATGCATTCACTAACTACTACTCACTCCCTCATGGTGTGTGAGGAGCGGATGGTGAGGCGGAGAGAGATGCGAGCGAAAGCAGTTTGGTTATTGGTGATTTTGGAGGAGGGAATAATGTGAGTTGAGCATGGGAAATAATTATTACACATTTGTGCTTAATATTTCTCCTACATCATATCGATTGACATCCATGAGGCTATTTTATACATATATCCTGTCTGAGTGTTTCCTCTTGTGTCCCCAATATATAAATATAGTGTTATGGCTGTGGAAATTCACAGAACACCATATAGGTTCATTAGATCGGTTATCCCGGTAAGATGGTGATAGATAGGTTTCCCCACCGTTGTTTAGAGGGATTCTTCGTGTTCACCAGGCTGCGACCATTTGAGATAGTGTTTTTCTTTTTCTATCGTTATTTTGGACCAAACATACCTCACAACCAGATTGCCACCACTGACATCGTTCCAAAACGGCCACAACCAAACCACCACCACCTTCGCCCTTTTTACCTCCACAACCATCAACAAACCCACGACACGAACATCGCCTCACCTTCGTTCCGAATACGACGCCATCTTCACTGCAGGCAGAGGCAAAGGGTTCTCTCGCCGTTTTGAACGCCGGTGATTTCTACCACGTCCGCTCCCCTGGGAGTCGGAGGTCAAAGTGACGGATCGTGAACGCCGGTGATTTCTACCACGTCCGCTCCGCGGGGGGGAGGGTCGGAGGTCAAAGTGACGGATCGTGAACGCCGGTGATTTCTACCACGTCCGCTCCCCGGGGGTCGGAGGTCGAACTGTCAGATCGTGAACGCCGGTGATTTCTACCACGTCTGCTCCCCGGGAGTCGGAGGTCAAAGTGCGGAGGTCGAATCTCATCTCCCCGGCCCTATATAAATCCGAACAAAGCGGAGCTTCGCGTCAGTCAGTGGAGCCGTGAGTCTGGAGGGGTCGGAGAACCGAGCGTGAGTCAAGTGCAGTCTGCGGCGGTCTGGAAGGATCGGAGAGCCTGGAGAACACCAGAGGGCTACGTGGAAACCACAGCCGGCGAGAGCTTGCCAGCGCCAAGGCAGTCTGAGGTGATCAGACCTCGGCACGATTCGCGCCTCGCTGAGGGACGGACGGGGTCTGAGAGGGCATCAACTCTTGCTGAGCATCTAGCCTGAGAGGGCATCAACTCTTGTAAAGCAACCACGCTGAGAAAGCGTCAGTAGACCTGTCCGTTCCTCTCACCCACGTTGCTGGGGCCCAGATCACCTCGCCGTCGCTGTCCTAGCTGCCGTGGGGAGAAGGCGTCACGACCTGCCCATCGTTGCGAGGCCGCAAACCAGGCGTGGCTGTCCTAGCCGCCGTGGGGACGAGACGTCACGACCTGCCCATCGACACACCGCCAGGGTGCGGGTAAGACGCATCGGTCTCATGGGCCCGTTCGGTCATCCCGGCTCCACGCCACATAGGGTCCACGGATCCCGTCTGCCACCCTTGTCTTTGGGGGTGGCCATTTCTCTTCTTTTGAATGCATGTTGTGGCGCCGTCTACCAAGTAGACTCGTATAAGTGATTGTGCATTCTCATTGCTTATATTCGGTTTTATTGCTTTCTTGCCTGTATACGTGTTTCATTGTGTTGGCTGTACATACGTGCATGACTGTCTTGCCTGAATACGTGCTTGTTAATAAATGTCCTTGTGTGAAATGTATCCCTTTGTTGTGTCCTCATTCCCCCATTGGAAATGCCATCTTGCATCATGGAATAATTGGTTTGGGTTGTAAGCACCCGATGAGTAAAATCACATCCGGCGAGGTCGGGCGATAATATCCGCTCGGTTATCACTGCAGCATGGAACGGACCGCTTAAGCGGCTCGTGTCCTAAACCGACCTGCGCCAAGGTACGGTCGCCCGGTCGACTGCTCATGCAGGTACTTAGGTAGATCGAATTTGGCGAGCGACCCTATCCTGCACGGGCAGACAATTGGCACGACTGTGGTGAGGTTAAAACCCCCACCCGTGGCTGGTTCCTGGCGATAGTTCCAGGAGGATCACGACTGAATTGTCCGTCCGGTGGGCGATCTACCTCAGAAGGTAATAGCGGTTGCTATTAGTGGAAAGCGGCTGATCGCACGCCGGCGGGCGCGAATTCATAACACTGGTGTTCGGGAGTGAGATTCAAATCCATCCCGCCCCCAACTAAATTAACGGGAATCGGACCAGGGGTGTGCGAAGCAACCCCCCCCCTCCCCTGTTCCTCCAAATTACGGACATTTAAAAATAATTTCATGAAATAAGATGGCTTTTCAAGGCGAACGGGTGCCGGGGATATTAGGAATGTGTTATAATGTAGAATCGATGGCCCAGAACGGTTCCTTTTGCAATTTTAATCCACGGGGGAGCTCAACCCCATATACTGAGCACGGACTTTGCCGGCAAACGGAGTCGCACAATGGTGACGCGATCGCACCTCGGCGCGGCACGGCGCAGGCGGCTTTTTTAGCGCAACGAATGGCGCGACACAATGCGAGTGCCTTCAGTCACCGCTTCAAACCACGTGGTCATGGCAGGCGGACATTGGCGGGCTTCGGAAACAATTGGAGGAAGAATGGAAAACCGAGCTCGAAAAGGAAAAATGGAAACACGATTTGGAATTAAAACAACTAAAGGAAGAAGTAAGATCGGGCAATCAGGACAGAGAAAGCCTAGAACGGGAGATAGAAATAGGAAAGGAATGGCAGGAAGACCTAGAGAGATACGGTGAGGAAATGAACGAATTATGGGAGGAAGCATGCAAAAGAGGTGAGGAGGCCAGAAGGGAAAAATGGGAAAAAATTTCTGAGTTACGTGAACACCAAAACAAAGAGAAGGAATTACAAAACGAGTTGAGAGAAGAGAGAATGACAGCAGAGTACGAAACGTTAAGGAACCATACTGTAAAGATCAAACAGTTAGAAGCCAAAGCAAGGTTGGAGTGTGTGGAGATGAGAAAGGAATTAGAAAAGAAAGCTTCTGAGTAACAGAAACACCAAAATAAAGAGACGGAGTTACAAAACGAGTTGAGAATGTTGAGGGAAGAGAGAACGACAGCAGAGAAAGAAACGTTAAGGAACCATACTGTACAGATCGAACAGCTGGAAGCGAAGGCCAGATTAAAGAATGAGGAACAAGAAAAATAGTGGAATGAAAAACAAAAAGAAGAACGATTGAGACAAGAGAAGGAAATCGGCCAATTGAATGAAATAACGAGATTACAGAATGAAAAGCATGAGGAACAGTGGGAGAGAAAACAAAAACTGTACGAATTTGAAATTAACCAATTCGAGGAGAAAGCAAAATTGGCATCCATGGAGATTGAAAAACTCCGGAAAGAGAGCGAACAACGCAAAAAGCTCCGAGAGGATGAACGACTCAAAAGGAGCAAGGAAGTGGAACAGCACAATAAGGTGGGACATGTGATAGCACCACAAGGAGCAATGTTGGTGGTGCAGGACTTGATCGACACCACTCGTCTGATGAAGGAACAATTAGGACCAACCCTAATAAAAGAGACACAAATAAGAATGGAAAAGAGGGAAGTAACAGGGACAACAAAGGAAATAGAAGTATCGCCGGAGACGTGTAGGACGAGACACGAGGTGACGACGGCAGAATTAATAGTAGAGACGCGGAAGATGGGAACGGTGGAGGAGAGACTGCACGATGAAGACAGGGTTAAAGACGAACACACACACACACACACACACACACACACACACACACACACACACACACACACACACACACACACACACACACACACACGTAGCGAGGCTTAATGGGGCGAGCTGGCAGAACGTGTAGTAACCCGGTGCGAGCAGCTAGATAGCCTCCTCCAGGAATGAGGGGAGGGAATATGCCCCCTTGAGGCGGTTCGCGAGCAGGTGGGTTTGGTCGAGCTTTGCGGAGTTGAGGGGGCGAGTGCTGCAGACGGGTGCACGAGGAGCTTGGGGGGTATGGAGGCCCCGGGAACCCATGTGGGGACACGATTCCCCAGTGTGATTGTCCCGGTGTGTGTGTTCACAAGTGTGACAAAATGCGTGCTGCAATGCACGCATAGCGTGGGTGAAAGGCGTTGTGTGAAAGAGACCCCGTGTGTGAGTGGTGTGGTTGCGAGTGTGCCAAAATGCATGCTTCCCAGCACGCCGTGTGTGGATGAAGCACCGTGTGTGAGTGGAACCATGTGTGCGGGTGAAATGGCACGTGTGAGTGAACAGCCGGGTGTGAGTGAAGCACCGTGTGTAAGAGAGACAGCGTGTGTGAGGGAGATGACGGTCGGCATGCGGGAGCACGCAACCGCACGCAACCGCGTCTCCGAGTGTGAGTGTCATGGAATGGTGTTTGAGCGTCGTAACACGCAGGTGTGCGTGGATTGAGTGGAGACGATTACGGCGACAGAGGGACAAGGGGCGAGTAGTGGGCATAGATGCATTGGGGACCGTGCCGGGTTTGCACGGCAGCGCGCGCGTGGTCCGTGCTGTGCAACGCACGAGGCTGCCACGTGCTCGGCTGTGGGAGTGAAACCCGGTCCGGAAACGCCCGCGGTGGATGTTGCCGATCCCGCGTCGGACAAAAGCTAGGCTGGGAAATGGATTCGGGCCGGATGGGTTCTCCACGCGAGCACGTGTGTGAAGCTCCGACGGACAGAGCACATGTGTTCGTGTGGGGAACCCCTCGAAACGCGAGGCTTGTTTTTTTTGATGCGCAGGGTGACGTCGTGGCTGCATAGTTGGTATCCGGCAGAAGGGGTATCCCTGCCGGGTGGTGCCATCCAAGGAGGGACGAGGTGCACGAACAGCTGCCATGACGTCACGGGGAAGGAGCGCAGGTTGCGAGTTGCCGCGCTGGTGCACGCATAGAAAAAAAAAACAAGCCTCGCTTCGGGTGAACAGGATTCCCTGGGCAGGGGTGGAAGACCCCCCTGTCCTGGGCACAGGATACAACTAGTTAGGGGGAAGGGTTAGTGTTAGTTAGACCGGTCTCATGGGGCAGGGGTAAGTCCTCATGGGGCCCGTGGAATGGATTAGGTAGAGGGATTTAGTGGAGATTTAGGATGGGAAATTGATTTTTGGATTTTGAGGACAGTGACAGACTGTGAGTGTGTCGAGGGGACGTAGCTTAGCTACGTTAATGTTAAAAGGAACGTGCTGTAGTGTAAGGGACGACGTGGGAGCACGAGGTAGTTTGGGGATGTAGTCAGAAGGATGGCTGAGTTCAGCAATGGAGTGTTGAAGAGTAGTGAGGTGGAGACATGTTGAGTGAGTGAGGCCAACGGGTCTGTATACATGGAGTGCATGGGGAATGCATGGTGTGATGAGTGATTGGGGGAACGAGTGATTCCCACCCAAGGGACCCCGGGGTCAGAGTAATGTGAGTTAGGGGGTTAGTCAAATTGACAAAATGGAGGTCGTTTTGCTGTTGGTGGGGAAGTAGGCTCGAAACCCGCTTGGAGGGGTGCAGGAGCCCTGTTGACGGGCTGGGAGCGTGGCTACGAACGGTGAGTATCACTGAGTGGGTACCCCGGGCACCGGGCTAGTCGGCCGCGGTAGGCCAAGGGCCCATGGGGGGCCGGGATAGTGTAGTGGACACGGGTGACCCACTGATGCAGGGCCCAGGGCGCCATTGGCCACGTGGGCAGTGCATGGGCGCGGGTACCCAGGGAAGGAGCCCGGGATGCCAGCCTGCCACGTGAGCATTGTGGGGGAGTCGCCAGAGAGGGCACTCCCCAGTTTTAGGGAGCTCGTAGGCTTGGAGGCAGTGTAGTGCCCGGGGGTGCCATAGTAGGAGAATCGGCAGAGGGTAGCTCCTGCCAAGGGAGCCACGCGTCCCAGCCACGAAACCGTGCAATGGCACGGAAGGAAAATTGGGGGGCATGGCCCGAAATTTGAGAGGACACCAACACAGGCGATGAGAATCTTGGTTGTTAGAACCGATAGTTTAAGCGAGAGGTGCTTGTTGAAAGCCCCGGGGTAGTTTAAGGAATAAATGGTTAGGGTAGCTTAGGAAGTGTACCCCTCCGAACCATCCATCCCTTCGCTCTCGTTGTGGGCCGCTGGACTCACTTTGGGTGAAGATTGCTGAAATCTGAGGAGGCCATTCTGAGGCTTGAATTGGGCCTCGACACAGGACACTAGCTCTCCCCTATTCCCCTCCGTGAAGGGAACGTAGGGGTTGGGAGTAGGCTAGGAGACGATAGGTTAGCCGAACAAGGACGATAAAGGGGGTTAGGAGACGATTTATAGTGGGGGAAGTAAAAATAAAAACAGAAAAATAAGTGGGGGCTAAATTGGTTTTTGACAAATTAACGGAGTGGGTATGGACCGAGACAGGCAAAGGCGATAGGTTGGGAGGGAGACAGTTGGGTAGGTCCGAGGCCGGCTTTCGAGTAGCCAGCACCACCGCACTCCCTCCACCAACCCCCATTTCAAGGCAAAAGGCTGGCCAACTTCATCTGCTGGCTGTGTTTGCTACGAGGCTTGTGCTGGCCACGTCATCTGCTGGCTGTTGCTGCAAGGCCTGTGCCGGTCGGATCGTCTGCTGGCTGTTTTGCTTCAAGGCCTGTGCCGGTCACTTCATCTGCCGGCTGTTTGCTACAACGCCCTTGCCATGCCATGCCTTGCCTGCCTGCCTTTGCCTTGGCCCCATGCCCACCAGCCCCCGTTCTGTTTTGCATTCCCCCCCCCTGTCCATTACCATGTGCGCCAGGATCATCGCGCAAGCCGCAAGGACTGCCCTGTTGGCAGCTGCAACACGGGACTGCACTGGCGGCCCGTGCACCGCTTTTGGTCACTCCATTCATTTCAAAAGGGGGAGGCCTTGGACTGCATTTGAGCAGCCGGCCACATGCCCTGTCACCTGCAGTGGTTGTGACTTGTTTTTCTCCACAGAGTCCATAGATCCTGGGCCATGGGGTAGTGTAAAATTATAAGGTTAAGTTGTACTTGTAAATGTGTTTTGCGCCCCCGGCATGTGAGTCTTAGCGCCGGCAATGTTATTCAAGTCATCTGTATGAGTGGGTTTGTTTAGTTCGTGACTCAACCCGTAGGTTATTTATTTTGGGGACACGAATACACTGAATGTCGCACTCAGGGATCCGAAGGTAAAACGTACTAGGGTAGAACTACACATGATGGCACACGAAAATTCGACGACTCGGGACGAGTCTGTAAAAAGGGGAGGGGGTAGTGTTACGGCTGTGGAAATTCGCAGAACACCATAAAGGTTCCTTAGATCAGTTATCCCGGTAAGATGGTGATAGATAGGTTTCCCCACCATTGTTTAAAGGGAATTCTTTGTGTTCACCGGACTGCGACCCTTTGAGATAGTGTTTTTATTTTTCTATCATTATTTTGGACCAACCATACCTCACAACCAGATCGCCACCACCGACATCGTTCCAAAACGGCCACAACCAAACGACCACCACCTTCGCCCTTTTTACCTCCACAAGCATCAACAATCCCACGCCACGAACATCGCCTCACATTCGTTCCGAATACGACGCGATCTTCACTGCAGGCAGAGGCAAAGGGTTCTCTCGCTGTTTTGAACGCCGGTGATTTCTACCACGTCCGCTCCCCGGGGGGTCAGAGGTCAAAGTGACAGATCGTGAACGCTGGTGATTTCTACCATGTCCGCTCCCCGGGGGTCGGAGGTCAAAGTGCGGAGGTCGAATCTCGTCTCCCTGGCCCGATTATAAAGCCGAACAGAACGGAGCTTCGCGTCAGTCGGTGGAGCCATGAGTCTGGAGGGGTTGGAGAACCGAGCGTGAGTCAAGGGCAGTCTGCGAGGATCGGAGAGCCTGGAGAACACCGGAGGGCTATGTGGAGACCACAGCCGGAGAGAGCTTGCCAGCGCCAAGGCAGTTCAAGGTGATCAGACCTCGGCGCGATTCGTTCCTCGCTGAGGGACGGACGGAGTCTGAGAGGGCATCAACTCTTGTAAAGCAACCACGCTGAGAAAGCGTCGGTAGACCCGTCCGTTCCTCTCAACCGCGTTGCTGGGGCCCAGATCACCTCGCCATCGCTGTCCTAGCTGCCGTGGGGAGAAGGCATCACGACCTGCCCATCTTTGTGAGGCCGCAAACCAGGCGCGGCTGTCCTAGCCGCCGTGGGGACGGGACTTCGCGATCTGCCCATCGTCGCACCGCGAGGGTGCGGGTACGACGCATCGGTCTCGTGGGCCCGTTCAGTCATCCCGGCTCCACGCCACATAGGGTCCACGGATCCCGTCTTCCACCCTTGTCTTTGGGGGTGGCCATTCCTCTTCTTTTGAATGCATGTTGTGGCGCCGTCTATCAAGTAGACTCGTATAAGTGATTGTGCATTCTCATTGCTTATATTCAGTTTTATTACTTTCTTGCCTGTATACGTGTTCCATTGTGTTGGCTGTACATACGTGCATGACTGTCTTGCCTGAATACGTGCTTGTTAATAAATGTCTTTCTGTGAAATGTATCCCGTTCGTTGTGTCCTCATTCCCCCATTGGAAATGCCATCTTGCATTGTGGAATAATTGGTTTGGGTTGTAAGCACCCGATGAGTAAAATCACATCCGGCGAGGTCAGGCGATAATATCTGCTCGGTTATCACTGCAGTACGGAACGGACCGCTTAAGCGATTCGTGTCCTAAACCGACCTGCGCCGAGGTACGGTCGCCCGGTCGACAGCTCGCGCAGGTACTGAGGTAGATTGAATTTGGCGAGCGACCCTATCCTGCGCGGGTAGACAATTGGTACGATCGTGGTGAGGTTAAAACTCCCACCCGTGGCTGGTTCCTGGCAATAGTTCCATGAGGCTCACAACTGAATTGTCCGTCCGGTGGGCGACGCGGTTGCTATTAATGGAAAGCGGCCAATCACACGCTGGCAGGCGCGAATTCGTTACAATATATATATATATATATATATATATATATATATATATATATATATATATATATATATATATATATATATATATATATATATATATCTCTCTCTCTTCTTCTTTCAGCTGCTCCCGTAAGGGGTCGCCACAGCGGATCATCCGTATGATCCGCATAGTGATTTGGCACATGTTTTACGCCGGATGCCCTTCCTGACGCAACCCTGGTCGCCTCTTACGACACAAGGATATGGTACACCTATTTTAACCGGGGTATACACCGGCCGAGTACACTGGTACTCATTTCGCCGACCTCGGAAGGATGACAGGCTGAGTCAACCCCCTGGTGTATTAATTCAGGGGCCCAACGGGGCTTGAACTCAGGACCTTTTGGTTCCCAAGCTACTGCCCTAACCACTGCGCCAACACACCAGGCTATATATATATATATATATATATATATATATATATATATATATATATATATATATATATATATATATATATATATATATATATATATATATATATATATATATATATATATATATATATATATATATATATATATATATATATATATATATATATTTTCTGTTAACGTCTGCGTGTAATTTGACATATATCCTCCAAAATTACCGGACGGATTGTCGCCACTTTCGGCATGCGGGTGACCTGTGGTCTAATGAACAGCATGGGCTATGTGAGATCGTGCCAGACGGACACGTTTGGGAATTTTGGGCGATTTTCTAATTTTTACGTTCGTTTGTCTGGCGACGTGTGGCGTCACCGCTCAGACGCGTAATTCCGTCATGACATCATCGGTCATTTGCTGACGTCATTACGTCTGTCGTCGACAGACCGTCACCACCGAGAAGCGTAATGCCACTCCTAGAAAACAGCATCTGCAATTTGAAACCCTCTTCTGCACATGCTGACTACCTCAGAACGTGAATTTGACACAAATAATGTAACAAGAAACATTGTATATAAAGTAAAGATTTATTTTAAAAATATATTATTTCTGTTAACGTCTGCACGTAATTTGACGTTTCTCAACCGCCATCATTACCTGTGTGGTGTCTTGCGTGTGTGATCTTCAAATTAAAGCGTCCAGCGGTGTTCGATCGTCGGATGTGTGCCAAAAAGTGCTGTTCATTGAAATTTGCATTCTGATTCTCGGTCACCCTCCACTGCTCCTGTTCAGTCCAGGGCTCGGCCTATATCATGTTAAACTTGCCCCATCAGGCGCCAACCTTCCAGTCACACTGCAGAGGATGCAATTTCCAGTCAGACTTACACACTCAATGACCATAAACAAATCCCAGGGCCAAACATTTGACAAACTCGGAATATACCTCCCAGCCCCTGTGTTCTCCCATGGCCAACTATATGTTGCATTTTCACGTGCAAGTGGTTACTCCTATACATCTATCAAAGTGGACAATAATTCCTCACAATGACTATTCAGCAACAAGACACTCACCCAAAATGTCATTTACAGGGAGGCCCTTTATAAAACTAAGGACAGGTAACCATAGTGCATCACATCCCTGATGACCCCTCCCCAGCTTCCCATAACATCAACTATTATGCCTCATCCACCTTTTGCCACCCATTCAACTCCGTGCGCAGCATGGGTATATGCTAGTGTGTGTATATGTATGTATATATATGTATATATATATATATATATATATATATATATATATATATATATCTTCTATCTATCTCTATATTACTAAAACTCTCATCTTGTACATATGTACGTGTGTATGTTCCAGAAATACAGCCAAAACGGTACACGACCGTGCAAAAATTTTAGGGCCATCTTACTCACCATTCTTCTGTGGTGTGCAGTATCAAGTTTCGTTCAAATCGGGCATCGAAAAAATTATTAAAAAATCAATTCCCGATTCAGTCAAGTACTCTTCGGGAGTATTTCATCAATGCAAACATCAGCGGTTTAGTTCGCTGGAGCTATCTTTTTTTTTTCTTTTCTTTTTTTAATGATTTTTTATCAACCGCTGTCACAACGGGATGAACGGGGAAACACAGGCTGCGGTGAACCGGTTGAAATGGGGTAAAGCTCCTGGGATCTGTGGCGTCCATGCTGAACTTCTCAAGGCTGGTGCAAATGCTGGACTCATGTCACTGCATGCAGTTCTGTGCACTGCCTGGAACACTGGCATCATCCCAACCGACTGGAAGAGGGGCCTTGTTGTCCCTCTCTGGAAAGGAAAGAGTGATCGCCAGGACTGCAACAACTAGGGAGTGCAACAACTCGGTGAGTTGAGGTATAAAATTGCACGTGCACTGAGGGTGGACAAGGAGGCCGATGTGCGAGGAATCTGTGAGGGGGTAGAGCATCACCTGTGGTCAAGTGGCATCATCCCAACCGACCATGGGGAAACGCTGCTCTCAGTGTCGGGCAGAGTCTTTGCTCGGATAATTCTTGATGGGGTTCGCCACCATCTGCTTGAGCACCAGCACCCATCGCAGTCAGGCTTGACACCAAAAAGGTCAACAATTGACTGTACCCTTGCCCTTCGGGTCCTCACAGAACACAGATGAGCATTTCTGCTGGGGCTGCTTGCAGCCTATGTTGATCAAACTGCAGTGCATCATTTGGGAATGTCAAGATCTCTGACCTTGATTTTGCAGATGATGCAGTCATCTTTGCGGATACTTTGTTTTTCCTTTTGCTGGCCCTCCAGTTGCTGAATGAGGAGTCAGAGCCGCTGGGATTACGGGTTTCCTGGGTCAAAACGAAGATCCAGGCTTTTTATAACATCTTGGATGCTGCTATCTTGTCTGTACCTGTTTGTGGTGAGGATTTTGAGGTCACGGAGCGATTCACTTACCTTGGCAGTGATATTCATGTCTCCGCATGTTGTGAACCAGAGGTCTATAGACATCTCGGTCAGGCCTGGGGAGTCATGGATTAACTGGACCACGGAGTGACACTGTTGCTATCTATCCAGGAGGATGACAATCTGAGTCTTAAAGTCCTTGGTGCTTCCAGTCTTGCTCTATGGATGTTAGACTTGGACTCTGACCAGGGATCTGAAAGAAAGACTTAATTCCTTCGGTTCCATTTGTCTTCAGAAAATCCTTGGCTATCGCTAGTTGGACTTTATGTCTCATGAGAAATTGCTGAAAGAGACTCAGATGAGATCGCAGCACTGACCTGTATCGTATGTGAGTGTATGGCCATGTGACTCATTTTCCTGACGCTGATCCTGCTCACAAGATTCACTCAGTGAAGGAGACTCATGAGTGGAGGAGGTCAACAGGCTGACCACGTGTCTCGTGGTTGCAGTGGGTTGATTGACATCTCAAGGAGATGGGGATGGGCCCAGCATCTGCCTGCGAGATGACCAGACAGAGGCCGAGGGAAAGTGGACGTGGCGACGCGCTGCTCCAGCACATGCTCCCATACCTGACCTAACCTGACGAATAACGATTCTGGGAAAACGGTCACACCCAATTGGTTCGTACTGCGACCAGTTGATGAGTGAAGGGAAAAGCGGGCACAGCAAATTGGTCAGTGCTGCGACCAATCGACAAGTGAATATTGCTGACACAGCTGCAGCCATACAACTTCAATTTATTGTGGTAGATTACTGCAAAGCCTCCGATTGTATTGATCATGAATTGATGTGGATTATGCTGAGAGCAATGCGAATTGCATAACACTTGATATGTCTGATAATAAGCCTGTACACTAATCAAGAAGCTACAGTAAGAACAGGTTATGGAGAGACAGAATGGTTTGGCATTGGAAAAGGGGTTAGATAGGGTTGCATTCTCACTCCTTCCTTGTTAGTCCCCTTCCGGTTTCACCGGAGGGGACTGTAGGTTTGCTCTCCGTCTGTATATCCGTCTGTCCCTCCTGTGTTTTTTCACTTTTTTCCCATACCCTTTAACATATTCAGCTGAAACTTGGTACGTGGCTTTAGTATGATAAGTTACAGAACAAGTTTAAATTTCAGGGCGTTTCGTCAATTTTTCAGTCATGCCATTTTTAAACTTAGAAAATATCATATGAAAGATGGGTCAGTATTCAGCTTCCCTGACTCCACCCCACTACTTTACACCCATTGGCAAGCCAGCTGGCCAGACTCCAACCCAATAAAATCATGTGCCACCATTGCATGAAGCAGCACAGATCTGAAGGCCTTTGGCCTAAGTGTTAGTCCATGGTCCAATGCAATTGGAGTGATCCCAGGTATATGACCACAACGTATTATAATGCACATAAGGCCTTAGTTATTTTATAACTTGGTTTACGCAGTTCTTCAGCTAAAATGTAGGGTCGGTAGGTCGAAATATAAATATAATTTCAATTTTTAGAAATTATATATTTTTATGATTTTTTTTCAGATGTTCCATGGAAAAGACAAGAGTAGGTGGGGGGGAAATAAATATAAATCCCGGACCAGGAGGATCGAAGAAAACATTGAAGATGGAACACCATTCAAATGCAGGATGCCCATGTTCACTGTATCATCTAATGTGAAAAACAATAAAGAAGGATTAAAACTTGTTTTTACAATATAGTCTGGCATGTTTTTCTTATAGAAACCTGTTGGATCATCAAACAAATGGAAACAATGCTGAGAAGATTACTGTCCAAGTCGTAGATGTGTGCGTGCACACCAGTGCATAGTGCTGGATATGATTAAAAAAAAATAGGGTAAATCGTACCGTCACCCCATCCCCATGAGCACATCAAAGGCTGATTTCTGGTCCGTTCAAGGCGGAATATCAGTATCTCACAGGGAAACTTTGACGTAATTGGCACCAATATCTTTCAATACGAACAGCGGTGTACAACTTTCGATGGAAACAAAATTGGCACGATCGAGAGTAGCCTGCGAATCATCCCTGCTGCTGCACTGAATTGATGCAATAGTTCAGCCAGAATATTCGTCGTCAACATGCTGCGTGATTAAATCACCAATACAGTCACTCGAATTTATACCGCTGACATACATTTATTACAATCACTTTCGCCCCAGAGACCACAGTCAGTCTGAACCACGCTGGTCACTACTCAGACGCCATGAACGAAGACTACTGCACAGCTGTACTGAGCAGTTTGGTTAAAGGTGACTCGGCATTTTGGCGCGCGCATGAAATTATATTTTGAAAATAAATGCCGACATTTGCATTTTGGGTTTTGAAACTTTTGCACCTTCAGCGGAAAATGTATAACTATAAAAGGCAAAAAGTGTTTTATATTTATATTTGATTTCGGCAAATATACCGTCGGCGGATCCGTAAACCAAGTTATAAAATAACTAAGGCCTAAGCCATACACATGTTTTTTTTCTTCATGTATGTATATCAGGTTAAGAAGCAGCACAGATCGGCCGGCTTCGGGCGTTACTAGTAGGCCTGAGTGTTATTCCATGGCCCAGTTCAATTGGAATGATCCCAGGTATATAACCACAATGTATGATATATGCAATTAAGCCATGCACATGTTTTTTTCTTCATGTATGTATATCAGGTTAAGAAGCAGCACAGATCGGCCGGCTTCGGGCGTTACTAGTAGGCCTGAGTGTTATTCCATGGCCCAGTTCAATTGGAATGATCCCAGGTATATAACCACAATGTATGATATATGCAATTATGCCATGCACATATTTTTTCTTCAAGCATGTAAATCAGGTCATTCTCCTCGCCAAAGGAGAGGTATTGCATTTGGGTCTGTTTGTTTCTTACGAAATCTAAAGATTTCTAATCAGCACTAGCCATCACCCTCCTATCTAAAGATTTCGTAAGTATATTGATGAGGTATATATACTTATCTTTGTATCTTTCTTTGATCTTCCGTTTCTGTTTGTTTGTTTGTAGGCACGATGACTCGAGAACGGAAGAAGCTACCAATGTCAAATTACACCACGTGATTCAGGAGGGTGATGGCTAGTGCTGATTAGATTTTGGTCAAAATCAGTCAAAGGTCAAGGTCACAGTGAGGTCAAACATCCAAAACATTCTATTTTTGATGGTTTGGTACAGAATCATCGTAGAAACTTCCGGTTTGCGTCGCTACCTTCTCTAGAGACAGCTTTTATTAGACAAGGTCAGAGGTCAAGTTGACGATTTCATAAGTACCAGTCTATGACTGCGTGTTTGTTTGTGTGTGTGTGTGTTTGTGTGTTTGTTTGTAGGCACGATAACTCAAGAACAGAAGAAGCTACCAATGTCAAATTACACCACGTGATTCAGGAGGGTCATGGCGAGTGCTGATTAGATTTTGGTCAAAATCGGTCAAAGGTCAGGGTCACAGTGAGGTCAAACATAATTCCGTAAATTCATGTGGAGAAATGGAGTACTTTTGCTTCAGTCGACGTTACGAGTTCGTTTTAACTTCGATTTTAATTTTGTCTTCAGTTTTTGCGATCGCTTAGGATGCTTAAAACTCGGTTGTCGAAATTCTGGTAAAAATTGGATGTTTTGGAGACGTTTTAAGATTGTATAAAAAATATTTCACTCGCCGGGTCACAGCTCGTCACGTGGTGCAGCGCGCTCGAACAGAAGCGTCGTTGATCACGTAAAGGTTTTCCGTGTGCGCGCTGACGGTGTTTTTGATAAAGATGGTATTTAAAAGTCATTTTTTTTCTCCCAATAAAGGTTATCGTCGCATGCCTGACTCGCTAAGCCGTCGGATTATGTAAAGATTGTTGGTGGATGTCCGAATATTACGGTTTTGTGACTTTGATAAAATAATATTAAATAATTGCGTGGAGAAATGGAGATTTTTTGCTTCCGTCAACGTTACGATTTTTGATGGTTTGGTACAGAATCATTGTAGAAACTTCTGGTTTGCGTCGCGACCTTCTCCAGAGACAGCTTTTATTAGACAAGGTCAGAGGTCAAGTTGACGATTTCGTAAGTACCAGTCTATGACTGCTTGTTTGTCTGTCTGTCTGTTTGTCCGCACAGAAATTTCGTGTTTTTCTCTGCAACCGCTTGTCGGATTGAGACAAAAATTTTACCATTGGTGTGACTACTCATGTAGAATGTTTTCATGATAATTATGACATCATAGGTCACGTGGTGTGGCAGCCGTATTGGAAAAACGGAAAAACTTTGGACATCTAAATCTGAAAACGCACCAAGGAAAAAATTCAGACTTGGCACATAGTAAGTACTTCTCATAGGGAATGAGTATGATGTTTTTTTTACGGTCATTGGTGCCCTCGTTATCACATCATAATTGCATATGCAGAACGCCACATCCGATCAGTATGGAAATTTTTGAGGGTCATCTTGGGATAACACTGTCCACAGAAAAAAATTTCATTGTATTGTTGCGAATTCGCGCGTGCGGACGGCCACGTCACTCGAATCGCGACCGCGTCGCCCCCCGGACGGACAATTCAGTCGTGACCCTCTCGGAACAACGCTGGGAGCTAGTCACGGGTGGGGGTTTAACCCCACCACGACCGTGCCAATTGCCCACCCGCGCAGGATAGGGTTGCTCGCCAAATTCGATCTACCTAAGTACCTGCGCGGATGGTCGACCGGGCGATCGTACCACGCCACAGGCCGACTCCGGACACGAACCGCTTAAGCGATTCGTTCCATGCTACAGTGATAACCGAGCGGTGTTATCGTCGGCCTCGACGGTTCCGATTAATTACCGGGCGTATTAAGCCCACTACGAACCCTTTACGTGAAGCAGGATGGAGGGTCAATAAAGAAAAGACTAAGCGAAACGGGAAAACAGTTCACACAAAGCACATTTATTTCCCGACACACGGAAAGCACACATATACAGCCAAACAATCAAAATGCACATGTAGCAACAAAAACAAAAGCAATAATGACGCAGAGTTACCACCGACTATGCGCACACACGGCAACACTTATGCAGTTCTACTTTACAGACGGCACCAACACACATTTACTCAAAAGCAAAGGAAAGAAGCCACCCTCAAAGACAAGGGGGCAGATGGCCTGAAGGCCAATTGTCCGCGAGACCGGGGGGGGGGGGGTCCTACTCGCGTCCTCGTGACGCGTTGGCGGACGAGCCGCAGATGTGGCCGCGTGGCTGTGCCCCGACTCCGTGCTCCTTGGCGGGTTTTGTTGGTACGACATTTGGAGTGGGGTGGGAATGGAATTGTTGATGCCCTGGGGGAGGGAGAATGGCTGGCTGGCTTGGGTCCCGCGACGAGCGATCCCACACTGCGACGTCATCGCCGACCGCCGTCCTTCTCGCCTCAGACCCGAGCTCCTATGCCTCTTCCCGCAACTCTTCTCAGCCGACTCTAGAACCCAACTCTCTGCCACACCGATGACTTCGCCACCCGACTCGACTCTCTGCCACACCGATGACTCGACTCACTCTGCCACACCGATCGACTCACTTCCCCCGATGACTTCGCCTTGCGCTCGCCGTTTTATAGGCCGGCAGGAGAAAACAATATGCAAATATCCGGATCAGGATGACCTCGGGGGCGGAGCCACGCTCGCCAATTGGTCGGAGGAAAGGGGGCCCTGATCCGAGAATTTGCATATATTGATTTCACACAGACGCGCCTGGAGGCGGGGCCAAGCCGCTCCGCGCTTGCTAATTGGACGGAGGGGAAGTGTGCGTGTAGCGTTTGTGATCCGAATTTTCCTCGGAAAGGCCGCTATTTGCGCTTGCGGCTCGGTGCGTATCGCTGAACGGGCCCAAGACAGCCCGACGCTCAGTGTTCACAGGTGGTGCGGGAATGGCCGTAGAAGGAGAGAGGTGAGGGTGGTGGAGGTTTTTCGGTGGTGGTTTGATGGTTATGGTGCCGTTTGGGAATGACGGTGATGCGATGTGGGAGCGAGTTGTGAAGGTAAAGGTCGTGGCTGTTGGCGTTGTTGTTGTCCGAGGGTTGGAGCGTGGTTGCAGTTGGTGACGATGGCTGGCGTGGTGGTTGTTGTGTGATGGCCGTTGAGACGTGGTTGGTTCAAAATATAGAAAGAACAGAAAAACGGCTATCTTAAAGCGTCGCTGCCCGAATGAATCGCATAAATTCCCTCTCGACAACGGGTTTGGGCTAACTATACATGTACTTAAGAGATATCTCACCTACGGGCCCTGAATGGTGGTTTGCGAATTTTCACAGCCGTAACAATATCATCGGTCACGTGATTCAGCAGCCATATTGTTGTTTTTTTTTTAATCTTCAAAAATCTTCTTCTCTGAAGTGACTGAAAAAATTGAGGTGAAGCTTTACACATATGACCACCTGTCCATGAGGAACAAAAGGTTTACACACATGATATCGGTCACATGGTTCGCAACCATATTGGATTTACCCAAAAACCTGTAAACAAAAAAATACACCACTCAAAAGAAGTCCTGGCGAGGGTCTACATCTCTGATTGCTCTTTTTCTTGTTTTAGTATGAAATAGGCAAAGCTGAGAAACTAACAAAATACAGTGGGTTATAGAGTTTCTTCTTCTTCATTTTGGTTCCGGTGTCTGCTCGAGCGTGTGTTAAACACAAACAAATTTTTATCTTTTGGAAATTCATTGGGACTGGTAGTGGACATGTATTGCAAGTAATTCTCGCTCTTGTTTGATCTGTATAGTGAGTGAGTACATCATGACAAAAATCAAACTGGGATGACAAAGATGACATCATTGGGGACAACAGTAACCTCAGGATTGACAAAGACCTGGAAAGTCAAGTATGTGACAACACAAACCAAGAAGAGACTGGTGAATGTTCTGGCATTTAAGCCTCCCCCTATATAAGATAATAATCTAACAAGCCGGTAGGCGGCGATGGGTCGCCGAGCATGGAAACTATAAGATATAGAGCAAAATGGATGTCATATAGCGGATAGGGAATCACCTTAAGATTATGCATATCAAATCTCATCCAGTTCCATCTACTGATAACTACTCGGTATCCATTTGAATGAAAAGTACTGAAAATGCTGTTTGAAATCGGAAATCCCCAAAGTTCGAGGGGGTGCTGTGGGTGAACAAAGATCTAAATCGAAAATCCGGCTCGATCGTTTGTGCACAATGTATTCCAGATGATTAGTGTGAATTTTCATGACCATGCGACCATAACCCTAGGATGAGTAGCATTTGGCGCGAAGGCACCTCCAGCTCGCGCATATTATCGATTTTTGCACTAATTGACCTTTGACCCCTGACCTAAGCGAAATCGGTAAATATGTCCTGAGGCAAAGTTGTAGTACTCATTGAGTACCATGAACCTGCAAAGTTTTAGGTTTACTACGGCCCAGGTTTACTACCAATTATGCTGATGACAAAGGAACAAACATCCAAACAAACATCGAAACAAACAGACAGAATTACTGACAATAAGGGTCACCTATTTTGGCGACCCAATAAATAAGTTTAATCGGATGTCTGTCTGTCTCTCTGTTCGCGTTTTTTGCAAGGAACGCTGAACCAACAACCACCAAATTTGGCACACCGCCCAAGTCCGATCCGGGGATTGTCCTAAGCGTATTTTCATCCACCACTTGAGCCTTTAAAGATCACTTTTTTGGTTTTTTTATCCCCCGCCGCGTGGCGGAAGGGGGATATTGTTGTCACCCGGGTCGTCTGTCCGGCTGTCCGTCCGTCCGGCTGGCTGGGCGTCAACATTTATAGCTGTGAGTGCGATAACTCATAAACTGTTCGCCATATCGATTTGAAATTTGGGTCACACGTACCACCTGAAAAGGAAGAACACTATTGATTTTGGGCGTGGACGGATCCAAGATGGCCGACTGGGGCGGCCATCTTGAAAAAAATGTTTTTTGTAATGAATGGAAAACCGCTTATCTGATTTCAATTATTTTTCAATGGCGGGGGATTCCCCATCTCTGATGGTATATTTCATTTATATTCAATCTCATTGTTTAACAGATATCACGTGGCATATAACACGGCCAAAGGCCAGCAAACCTAATTAGTCGAGCTGCATCTTCCACCCATTGGCTCATTGCACAGCTGGTCTGACTCCACGCACAATTGGAACTTAGCTAAATCCAATAAATAACATTCATTGGATATCTGTCTGCTTGTTTGTTTACGTTTTTTGCAAAGATCGCTGGTCCAACAACCACCAAATTTGGCACACAGACCAAGTCTGAGCCGGGGGTTGTCCTCAGTGTATTTTTATCCACCACCTCAGTATAATATTTTCATCCTCAGTATAATAATAACCTTTCCTTTCACACCATGAGGTGCAGAGTAACTGCCTGGTATTCATTTTGCCTATATCGGAAGAATGACAGGCTGAGTCTACCCACCTGATGTTATTTCAATGGTAGGACAGGTACTCAAACTCTTGACCCTAAGATCTTACAACAGCCACCTTAACTGTGAAGCCAACACCAAGCCCCCTATGTGATAAGGGGAAGCATATTCCTGTTGTTGGGTTTGTTTTGCAATTAGTGTCCCCAATTTTTAATGGTACCCCAGTGTTTCTTAAGAGTAGTAAAAGTACCCCGAGGAGTCCCAAAAGTACCGCTAAGAGTATTAAATCTCCATTTAGGGGGGGGGGTCCTTTTTAATGCTAATTTTTGAGCTAATCTCGGAGCTAGCTGGGAATTTCAGAATGAAATTTTGCATAAATAAATGGCAATACTAAGTAAGCAGGGTTGACTTTTTTGACCTTGACCTAATTTTAAGGTGATGACCTAATTATAGGCATTTTACCATTTTGACAAAAAACCTTTTTTTGCTTTTCACTCAATTTTGCTTATGCGGAATCTCAAACACTGCTTGGCCTTCCAAGATATTGTTTCGTATGCAGTCTGTGGCTGCTGGTTGCATCATTTTCTGTAAGCATGGTTGTGTTACTGATGCAGTGCCCCTGTTATCAGTAAGCTGCTACTCATTTTACCAACCTCAGAAGGATGACAGGCTGAGTCAACCCACTTGGCATTATTGCAACGGATCGACACGGACTCAAACTCAAGACCCTAAGATCTTAAGCCAACCACCTTAAGGCCCGGTCAAACCTTGACGTTTTAGCCAGCGATGGCAACGTATTAAAATGTATCTAAAATGCTGGCTTACGTTGAACTTTTGATGTTTTTTTTTTAAAGATTCGGACGTATTCATAGCGACTTGGTCTTATGTATAACGCATTGGTAACGGACACAGAACGTTTCGTTGTGTTATAGATAACTTATACCAACGAATGCTGAACCTGTTGTCAGCCTACACAACCGATGCCCAACGATAGTCTAACTTAGGCATAGCGCGTTGCACACATTGCCGACGATGTCGTGACGTAGCCTATTAAAAGGCTGACGCACAACGATTCGAATCATAACTGCCGTAGAAATGGAAGTGTCAACATCGCGGTCACACCTTGGCGATCTTGCCAGCGTATGCCGACCTAAGAAAAATGTGTCTAAAACGTTGGGGCACGTCAAATACGGTATGAGTAAGTTTGATATACGTGAGTACAACGCTAAAGTAGCTATCATACGTCGTAGTAAGTAGAGTACGTCAAGAAATTTTAAACATGTTCAAAATTTTACGACGTACTCAGCGTATGACACACGTTCCGCATGCGATGGGGATAGGTTGTACACACGATATGTGGACGCTACACACGTCCACAAAGGCTACTTATAAGCTACTCATAAGTCGAAACACGTCGCGGTAATGTCTTTTTTACGCAAAACTTATTTCTAACTTATGTTTGACCTTTGAACCAATTCTTTACGTAGTCCCAACACACATCGACGTATGTAGATGTATTCCAATGACGTCTTCCGGTCGACAAAAAAAATAAATTAACGTGTTTCTAGCTTACAACTACCATATAAAGACGTGTTCCCAGCGGTTTTGGGAATTGGTATATAAAAATGCTGCTCATAAAAGGGGAACCCAACAGTGTTTTCGAGTCCTTTTTGAGTCGATGTCCATGTCAGCAGTAACAGTATCAGTATCAGTATTAGTATTAGTAGTAGTTTGTTCATGTTGGCAGTCGTAGGTGAGTGTGAGGGGGAGGGTGTGGGTTATGATGGATCGTCCTTGCGTTTAACGATTTAACGATTTAAATGATAAACTCAACGATTTAAATGGCTGCATCTCCACTATTGAAAGTAGACGCTTGCGCTCAACAATTGGATTTTTTTTACACTCAACAACTTTTAAACGGTACCACTCAGCTATTTTCATTGTTTACAATGAACGATTTAAATTGCTGTCACTCGCCTTTGTTTTTTGACGCTGGCGCTCGGAAATTTTAATCGTTTCTATTGAACGTGCTAAATCGCTCAAACCCCACTATTGAAAGTAGACGCTTGCGCTCAACAATTGGATTTTTTTTTACACTCAACGACTTTTAAACGGTACCACTCAACTATTGTCATTGTTTACAATGAATGATTTAAATTGCTGTCACTCGCCTTTGTTTTTTGACGCTGAGGTTTGGAAATTTGAAGCGTTTCTTCTGAACGTGTTAAAACGCTCAAACTCGACTATTTTAAATAGACGCTGCCGATGGACAATTGGAATCATAGCCAAGCTAGACATCGAAGTGTGAACATCGTCGTCATGCCCAAGAAAAGTTTGAAGAATGCTGCAAATAAGTGTCCTGGCCGTGGACGCTGACGTAAGGACGATCCATTATACCGACGTCTTTCAGCCTATGAGTAACTTAAAAGTAACGTCTGTCGACGTGTGGCAACGATCGCGTAACGTGCCAACAACACGTTAATCATAGGTTAGAAATAAGTTTCGGGTACGCTAAACATTACCTCGGCGTGTCTCAACTTATGATTAACTTACAAGTGGCATGTGTT
The DNA here is from genome assembly GCF_056783735.1 of Eptatretus burgeri. Taxonomy (NCBI): domain Eukaryota; kingdom Metazoa; phylum Chordata; class Myxini; order Myxiniformes; family Myxinidae; genus Eptatretus; species Eptatretus burgeri. The sequence goes on from NC_140965.1 coordinate 81,836,069, forward strand.
GACGTCTGTCAACGATCGCAGACCGTGCATACAACCTGTGGCCAGCGTAGTGGAATGTGTGAGTCATACGCCGGCATACGTCGTGAAATTTCAAGCATGAAAAAAATTGAGGACAACCAAAAAGTACAACGTTTAAAGCCAACGTACAACGACGTATGGTAGTGTTTTTCAGCGTGCTCTCAATGTTATCAAAACTTACCCATAACGTATTCAACGTGTGCCAGCGTTTTAGAAAAAAAATTCAAAAATCAGCATACGTTGGCTAAAACGTCAAGGTGTGACCGGGCCTTTAACCGTTAAGACCACACTTACTTTCCAAGATATTCTTTCATCATAATAGTGGACCTACACTGAATTTGTGCACCTGATATGTGATTAGTGCCCTTAACCTACTTTTTTGGGATTGTGACCTAATTCACAAAAAATACCTTTTTGATCACAACTTGAATAATTTTCTTCTGATTTTCATGATCTTGAGTTTTTTGGATAGATTGTAGATTGGGAGACATTTTCTTAATTTACAGTCAATCCCTAAATGTTGAAGGTCAAGGTCATATGTCGGTCCATAAAAAAATAAGGCCAGAATTGGATCACAGCTGCTGGGGGAGGCTTATCCTTGGCGGTCGCTTTGTTATCGGAGATACAGTGTCTTCAAAAAGTATTTACACCCCTTGACTTTTTCTCTTTTTCTTTGTTATAGCCTGAATTTAAAATGGATTAATTTAAAAAAAAATTTCTCCAATTTACACAAAATACCCTATAATGACAAAGTGTAAACATGTTTTCAGAAATTTTTACACATGAATTAAAAATGAAAAGCTGAAATGTCTTGTGTCAAGTATTCAACCAACAGTCAATACTTTGCAGAAGCGCCTTTTGCAGCGATTAGAGCTTCGAGTCTTCTTGGCTATGTCTGCACATCAGCTTTGCATATCTGGATTTGGGCAGTTTCTCCCATTCTTCCTTGCAGATTTGCTCAAGCTCTGTCAAGGTGGATGTGGAGTGTCAATGAACAGCAATCTTCAAGTCTCCACAGATTCTCAATGGGATTCAAGTATGGGCTTTGGCTCGGCCACTCAAGGACTTTTGGGGTCCTTGTCTGGTTGGAACATAAATCTTCACCATAGCCTTGGTCTTTTGCACTCTGAAGCAGCTTATCCTCAAGGATTTGACTATATTTGGCTCCATTCATTGTTCCCTCTATCCTTGCATGTCTCCCAATCCCTTCCGCAGAAAAGCATCCCCATAACATGATGCTGCTACCACCATACTTTACTGTTGGGATGGTGTTAGAGGGGTGATGAGCTGTGCTTGGTTTCCGCCAGACATAATGCTTTGCATTCAGGCCAAAGAGTTCAGTTTTCATCTCATCAGACACCAGAATATTTTGCCTCATGCTCTCAGTCTTTCAAATGCCTTTTTGCAAACTCCAGGCATGCTGTCATGTGCTTTTACATAGGAGTGGCTTCCATCTGGCCACTCTCCCTTAAGGCCTACATTTGTGAAGTGCTGCAGAGACTGTTGTCCTTCCAGCAGATTCTCCCATCTCAGCCAAGGAACTCTGGTTCTTTCGGAGTGGTCCTTGAGTTCTTGTTCACCTTCCTGACCAAGTTTCTTCTTGTCCGGTAGCTCAGTTTGGTCAGACGGCCAGCTCTATAAAGAGTCTGGACAGTTCCATATTCTTTCCACTTCCTAATGATGGAGCTCACTAAGCTCTTGGGAATTTTCAACAATCTAGAAATTGTTTTATACCCTTCCCCAGATCTATGCTTCCTCACAATTCTATCTCGGAGTTATACGGACAGTTCCTTGGACTTCATGGTGGCGTTCCTGCTCTGACATGCATTGTCAACTGTGGAACGTTATATACTATATAGAAAGGTGTGTTTCTTTCTAAATCATGTAAAATCAATTGAATTGGCCACAGGTGGACTCCAATAAAGTTATAGAGACATCTCAAGGATGATCAACAGAAATTGGATGTACCTGAGCTCAATTTGGAGTGTCATTAGCAAAGGGGTTGAATACTTTTTGACACAAGACATTTCAGCTCTTAATTTTTCAATTAATTTGCAAAATTTCTAAAAACATGTTTTCACATTGTCATTATGTGGTATGTTGTGTAGATCGGTGATAAAAAATTATATTTAATCCATTTTAAATTCAGGCTGTAACACAACAAAATGTGAAAAAGTCAAGGGGTGTGATTACTTTCTGAAGGCACTGTGTGTAGTTTCAGATGCAATGTATGGATGTGTCATGGACAGTGAAAAAGAAAAAAAAAATGTTCGTCACAATTGCATCACACACACACACATATATATATATATATATATATATATATATATATATATATATATATATATATATATATATATATATATATATATATATATACATACACACACACACACACACACACACACACACACACACACACACACACACGTAAAACCGCATCTCCCACTGTGAAAGTGGATGGGCTAATACATGACAGTTGTGCAAAACAGTGGCATATGCTTTGGATACGACACCAGAAATGTGTAAAAACATTGTGATGGACAGTCTTATTGTCTTTTAATTTATGAACACTGGTTGCTTTGCTTGATGATATATTGTCTGATGGTTGGCGTGATAGATCGTCCCAGAGATACACGAGCCATTTATAGTTCCTTCAAACAACTACTGGAAGTGAATCTATTCTTCAGAGGCAATGCAGGGCCCAGTGGCATATTATGTTGTAATGTAATCTGCTCTGCTTGCAGACCTTGTTTCCTACAGTAAAGCGTGCCAGGTATGTCCCTGTGCTCAAAAGACAAGCTCGACGGAAAGGAAAACGTTCAGGAGTTGGCACAGAACAAGGAACCAGCGTGAGTAACACTTACGCAAAGCAAGGAACCAGCGTGAGTAACACTTTACACCAGTATACTGCACATACAGAATATATAAAATTTTCTCTTAAACTACTCGACCAGGAACCAAACCCATACCATTATGAAGGCCTTTGTCCATTGAGTTGTGATTGCATATTGTCTTTTCCATTACAAATTACCTTTTTGTTTGTTTTATTTTATCATCTTCCTTACTCAATGGCTATTTTATAATTTACCTTACTTAATTTGTGATTTATCCTACTCTATTTTGATGAAGAATCACGAGATTGTGAATTAGACGTCTTTTTATTTACTTTTAACATTGTTCTTAACGAATGGGAACAAGAATAACGCAGGCATGTTTTAATCATTCAGGCATTCACCTTCATGCTCCTGCCATTTTAGACTATCATTTGTGCCTTATTCAATTCACATGTTTAATGCTAATGTGAAAAGGATGTGATGCACCCTTTTTTCACTGAATTTCCAGTGGATGAAAAAATTCCCTGTTTCATGTGGACAATCCTTTCTCTAATTCACAGACCGGTGTATGTTTGTGTGATTGATTGCCTTGCTACTCCTATAATTCTGGTGCGATTACATCCAGATTTGCTACATAGCATCATCATGACCGTCTTATATATTATTTCCGAGTTTGTGGTTTCGTGTCGTGCTATCTTCGACTTTGTTCTGCGCTCGAGTAACGGGATATTCGGCTTACATTATCTCAAAGACCATATGAGGATCATGGTACAAAAAAAAGTAAATAAAATGGTTCTGAAACAGTGAAATCGTATTCCACTTACTGCATTAAAGTAAAATTACTACTGATACTCTGCATCAGTTCCTTTCTCAAACACACCCACCCAACATGTCGCGCAGAGCGCAGGTTATTATATGCTAGTAATTATTGCATCGTAGTGTTTTTATATTTGCTGGTGGTCTTGGGAGTGTAGGGTGGGGTGGGGGAGAGAACATCTATTCTCCATGTAAATGTGTATCATGTAGCACTACTTCCAGGTAGGAGAGGGTATTACAAGTCCCACCATTTACAGTGCAGTATCCCTGTTCTCATGTTTCCCAGTGCGGTGAGGTGTTTGGAGTGATGCAGCGAGAGGTATTTTGAATTATATATTTGAATAAGGACAATAACATAACTCCCTGGCCACTCCCATTGGGAGCGGATGCTTCTAGTGAAAAATAATGCAGTTAAATAAAATGAGAGGTGGAATGGCCTCCTCCTGCACCAAAATCCCTTGTGTAACATTGTTAAGAACAGGAAGAAAGGGGGAGGGGAAGACAGAAAGTTAGAGTTGGGGTGGGTTGGTGTCAGAAAGATGGGAGAGTGAGGTTGAGGCAGTGGGAGGGTGAGAGTATTAAGGACTTGGATTTGGGAAGGTTGGGGGTTGAGGACTTGAAGAGGAAAGAAGGAGGGGACCACAGAGAGTTGGTGTGGGGGTTAGGCAGAGAGTGCACAAAGAGTTGAGGAAATATGTTAAGGATTTGAGGTTGAGGGGGGGTGGAGGGTGGAGGACTTGGGGTTGGCAGCGTGGTTGTGGTCTTGGGAGGTGGGGGGGTGGGGGGTGTGTTGAGTTGAGGACTTGAAGAAGAAAGTGAGCGGGGGGAGGGGAGGACAAAGTTGGGTGTGGGTGCAGAAGTTGGACAAAGAGTTAAGAGAGGGGTTGAGGCTTTGGTTGGGGGGGGTTGAAGAGTTGTAGTTGGTGGGGGGGGGGGTGCAGGCTTGTGGTTTGTGAACTTGAATAAGAAAGGGGGAGAAGAGGACAGAGTTAGGGTAGGGGGGGCAGAGAGTAGGAAGAGGGCCTTTGATGGTGAAGGGTTTGAGGACTTGCGGACGGGGAAGTTGAGGGCTTGGGAATTGGGGGGACTTAAAGAAGAAAGAGGGAGGTTGGACAGAGAGTTGGAACAGAGGGGTTGAGGCCTTGAGGGGGTTTTGAGGATTTGTTGTTGGGTTGGGGGAGGGTGGCTTGGGGGGTGGTGGGTTAAGGATTTGAAATCGCATTTCACAAATTGCGGAATTTTTGCTGGTCCCTTCTGGATGGAGATATATATATATATATATATATATATATATATATATATATATATATATATATATATATATATATATATATATATATATATATATATATATATATATATATATATATATATATATATATATGTCTGGAGACTGCGATGGTTCACGAGCAATGTACATGGTTCGCCTTCTTTATTTTTTGACATTCGAGAGGATGCCACGGGCAAACTGGCGGGAATCGGGAAAACCGTAAATGATGAAAGTTGTAGTACTCGAAGAGCACTACTTGCACACCAACTTTCATTTGAAACAGTTGAAAACCCGAGGAGCTCGATGCCCACTTTATTGATTTTTTTGACATTTTCTAAGTTCGTGACCTTGTGACCTTGACCTTGGGACGAAAATGAAAAATAGAGCTCCGTGGGGCTATGCAGGTGCCATTGGGCTAACAAATACCAAAACCCCTGCCAGATTTGACAAACCCCCTCAGAGAAGATGTTACTTGAAATCGGCTACCCCCTAAAAACGTTTTTTTTTGGGCGTGGCTCTGCACATAATGGGCGCAGCACGCCCATTCTCAGGAAAACACAACTAGATCATGATATAAACCTCCCACCCAAATTTTATCAGGATCGGATCAAAACCCAGGGCGCAATGCTCGGGACAGACAGACAGACACACACCCATAACGAATATAGTGGTCACTTACTGACTCGTGAACCAAAAACGGAAGGGGTATTTTTGGGGAAAACAGCTGGATAGGGAAGGAGCTGGTGGGGGGAACTAGATTGGAGAAGACGAGAGAACAGGGTTAAAATTTCCGAAACAGATACGTACGTAACAAGTCTGGAGACGGCGATGGTTCACGAGCAATGTACACAGTTCGCCTTTTTTATTTTTTGACCTTCGAGGGGACGCCACAGGCAAACTGGCGGGAATCGGGGAAAAACGTAAATGATGAAAGTTGTAGTACTCAAAGAGCACTACTTGCATACCAACTTTCATTTGAAACAGTTGAAAACCCTAGGAGCTCGATGCCCAATTTATTGATTTTTTTTGACATTTTCTAAGTTCGTGACCTTGTGACCTTGACCTTGGGAAGAAAATGAAAAATGGGGCTATGCAGGTGCCATTGAGCTAACCAAATACCGAAACCTCTGCCAGATTCGACAAACCCCCTCGGAGAAGATGTAACTTGAAACCCACTACCCCATAAAAACACATGTTTTTGGGGCGTGGCTCTGCCCAGAATGGGCGCACCACGCCCATTCTCCGGAAAACACAACTAGATCATGATACAAACCCCGCACCCTAATTTTATCAAGATCGGATCAAAACCCACAGAGCTATGCTCGGGACAGACAGACAGGCAGACAGACACACACCCATAACGATTATAGTGGTCACTTCCTGACTAGTGAACCTATATATATATATATATATATATATATATATATATATATATATATATATATATATATATTTATATATTTATATATATATATATATATATAATATATATTATATATATAATATATATATTATATATACATACAAGCAGGGATACCCGTGCTCCGCACAGGAATCCCGTGGATGACGGCGGGTCTGAAGGAGTATATGTCACAGTTAATTGTAAAATTGTAGAGGCTGCCACCATTATTATTTTTTTTCATCACCACTATAATGTTATATTTTCCCTGTCATGTTTTATATGCAGAAGCCTCGAGTTCAAAACTAAAGATTTATTGCCGCATCAGATAAAAAAACCATAATGCCTCAACAATGTGAGGCTGGTTTCATGTCATCATTTGCGACTTAATTAATTCTCATTCTCTAGCAAAATCCGTTGGTCCCATGTCAATCGGCTGAACTTGAAAAATTAACGTTACGCAATCAGGTGATGACGTCATAATTCGGAAACCGGGAAGTCGGAAGTCATTGTCTTCAATTGACTCTAGCATTATTTTTTCATTCTATTGCAAATGGTGTTGGCCCCATGTCAATCGGCTGAACTTGAAAAATTAACGTTACGAAATCAGGTGATGACGTCATAATTCGGAAACTGCAAGTCGGAAGTACAATTCTTTTACATCGGGACACTCCCGGGTACATGTTCTGTCAGCATGTGAAGTTTGGTGAGGATCAGTCCAGTACTTTTCGCGTGCAATAGGACACAGAGAAACACACAGAGAAACACACAGACAGACACACTTTCAAATATATATATATATATATATATATATATATATATATATATATATATATATATATATATATATATATATATATATATATATATATATATTGTAACGAATTCTGGCCCGCCGGCGTGCGATCGACCGCGTAACTCCAATCGCAACCGCGTCGCCCACCGGACGGACAATTCAGTCATGACCCTCCTTGGAACTATCGCCAGGAGCTAGTCAGGGGTGGGGGTTTAACCTCACCACAACCCAGTCCGCATTCTACCCGCACGAAATAGGGTGACGTAACCTACCGAGGGGTTGCAATCAAAAATAGGGTGACGTAACCTACCGAGGGGTTGCACCACGCCGCAGGTCAGCTTAGGACACGAACCGCTTAAGCGGTTCATTCCGTGCTACAGGGATAACCGAGCGGTGTTATCGCCGACCTCGAAGGTTCAGTGATTCTTCTTTACTCGGGTGTTCAAACCCCACTACCAATTATTCCACGAAGTAAGATGGCACTTTCAAACAGGGAAAGGACGCAACGAACAGGGAACAGTTCAACAAGCACATTTATTATTTGCACACACGCGCAAGGGCAGTCATGCAATAGGTACAGCCAAGGCAAAGAATTCATGCACGTATGTACAGCCAAAGAAATGCAGTAAAAAGCAATACCACTGAATAAAGCAAGGATTTATTTACAAGCACAGACACTTAAGCAGTTCTACTTGGCAGACGGCACCACACCATGCATACAAAAATAAAAGGAAAAGAAAGGACCTCTCTTTCGTGGCCGGTGAACCCTCTCCGGCACTCTCCTCGTCCCGACGCGCAGGTCCACGACAGGCCGCACTGCGGCGCCTGCCGTCCGCGTCTCCACCAACAGGCCGCTCACCGGACCACGAGCGCAGGACCGAGAGAGGGAGACAGAGAGCTCAAGCAACGAGAGCTCATGGACCAAGACGAAGCGTTCAACCAAGAAGAACCAGAAGCCAAGAAGAACCAAGAAGCCAGAAGAACCCAAATAAGAAGAGAGCTCGCGTGCGGTCCGCCCTTTATAGCACGGGGCTCCGCCCCTCGCCCCACCCTGTTTTTGGCTCCGCCTCCCTTTGAGAAGGTTCCCGAAAAGGGGCGTTCTCTCACTCCGACCGCCTCACGCCATGCATCCACCAATCGGCAGCGAGCTGCCCTGCCCCCTTCCCTTCACACCAAGCGCGGGGAAGATAGGCGGGAAAAAACCCCACAGGCTCGCAGGAGCTTTTGTCCTGCCAATCCTTCTCGGACGGTTTCCGACGCGGAAACAGTCCGACCGTGGTCCGTGAAGGATGGCGTTCGTAAGCGGGCGTAGTGGCGAAGATGGTGGTGATTGTTGTGGGGGTGGTGTGAGCGTGGTTGGCATTGTGGCGTAGTTGGTGGTGGCGGTTGTTTGTGTGGAGGCTTGTTGCAATGGTGGCTCAAAATAACGATGGAGAAGGAAAACCCTATCTCAAAGTCGCAGCCTGGTGAAACATGAAGAAATTCCCTTTGAACAACGGTGGGGACCTATCTGCACATAAACTTAGCGTCATAACTGATCTGAGGACCTTTATGGTGTATTGCAAATTTCCACAGCCGTAAAAAAAAAAAAATATATATATATATATATATATATATACACTGATGAGCCAAAAGATTATGACCACTGACAGGTAAAGTGAACAACATTGATTATCTTGTTACAATGGCACCTGTCAAGGGGTGGGATATATTAGGCAGTAAGTGAACAGTCAGTTCTTGAAGTTGATGTGTTGGATGCAGGAGAAATGGGCAGGAGTAAAGACCTCAGCGACTTTGACAAGGGCCAAATTGTTATGGCCAGACGACTGGGTCAGAGCATCTCTGAAACAGCAAGGCTTGTGGGGTGCTCCCGGTCAGAAGTGGTGAGTACCTACCGACAGTGGTCCGAGGAGGGACAAACCACAAACTGGCGACAGAGTGTTGGGAGCCCAAGGCTCATCGATGCGCGAGGGCAACGAAGGCTATCCCATTTGGTCTGAACCGACAGAAGGTCTACTGTGGCACAAGTCACATAAAATTTTAATGGTGGTCACGGGAGGAATGTGTCACAATCCACAGTACATCGCACACTGCTGCGTATGGGGCTGCGTAGCCGCAGACCGGTCAGAGTGCCCATGATGATCCTTGCCCACTGTCGAAAGCGCCTACAATGGGTAAGCGAGCGTCGGAACTGGACCTTGGAGCAGTGGAAGAAGGTCGCCTGGTCCAATCAGTCCCGTCTTCTTTTAGATCACGTGGATGGCCATGTACGTGTGCGCCGTTTACCTGGGAAAGTGATGGCACCAGGATGCACTGTGGGAAGGTGACAAGCCGGTGGAGGGAGTGTGATGCTCTGGGAAACGCTGTGTCCGGCCATTCATCTGGACGTCAATTTGACACGTGTCACCTACCTAAACATCGTTGCAGACCAGGTACACCCCTTCATGGCAATGGTATTCCCTGATGGCAGTGGCCTCTTTCAGCAGGATAATGCGCCCTGCCATGCTGCACACATTGTTCGGGAATGGTTTGAGGAACATGATGAAGTGTTCACGGTGTTGCCCTGGCCTCCAAATCCGATTGAGCATCTGTGGGATGTGCTGGACCAACAAGTCCAATCCACGGCGGCTCCACCTTGCAACTTACAGGACTTGAAGGATCTACTGCTAATGTTTTGGTTCCAGATACCAGAGGACATCTTCAGGGGTCTTGTAGATTCCAAGCCTCGGATGGTTGGCGCTGTTTTGGCGGCACACGGAGGACCAACAGCATATTAGGCAGGTGGCCATAATGTTTTGGCTCATCAGTGATATGTATGTATGTGCATGTGTATGTGTATGTGTATATGTATATATATATACATATATATATATATATATATATATATATATATATATATATATATATATATATGTATGTATGTATATATTGTTGCGAATTCGCGCCCGCCGGCGTGCGAACGGCCACGTAACTCGAATCGCGGCACGTCGCCCATCGGACGGACAATTCTGTCGTGACCCTCTCGGACGGACAATTCTGTCGTGACCCTCTCGGACTAACGCCGGGAGCTAGTCACGGGTGGGCCTTTCGGCCTCACCACGATCGTGCCAATCGGCCCCCCGCATGGGATAGGGTTGTTCGCCAAACTCGACCTACCTACGTACCCACGCGGAGGGTAGACCGGGCGATCGCACCTCGCCGCAGGTCGACTCCGGACACGGGTCACTTAAGCGCCCCGTTCCGTACTATCGGGATAACCGAGCGGTGTTATCATCGGCCTCGACGGTTCCGATTAATTATCGGGCGTATTAAACCCACTACCAACCCTTTACATGAAGCAAGATGGAGATTCAATTAAAGAAAAGACGAAGCGAAACGGGAAAACAGTTCAACATGATGCACATTTATTCCGCGGCACACGGAGAGCACACATATACAATTAAATCAATTATGCACAAAAAGCAATTGCAACAAAAGAAACACAACAATGCAGATCTACAACCGACTACGCGTGCACACGGCAACACTTACACAGTTTTACTTTACAGACGGCGCCAACAACACATTTACTCAAAAGTAAAAGAAAAGGGCCACCCTCAAAGACAAGGGGGCAGACGGGGCCTGTGGGCCAATATTTGCGCGGGACCTGAAAGAGCGGTCAGGTCCGCAAGACCGGGTGGATCCTACCCGTGTCTTTGTGATGAGCCGCAAATGTGGCAGCGCGGCAGTGCCCGGACTTCGTGCTCCTTCGCGGGTTTCGTTGGCACTGCTTGGAGTGGGGTGGGAACGGGGCCCCCTTTTCGCACTATCTCAGCGTGGGGGAAAAAAGGGGGGGGGGGAATTGTTGATGCTCTGGGGAAAGAGTATAGCTGGCTTGCTTGGGTCCCCTGATGAGCGATTCCACCGTGACCTCGTCGCCGACCGCCGTATTCCTTGCCTCGGACCCGAGCTCTTCGGTCTCTTCCCCAATTCTCCTCAGCCGACTGCAGCAAACCACCTGTACGACCTCGCCTCTCGACTCCACTCCGCGCTCCAACCCGACTCTGCCCCAAAACTCTCTTCGCCCTTCCAAGGCCAACTCCCCGCTCCTCCAAGGCCGACTCCGCTTAAACCGACCCTCTCAAACCGACTCTTTTCAAACCGACTCTCTCAAACCGACTCTGCCAAAACTGACTCTACTAAAACTGACTGCCCAAATTCGCCCCGCGCTCGGCGCTTTATAGGCCGGCAGGAGAACCCATATGCAAATTTCAGGATCAGGACGAGCTCGGGGGTGGAGCCACGCTCGCCCATTGGGCGGAGAAAAAGGGGCGTGTCTCCCCTGATCCTAGAATTTGCATATCTCGATTCTACACCGACGCGCCTGGAGGCAGGGCCAAACCGCCCCGCACTTGCTGATTGGACGGATCAGAAGTGGGCGTGTAGCATTCCTGATCCGAATTCTCCTCGGAAAGGCCGCATTTTGCACTCGCGACTCAGCGCGTGTCTTGTACGAGCCCAGGACAGCCCGACGCTCGGTGCTCACAGGTGGTGCGGGAATGGCCGCCGAAGGAGAGAGGTGAAGGTGGTGGAGGGTTTATGGTGGTGGTTTATGGCCATGGCGCCGTTTGGAATGGCGGTGATGCGATGTTTGCGGGAGCGAGTTGTGAAGGTAAAGATCGTGGCTGTTGGCGTTGTTGTTGTTGTGAAGCGGCATTGTGGTTGGTGGTTGTTGTGTGATGGCGGTTGAGATGTGGTTGGTTCAAAATAAAGATAGAACAGAAAAACGACTATCTCAAAGGGTCGCAGCCCGAATGAATCACGTAAATTTCCTCTAAACAACGGGTTTGGGGCTAACTACACATGTACTTGCAGAGATATCTCACCTACGGGATCTGAATGGTGGTTTGCGAATTTCCACAACCGCAGCAATATATATATATATATATATATATATATATATATATATATATATATATATATATATATATATATATATATATATATATATATATATATATATATATACAGGGTGTCCCAAAAAAATGTCCTCACTGTTTAAATGATAATAAATGTGTTGTTTATTGACTTGGAAACAAGATTAATGGTTAAATGGATAAGTGCATGTTTACAAATGTTCAAACTGACGACCATCACGTACCCAACACAGTCAATATCACGGACCAATGGATGAATGTTGGAATGTAACTTTTCCAATGAATTCGCTTCAAAATGCGATGGGCGCTTGATTTTGGGATTCCTGTCTCACGAGCCATTTGTCGTACAGATTTCCGTGGGATCGGTGGAGGGTTTCCAGCAATTAGTTTTCCTTTGCGGGGGTGGTTGATGACCGTGGTCTTCCTGAACGCTCCTTATGGACGTCATGCACAGTTCCATCTGTTTCAAACTTATCTCGGATGCGAGCAATGGTGCGTTGCGTTGGTGGATCTTTGTGAAAATGTCTTCTAAATTGTCTTTGCACTTCCATGATGTTTTCATGCTTCCAGTAGCACTTTATGATAAATTTTCCTTCTTCAAAACCTAGTTGTACTTCTGCCATTATTAGGGTCAATTTGATCTGAAAATAAATGAAAAATTCAATGAGTTATGAGGAGCCCAAATGTGAGTACATTTTTTTGGGACACCATATATATATATATATATATATATATATATATATATATATATATATATATATATATATATATATATATATATGTATATGTATGTATGTATGTATATATATGTATGTATATGTATATATATATATGTATGTATATATATATATATATATATATGTATATATATATATATATGTATGTATATATATATATATGTATGTGTATATATATATATATATATATGTATATATGTATACATATATGTGTATATATGTATACATATATATGTATATATGTATACATATATATGTATATATGTATACATATATATGTATATATGTATACATATATATGTATATATGTATACATATATATGTATATATGTATACATATATATGTATATATGTGTATATATGTATACATGTATACATGTATACATATATATGTATATGTATATATGTATATGTATATGTATATATATATATATATATATATATATATATATATATATATATATATATTGTTGGGGGTCGGTGGCGAGAACGACCGTTTGGTATGGAAGTTTACACCGTCTCCCACCAGACTCCATGGAATTTATAGGCCGTCGCTTTGGATAACTCCGAAGCCGGCGGATCGATTTATCGACCGTGAAACGCCAATATCTCGACCGCGTGGCGTAAGGTTAATTGTCCAGATTCAATATACTGTTACGGCTGTGGAAATTCGCAATACACCATAGAGGGTCCTTAGATCAGTTATGACGATAAGTATATGTGTAGTTAGATTTCCCCACCGTTGTTTAGAGGGAATTTCCGTGTTCACAGGGCTGCGATCCTTTGAGTTAGCCGTTTTTCTTTTCTCTAACATTATTTTGGACCAATCATCTCCAACAACCAAATCGCCACCACCAACATCATTCCCAAACAACTACAACTCAAACACCACCACCTTCGCCTCTTTACCTCCACAACTCCACCCTGCAAACATCGTTTCACCGCCATTCTCAAACGACGCCCGCCAGCAACCAATTCGCCACCACCAACATCATTCCCAAAAACTACAACTCAAACACCACCACCTTTGACTCTTTACCTCCACAACTCCACCCCGCAAACATCGCTTCACCGCCATTCTCAAACGACGCCGGCCAGCAACCAAATTGCCACCACCAACACCCTACCCAAACCACAGCAGCAAACTCCCACCACTTCCGCCTTTCTACCACACGTCGTACCATGGGTTGTGAATGCGTTCCTTTCCCCTCGAAAAGCGGATCAGGAATGCCTCACGCCCCCTTTTCATCCGCCCAATGGCTGAGCATCAGGTGGTGTGGCCCCGCCTCCGAACCCACTGTGATCCAAAAATTTGCACGTACGCCCCTCCCTCGGCCTATATAAGCACGAGCACAATGCAGCTCGCAGCAGAAAAGTGGGAGCAGTGGAGTGGCAGCAGCAGTGTCGGCACTCGAGTGGCAGTCTAGAGAAGCGGGAGACGGGGCAGTCAAGTTTGCAGTGTGTCGGTGTCGGCAGTCTGGAGAATTGGGAGACGGGGCAGTCAAGGCGAGTGCAGTGTCGGCGGGACAGTCAAGTCGAGTGCAGTGCCGGCGGGGCTGTCAAGTCGGGAGACGGAGCTCGAAGCCAACGGGAAAGGCAGACGGGGAGCGCCGGAGAGAGCTCACCGACCACGCCAGGGGCACGAAGCCAGGCGCAGCTATGCTGACATCGTGGCTTGCCCGCCATCGTGCCACGAGGGCGCGGGTAAGGCCCTTCAGTCTCGTGGACCTGGCCGCTCATCCATGTTCCACGCGCATTAGGCCCACAGGCCCAGTCTGACTCCCTTGTCTATAAGGGGGTCTTTTCTTGCTTTTTCTTTGAATGCGTGTTGTGGCGCCGAGTCCCGTAAGTAAAACCATATAAGTGACTGTACATAATTGCTTATAGACGGTCATAGCACCTTTTACTTTGCTTTTGTTCTGTATACGTGCATGTTAGTGTTTTGCATTCCTGACTGCATATGTGCTTGTATAATAAATGTATGAGTGTGCAATAAATGTGCTTGTCGAACTGTTCCCCGTTTCGTTGCGTCCTTTCCCTTGTTTGAAAGTTCCATCTTGCATCACGGAAAGAATTGGAAGAAGGGTGTAAGCACCCGGTAAATAATCACGTCCGTCGGGGCCGGCGATAACACCACTCGGTTATCACTGAAGCATGGAACGGACCGCTTAAGCGGTTCGTGTCCTAGGCTGGCCAGCGGCGAGGTACGATCACCCGGTTAACTACCCGCGCAGGTACTTAGGTAGGTCGAGTTTAGCGAACAACCCTATCCTGCGCCGGTGGCCGATTGGCACGATTGTGGTGTGGTCGAAAGACCCACCCGTGACTAGCTCCTGGCGGTAGTTCCACGGAGGGTCACGACTGAATTGTCCGTTCCGGTGGGCGACGCGGTCGCGATTTGAGTTACGTGGCCGATCGCACGCCAGGCGGACCGAAATTCGTAACAATACCTAAGTAACCACGCAGTCTTGGCGACCGGGGTTTCACGCCCTCGGAACGTCTAGCCGAACCGGATCACTCTACCAGCTACGGTAGAGTATCAACTTCCACCTACCAACTCCGGCTCGGATGCAGTCGAGAGGGCCTGCCCAGGACGTTCCGGCTACGATGTACCGATTACCGGGATGAAACCCTGTCTGAACTCAGACCCGGACCATGCTGGACCAAACAAAGAAAGGACGGAAACGAGCTGGGAACATTTCTAATAATTTATTTACAGTGAAAGACAAACGCAAGACTTAACACGAATATGCAGGCAGTATTGTTGTAGGCCGAGGGTCGGTGGCGAGGACGACCGCTAGATGGAGCAGTTGGGCTGTCTCCCACCGAACACCAGAATGGAAGGTCGTCACCCCAGATAACTCCGGAGTCGACGGGTCGCTTAAAGGACCGTGGGCGCCAATATTTCGACTGCGTGGCGTAGAGTTAATTGTCTCGATCTCCAATATACCGAAATAACCACGCAGTCTAGCTACTGGGGAAACCACACCCTCGGCCAACTTTGTCCGAACCGAGTCGCTGTTCCCGACTCGGATCCGGCGTAACCGAGCGGAAGTTACCAAAGTCGCGTCAGACCAAATGAACGATTTATGGCACAAACGGCCTTTCCTAGTTCTCAAGCCCGAACCATACTAGGCCAATGAAAGAAACGACAGGCAACGAGCTGGTACATTTAACAGGGGTTTATTTATAATAATCCGGAGGGAGACACAGAGCAGAGTTATCACTAATATACAGGCAATGTACAGTGAGCAAAAGCACTGAACAATTTCTACTTAACAGACTGGTGCCACACACACACAGACACACACACCCAAAAAGAAATGGACCCCACCGGGTCTTTATTCGGCCCTTCAGCTCGGGAGGGAAGCTGAGGGTCAGAGTCTGGCCGGGTACCTGTCCGCCTCGTGCGGTTTCTTCGAGATGAGCGAACCAGCAAGCACAGGACCACTGACCCACCAAAAAAAACCCCTGAACCAGACACTCCACCAACGAAGCGAGGACCCCCAGAAAAGACCGCAGACCAAGACCGCAGACGACGACGACTGCAGACCAAAAGACCGAAGGGGAAAGAGCAAAAACCCCAGACGACGACTACTGACGCACACCAAGAGCAATGGTGACCCCTTTTTCCTCCGACAATTCCAACCCAACTCCAGCGAACACTCAGGGGAGCCCAGCGATTCTTATCCCTCCCCCGGACGGGGTGGGATGACCAGTCCCCTGAGGTAATCTTTTCCCTGATTGGACAGGGTTTCGTGGGGTGATGTGCTGGCCATCCGTGATTGGACAGGGGGGAACCCCCTCCTTTTCTGGGTGGAGTCAGTGTTCTGAGGTGAGGAAACATCCGCCCACGTCCGTGGTCGAACGCACGTGGGCAATGGCGTCGATGGTGCAAATAAGTGAGGGATTGATTTGTTGGCGTTGGGTATTGCAAAAATCTAACGAGAAAGAAACTCGCAGCGCACGGACACTTATCAACCCATTAGACATAGGGAGGGTTCTAACTATAAACACATACTTATCGAAATAACTAAGCTTAAGGACTGCTGTCTGTTTGTGTGCAAAAGGCTTCCACATCCGTAGAAGTATTTACAATGATCCAAAACACTTATTCAGTTCTACTTAAAGACGGGCCCACATGCAGACACACACACACAAATGAAAAGAAACCCTGGAGTTCTTTATTGGACCCTCCAGCCGATGATAGAGAGACGAGCTGGGGGTCAGAGTTCGGTGGGTACCTGACCGTTCGAGGGAGGGTGTGCTCCACGATGCGGCACCTGACAAAAGTATATGGTCCGATCCCCAGTCACACGTGGGGGACTCGAGGTCTGTGGCGGGGTTCGGGTGGTGAATAATCGGGGTCCACGGAGGGGGGGGGTCAGGGTCGCTCTGTCCTTCCTTGTAGAGGGTCAGCAGAGACACGTTCGCCGCCTCGATGGCCCTCTGCTCAACCCTCGTGACAGCAAAAAACCCTCCGTACAGCAACGTAGACCTCCTGTGACCACTCTTCTTAATCGCCCCTCGAAAACCATCCCTTCGTAACAGCAAAAACCCTTAAGAACCTCTCAGAACTCTCGTGCAACCGACCAACAACGCCTCAGAGAGTCTCTGGAGCCTTGCCACGAGTACACGATGCCCGGGCAGGATGTAGCAAACATCCTCGGTGGGGGCAAAGGAGCATTAGTTAGGGGAAGGGTTTAGCGTTGCATAGACCGGCCTCATGGGGGTATGAGCAGTCCTCCATGGGGCCCGGTAACACGAGTTAGGGTGAATTTAGGTTAGAATTTAGAAATGGATTGGAGACATGGACAGACATGGAACGTGTAGTGGGGACGTAGATTAGCTACGTAGAGTTATATGGAACATGCATCAGAATAAGGGATGACGGGGAGCACGAGCTAGTTCGGGGAAGGTAGCTCATAGAGTGTCAGTGTTGGTGTGAAAAATACATTATGAGTGAACATGGGTCTGCGGGCCCGAGTGTGAATGGAGTGAATGTGGAATGCATGGTGCGAGGAGTGAATCCCACCCAAGGGAACCCGGGGTTAGTGTAACTAGTACGTGCCCGTAAAAAAAAAAATAATAATAAATAAACCACACAGGCCGTTTCTTCGCTCACGTGCCCGTACGTTCGTGACCCGGAAGTTCGATATTATTCGCAGTTAGGATTATTCGCAATTTATTTTTAATACCCAATTCTTCAATTCGCGCCAACGTATTTTACCTTTTCGCAATGTCGTGGCAAGGAAAAAAAATTAAAAAAAAATAAAAAAAAGAGAGAAAAATTTACTTCCTGGTTCGGAGCATACCAGCACTCTGATGTTCCCGAAATTTATACACCATCTAATATGAAAACGATCATAACTTGAGCCATTGTGTTTATCTGTAAATGCGCATAAGAAATCGAGAATTTATTAGAATACACGAAGTCATCACTCTCCGGAAGCCCGTACGTTGTAACCCGTAATGGGGAACGTGGCTGTGATTCCCTTCCCCATCGGCCACGCCCACGCAACAACGTGTCTTGCCATTGGTTTGGTAAATAAATGGCCATAACTTGGGAAGCACTTGTCCGATTAATATCAAACCTTGAAAAGGCACATCCTCAGGTCCCCAGCAATATTCCTGGCAAGTTTCAATTAGATCGGACCAGAGGTTGTCGAGAAACAGCGGTCACACACACACACACACACACACACACACACACACACACACACACACACACACACACACTGCTGGAATTATAGATAGATAATAGTTCGTGGGTGAGTTAAAATAACCAATAGGATGTCGTTTGGTTGTTGGTGTTGAACGAAGGTACGAAACCTTTTTTGTAGGGTGCAGGAGACTATTGACTGGCTGGGAGCGTGGCTGGTGAAATATGCGTACTGAGTAGAGGGCACCCCAGGCACCGAAGTAGTCGGCCAGAATAGGCCATGGGTCCAAGCGACCAAGTTAGTGTAATGGGCACGGGTACCCACGGGAAAGGGACCCGGAGCACCAAAATGCCACGTGGGCATTGACGGGAAAATGCCAGGAAGGGCAATCCCCACGTTCATACGGAGTAGGTAGGCTCGGAGACAGCCTCAGCGACCCGGGGGTGCCAAAGATCGAGCTCGGCAGGTGGGTAGCCTTGCCAGTTGAGCCACGCTGCCCAGCCATGAAATTGTGCAAGAGCATGGGGAAAAATTTGTGGGCCAGGCCCAAATTAATAACAAACACCAACACAGGCGACGGGAATCATGGTTGCTTGAACCGATAGTTTTATGCAGCCCGGATATCGATCTCCTTGTTGTATAAAGGCCAGTTCAAATGGACTGTGAGACGGCGTGTGGCCTGCCGTGTTAGGGTGAGTTGCCTCCAGCAGCCAGGAACAGGAAAAGTAAATAAAACCAACTAACAAAGGACCATTGAGGGCCCTGAAGACACCTGATCATCGGTTTCCTGCTGCTGCACTCATCCCCGAATGTTGCCTTTATTGTGTGTTCTCCTCAAGTCACGGGTCCTGGGCCATGGGGAGTGTAAATATGAGAAATCTCTATCATCCTGACCCACCTGTATGTTTGTTTAGTTCCGGCAATGTAGTTAAGTTGTCTGAATGAGTCTGTTAGTTTAGTTACGCAACGCATTAGGTTATTTATTTTTGGGACATGTATTCAAAATGCCGCACTCAGGGATCCGTAGGTAAAACGTACTAGGGCAACCTACACCTGCATGCCACACGAATGTTAACGACTCGGGTCGAGTCTAGCAAAAGGGAGGGGCGTAGTGTTGCGGTTCTCGGAACCGCATGCATACAGCAGATAGTTGTCCCGAGTCAGTTATTCCATTAATAACAGTTATTCCATTAATTAATAACATTAATAACAAACAATATATTGTCTGAGGCGTTCATGAAGTGGTTTGAAGCAGTTTCGGGGCTGTGAGTAAAATGTACGGCTGATAGTTTGTTGAAAAGACTGTGGCTTGAAAAAATGACAGATGGGATTGCTAACTGCACAATCGCAATGCCGATTTATCAACTTTAGATGGTTAAAACTACACAATATAACAATGAAATAACTGCTTTAACTTTGTGAGGACCACATTGGGACTCCTCCAAACGATAACAATATTATAATGAAATAATTATAATCCTGTAATGTGTAATAATGTATATCATTTCACTGACATTTGCTCATGGAAAAAAAATTCATTTTTTTTATTGGATGATGAAATAAATGGTGTACTTCATTTGTTTTGGATGATGAAATAAATGGTGTACTTCATTTGTTTTTGCCATGTACAGGAGGAAGCAGGAGACAATGTTGAAGGAAATTCATGTGAAGAAGCCAAGGTTGAAAACATAAAATTGAATGATGAAGAAATTCCTAAGTCCAAAATCACAGTGAATAAAAATAATGATCCATGGCCATTGCCTGGGATTGCTGCAAATGAATCTCTAAAGCAGGAGAATATTCAACTTGATTTTGGAATGGAACAGCAAAAAGCTATGGGAAAATCTTCCACAGAAATCTGTGACTCTAGTTTCAATACCATGTCCACAAAAGTGACTTCAGAAGGAGGTGTCTTCGAAATCCTTCAAGGGGCATTCAGCAAGCCTTTGGAGGCTATAGAATTTGGCAATAAACTAGAAAAGCAGGATAGTGGTCAAAATCAGAAGAATGAAGCAGTGAGTAAGGCACAGTCAGATCAAGCTGAACCTTTTGTAAAGCAAAGCTCAGTGTTTCAAAGGGAGGGCTGTGATGAATTTGATGTGGAAATTGAAAAAAGTGAATCACCTGGTCTAACTGCCTTTAGCTTGCAAGTGCATGTTGATGGTGGTGTGAATGGACTTGCAACAGAAACGATGGGAGTATCAGATATAGTTATTGTTGAGCCCAAATGTGATGATTCATTGATAAGGAAGACTGAGACAGGGATTACCAGAGACGTGTTTTACAGTTCCCCTGACATTTCCGCAGGGAGTGCGGAAAACAGTAAAATCATTTTGGACAAGATGCTTGATAATTGTCAAAGGCTTTCTGTAAATGAACTTTCAGTGTTTCAAACGATGCCTGTCTCTTTTGAGCATTGTTTAAAGTCTTCTCGAGAAAGTCAAGGGTTGACAAACGATATGCTTCATTCAGCTGAAGTTTTATGTTCAGACGATCCTAAGAGTCTAGCCAAGAAACCAGAGTTGACTGATTACAGAGATCCTGGTGTAGATGGTGCATGTTGTGATGTTATTGTTACTGATGACATAGTTACAAATCCTGTCTTCATTACAAATTCAGAGAGAAAGTTTACCGATGGAAATGATACAAATGGAAGCAATACTGGCTCAGTGGAATGCAAGGATGCCACGAGTGATGCAAGAATCAAAACAGAGGATTGTGCAATAGATAATGTTGAGCTTGCTGCACCAGCAGTGGACTTTCAAAGAGTCGATGACAATGGATTGAAAATTTGTGCTGTGAGAGATGCAATGTACCCACAAGGTGGTGACAGAAAGGTATTCGAGCAAAGTGACAAGGTGGATCTCAAAGAAAAACATGCATTTAATGACTCTGGCATAATACAACAAAAGGGAGAAAAGACAGAACTAGAAACAATGACTTTGAAGGATAAAACTCAGTCCACTATTTCAATAGCGGAACAATCTACCAGAGCAACAATATTTCAAAGAATCATCACCACTACAGAGGCTGAAAGCACTCACAGCTTGACTGTTGAAAAAAGGATGCCTACCTCTGTGGCAGGTGTGGTAAAAGAAAGGGTTAAATTGGAATCTTCAGATATGGTTCGTGATGAAATAAGCACTAAATATTTAGGAGATGAAGCACTGGGCCAAGATTTGATTGCGTCTCAAAATGTAGAAAGTCGACGGAGCAATGATGGTCAGACTGAGAATGTGAGTTCACGAGTGAAGGATATTGGCGTGGGAAACAAAGATGAAAATCTTTATGAGGCTGCAAAAGGGTGCTGTGTAGGTCGTTCCACAAAGAGCAAGGTGGAAGAATTCTCGGAGCAGTTCAGTCAATTCTCTTCCAGCTTTCAAGAAGACTTTGATGGTAAGTTTCAGTTATATATATATGATCCTTGTTATTACAGGAATGTTGTGATAATATTGATCAAGAGTTACAGCAGTGACTCCATCCATGTTATTCCAAGCTGTTGAATTGTGGAAAATTGCCCTTCACTTCTCATTTCTCATTCTCTTTCTCACTCTCTGTCTTCTTGATTTGAAGAGCAAATCATCTCCTAAACGACCATCAATATCCATGAGATTTTACAGTTACAAAGATAGTTATGAATTAGGAAACATGGATATTTATAAAATTGACCATATATATATATATATATATATATATATATATATATATATATATATATATATATATATATATATATATATATATATATATATATATATATATATATATATATATATATATATGTGTGTGTGTGTGTGTGTGTGTGTGTGTGTGTGTGTGTGTGTGTGTGTGTGTGTGTGTGTGTGTGTGTGTGTACGGCATGGCTGGTGTGGAAGACTTCCTCCTGGTATATAGGAATATATATACAGTACATACATATATATATATATATATATATATATATATATATATATATATATATATATATATATATATATATTCAACTCAACTTCCTCCACACATGCAGGGATCGGTGAAGAACACCATCTTTATTGGCTAATTGGGGGGGCGCCTCCTCGCAACTCTGCCCTCTCCCGTCGTGGGCCCGGATTGGCTGAGTCGCGATCACCCCACCCGCTGCACGCCGATTGGTCGAGGGCCACCGCGTGGCTCCTCCCTGAACTTCGCCTTCTCCACACCGGACGACCTTCTGCGCATGCGCCCTCGTCATTCCTTTCATTCGCCAAAACGGGCGGCAAACCCCCCAATTGGCCAGGTGGTGTGGTGACGGGAGTGAAGCGAAGGCGAGGACGATGCGGTGCGGTCAGCGGTGGAGTCGATGATGTAGTTGGTGGTGTAAAAAAATAACTAAAAGAAAACCTGACTATTAATATTAAACCACAGCGCAGGAACATTTAAATACCCGTTCGACTAGGGGGAAGGGCTATCTATAAAACACGTACTTACCGAAATAACTGATCTCTGGGGAACCTGAATGGTGGTTTGCGAATTTCAGCAACCGTAACAATATATATATATATATATATATATATATATATATATATATATATATATATATATATATATATATATATATATATATATATATATATATATATATATATATACAGTCATGCGCCGCTTAACGACGTTCCGGGCAACGACGGATCGCATATACGACCGATCTCTGCCAGCTCTGGAAAAAAAAAAATGAAAAAAGAATGTAGCTGAAAAATTCCTATCGCCGAGTGATGTAGCCGACGTAGCGCTGCCAGTCGTATATAAATAGCACATACAATTATGTACGCTGTACAGTACATAATACTTCATAATGATAATAAACGACAGTGTGGCCCTGTTATAATGCGATCGTTGAAGTCCATAAAATGTCATGGTGAAAAAAGCAGGGTCGTGCTAAATCGGGATTCAAGGAAATCGGCTTTCAAACTGAACCAATGTTTGCACGTTTACCTTCTAGCAAGTAAATTACCTTTGAATTGAAGAATTCCGCGAATAAATCGTTGTTACAGTCGAAATTAAAACACAAATTTCTTTTTGGTGAAGCTTTTCATGTTGTTAAAACAATCGCACTGTTCCGAAAATATATGTATCACAATTGACAGGAGCTCGTTTCTTCATTTATAAATTATAACATCGATGCAATGATTACGTGTATAAAATCCAAACGCTATTTATTCATCTTTCTATAATCGATGCGAGAGGCGATTGTAAGCTACTGCTAAGAACACCGATGGCCGTCATGAACAGCACGAAGGTAAATCTAACGTGTCTTCCATCTCTCTTGGATGCGTGTTACAATTGCCGACAGTATTCAGTACATTAACATGCTGTACAGGTTTGTATCCGAGGAGCAATAGGCTATACCATATAGCCTAGGTGTGTAGTTTTGTGTAAGTACGGTGTTCGAAAACGAAAAAAAAAATGATGTTCGAACAACGACGACGTCGCTTAACAATGCGTTTCTCAGAACGTAACCCCATCGTTAAGTGGCGCATGACTGTATATAGATAGATATATACATATAAATGCAAGTTGCCAGATTGTGTCTAAACAGGGTAAACATTGTAACCACAGCACATACGAGAATGATGCTGAATGATATCTTATTTAAGAGCTCTTGGGTCCAGACAGTGTATGTAGAGATTTGCAAATAATGATATTCACACAACTACAAGTTATGTGCATTTTTGTTGCTCATACGGGTGGTGTATAAGCTCAGAGTCACTCATTCGTACACCGACTGGAAGTAAAAAAACAATATAATCAGAACCTATTCAGGCAATTCTGTCCAACATATAATTACCTTTTTGTCTATTTAAATCACTGAGAAATCTTAGCAGTATTAACATGACTATTATGCTGTCAAAGGACATTCATAGCAAACTCCAATATTACACACTCCATTGGGAAACTCTCTAAGTATTCCACAATGCATTGAGAACAAGAAAAAGAGCAATCAGAGATTGCAGACCCTTGCCAGGACTTGTTTTGTGTGGTGTTTGTATAGTTTTGTGTCGTGTATTTTGTGTGGTGTTTGTGTACTGGTGTGTTACGTAATTAATAATAGACATAACTAGAACTGCCACTTTATAACTGCTGACAGTGATGACCAGGTACCACGATGGTCCGCTTTGATGCAACTCCGCTTTGTTTGGACAATTGACCCTGACCATGCATGGTATGGGTGAAACTCCTGTGTTTTATGGAAATCCATATTTTTTGTAACAACCCATATGGAAGTTTCCGTATGTTCGTCATCAGAAAGGCATGCTGTGATGATGTGGAATTTAGGTCTCTCTCTATCGGGTGCATCCTGTGGTTGCTGGTTGCATCATTGGTTGGGACGTGGTTATGCCGCTGATACAGTGTCGCCCTTACCAGTACACTGCTACTCATTTTGCCGACCTCGAAGGATGACAGGCTGAGTCAACTGCCTGGTGTATTTTAATTCAGCGGCCAACAGGGCTTGAACTCAGGACCCTAGGATCCCAAGCCGCTACCCTAACCACTAAGCCAACACCAGGCTTTGGAATTGAGGTGCTATTCCAATATGCTGATTCGTTTATTAACCCATTTCATCCAGATGTGGTGAAATGCCAACGCAATAACGTATCATGACCACGATTTTAATATGTGAAT
The DNA here is from genome assembly GCF_056783735.1 of Eptatretus burgeri. NCBI lineage: Eukaryota > Metazoa > Chordata > Myxini > Myxiniformes > Myxinidae > Eptatretus > Eptatretus burgeri. Next base: position 81,861,160 of record NC_140965.1, read on the forward strand.
TACTCCCATGGTAGTTGTTATTATGAACTATTTTTATAGAAGTTACCTGTATACAAAAGCTTGCAAGTGCGTTACCATGATTAGATGTCCACCAGGCAGGGGACTGTGTGTGTACGTCGGTGTTGCATGTCCACCTTTTTATAGAAGTTACCTGGATACAAAAACTTGCAAGCGCGTTACCATGATTAGATGTCCACCAGGCAGGGGACTGTGTGTGTACGTCGGTGTTGCATGTCCGCCTTTCCTCACCGGTAGATTCGTCTGGATTGGTTAACACATTGGAATGGCATTTATAATCTTTTACATTATTTCTGTTTATTACCATTTTATTTTGTTATATTCATGGTGTCGTATTAATTTATGATTGGAATGATGATGTTTGGAATGAAAATAAAGAGAAATTGAGTTTATAAAAAGACGTCGAAGTTTATGTTTTATTGATTTAGTTTATAAGAAGTTTATGTGCAACGTCGGCTTCTTCCACCTCATCAAAACCCACTTTATTGGCTAAGCCGAGGATAACTTTCTTCATAGCTGGGACATCTTCAAATCCTTTCAAGTCATTCACACATCCACGCCACAACCTCCTCCACACACCATTCATGCACACCTGAGTAACTTCAGCCTAGGACCCACTGATGTTATCAATGCACTTGAGGATGTTTCCATCAGTTTTACATATAAAAACATGGCAGCTAGTCAGGTGGATCACGACCGTACTTGTCAAACACCTGAGATTGGAGAGGGTGACACAACTACCGATATTATCGGTGCACAGCTCGGTATATATAAGGCCCATATTGCACGTACTCTGGGTGGGCTTAAACACCAGTATACCAGGTGTACGGCCTATACACCAGTATTTACAGTATGATGTATACTTGTGGCTTCATTAAAACAAGGTGTTAGAGGTAAAACGACTCTAACACTTCGTTTTAATGAAGCTCCAGTATACATGTTACTAAATTAGAGGTAAAATGACTTTATAATGGAATAGTGAACGACTTTAAATGAGTATGTTCTCTAATATATCAGCAACTTAATAACTAAACAATCTTAAATGGGACAATGTCAAGCGAGGATTTACTGTAACAATAATATAGCCACAAATTATTCAGTCAATTCTGTCCAACAGTTCTGTCAGTCTATTCCTCCACTGAGAAACCTTAGCAGTCTTAACAGTTAGTTACTATTATGTGGAGTTAGTGCTGTGGACCTGCTCTCCCCTTTGAGCTGGTAACCCTGCCTTACACCTTGCTCAGCTTGACGCCGTGTAAACCATATCCTTCAAGATCATTGGAATCTCCTGCAACGAAGCTATTTCTATTGGTCTATCACTTTGCCATCACCAACAGGTCGGTCGGCTCTCTGTCTTCTTGCACTTCCTTTCTGGTCTTGCACTTTCTGCCTTCTCTGTGAATTGTCCCCCACAGGTATCTGCAGGGCACATGTGGTCCTCCAGCAATCCCGTTCTAGTGAAACTCCCAAAATCCAGTCACTGCTCTCCTCCACTTGTGTATTTCTCTTTTTCCTGCCTGTGGAACCAACTTCCACATTCTCTTCAATCTCATTCTTCCCTCCAGGTCTTCAAGATAACTGTTCACCACCATCTCAGATCATCCCCCATCCAAAACCATTATCTTTTCGACACCTTTTAAACCCCATCACCACCCCTCCAGACAGCATTCAAGATTATGAAGGAAAGAATGCCAGGCATTGATGAGGTGTGTACAGAGATGATAATTGCAGCAAGAGAAGCCGGAGGTCAGTTGGACGAAGAGGCTGTTGAATGGATGTATGAGAGAGGCTTTGATCCCAGAAGATTGCAGGAGCACGCTGATTGTGTTGTTATGGAAAAGGAAGGACGATGTTCAAAATCCAAGGAAGTACAGAGACATTACGCTCCTTAGGGCCCTGTCACACCTTGACGTTTTAGCCAGCGTATGGCAATATATCAAAATGTATGTAAAACGCTGGCGTACACTGAAGTATTGATGTTTTTTCCAGTTTGCAGCATATTCATAACGAGTTGGACGTATGCATAACGTATTAGTAACGTCCACAGAACGTTTCGATAACATATAGATAACTTATACCAACGAATGCTTAGCGTGTTGTCGGCATTCACAACCTATGCCCAACGATAGTCTAACTTATGCATAGCGTGCAGCAGCGTATCGCCAACGATCACGTGGCGTAGGCTATTAATAGGCTGCGGCTCGACGATTCAAATCATAACCGCACTAGACATCGAAGTGTAAAGCCGCTGTCACACCTTGACGTTTTAGCCAGCGTATGCCGACGTGTGAAAAATTTGCCGAATACACTGGCACACGTCAAATATGTTATGGGTAAGTTTTGTATACGTTAAGAGCACGCTGAAGCACGCTGGCATACGTTGTAGTATGCTGAGTACGTCGACAAATTTTAAGCATGCTGAAAAATTTTCGACGTATGCCAGCGTATGACTCGCACGTTCCGCATACGCTGGCCATAAGTTGTAGGCATGTTATGCGATCGTTGACACACGTTACTTGTAAGTTACTCATAAGTTGAAACACGTCGAGGTAATGTTTAGCATACCCGAAACTTATTTCTAACCTATGAGTAATGTGCTTAGAACCTATGAGCAACGTGCTTTGAACCTATGAGTAACGTATCTCCAACGCATATTGACGTATGTAGATGTATTTGACGTCTTCCGAATGACCACAGAACTTACTGAACGTGTTTCTAACTTGCAGCTACCGTATAATGGCGTATTGGCAGCGTTTAGGGGAATTGGTATTTTAAAATGGGCTTCACACAGGAGGAACCCGTCAGTGTTCCAGACTCCATGTTTTTTTTTTTTCTTCTGCATGACGGTGATGTTGACACTTCGATTTCTAGTGCGGTTATGATTTAAATCGTTGAGCGGCAGCCTTTTAATTATATTATATTATAACCGCACTAGAAATCGAAGTGTCAACATCACCGTCATGCCGAAGAATAAAAAACAAAAAAAACATGGAGTCTGGAACACTGACGCTAAACATTCCCTCGACGTGTTTCGACTTATGAGTAACTTACAAGTAACGTGTGTCGACGTGTGTCAACGATCGCGTAACGTGCCTACAACTTATGACCAGTGTATGCGGAACGTGTGAGTCATATGCTGGCATACGTCGAAAAATTTCAAGCATGTTAAAATTTGGCGACGAGCTTGGCGTACTACGAAGTATGCCAGCGTGCTCTTAACGTATACAAAACTTACCCATAACGTATTTGACGTGTGCCAGCATTTTAGACAAATTTTTCATACGTCGGCATATGCTGTCTCAATCGTCAAGGTGTGACAGGGCCTTTAGTTGTGTCATGAAGGTACTGGAGATGATTCAGGATGGTGACATAAAGAGGAGTATGGAGATGGAGATCGGTGAAGAGCAACAGGTTTAGAAAGGGTAGTGGAGTGATGGATGGGATGTTTACACACACAGCTGGTGGAGGAGAGGTTGAGGTGCAACATGACCTGGAGAAGTCTGATGACATTGTCCCGAGAGAGATGGTGATGGTGACACTGATATGGAAGGGAGGACCAGAAGAAATTAGGTTCGTGGACAATGGAACAAAGGGAAGACTTTTGGTTGTTCCTCGGATGTCAGAGTTCTGCATGAACATTGGTTTGAGGCAGGGGGAGCTCTCTCTGCCCACTCATGTTTATCATGGTTTGTTTATTTATTCGTATGCAGCCAGTGGCTGCTTGGCTGCATAATTTTCTGGAGGCATGGCTGTGCCGTTAATGCAGTGCCCCCTGGTACCAGTAAGCTGGTACTCATTTTGCTGGACCTCAGAAAGAAGACAGGCTGAGTCAACCCACCTGGTGTTATCTCAACATCATGACAGGGGCTTGAACTCAAGACCCTAGGATCTTAAACCAGCTACTTTAGTGGGGCAGATAACAGCAATTTTTGAGAGGAATTGTGCAAATGATGATACAAGCATCAAATTTGTCACATTTGTTCTCCAGGTGATTCTAATCAAATCTGCCTGATTGGCCATTTGATAATCCAAGATGGCGGCCATTTTTCAAGATGGCCGCCAAGTTAGCCTCCCGAAGTTGACTTTTTGCTTAAAAGTATTTGTAGTTGTCCGATTTGCATGATGTCGGTGTGGATGCCTATGTTTTCAAACCTGCTGGAGTGGATTTTCCTGTTTTTAAAGCCCCCTGACACACTTTTTCTGATTTTGCACCACTTTAATGATTGTCATATGAAGCGGAGGCCTTTCTGCAACCGGGCCCTGGCTAGTAAATGTTCAAAGTTATGCATACCATGTAAATGTTCCTCCAGCTGCTACTGTCCACATATGCAGCTGCAGAGTGCTGTGCAGGGGAGCACTGACTGAAAGCACTTGCATCTCCGGTTACAACCTTTCTTACAGGAACACTTGGTCAGTTCCTAACAGCTGGCTGCAATAGGGGGTAGTGTTGTCCAACATATCTGCCACGTCTCTCCTTTCTGTGTCCATCCCCATTCAGCGGGACTGCTCGTGTCTGGACTGGAGATGGTTGCCTGGTCCCAGATGATCCCAGCCTGATAGGCCGCATGCTTTGCATGTTCTCTGAGGGCTGTCTGTGTTGGTGGAATTGAGTTGTACGGGCTTTGCTTGCAGGCAACGAGATCCAGTCTTGCTCCGTCCACACCAGTGGCTGCGCTTGATCTGTCATACATGTCATACTCAGTTTGGCAAGGAGTTTTCTATCACTGAGTGTTTTTGCACATTTGTTTATTCTCTTATTCAATTTCATTGTCATTGCTTCTCTAAGCTCACCCCCTTGGGTTTCGCAAAGAAAACATTCTTGTGTTTTAGCTTCTTGGACCTTTCGTGGGATCTTGCTTCTACTGCCCTCATCACTAGCACCTGCAGGGATTGATCTTTTTTCAGCTCTGTGTAACTTTGTGTTGTTAAATAGAAGCCTGCAACTCTCATGATACCGTGCCTTGTTTTGTCTCAAGGTTTCCTCTATCCCACCACCTTCGTCAAGTCTTGCAGGGTCTAGCTTGATTGGTAGTGCATTGAGTGAGTGAAACAGAGGAATATTCCTTGCCAAGTTCATATACCCATCACCTCCTCTTTGGCAGGATTGGCCTGGGGGGACTTTAGATCTTCTTTCTTAACCTCCTGACATAGGCAACACTTGGTCCAGACAGTGTTCTATGATTTACCAGTAGAACTCGCATCCATGGCCAGTGTGACATTCAGGGTCGAGGGTTTATCCTTTTACCACCCTGTACATGTATAATGGACACTTTCCTGTATGGGATACAACTAGGTTTATGCATCTGCCCTACACCTAGTCCGATCGTTCATCCAGTGACAAGTCCCGTGCAATCTGTACACCATCCAGATAACTAAAACCCCGTTATCCTTGGCTTGGCTCTCCTGCGCTGGCACGTCCTGTCGATTCAGGTGCGGCTTCCTAACTGATCCGGGGTTGATTAGGCAACATTTGGGACACTAGTAAGTTGTTGCAGTATGATGACAACAATGATGCCAACATACAATTCCTACTTAGCTGACACTGAACCCCATGCTGAGTTTCACAGCAGTGATGTCACCAATGTGCCTTGGTAGTGCCCGACAATCACTCCTTCAAGAAATTCTTACTTGGTGATGAACTGGAAATGTTGATTAAAGAACTGGTAAGTGGCCTGGATTCAATCAGCACATCTGTTTCATCAACTTCGTGCACTTCGAAAATTTGTAGCTAGATGTACTCCATCACACGCAGAGACCTTCTGTGTGTTACCCTCATCTTGTTTATCCCACGAGCCAACGTGGTTTACCAGGGTGTGACCGATGCCGTGCACGAGCAACTTCTTGGAGCCATAGATGAGAGTTGGGCCAGTGATGAGGACCAGTGCCAGTAGTCCATCAGGGGATGTGGCTGACTGCTGAAACAAAGGTACTACCTCTAATACTACACCCCTACACCCCATGCATATGTAGCTACTACTACATAAATGTTAAGTCATGCAAACGTATGAAAATCATAAATAAATGTGCAAAATCAGAAAAAGTGTCGGGGGCTTTAAAAACAGGAAAATCCACTCCAGCAGGCTTGAAAACATAGGAATCCACACTTAGATCATGCAAATCGGACAACTCCAAATACTTCTAAGCAAAAAGTCAACTTCGGGAGGCTAATTTGGCGGCCATCTTGAAAAATGGCCGCCATCTTGGATTTTCAAATGGCCATTCAGGCATATTTGATCAGAAAGCCCTGCAGAAGAGAAATGCCAAATTTGATGCTTGTATCATAATTTGCACGATTTTTCTACTATCTACTATTATATTTAAATTATGTATTACTACACACTAAAAGTGTGTGTAAAAGTAGTAGTAAAAACTACTACACACTAAAAGTTTTACTGTACACTAAGTTTTGCCAGACTCGAGCCGGAATCAGGCCGACTGAGTCCTTGGCATTCCAAGTCCCCCCAAAAAATGGACTCGAGACCTATATCACTGTAGTTGGTGGTCCAGCATTTGCGGTAGAACATGTATGGTTTGACCTCGGGAGTTATTTCCATTTTTCTGGTTCGTTTGTGTGATTAGGGATGTCAACTTATTGTATCCTGTATTATTGTCGAATATTTTGCTTTGAGCTATTGTAAATTATTTCACATTAATTGAGGTTTAACGAGCGATTTCTTATAGTCTACAGATATAATTTCATGATATTCTGGGTAGTCATGTGATGTAGAAGTGTTGGTTTGTTTTTCGCTTGATGACGGTTAGTTTTACATGCTGTTCACGCCCTGATTGCACCCTGATTTGCCACAGCAAAAGTGCATATCGCAACACCTTTGCTCTCCCTTCCTTCATTTTACCTCTTCTCTATTGCTTATGAAAAATTACATGTGCCCAGAATAAGTTATTGTAACCCTGAGACTTCACTGGACTAGAAGCATATGTCTGTGGCTGCATATGCTTCTGAGTGAGAAAAGCAAGGCTGCACAAAAATAATCTGGTTTTGAGGAATGTCTTATCAAGAAAAATGCTGAATTATTTTTTTTATCTTTGATAGTGATTTATTTTTCACTGATTTTACATTGTTTTCGGAGAGAAGCATCACTCTAGTGCCATATCCACACTTTCAACTCATGGTAATTGATCATTATAAATCTTCTCTTTACTCACCCTATTTTCACCTTTTCTCTCATATTACATCCACATCACTTTATATGATTGACTGACCTATTCTACTCATCTCTCTGCATTGATTTTGGTCAGGGTAACGACAACACAATGGCTTATTATTTTGGATAAAAACACTTGGAATTGCAAGTGCAGACTGGGCGCCAGCTTTATGCCTTCATCACAATAAAGGCATGCTTTGAAATTTCACCAGCATGGCAATTTTCGTAAGATTTGACTCGATAGGGGAACAAATGCAGGTGCAGACAGCTCTGAAGATGCAGGTGTAAACAGATGTACTACCCACAACTATCCTGCCATCCCCAATCTTGCAACATCGTGGTTTTTTTTGGAAATCTCCCAAGTATTATAGCTAGGCACGATTCTGATTAGTATCTGGGATCCAAAGGGATGGCTTTTTTAGGTACTTCAAATGACTCTTTGTAAAGTTTGTTACTGCTTGGAGGCTGTCTTGTTTCAAACAACAGTTGTACACAACTCCGAGAGACATGCTATATACCACATGTTGTTGGCCATTGTATACTCGCTCTTGTCTTTTTCACAGTTTGATGCAGCACGAGACTCGAATCAAGTAACCCATTTGTCTTACTTTTCATTTCTAAGGCATTCTGATCATTTTGATCTTTTTAATCTAGTTTATTTCTAAGTTTGTGAAAATGAAGTCATACTTTTTGTTATCTTCTCTCTACATTCTGAGAAGCATAATGCCATCATGTCATGAGGGTGATTAGGTTGTTTGAAGCAGAATAAAAAACTTGTTTTTTAAGCCAGAACACTGCATCAATCTAATCTTAATACTTTTACAAATGATGAATACAACCATAATCCATTGCCATTTCTTGAGTGCTATTTTCTTTTTGAGTATTGCTATGAAAGGAAACTATTTTTGCCTTCTGAATACCACTAGTTTGATGCTGATAGTGATTTGTTTGTTTTTTTCCTCTAGATGATATGGTGACCTTTGCAGATTCATGTAAAAAGGGTGAAAGCTGGAACAAGAAGTGTCAGGAACCAACGATCAATTATGGTCGAGAGCAAGCTGTAACGTAACTTATTTCATGGAACATGTCTTTCTGTCATTAGAGAATCTCATAAATGTCAACTGTGATAATTGCAGCATATTTGTTACACTTTCAGGATTAATGCAACACGCAATGATCATACTCAGCCTTAGTACACTTAAAAAAAAAACACTATAATATGCAGAAGATATATATATATATATATATATATATATATATATATATATATATATATATATATATATATATATATATATATATATATATATATATATATCCTAGCAGGGATACCCGTGCTCCGCACAGGAATCCCGTGGATGACGGCGGGTCTGAAGGAGTATATGTCACAGTTAATTGTAAAATTGTAGAGGCTGCCACCATTATTATTTTTTTCATCACCACTATAATATTATATTTTCCCCGCCATGTTTTATATGCAGAAGACTCTAGTTCAAAATTGTTAAGATTTATTGCCGCATCAGATAAAAAAAACCATAATGCCTCAACAATGTGAGGCTGGTTTCATGTCATCATTTGCAACTTAATTAATTCTCATTCTCTAGCAAATTCCGTTGGTCCCATGTCAATCGGCTGAACTTGAAAAATTAACGTTACGCAATCAGGTGATGACGTCATAATTCGGAAACCGGGAAGTCGGAAGTCATTGTCTTCAATTGACTGTAGCATTATTTTTTCATTCTATTGCAAATGGCGTTGGCCCCATGTCAATCGGCTGAACTTGAAAAATTAACGTGACGCAATCAGGTGATGACGTCATAATTCGGAAACCGGGAAGTCGGAAGTCATTGTCTTCAATTGACTGCAGCATTATTTTTTCATTCTATTGCAAATGGCGTTGGCCCCATGTCAATCGGTTGAACTTGAAAAATTAACGTTACGAAATCAGGTGATGACGTCATAATTCGGAAACTGCAAGTCGGAAGTACAATTCTTTTACATCGGGACACTCCCGGGTACATGTTCTGTCAGCATGTGAAGTTTGGTGAGGATCAGTCCAGTACTTTTCGCGTGCATAGGTCACAGGCAAACACACACACAGACACACTTTCAACTTTATATATATAGATGTATATATATATATATATGTGTGTGTGTGTGTGTGTGTGTATGAAAAATGAAGACCTACCCACATCTCTCACCTGTGAATAGAGGGAATAACCGATTAGCTCTCACTTGATAAATTAAACCCAGGTGGCTAGGATTATAAAAATAAATTGACTCCTCCCATGCTCTTTGAGCTGAAGAAGCTGCACAAAGCAACCATGAAAGGCTACCCAAGGAAAGCCCTTTGCTGTGTCAAACTCTTCCCAGAGTTCCTCAGGTCAGGTCAGGTATGGGAGCATGTGCCAGAACAGCGCGTCGCTGCGTCCACTTTCCGCCGGTACTCCAGGGGCCTCCGTCTGGCCATCCCCCAGGCAGATGCCAGGCCCATCCCCATCTCCTTGAGATGATGGTCAACCTACTGCAACCACGAGGCACATGGTCGGCCCACTGGCCTCCTCCACTCATGAGACTCCCTCTCTGAGAGAATCTGGTGAGCAGGATCAGCGTCAGGAAAACGAGCCACATGTCCATACAGCCGCAACTGACGCTCACGGACTATGCAGGTAACAAATCTCATCCGAGTCTCTCTCATCAACCGCTCGTTGGACACAAAATCCGACCAGCGATAGCCAAGGATTCTCCGAAGAGACCTGGTACCAAAGGAATTAAGTCTCCGTCTCAGATCCTTGGTCAGAGTCCAAGTCTCGCATCCATAGAGCAAGACTGGAAGTACCAAGGACCTGAAGACTCGGACTTTCGTCCTCCCGCACAGGTACCGGCAGCGCCACACCCCATGATCCAGTGAATCCATGACTCCCCAGGCCCGACCCAGATGTCTATTGACCTCTGACTCACAGCCAGCAAAGACATGAATATCACTGCCAAGGTAAGTGAATCTCTCCACGACCTCAACATCCTCACCACAGACAGACACAGACAGGACAGCAGCATCCAAGATGTCACTGAAAGCCTGGATCTTAGTTTTGACCCAAGAAACCCGTAATCCCAGTGGCTCCGACTCCTCATTCAGCACCTTGAGGGCCCCCAAAAGGATATCTAAAGTCTCCGCAAAGATGACTGCATCATCTGCAAAATCAAGGTCCGAGATCTTGACATTCCCAAACGATGCACCGCAGCTTGATCTCTCCGACATCCTCCCTAAAATCCAGTCCATACAAGTGCTGAAAAGTGTGGGGGCCAGTACACACCCCTGACGAACTCCAGTAACAACTGGAAATAAGTCAGAGATGGTACCACCACACTTCACAGCACTCTCAGTACCAGAGTAGAGTTCAGACATCAGATCGATCAGTTTTGGTGGCACCCCACGAAGACCAAGAATCCTCCAGAGGACATCCCGATTCACTTAATCGAACGCTTTACAGAGATCAACATAGGCTGCAAGGAGCCCCTGCCGAAACGCTCGTCTGCGTTCGGTGAGGACACGAAGAGCAAGGATACGGTCAATCGTTGACCGTATCCTCCACATCTCCACAGAGTTCCTCCACATCTGTAAAAATGTTCACAAATAGTACACACATGAGAATCCCAATGCTACACAACCTCTCAGCTGCCGGACCGGTTTCATCGCTTTTTGGCGAATCATCAGCGACAGCACAGACAGAAATGCATACCAACGAGGCTCCCAAACATGTACCACGTGTACACGTCAAAAGTCAACATATAAATGAAAAACGAAGACCCACCCACATCTCTCACCTGTGAATGGAGTGAATAACCAATTAGCTCTCACCTAATCAATTACACCCAGGTGGCTCGAGTCTGGACAAAGATATTCATATTTACGTTACGCCTCCCCATTAAATTTTATCGGATCACAGTGATGGATCCTTAGCATATATAATCGCCTCTAGAATTTTAATGATACCAATATTTGAAACCACATGCTAACTGGAGGTGAGGGTCTATTCTAATATCCTGTCAAGTCTAATCTTTTCTGTTGGAGGTGTTGAATTCTTTAATTTTCTCGGGTCGTTGCTTCTGGATTATCAAGCTCCCAATCTGTCTGCCAAGTTTTGTCCAAATCCCTCCATAACGTTTTGAGATATCCTGCTCTCAGACAGACAGGGGTGAAAACATAACCTCTGTCCACCTTCGATGGCAGAGGTAGCAATGGTGTGAAGGAGGAGCACCTCTAACTTTTCTAACATCATCAAAAATATTTTTCAAAATTAAATTTAACCCTCTACTATCGTTCGATGTAACCCATTTACCTACCACCCTGCGTGCAGTTACTCTACCAACTTTGGGTCTCTGTTGTTTCGCAAAGTCAGCCCACACGAAGGATCTTTAGCTACACTGCTTTTAATGGCGTCTCCTGCTGTCCCCTCACTCGACAGCCCACTCACATCACTCTCGGTTCCGCCTCGTCAGTTCCGGTTCATCATGCATTCATTAATATTCATGCAACTCCCAATACCACAGTCTCACACTTTCATTTTCTCTCTGTGCCTTTGCACAATCTCATGGCTGGGCCATGTGGCTCCCTCTGCAGGGGCAACTGACTCAAATGTGACACTCCCCAGGATGCTGGAGCAACCGTTAAGCTTTACTGCTCTTAGCTGATTTCTGGGGGAACACTCTCTGGCTTCCTCCCTGTGCATCCCTGGCAGGTGACACCTCGGGTCCACTCCCGGGATACTGGAGCCCACAAAACTGGATACCCTTCAGGGCCCATGGCCTGCTCTGGGCCAGTATGCTCCCAGCACTCAAGGCACCATTCTCCAAATTCCTACACACCATGAGCCACATGCCCAGCCCTTCAACAAACTCTTACACTTTGCAATAAAAGAATTGGAATCTCTCATGATGAACCGGAGTCTATGGGCCCATCACTTCGCCATCGCCGACAGGTCGGTGGTCTGTCTTCTTCCGCCTCATTTCTGGTCTTGCACCCTTTGCCCTCTCCATGCTCTGTCCTCCCACCCCCAACTATCTGCAGGATGCATGTGGTCCATCACCATCCCTCTCCTCAAGAAACTGCTTAAATCCAGAAACATTGCTCACATCTACTCATTTATTCCTCTCCTTTCTCACCTGTGGAACCACCTTTCACACTCTCTTCAATCTCAATTTTTCCCTCTGGGTCTTCAAGACAGCTGCTCACCACCATCTCATGTCAGCTCCCATCCAAAGCCATATTTTCTACACCCATTAAACTACCCCCATCCCACCCAAAATTTTGCTTATGTATCCATCTTGACCACCCCTTGCGTTTTCCCCTACCCCTCATCATGACCTGTATCCTTTGTTTGTCTGTCTCCGTTACCTTCCCCCTCATTACCTTCCCCCCTCCCCCATCGTTACCGCCCACCTCCTCCCTGCAATTGGCGTTTTCACTTTCTCCTGCTGTTCCCTTTGTTATGTTGTGTCCTGTTCTGTTCTGTGTCTGAGCTCTTCCATCAGCCTAGACCATGTATATATAAAGAAAACTCCACTTTTTCCAGCACCAGCACGCCATTCCACTATGATAAATGCATTGTGTGTGTGTGTGTGTGTGTGTGTGTGTGTGTGTGTGTGTGTGTGTGTGTGTGTGTGTGTGTGTGTGTGTGTGTGTGTGTGTGTGTGTGTGTGTGTGTGTGTGTGTGTGTGTGTGTGTGTGTGTGTGTGTGTGTGTGTGTGTGAGTGTGAGATGCTTTTTGTGTCTTAATTACGTAGTCTATAAATTAATAATGTACAATTGGAATGTACCTTTTGACTGCTGAGACCCCTTCAACCTTTGAAGACCCCAAAAGACATCCAATTATTACAAGGGTTCCAAGGGATCCAGGCTGGGAAACTTATTATTTTTGTTCAGACCAGCAAAAACGCCCAAGGCCGTGAATACCAATGACAATTTGGTCCAATGGACCAATGGGTCCCCGAGTATTCCAAAACAGCTGAATTCCGCTATCTACCTACCGCTAACAAAAGCGGAGATTCGCATCACCCATTCAATTCTTCATTATTAATAAATTTTGCCATGCATGTCGTACACCTCATTCATCTCTTCACTCATTCCAAACCCCATTGGGACGAAGAAAGGATGAAGGAGGAAAGCTCCAAGCCTAATATCAGCCAATTTAAATACAAATTCCAATTTTCTACGATTTGAGCTTTTATGATCTCCAATTCTGTTTTCATTACAAATTGAAATGTCTTCAATTTGCCATGTCAACTAAAATCTCTTCTAATCCTAAACGTCTCCATCAACCTAGCTACTTCAGTCTCTTACCTTTCTAAATTACCCCACAGGGTCCCAGGGATTATTTCCTATGCGACCCTGCTGCTGCGGTCTCCATGCCCACTTCGGCTGTGTGCGCTGCACAAACCGTGCAAGCTCCACAGTATGCTACCTCATGCAGCCTCCACTCAGAACTTCCATGCCCCCACACCCCCTCATATACCAGTACCCCCACCTTTACACCAATTTGCATGGAGAACACTGCAAATTTTTCTTTCTGCTGTTTTGCAGTTGTTTTTTGCAGTCCAAATTTACCTGTTGGCTCCCTCCTTTCCTCCAAGGCTCACGGGGGGGGGGGGGCACAAACGCGCCTAAGCCGCAACGTTTGCTTAATCCTCCGAGTTTTCTGCACAGCCTGGAGGAAGCATTTAAATCCATCCCTATCTATACTCCACGGACCTGCTCGCATGCCTGCTTCCTCATATGGCATTCCCTACTCACCATTCGGCTCACCCCAAGTGGGAGCCTTGCATGCTCACTAAACCTTGGAGAACCAACTTCCACGTCCTCTTCAATCTCATTCTTCCCTCCTGGTCTTCAAGAACAGCTGTTCACCACCATCTCAGATTGTCGCTAATCCAAAACCATGATCTTTTCTACCCTCGTTAACCCCACCCCACCCCAATTCCTCCTCCTTCCAAGTTTCCAGTTTTCCCTCCTGAGAGTTTCCTTCTGTATCCATCTTGTCCACCCCATGCATACCCCCCCTCCCATTCCAACCCGCACCTATTGCTTGTCTGCCTCCCACCGTCTCCGGGTTTGCTGTTGCTGTTTTCCCCCTCTCTTTGCTGTTCCCTTTGCCTTGTTGTCTTGGATCCATTCACTTTTCTTGCACTAGCTCTTCCACGAGCCTCTACTATGTATACAAGAAAAACATTCCCGGTGTAGTCCCCCTATACATCTCCCCACTGGCTCTGATTTGATATATTTTATCTCTCATACTGGCGCTGTACCCAATCTTCTTTATATCTTTGTCTTCCCCTTTATTTTACCCTTGGCCTTATCGACCACCACCTTCTTCTCCGTGTCCTGTACGTCCATGTGTCCCGTATGCCACACCCACAGTCTGTCCCAGTCAGCCTTCAGTTTGGCCACGATAGCATTTTTTCCCCTTTGCGATTCCTCATATATTTCTGCTCGTCTTTGTTATTTGGCCTCCAACTGGACCTCCAATCTGGCCTCAATTTCTGGAGAGTAGGCCCGTCCTTCAACCTCCCTCCTCTGCCTTTCGGCCTTTATTCTGTAGGCCCGTCCTTCATCCTCCCTCCTCTGCCTTTCAGCCTTTATTCTTTTCCGATCAACCTCTCTTTCTTTCCTCTGGGATTCCCTATCAGCCTTCCTCTTGGCAACACTTTAACCAATAAAACCCTGCATCATGGCCACCATCTGTTCAAACATGGCCATCATGCCTGGGTTATCTGCTTCCCTCAAGTTCATCTGGCCGCACCGATCTAGCTGGTTGGGGTTCATGGAGCTACCAGGTAGGAATGGGGGTTGACTCTGTTGTGCCCCCCTGGTTCTGCTCATCCAGGTTCAACAGTGTGGTGGTTTGGTTGCAAAAAAGTTTTGAATGCTGCTCTGCACTTTAGCTTTGAGGTGCGAGAATTTGCATCTCCAGTCCAATTATCCCACTCAAGCTGACACCAATTGTTAATGTCAGCTGAGTCAGTGTCCAGATCCCACTCTTGACAACAATTGTTGAAGCTGTGGGTCCATTCCAGTTACGCGGTTCAAGTCCTGTGGGTCATGTAAAAATGACCGCTACCGCCAGCTAAGTCCACAACAATGGGTAAGTTCCCAGGCCCGTTTGCCATGTCCTTTGCTTACGGTTGCTTCCCCAATATCCTGTACCTATTCTTCAAATTCTCCAAGTAAACATTCCCTACATAATTTTCTCCGAGGTGTTCCACAACCAACATCTTCTCCCAGACCTCATTCCTACCCAACTCTATTGCTTCACCCTCACATCCTCACCACTGCCTGCACCCACTACACTCTCACCACTGCCTCCACTTGCTACACCCTCACCATTGCCAATCTCCTCTCCAGACTCACTCCACAAACATAACCAACTTTTGTCTACAAATTATTCTCACTTTGATACTTCCTGTAAAGTGTCCGTTATTTCAACCTTGCAATAACTACAGGTATCCCCCGCTTAATGAATACCTTTATAACCCCTCGTTATGTGAACCTTCATTATGTAGGAGCTCGTTTTCCATTACTCTGGGAAAATGACACTTCGTTTCCTAACCGTAATGTTTCGGTCTAAAAGCAAAGCCATATGCTTGGTATAACGATGGTTTTAGTTGCAAGTGACATTATAATATTATTATTGCAGAGTGTGTGTGTGTGTGTGTGTGTGTGTGTGTGTGTGTGTGTGTGTGTGTGTGTGTGTGTGTGTGTGTGTGTGTGTGTGTGTGTGTGTGTGTGTGTGTCTGTCTGTCTGTCTGTCTGTCTGTCTGTGACCGCCGTTTCTCGACAACCGCCAGTCCGATCTGATTGAAACTTGCCAGGAATATTGCCGGGGACCCGCGGATGTGCCTTTTCAAGGTTTGATATTAATCGGACGAGCGGTTCCCAAGTTACGGCCATTTCATTGCTTTTTTCAGTGTTGGAAAGGTGTATATATCGCAACTGAAGTGACGTTCCACCTTACCATGCCATTTTTTTCCTAAAGATTTCTCAGAATAATGATAACAGCATATTAATAATAATAATAATAGCACAATAATTGGCAGTAATAAAAAGAATAACGTGATACAATGACCAATGTCTGTCAACCAATAACGACCTATATATTGTCTGTCAAGCAATTATGACCAATAAGTCTGTCAACCAATGACAGGACATGGTGCTATGACATCACGAATGACCTCACAATTAATGTTTATTTATTTATTTTTTGCACGATTGACGTCACAATTCTTCGTTTGGTATGATGTCACAATCGATGCTGGGGACCTGAGTATGTGCCTTTTCAAGGTTTGATATCATTCTTCATCCGTTTCAGCTGTTTCCCAAGTGTTTCCCAAGATTTGAAAGCTGTTTTTTCCCAAGGTTTGAATTAATTCTTCAAATTATTAATTAATCCCAAGGTTTGAATTTTCCAAAGGGAAACAGCTGTTTCCCAAGGGTTTGAAAGCTGTTTTTCCCCAAGGTTTGAATTAATTGTGCTTGGTAGACATTTTTGAATACATTTACAGAGAGAGGGGTGAGAGAGGAGGGGGGAGAGAGGGGGGCGAGAGAGGGGGCGAGAGAGGGAGGGAGAGAGGAGGATCAGAGAGAGGGGGCGTCACAATTCAAGAGAGGGGGAGAGAGGAGGGGGTGAGAGAGGGGTGAGAGAGGGGCGAGAGAGAGGGGGCGTCACAATTCTCCTTCTTCTTCGTTTGATATGATGTCACAATTGACGCTGGGGACCTGAGTATGTTTCCCAAGTTATGGCCATTTATGATACGGTTGGTCCGATCTAATTGAAAAAATGCCCCAATCCAGTCGTCGTTTACGAGAGCGAAGGAACGAAGCTGCACATACTGGCACGCACCTACGGGCACGCACCTACGGGCCTGCACCTACGGGCCCTCACTAGTTTACCTAATAGAGACAGTAACAATAATAAAGTTAATTTAGTTGTAACACTTACCAAAGCAATCTTGAGTCGAAGTTTCTGTACGAATGAAGGCAGAAACTCGGAAACACGAGGTGGTTGTTTTTAACCCTTTCATTCTGAAAAGTTAATTATTCACAAGCCTTCTGAAAAGTTAGCCCCCCCCCCTCCCCCACCCCCATTGAAAAGTTAATCACCCTATTGAAAAGTTAATCAGTGGAAAAGCATATTGTACTTATCATCCCCATGTAAGTGACATTGCACAATCACCATGACACTGTAACGGCTGCTTCGTTGTAGTGAACGAAGACCTTTGTTAAGTGATGAATAGTCCTAAATGAAACCATTCATTGTTGTGAACCTTTACTATATGAACCTTCGTTAAGCGGGGGATACCTGTAACTTCATGTGAGTTACTTACTCTCACTTCCTACAACATTGACTACTCGCTATTTCCAATATATGACCCACATCAAGCATCTATCACACTGCTTGTAATCTTCTTCTCTTCTCCTTATTTCCCAATTACCTCTCTCCCTGTTACCCCATTTCCAAACCAAATTTACAACTGAAATTCACTGCTCAACTAGGGGTGACGGATAAGTAGGCCTTAGCCTGCCGCTTCTAAATAAAAGTAATATAATTACCTCCGAATCTGTTACATAACTGCAGCCTTAACTCTTACCAAATCTACAACACCTGACACAAACCAAAATATGATTATCTTGTTAATGTCACCTACCAAACTCATCCAAAAAGTTTCATCCGAATCTGTCCACACCATTTTGAAATATCGTGCTATATTGTTGTGGTGCCGGGTTCGGTGGCAGGATGACCACTAGACGGAGCAGTTGGGCCGTCTCCCACCGAACACCGGAATTGAATGTCGTCACTCTGGATAACTCTGAAGTCGACGGGTCGCTTATGGACCGTGGACACCAATATTTCGACCGCACGGTTAGGGTCTTTTTGTCTGATTCCAATTTACCTAATTATCCGCGCGGTCTAGCTACCGGGGAAGTCACACCCTCGGCCGGCTTTGTCCGAACCGAGTCGCTGTTACCGACTCGGATCCGGCGTAACCGAGCGGAGATTACCAAAGCTGCGCCGGTCCAAATAATAATTTACGGCACAATTGGCCTTCCTGACTCTCAAGCCCGAACCATACTGGGTCAATGAAAGAAAGCACAGACAACGAACTGGAACATTTAACACTTATTTATTTACAATGTAAGAGGGAGGGAAACACAGAGCAGACTTAACCACAAATGAATGTAGGCAAATGTACAATGGAATTACTTAAACGATTTCTACTTATCAGACTGGCCACAGACAGACACACACACCCAAAAAGAAATGGACCTCGTGGGTCTTTATTCGGCCCTTCAGCTCAGGATGGAAGGCAAGCTGAGGGTCAGAGTCTGGCCGGGTACCCGGCCGCCTCGTGCGGTTTTATCGACTGCCACGAACGACGACACGAACACCACGGAACACCTCCACCACCACCACCACGAAACCATGAAAAGGACCGCAGACAAGAGACCAAAGACCCCTGACCAGACAGCTCGCCACCTTTCTTATCCCTCCCCCCGGGCAGGTGGAGGGATCCGCTCTGAGGTAACTCGCCTCTTTATTGGTCGGGGGGCGTCGGTGATCGGTTTTCTCTACTCATTGGACAAGGCGAACATTCCATCTGCTGGGGCGGGGTCGGCCCTGAGGTGATCTCACCCCCGATTGGACGAGGGGAACATTCCATCTTGCTGGGGCGGAGTTGGCCCTGAGGTGATCTCACCCCCGATTGGACGAGGGGAACGTTCCATCTGGCTGGGTGGAGTCGGTTCTGAGGTGATCTCACCCCCGATTATGTCCGTGGCCTCGAACACGTGCATAATGGCGCTGAAGAAGAGAAGGGGATTGATGTAGAAAACTAACTCGAAAGAAACTCGCAGTGCACACATGAAATTCCCATTAGACATAGGGGAGAGATTCTAACTACCCACATATACTTAACAAAATAACTAAACTTTGGGTCAACTGTATGTGTGAATGCGAATGGTTTCCAGATCCGTAACAATATATCATTTTTGGCCCCATCTGATTTATAGAATTTCTTTATATACAATGTTTCTTGTTACATTTTTTGTGTCAAATGCACCTTCTGAGGTAGTCAGCATGTGCAGAAGAGGGTTTTACATTGCAGACGCTGTTTTCGAGGAGTAGCATTATGGCTCTCAGCTGTGACGGTCTGTCGACGACAGACGTAATGGCATCAGCGAATGACTGATGACGTCATTACGCCTCTCAGTGGTGACGTCGCACGTTGCCATGCAAACAAATGTAAAAATTTGAAAATCGCCCAAAATTCCCAAACCTGTCCATCTGGTGCGATCTCACATAGCCTATGCTGTACATTAGACCACAGAGCATCTGCATGCCAAAAGTGGCGACAATCCGTCTGGCAGTTTCGGAGGAGATACGTCCACAAAATATGGCTTAGCGTATTAATATAATAATTATTGTATCTGGATCTTCACCAAAATCTGATCAATTCATCCTTGCCACACACGCAACCACCAAGTTTCGTCCGAATCCGTATATAACTTTTTGAAATATCCCGCACACAGGCAGACTGACAGACAAACGGGTGAAAACACAACCTCCGCCCACCTTTGATGGCAGAGGTAACAAGAGCAGAGTCAATGGCATGCAAAGTTGAAAGATGGCAAAGGGTTCTACCAGGAATGGCCCAATATCAAATTTTGAGTTCATTGGTTTTTTTTTCCCATTTGACCCCTGTGACTGTCCCTACCCCCAGGGGCAAGAACCAGGGTCCAAATCCAAAAAATCGTGACGTATTTCATACGTACCCCAATGCTGATTGCATACCCAAAGTTTCATTACAAAATGTTTTAAAATGTTCCCGTTGTTGCATTTTTTGGTATTTGATCTTTTGACCCCACTCTATGGGGTGGGGCCAATATGATACTGCTCTTTCACATTGGTGCCATGTGCCGATCATAACGGTTTAGGAGGAGAGAGTGTGACGGACAGATGTGCGGAGCAGATTACAATACCCCCCGTTTTTTTTCAAAAAGCGTGGGGATAATAAGCACTTATCATGTCTGCCATACAGAGCTTTGAAACTTCCACACAGACCGTCAACCAGAAGTACTCTGAAACCTCCCCACAAACCTTTAATTGAGATCAAATGTAGCAGTGGGTTCACATCTAACATGAGCAGAGGCATATCCATTGACACATTCAAGTCAAATTATATTTTCTAGTTTATAGTTTTGCTTACAATGTCGGTGTTTAAATCCAGAAAACATAATGAGGAGAAACCTTGATATGATCTTTAAAATGATGCAAGAATGTTACCTGGGTTTATTTACATTGTGGACGTTGAAAAAAGATGGGTGTTTTTTGAGAAGAGACCAATGTTTGTTGATGCACTGGCCAAATTGTTAGATGTTAATTGTACAATTAGCAATACCTGCAGTATGTCCGTTGTGGAATTTCTGTATTGTGGGTAAGGTATATTTAGCATAATTACCTTTACATAGTGAGCATATCAAAAGGATATGATAAATAACACGTATAGATTTGCATTTTCCATCGTCCAAAACATTACCTTTTCTTTCAGGTGTTATAAAGTCCCTCAGTACAAGGACTCCACACAGACTGTCCGAACGTTGAGGCAAGATCTGTGCACGCTTAAGTGAGTCTGGCTAGTGAACATGCATGTAGGATGTGATATGTTAGACAGATATATCTGACATGTGGTATTCAAACTTGTGGTACTGAAATCACTCGTGCATTAGCTGCACTTTTTCCCCAGTCATATCTGATCAAAACTTTGGTTATATATTATCCATGAGAACTTTGTATTCGTTTTTTTTGGTAAACAAAGTCAAGGCTCGTGGAAGAGCTAGAACACAGAATGGATGAGGACACATGAACAAAAGGAACAGCATAAAGTGAGGGAGGTATCGCCAACAGCAGGGCCAAGGGACAAAATCGAGGGAGATGGATAAACATGGGATGCTGGTAAGAATTAAGGGTTGGGAAAGTTGCAGGGGGTGTACAAGATGGATGCAGGAGCAAATCCTCAGAAAGGAAAAACTGGAAATGTTGAGGTGGGCAGAGGTATATAGCAGGGGAAGAAAATATCATGGTTTTGGATTGGGGATGTTCTGAGATGGTAGTGAACAGCTGTCTTGAAGACCTGGAGGAAAGAATGAGATTGAAGAGAACATGGAAGCTTGTTCCACAGGTGGGGGGGGGGGGGAAACGAATGGGTGTAGGTGAGCAGTGATCCTTGATTTAGATAGATTCATCGGAAGGAGGTTAATGATAGATCGTGTGCGCCCTGCAGAAACCTGGGTGGGACAAAGCACTGAAAGTGCAGAGGGTATAAGAAAAGAGAGGAGGCGGCAGAAGACAGAGAGTCCATCGGCGAAAGTGATAGGCCCATAGACTCAGCCTCAACGTGGGAGATTCCAATGATCTTGAAGGCCTTGGTTTTGACAGTGCCAAGCTGAGCAAGGTGTGAGTCAGGGGAGCCTTCCCAGAGTGTAGAGCAGAACTCTATCAAGCTGTGGATGAAGGCCTTGTAGGTCAATCAGAATTCAAGTGTGCCAAGGAAGGACTTTGTACGATGGAGGATGCCCATACGGCAACTGGATTTGGAGGCGAACTTTGAATTTTTTTAAAATTTATTTTTGTGTACACTGTCGAGGCTCGTATGAGAGCTAACACACAGAATGTACAAGGGGAGCAGGAGACAAGAGGGGCGAGAGAGTGAAGGAAAAAACATGGATGCATGTTTTTTCCTTCCCTCTCCCACCACTCTTGTCTCCTGGTAAGAGGGGTGGAGAGACAAGAACAGAAGAGTCAGAATGTGGTTTGCCAAAGAACGTTCATGGCTTATCGTGAGACATGGGCGTTTGAGGGCCTGAACTTCCTCAAGAGGATTGTTAGAAACGTAGATGGAAGGGTTTGCCAGATGGCCCTTTTGGAGCGAGATAGTGAGAGTGAGATTTGTCAGGATTGAAGGACATATTCCAAGTGTTTGACCAGCTTGTCATTTTGACAAGGTCTGAAAAGAGGAAGAGGCTGCTGTTTGTCCTTTAAAAAGTTATATTGCAAATCTTTAAAGTTTAAGTTGATATTTATCTAGAATGGAGAAAAATGAATACTGAATGTTATTAAGTTGATAAAGCATGTAAGAAATACCTATCTTTAGGAGTTGATAAAGCATGCAGGTGTTGAGGCTCATGGAAGAGCAGAACAGCAGACAAAGGAGGTCAACGGGCATAGAATGGGGCAAAGAGGAAAACAGGACAAGAATGCATGAGTTCACAACAGCACGAGGAGAGGTGCAGGTGAAATAAGGGCACGATTTCAGCAGATGTAGAAAAGCTCATACATGAAAATGAGAGAGACCATTGGGGGAGGTGCAGCATGACTTGGAGCTTGGAGCGAAGAGCATGATACAACAGACATGGTTCCAGTGCAAGAAATGAATTGTGTTGAGCATTGAGTTTGGACTGGGGAGAGTATCAATGTAAGTGTTTCTGGTAAATATGCATGTGACCTGGAGCGGTGGGGATTGGGCAGAGAGGTAAGAAGGCTGGAGAGACTAGAACAGAAGAGTTAGTAAAAAAATATAAAAGATAAAGGGGTTATAGCCTACACACACACACACACACACACACACACACACACACACACACACACACACACACACACACACACACACACACACACACACACACACACACACACACACACACACACACACACACACACACACACACACACACACACACACACACTTGCAAAACCCCATCTCTTGCTGTATGGCAGATAGGCTAAAAAAAAAAGATGAACAAATGAGTGGAGGTGAGCAGTGATTCTGGGAGTTTCACCATTAGGGGGTTACTGGCAGACCACATGCACCTTGCAGATACCAGGAGGATGGGAGGGGGGTGTAAAGCAAGGATGTTGGTCACTTGAAAAGCAGGAGGGGAGGCATTTGTGCTACCTTTTCTGGTAAAATTGTTGGGGGGGGAGAGAAGAGAGGGGGATTCCTGCATATGTGACGCCCAGTTTAACATCCATCCGAGCGATGCCACACACATTGATGAACCACTATGTCTGTGGAACACTGGGATGACAGTTTATCACTGGGTTGAGATTCAAACAAGGTAGAGTGAGTGTGCATACCTCTCGACTATCCTGCCATGGTGTGGGGGTTCATTGCTTTGGATTTTGCAGCTAATGCAAACTTTTTTCAAATCTTTGTTGAACTCGTTATATTCCTCTAATTTATTTTGACTCTCGAACTCTGGAGATGTCACCACGGAGAACTGAGCCGTGTTACCGCCATGGAAGCTTAAGCATTCAAGCAAGCACTCCAACAAAACGGTTGAAGAAACTTAAAAAAAACCAGGCATGCATACTCCCACCTCCCCCCCCACCACCACGTGGAGAGTACCTTTACGAATCCAAATCTACCCATTTGTACCACGTCTGTTTGTGCTGTCTGCCTCCTCATTGGCAGTGGACAACATGAGTGGGGGGGGGGGAAGTGGGAAGGCAGTGTGAGGAGAGGGAATGGGAAGCAAGCAACCTCTACCTTGAAATGCACCTCTACCTTGAAGCAACTGCTGACTGTACCTTCCAATCGGGACATGAACTGAGTGCGTAATATGGCTATCAAATGTAGGGCACTCACCAAGTGGCTTAAGCACTCAAGCAAGCACTCCAATGAAATGGTTGATAAGCAACTGCTGGCTTGGCAAGCGATAGCAAGCTGACTGGTAATTGGACATACCCGCAACGACCAAAACATTGCCGGTTTCTGAACATTTTCAGATTTCACTCCAGATTTTGACAGTTTAGACCACGTCATCCGATCCTCCAAACTCAAATTATAATTTGATTATTTACTTTAATTGGTCTGTGAGAGTAGATTGTATAAAATGGCATCATACAATGCATAAAATCTCTCCAACCACCTAATTTGAAAACTATAGCACTTACAAAAGCGATGTATACAGTGATTTGTGGGTGTGTAGATAACCCTTTTGATTATATGAGCAAGGAAAGTGGAAAGAAAATTGAGTGCTTTATCGCGAAGAAACCATTGCGGCCTGTTCAAAATCAAGGCATTGTTGAGCAGGCCAAAAATAATGGCGAAATAAGACCCCAGCAAGGTGACCGAGGATGCACCTTGATAAAGGATAATTAAATAAGGCCGTTAATTATCTTCAAAGGGGTGTTTAAATTAACCCAAACACCCAAATATCATTCATTTACGACCTTGGAGTTCCCTTAGTATGCATGCAAAGTTTAAGGCCACTAGGTTTCATTGTTTGGGAGTTATGGAGGAGACACACACACTGATTTTTCTTATTCTCGACGAGCAAATACAACCCATCACTTTGCTGATGGGAATATTAGGGGGGGGGGAGAAAGAGGGAGAGGAGCGAGAGAGGAAGGAGGGAAAGGATGAAGGGGAGAGGGAGAGAGGAAGAGTGCTTAGAGAGAGGGAGAGTCATGGGAGAGAGAGGGATAAGGGTGGGAGACAGTGGGATAGGGGTGGGAGACAGTGGGATGGGGTGGGAGACAGTGGGATAGGGGTGGGAGACAGTGGGATAGGGGTGGGAGACAGTGGGATGGAGTGGGATGGGGTGGGATAGGGGTGGGAGACAGTGGGATAGGGGTGGGAGACAGTGAGATAGGGGTGGGAGACAGTGAGATAGGGGTGGGAGACAGTGAGATAGGGGTGGGAGACCCAGGGATATGGGTGGCAGACAGAGGGATATGGGTGGGAGACAGAGGGATATGGGTGGGAGACAGAGGGATATGGGTGGGAGACAGAGGGATATGGGTGGGAGACAGAGGGATATGGGTGGGAGACAGAGGGATATGGGTGGGAGACAGAGGGATATGGGTGGGAGACAGAGGGATATGGGTGGGAGACAGAGGGATAGGGTGGGTTCGGGGTGAAAGAGACAGATGGGTGAGTGGGCTCCCCGACCTCCACCTCCTCCACCGTATCGGGATCATTACTTAAAAGAAGGTCTAACA
Source organism: Eptatretus burgeri (assembly GCF_056783735.1). Lineage (NCBI taxonomy): Eukaryota > Metazoa > Chordata > Myxini > Myxiniformes > Myxinidae > Eptatretus > Eptatretus burgeri. The sequence continues at coordinate 81,886,394 of NC_140965.1, forward strand.
CTGCACTCCTCCTCGTGAGCTTATCTATAAACTGGGTTAAAAAGCAATCCTGGACTAAAACAAGGAAATCCTCATCTACTCTGCCCTTTCCCTGTTCCTGGACCCAATCTATCCCTGGTAAGTTAAAATCTCCCATAATCAATACTCTTCCCTTACCACATGCCCTTTGAATTCTTCATGTACTCCTCCTTCTTCCTCTCCCTTCACACCTGGAGCCCTATAACAGCATCCTACCAGTATCTTACTGTTTTAACAATCTCTAATCTCTACCCACACAGAATCCTCAACATTTATTCCTTCCTTAATGTCACCCCTTTCTCTTGATGCAATGCTGTCCTTTACCCAGATTGCAACTCCTCCTATTCTCTCCTTCCTATCACACCGATACACCTTGTAGCCTTCTAATCCTGTCCTTCAGTTTGTCTCTTCCTTAAACCATGTCTCACTCACTGCAACTATATTGTATTCCTCGCTATCCACTTTGGCTTCAAGCTCTTCCATATTATTATTTAAAATTCTGGCATTTGCATAGAATAAATTTAACTTTTCCCTTCCTAAAATTCTATTTTCCTGCCTGGCCTTACTCATCACAATGACATAATCTGTTCCTTCCTTAATAGCTTCCCCACCCCACGCTGACCTAAAAAAGCCTGAACTCCTTCCTCAATTCCCACTGCAAACCTTGTTGCCCCCTTTCTATTTAATATACGGCCATCATTCTGGAAACACTCCCTTTGTCCCCTAAATGATTAACACTACTTCTTAAATGTAAAACTTTCCTGCACCGATCTTCCAGCCATTGGTTGACGTCTATTGTTCTGCTCATAATTTCTATATTGTTTCCTAAACTTGGAATAATCCCAGAAAACATGACCTCACAACCCTTGACAACAATTGTTGAAGCTGTGGGTCCATTCCAGTTACGCGGTTCAAGTCCTGTGGGTCATCTAAAAATGACCGCTACCGCCAGCTAAGTCCACAACAATGGATAAGTTCCCAGGCCCGTTTGCCATGTCCTTTGCTTTCAGCCACTTACCCGATGTCCTGTATCTATTTTTCAAAACCTCCAAGTAAACTTTCCCTACATCATTCGCATCGAGGTGCACCACAACCAACTTCTCCTGTCGTGACCCGATACAATATCGTTTACCCTTCCTTCAATTTCCCGAACTCCCGCTCCTTCAAAACTACACAGAATTCTGTGTCTACAATCCTTCCTGCAGAATAAAGAATCTACATATTTAATTGTCTCATCACCCACAAAAACTGTCTCCCATACCTCATGTCTACCCATTTCTATTTTGGCACCTACACCACTGCCTGCATCCACTGCACCTCCACCACTGCCTGCACCTGCCGCACCTCCACAACGGCCTGCACCTGCTGCACCTCCGCCGCTGCCTGCACCCGCTGCACCTCCGCAACTGCCTGCACCCACTGCACCTACACCACTGCCTGCACCCGATGCACCTCCACCACTGCCTGCACTCACTGCACCTCTGCCACTGCCTGCACCCGCTGCACATCTGCCACTGCCTGTACCTGCTGCACCTCTGACACTGCCTGCACCCGCTGCACCTGAATCGCTGCCCGTACCTGCTGCACATGCACTACTGCCTGCACCTGCTGCACATGCACCACTGCCCGCACCACTGCACATGCACCACTGTCCGCACCCACGCTGGCTGCACCCGCCACTGCCTTTTTTCTGGATTTTTTTTCTGAACGTTTTGTTTCTCATAGATAGGTGGTCATATGTGTAAAGTTTTGCCTCGATATGTTCATCCATTTCAAAGAAGAAGGTTTTTGAAGGATTTCTTTCAAAAACAATATAGCTGCCGAATCAGGTGACTGAAAACATCATGATTTTTTTCTTTTCTGTGGACCAATTTATCCATAGATGACCCTCAAAATTTTTCATACTGATTGGATGTAGCAGTCTACATATGTAATTATGACGGTATAATGAAGGCACCTATAACATCATTTAAAAAATTACATTTATTCCCTATAAGGGATACTTTCTATGTGCCAAGTTTCAATTTTTTCCTTGGTGCGGTTTCAGATACAGAGGTCCAAAGGTTTTCCGTTTTTCCAACATGGCTGCCACACCCATGACGTCATAATTATTAAAACCTATGACGTATTAAGACCCATGACGTCATAGTTATTAAAACATTCTGCATGAATATTCGCTCCTTTGTTGAAAATTTTGTTTCAATCTGACAACCGGTTGCAGAGAAAACCACGAAAGTTCTGGGCAGACAAACAAACAAAAAGACCCAAATGCAATACCCTCTCCTCTGGCGAGGGAGGGCAAGTAGTATCTGTTGACTCGTCTCCATCAGCAAGTTTGAGCCATTCAGGTCAGGCTCTGGATTTGACAGCCTTTTTTGCATCGGTGAAAATCATTGTGATCTGATAAGATTCTGGTTCATGCCAGCTTGTCATCTGATCTGTTGTCTCATCTGCCCGCATTTGTTGGTAGATGTTAAAGATCCCATGGAAGTCGGTGAGCTATCGCCGGAACCATAGCCAAATTCCAAATTCCTGCACGAACCAGCAGAGGGCATTGCATCAGCAGCAGAGCCGCACCCTCAGCCAATGATCCTACCCCACAGCCATGTGCTGCAAACAAACGAAGAAGAATCTGATCTGTCATTCTTTTTGCATCATGCGGCTTTGCAAGCCTTATTAGCAATCCATCTTTTGGATAGGAAAGATCCCCTGGACAGTTAGTACAATCAATTTCATCACAATGCCAAGTGATTAATTTTACAAGGAAATGTGAATGTAAAAATATTGGATTGGAGGATTTCCAGATTTCATAATGGTCATTAATCTAACAACTCAACCTTCAGGATGTTTCTGCCTCCTCACAGCTTTCAGGTGCTAAAGGTTGTGCGAGGAATCGAGAATATGAAGAGTCGTGGGCCGAGGCGACATACGGAAATTGGGGTCTCACTTCGACCCTCACTGTGCAGGGGTGGCACTCGCAATCGCTTTGCCTGGAACTGAGTGTGAAACCTGATGGCTCCACAGCTACATGTGCCAATAACAGGTTCCCTTAAAAATTGTTGTTCAATCATCAATTGTACATTGGATACGATTAGCTCAGGATTGTGTAGTAATGATTAATTTATCTTAATTTCTGTACTAGGCTTCGAATACTCAACAATTTGAACCCAAACAAGGTTAGCAAAATCGCTTTCAATGGTCATTGGTTCAGGAAAGTATTGTCCAGTTAAATAATATGGAGTAAACACAAAACGTGTACAAAACTAGTTTGTTTATTTATTAAAGTTGTCTCGCATTCTACATGACTGCAGTGGGCCTGACACAGTTGGTGTTTCGTTTTTTGACCAGTTAATATCTTTTATTGACATGTCTGAGCTATGGGGCGGCTACAAGTTACATTGGGCCTGCTACCCTGAGCATTACACTTGCTTGTTCTTGTACTTTATTGTCCGTGCCACAAACTTTTGCTGTTCAAAGTCTGACTTGTAAAATCGAGATGTATTATTTTGCACATCTGTTGATATTATGTGTTGACATTGTATTTCTATTAAACTCCTTCATTCTGAAATTAATATGATCTTTGTCTCCCTTGTTGACAAAATGTATCATCTTATATATATTTTTTGGCCTGTCTGTTTATCTGTCCTTTATGCAAGCGCAAACTGTTTGACCTAGAACGACCAAGAAAACCATTTGACCTAGAGCTACCAAGAAAGGAGTGTGTAGCGTACGGGATCTGCAACAATACTGCATTTGACTGTACCTGCAGTTCGATTTGGCACAATTCCAGATTTTGATGCATTTTTCCCGAAGATCGGTCCCATCATTTTCTGCCCCATCAGGTCCTGTCATGTGTGTAATGATTGTTACAGGAAGTTAATGTGGCAATGATTTTTTTTGCAGTTTTCGAAAATCCCAACAACTTTACCATGCCACCAAAGAAATAGGCAAATTTGAGTAGATCTACATCAGCAGCCAGAAAAAAGAGGCCTCGAAGCAGGAAAGCTCACAAGAAAGACAATTATGCCTTGAATCTGACCGTGAACGACATGCAACAGCCAGAGCAACAGAAACATTGCAAGAAAGACAATCTCCTCAGAAAAAGCCTTTTGTCTTAAATTTTATTTTAAATTGGGGAAATCATGTGAAATTTATCCTGGGCAATGCTGGGTACCTCAGCTCGTTTCATATATTACCTATTCACTTGAAAAGTAATCCGTCAACTCTTGTGCCACACCAGCATTTGCTGCAAGGGTTCTGACCAATCGGGAAGTGTGTGTGTGTGTGTGTGTGTGTGTGTGTGTGTGTGTGTGTGTGTGTGTGTGTGTGTGTGTGTGTGGTTGGTTGGTTGGTATCTCCATATGTGGGTTTCAGAAGGTAGAACGGAGTCCTCCCAAGTGTTGACGTATATCCACCTCCATTTCAGTAAGAGGGTCACGATTCATGGACCAAGCTGTGAAGTTTTGGTGTTCTCAAAGTTTTGTTCCGAGGGCTCTTTTGAGGATCGTCACTGAGCCCCAGACAACTTCCAACTGCAGTTCGTTTGTATTAATATTCCCAGGGATGGTTTCTCAGATCTTCACAAGGTTCTTCTTCATTATGATGATTCAGGATTTGATTCAGTAGATATGGCCAAGCAGATTAGGTTCACTGAAAAACACTGATAACAGTCTCTATGGTATCCTTGGTTGTGTGAGTCATCGGAATTGAATTTCGTACAGACGTTGTCATCTCTTGTCAGCATATTTTGTTTCAGACATTTGGAACACAACATTCAAAATGTGATGGGCAGTGTGTTTAGCAACCAAACCCCAAAAATGACTTCCAATAATATAGAACACTTGATACACATGAAGGACACATACTCATTAATAGTGTCAGACCATTCAAAATGGGATTAACAGTCTGTTAAGCAACCATACAAACACCTTAAAATTCAACATGAAAAATCACTTTTTATAACATCTGACAATCTATAAATATCGGTTCTAAAATACAGTACAATTCTATCCAAATATTTAGACATAAACATAATTTTTTTCATCAGGGACCTCCTACAAATGAACAATAAAATATCAGTCATGTAAGGCAAGAGTGTGTAATAGTAAGTGAACTCTAAACCCCCAGAGCCCATAGAATGCAAAGTCATTTGCCAGGAGCTATAATGTGGATAAACTGCACCATAATGTAATCTTAATACCTTGGCTGTGCACACTGAAAAACCATCACAAATTATCAAGATTGGTCTTAAAACTTTAATATATACATTCAATTAAACAGTGCTTAAGGTTATGTATACAGTGTAGATATACATACACATGTATATATACATATATATATATATATATATACATATATATATATATATATATATATATATATATATATATATATATATATATATATATATATATATATATATTGTTACGGCTGTGGAAATTTGCAATACACCATAAAGGTCCTCAGGTTAGATATATCGATAAGTTCATGTGTAGTTAGTCCACAACCGTTGTTTAGAGGGAATATGTGTGATTCATCCGGGCTGCAACGCTTTGAGTTAGCCATTTTTCTTTCTCTATCGTTATTTTGGACCAATAAGCCCGCCAACAACTCAAACGCCACCACCTTTACCTCCACAACTCCACCCCGCAAACATCGCTTCACCGCCATTCTCAAACGACACCCCCCAACAACCAAACCACCACAGCAAACCCCCCACCACCTTCGCCTTTCTCCTTCCACAACCGCCAACCACACCACCTGCCAACACCGAACGTCATGCTGTCCAGGGCCCGTTTGGTGATTCTTGCCGAACACGTCGAGCCGCGAGTACAAATGGATGCCTTTACGGTAGAGGAAA
>NC_140965.1:81897271-81904771 GCF_056783735.1 Eptatretus burgeri
TTTTTTTCCATCATTATAAGCACCATCAATCAAATCACAGTGAATTAACACCGAATTTATTCCTGAGGATATTTGAATGATATTATCACTGTAAAACGTCCCATTAGTTTCAATCTTTTTTGAGGAGAAACCTAATAACTCTCTAAATGAATTATCAATTGTGAAATCAACCTTGTAGTTATTTTTAACTTTAATCGTTGATTTTGAAGTATGTTTTTGAATGTTTATAACAATATTTTTTGGTTCATCACCCTGTTCTTTCATAAGACGAGCAATTTCGGAAGATATTTGAGAAATCTCGTATGCTCCGGGTGAGACTGTTATCGTTTTGTATCCACTTCCCGGATTATAACTAAACTTGTCATTTTTCTCGGTTATATTAAATAAGGTATTATAAGTTTCCATGGACAATAAAGATGCCTCATATTCTTTTGTTGTGTCAAGTTGTAGTGGGTATGGGAATGAAGATGTGTGGTCGCTTGTTGTGAAATTAAAACTCAGGATTGTGCTTCTCATCTTATTTAATATGAGATAAAATGTCTTTATATTGAGATTTATTAATTATTTTCATGTTCATCAACTGGTCTAAAATGGCTGATGCTTCATTAAAACAATTGTTATTTCCAGCCTTCTTACTGCCTAACAACAATAACAGTCTATTAACTAATTGCGATGGGTCATTTGGAAGAAAACTAATACCTGAACCAAGGACACTTAAAGCCTGAATAATGTGTTTCTCCTTCTCATTCTTCCTACTTTTACCAGAAAGAATAACCTTATAATTTAGAGTGTTCAGCAGATCAATATATACTCTATCATCATTATTTTCCATATCCAATGGTTTATCAATATACTTTGATTCATCCCTCACAGTTGAACCTTGTCTTCCATCTTTTGTGAGAAGAAACATTAATCTCGGAGTTAGTTTAACAGGGGGTTGAGCAGAACTTAAGAACCTTAATTCATCATTAAATATCAATACCTTTTCTTGAACAAGATGAAATATTGCTGGTTGTTCTGTTGGAATGAGTCCTGCTTTGGTTTTTGAATCCGCTGAATATTCATTGTTTTGAATAGCATTCACAATATAATCAGGGGGTTGATTAATCTCTTCCAGTTGTTGAAATAAACCTTCATCATCATATTCTAATTCTCCTAAATGCTCTAATTCTTCCTCCGTCATTTGACTGAAATCTTTTAACATTTGAAGCTTTCTAGGAGTATATTCTACTGTGGGAACTGTGGAAACATCTTTCATTTTTTCTTGGGAAGTTTTTAAAAGTGGTTTAAAAAATTTCTCTTGTTTTTTTTCAAATGCTTCTTCGCCCGTTAGTTTCTGTCTGCGTTTCTTCTTTATGTCTTCCTGTTGTTTTACAACTTTTGAAACCAACTCTTGATGTTCCTTAAATCTTCTTGCTCTTTCTTTTACATCCATTTATTTATTGTAAAATATCATTTAATGAATTGTAAAGATCAACAGGGAAATTTTCCTTTTCTTCATCATTCAAGTAGATGTGTTCAAATAAATCCTTTTCTTTAAATATTTCATCAAATTCTTTATTAACATTAATGCGAGTTGTAATTTCTTCTTCACTAATACTTGCATCTCTGCTTTTCATACGTTTGCGTTGAGTTTCTTCATCAACATCAAAACCGAATGATAAAATCTTCACTCCACTCAGATGTTTAATAATTTGTCTCGTTCCTTCTGGATTAGTTTCTAATATCCCAACACCACCAGATTTTAGTTTCCTTAACTCACTCTTACAATGTGAATATTTTGTTGTACCAAGAGAAACCTCCTCAAACATTTGACCTTCATTCCTCAATCGCATATGTTCCTCCACTGAAATATAGTGATAATCTTCACCTTTTACTTCTCCAGGTCTTATTGCTCTAGTTGTTGTTGATACAATGCGTATCACGGGGTGTTTTTTAAGTAAATTTACAATATTCTCATTTGTACTACACAAGAACCTTGATTTATGAAAGTTTTTTCCAGAAGCAGATTTACCCACAAGATTTATAATAATAGTTGTCATTTATATATGTAATTGTTTATAAAACAAAAAATATATCCCTTAATATCTCATCTTGTTTCACAACAATATATTTATATTTTTCAGTCGTGTGCTTCATGTAATCCTCAAATTTCTTTTTACTACATAATGTAGAACAATTATCTCTCCAAAAATTATTGATATCTATTGAATTTAACTTGAATAAAATAAAAGTATTAGCATTGTTTCTGATGGAACGACGAGGAAGTTGAAAGTACGATTGACTAAGATAAATACAATTACAAGAAGAATGTCTCCCTCTTGTGTAGTAGCTGTCCATTACCGTTTGGTTTCTCTCATTAACACAATCATCAAAGATAACGAGGTTCTTTTTTGATTTATCCAAATCTTGGAGAGACGGTATATCATCCGTATTATCACTAAGAATACAAGTTATAGGATTTGATTTCTTTTTACATCTCTGTGTATCACAAAATAGTTGAATTATATTTTCAATGTTATAATCATTTAGGTTTTTTTGACGTTTAAATAAACCGATTATATCTTCTTTTTGAAGACCAGCATTAAAACCTTGTGAGAGTAGTTGATACTCTGGTTGAAAACTCGACTTTGTGAAAATTATTAAATTGTCATAATCTAAAAAGTTGGGAGTGAGGAGCATTTTTAAAAGTAAGCAGGTTTTTCCACATCAACTTGAACCAACTATGAGACATCTTAATGAATTTGGGAGATTTTTATGGTTGTTAAATTTTATCTTATTTTCCCAAATAGGTAAAAAATCATTCATTTATATATTTGAAAAACAGGTTATTTAATTTATTATTGGCTTTTTTAGAAACTCTATATTTTATCCTAAGTTCAGGTTTAATTTCAAGATAATCCATTATTTTATTTATACAATATCTTGTGTTGATATTTCCCTGAAAATTACATCCATGAATAATATACAACAACAATCCTTTGAACATTTCTCTTATACGTTCAGTTTCTTCCCTTGTAAGGAAAGGTGTGTTATCACCCTCATACTTTACATTCATTTCTCTAATCAATCTTGTAAAGTAATTCATTTTTGGTGTAAATCTAAAAGAATTATTTTCCTTTTTATATTTTTTATTATCATTAATTAGAAGATAATCACAGAATATACATTGTTTATAGGCTTTTGACTCTGTGTTTAATGCCCGTCTTTCACACGCAGGACAATTCTCAAATTTGTCATATGGAGAATCAGGAAAGTCTAGCATATTTATAAAGTAAAACTTTACTTAAACTGAAATTCATCTATACTTTCAGTTGTATATTACCATCGATATCGATATACTTTTTTTCATTATCAGATTCAACGACAACATTTTTTATATTAAAGGTAATTTTAAAATTATCGTTAACTACTATTGAACGAAATGTCATTTCACCTGATATATTAACATCCTTTATTTCATCAGGATTTACATCTTTAGGGTTGTTGAAAAAAATACAAATTTCTCCTTGCATATTACAGATGGTCTTATCTTTTCTTTCTAAAGCTTCATCCATAAGGTTTTTGTTCTTTGATACTTTTTCTTGTTTCATTGCTTTTTCTAGTTTTGAATATATTACTAGAAGGAGAGGAGAAACTTTTGTTAGAGATACTTTAATTGATGTTCTACCAGGTATACTAAAAGCCCTTCCACTGAAGGAAATTGAAGAACTCATATTATTTACCATAATAGTTTTTATCCAATAGTTGTTATATTTATCTTTGTTCAATTTTACATCCTTGACATATTTCTCAGTATCTTTAACAGATGAAGAGATTGATTGAAACTTGTCTTTTGTGTCTTGAAACATTGTATTTATTAAGTGAAAAAGTTGGAGGATAAAATGTTTTTAAGCACAGATTCACCTATAAATTAAACGAAATTTTCATCAAGAAAATTTTAGTTTAAGCAAAGTTTTATTCTATAAATATGGTGAATACAACGTACTGCGATGTTTGTAATCACGAATATAAACATTATAGAAAACACCTCCAAACCAATAAACACACATTTAATCTATTTCATCAAATATCTCCTCTTGAGTTGGAAAGAAAACATTGTGATATCTGTTCAAAGGATGTTTTGAGGAGTAGTTATAATCAACATCTTCAATCACAAAAACACAAGAAAAATGAGTTTAAAGTAAAGGGAGACTATTATATTGAAAACACTGATGGGGCATTTAAAGGGCATATAAAAATAAGGATTTTTCAATTTGGAGAACCCGGTCCATCATCAATAGCTGAATCAATTGAAATAGTGAAACCCGATGTTGAAAAATTTATTAAAAAGACATTAAAAGAAATGAAAACTTTAAAGTTTTATATGGGAGTGAAAATGAATATGAAAAGACAAGATGAAGAACATACTCCTTATATGAGAACAGGTCTTCATTTTATAACATCATTTCAAGATTTTTTGAATAGTGGGGTTTATGAAGAACTATCAAGACAAGAGGAGGATGTTGATAATACAGTGGTAGGAAGTGGATTCAATATTAAAAAAATCATCTTTTTAGATATACACATTCTAAAATCAAACCCTCTTAAAGCTTCTTCTTATATTGAATTACCAAAAGAAATAAAACGAAAGAAGGCAGTTGTTAATATTAAGAACAATGATAATAAATGTTTTCTCTGGTCTGTTCTTGCTCACTTTCATCCACCAAAATGTAATTCAGAAAGAGTAAAACAATATATGAAATATGAGAATACCTTGGACATTAAAGATTTTAAATTCCCAATGCCACTAACAGATATTCCTAAATTTGAGAAAAAGAATAATCTTTCTATTAGTGTATATGGATTAACAGATACAAACAAAGTTCAAATATTAAAAATTTCAAACAACTATAAAAATGAAGAAACACACATTGACCTTTTATATTTTAGTGTTGGAAAGAATTCACATTACACATACATCAATAATTTATCAAGATTAATCTCTTCTCAGGTATTCAGAACAGCAAACAAAATATATCCTTGTAAGCGATGTCTTCATTCATTTCATACAAAAGAACGATTAGAACAACATTCAAAATATTGTAGTAATCATAAATCAGCTGTAATTACAATGCCTAAACCTGGTGAAAAGATTTATTTTGAAGATTATAATAAATCTATCATGCACCCATTTGTGATATACGCTGATTTTGAATGTATCCTTAAAAAGATAAATACTGCTTCTCCTAATCCAAAAGAACCATATACAAATAAATATCAAAAACATATTCCTTGTGGTTTCTGTTATTATATCAAATCATCTGTTGGAGAAAAGTATAACAAACTTGAACATTATCGTGGAAAAAATGCTTCACAAGAGTTTGTAAAACGATTAGAAAAGGATTGTATAAGACTCACTAAATTAATGAAAGAAACAAATGAACCGATGAAATTAACCAAAGAAGAAAAATTAGAATTTAGAATGAACAATATCTGTCATATTTGTGAGGGAGAAATTAAGGAGTCTAAAGTTAGAGACCATTGTCATCTTACTGGTAAATATAGAGGTCCCGCTCATTCCTGTTGTAATCTTAATTATAAATTACCTTCTTTTATTCCAGTCTTTCTTCACAACAGCGCCAACTATGATACACATCTATTTATAAATGAACTTTCAAAAACACCAGGGAATATTTCTGCTATAACAAACACAAGTCAAAAGTATATTTCATTTTCAAAAATGATATTCACAAAACCTTTAACTCGTATTAGGTTTCTAGATTCTTACAAGTTTATGGGAACACCACTGGCCTACCTCGCATCAAATCTAAGCTCCATGGACTCTTTTCCAAATCTTAATTCATTCTTTCCAAAAGAGGAAATTCTCACTAAAGAGGAAATTCAGATTAAAGAGAGAATTCAAAGTAAAGAGGAAACTCTAATTAATGAAGAAATTCTAACTGAAGATGAAATTCTAATTATAAAGAAAATTCGAACTAAAGAGGAAATTCAGATTAAAGATGAAATTCTGATTAAAGAAGGAATTCTTACGAGAGAGGAAATTCAAACAAGGAATGAAATTCAAAGTAAAGAGAAAATTCTTACAAGTAAGGGAATTTATCCTTATGATTATATGGATTCATTTATGAGATTTAAAGAAACACAACTTCCTTCAAAAGAAAGTTTCTATAATAACCTTTATGAAGAAGAGATAAGTGATAAGGAATATAAACACGCACAAGAAATATGGAAAATATTTAAGATAAAGAACCTTGGAGAATATCATGATTTATATCTAAAAACAGATGTTTTATTGTTAGCTGATGTGTTTGAGGCTTTTAGAACACTCTGTCATAATAAAAATTGTTATGGATTAGACCCTGCCCACTATTTCACAGCTCCTGGTTTAGCTTGGAGTGCAATGTTGAAAATGACAAAACAAGATATAGATTTAATCAGTGATGTTGATATGCTTTTGATGATTGAGAAGTCCAAGAGAGGTGGAATATCACAAGTATGTTCAAAAAGATATGCGAAAGCAAATAATAAATATCTCCCAAATTATGATAGTGAAAAAGATAGTAATTATTTGATGTATTTTGATGCTAATAATTTGTATGGATGGGCAATGTCTCAATCTCTGCCTTATGGTAAATTAGAGTGGGTGGAAGAAAAGGATTATGAAAAGGCTTTGATGAATATTGTTATTTCTTCTCAAGAGGAATTGAATGACGAAGAAGAAGGTTATTATTTTAAAGTTGATTTGAGGTACCCGAGTGTTCTTCATAATAAGCATAAAGACCTTCCTTTTGCATGTGAGAAAGAAACCCCAAAGAAAGAATGGTTCAGTGATTATCATAAAAGTTTTAATATTAAAGGCAAATCAACAGAAAAGTTATTAACAACATTCTATGATAAAGAGGGATATGTTTTACATCAGAGAAGCTTAAAACAGTTTTTGAGAGAAGGATTGAGAGTAGCTAAAATTCATAGAGTTTTAAAATTTAAACAAAGTCCTTGGGTGAAAAAGTATATTCAATTCAATACAGATATGAGAGCAAATACAAAAGTAAAATTTGAAGGGGACTTTTATAAATTAATGAATAATGCTGTATTTGGAAAGACTATGGAAAATGTTAGAAACAGGCAAAACATTAGATTCGCAACATCTTGGAAAGAAGCTTCAAGATTGATAAATAAACCAAGTTTTGAGAGAGAAGAGGTTTTTTCAGAGAACTTTTCTGCAATTCATATGAAAAAGGAAAGTATTGTAATGGATAAACCCATTTATATTGGAACAGCAGTTCTTGATTTATCAAAGATATTGATGTATGATTATTTGTATAATGACTTAAAGAAAGAGTATGGTGAAAATGTTTCATTGTTGTATATGGACACTGATAGTTTTATCCTAGATATAAAAACTGATGATGTTTATGAAGATATGAAGAAAAATATTGGAGTATATGATACAAGTAATTTCAGCAAGAAGAGTGAGTTATTTTCCAAAAAGAATGA
>NC_140965.1:81909771-81974771 GCF_056783735.1 Eptatretus burgeri
TCACAAAAACACAAGTTGAATGAGTTTAAAGTAAAGGGAGACTATTATATTGAAAACACTGATGGGGCATTTAAAGGGCATATAAAAATAAGGATTTTTCAATTTGGAGAACCCGGTCCATCATCAATAGCTGAATCAATTGAAATCGTGAAACCTGATGTTGAAAAAGTTATTAGAAAGTCATTAAAAGAAATGAAAACTTTGAAGTTTTATATGGGAGTGAAAATGAATATGAAAAGACAAGATGAAGACCAAACTCCTTATCTGAGAACAGATCTTCATTTTATAACATCATTTTAAGATTTTTTGAATAATGGGGTTTATGAATAACTATCAAGACAAGAGGAGGATGTTGATAATACAGTGGAAGGAAGTGGATTTAATATTTTAAAAATCATCTTTTTAGAATTACACATTCTAAAATCAATATACACATTCTAAAATTCTAATTCTAGATATACACATTCTAAAACTCTTAAAGCTTCTTCTTATATTGAATTATCAAAAGAAATAAAACTAAAGAAGGCAGTTGTTAATATTAAGAACAATGATAATAAATGTTTTCTCTGTTCTGTTCTTGCTCACTTACATCGTCCAAATTGTAATTCAGAAATAGTAAAGCAATATATGAAATATGAGAATACCTTGGACATTAAAGATTTTAAATTGCCACAAACAAACACAAATTGCCCAATGCCACAAACAGATATTCCGAAATTTGAGAAAAAGAATAACCTTTCTATTAATGTATATGGATTAACTGGAGAGAATAAAGTTCAGGTATTAAAAATTTCAAACAACTCTAAAAATGAAGAAACACACATTGATCTTTTATATTTTAGTGTTGGAAAGAATTCACATTATACATACATCAATAATTTATCAAGATTAATCTCTTCTCAGGTATTCAGAACAGCAAACAAAATATATCCTTGTGCTTACAAGATGTCTTAATTCATTTCATACAAAAGAACGATTAGAACGACATTCAAAATATTGTAGTAATCTTAAATCAGCTGTAATTACAATGCCTAAACCTGGTGAAAAGATTTCTTTTGAAGATTATAATAAATCTATCAAGCACCCATTTGTGATATATGCTGATTTTGAATGTATCCTAAAAAAGATAAATACTGCTTCTCCTAATCCAAAAGAATCATATGCAAATAAATATCAAGAACCTATTCCTTGTGGTTTCTGTTATTATATCAAATCATCTGTTGGAGAAAAGTATAATAAACGTCAACATTATAGTGGAAAAAAAGCTTCACAAGAGTTTGTAAAACGATTAGAAAAGAATTGTATAAGACTAACTAAATTAATGAAAGAAACAAATGAACCGATGAAATTCACCGAAGAAGAAAAATTAGAATTTAGAGAGAACAGTTCCTGTCATATTTGTGATGAGGAAATTGAAGAGTCTAAAGTTAGGGATCATTGTCATCTTACTGGTAAATATAGAGGTCCTGCTCATTCCTGTTGTAATCTTAATTATAAATTTCCTTCTTTTATTCCAGTCTTTCTTCACAACAGCGCCAACTATGATACACATATATTTATAAATGAACTTTCAAAAACATCAGGGAATATATCTGCCATAACAAACACAAGTCAAAAGTATATTTCATTTACAAAAATGATATGCACAAAACCTTAAACTCGTATTAGGTAGATTCTTACAACTTTATGGGAACACCACCAGCCCACCTAGCATCAAATCTAAGCTCCATGGGCTCTTTTCCAAATCTTAATTCATTCTTTCCAAAAGAGGAAATTCAGATTAAAGAGAGAATTCAAAGTAAAGAGGAAATTCGAATTAATGAAGAAATTCTAATTATAAAGAAAATTTAAACAATGAATGAAATTCTAACTAAAAAGGAAATTCTGATTAAAGATGAAATTCTAATTAAAGAGGGAATTCTAACTTGAGAGGAAATTCAAACAAGGAATGAAATTCAATGTAAAGAGAAAATTATTTGAAGTAAGGGAATTTATCCTTATGATTATATGGATTCATTTATGAGATTTAAAGAAACACAACTTCCTTCAAAAGAAAGTTTCTTTTATAATCTTTATGAAGAAGAAATAAGTGATAAGGAATATAAACACGCACAAGGAAAATATTTAAGATAAAGAACCTTGGAGAATATCATGATTTGTATCTAAAAACAGATGTTTTATTGTTAGCTGATGTTTTTGAAGCTTTTAGATCACTCTGTCATAATAAAAATTGTTATGGGTTGGATCCTGCCCACTATTTAACAGCTCCTGGTTTA
Organism: Eptatretus burgeri; assembly: GCF_056783735.1. Lineage (NCBI taxonomy): Eukaryota > Metazoa > Chordata > Myxini > Myxiniformes > Myxinidae > Eptatretus > Eptatretus burgeri. The sequence continues at coordinate 81,912,048 of NC_140965.1, forward strand.
GCTTGGAGTGCAATGTTGAAAATGACAAAAACACGATTGATTTAATCAGTGATATAGATTTGCTTTTGATGATTGAGAAGTCCAAGAGAGGTGGAATATCACAAGTATGTTCAAAAAGATATGCTAAAGCAAATAATAAATATCTTCCAAATTATGATAGTGAAAAAGATAGTAATTATTTGATGTATTTTGATGCTAATAATTTGTAAACATTTGGCAATGTCTCAATCTCTGCCTTATGGTAAATTAGAGAGGGTGGAAGAAAAGGAGTAGGAAAAGGCTTTGATGAATATTGTTATTTCTTCTCCAGAGGAATTGAATGAGGAAGAAGAAGGTTATTATTTTGAAGTTGATTTGAGGTACCCGAGTGATCTTCATAATAAGCTTAAAGACCTTCCTTTTGCATGTGAGAAAGAAACCCCAAAGAAAGAATGGTTAAGTGATTATCATCAAAGTTTTAATATTAAAGGTATATCAACAGAAAAGTTATTAACAACATTCTAGGATAAAGAGGGATATGTTTTGCATCAGAGAAGCTTGAAACAGTTTTTGAGAGAAGGATTGAGGGTAGCTAAAATTCATAGAGTTTTAAAATTTAAACAAAGTCCTTGGATGGAAAAGTATATTAAATTCAATACAGATATGAGAAAAAATACAAAAGTAAAATTTGAAGGGGAATTCTATAAATTGATGAATAATGCTGTTTTTGGAAAGACAATGGAGAATGTTAGAAACAGGCAAAACATTAGATTTGCAACATCTTGGAAAGAAGCTTCTAGATTGATAAATAAACCATGTTTTGAGAGAGAAGAGGTTTTCTTCAGAGAAATTTTCTGCAATTCATATGAAAAAGGAAAGTATTGTAATGGATAAACCAATTTATATTGGAACAGCAGTTCTTGATTTATCAAAGATATTGATGTATGATTATTTGTATAATGGCTTAAAGAAAGAGTATGGTGAAAATGTTTCATTGTTGTATATGGACACTGATAGTTTTATCCTAGATATAAAAACTGATGATGTTTATAAAGATATGAAGAAAAATATTGGAGTATATCATACAAGTAATTATAGTAAGAAGAGTGAGTTATTTTCAAAAAAGAATGAAAAGGTTATTGGTAAGTTTAAGGATGAGTTGGGTGTAAAAGTAATGAGTGAGTTTATTGGATTGAGAGCAAAGGCATATGCTTATAAATATGGTGATCAGATTGATAAAAGGTTAAAGGGAATAAAGAAATATGTAATAAAGAAATCAATAACTTTTAGAAATTATTATAATTGTTTGATGAATAAGAAAGAAGAATATAGGAAAATGAATACAATAAGAAGTTATAAACATAAGATATATAGTGAAGCTGTTAGTGAGAGGCCACACAGTGAGAGGCCCAAAGACTCAGCCTCATTGCGGGAGATGCCAATGATTCGAAATGCCTTGGTTTCTACAGCGTGAAGCCGAGAAAGGTGGGAGGCAGGAGCACCAGCCCAGAGGGGAGAGCAGTACTCCATCAAAGCTGCGGACAAATGCTTTGTAAGTGGTCAGGAGCTCAGGTGGGCCCAGGAAGGACTTTGCACGATGGAGGATTCCCACTCGGTGACTGGCTATGGAGGTGAGGTTGGAAATGTGGCTTTCCCAGGAAAGGTCATGGCAGATAGTGAGAGCCAGAAACTTGAAAGAAAGGATTTCTTCTAGAGGATTGTTGAGAAAGTGGATGGGGGTTTTTTCTAAGCGGTCCTTTCGAAGAGACATAGTGAGAGTGTGGGATTTGTCCGGATTGAAAGACAAGTTCCACGTGTTGGACCAGTTTATCATTTTATCCAGATCAGCAGTGAGCGAAGAAGCTGCTGCTTGCCGGTCTGAGGGAGGACCGATGGTCCGGCAGAGGGTGGAGTCATCAGCAAAGAGATATAGAGGATTTTCTGGAGAGTTGGAGAGATCATTGATGAAAACCAGAAAAAGAACAGGGCCCAGAACGCTACCTTGAGGAACTCCAGCCTGGACAGGAAGGGGGGGGGGAATGAAAGAACGCCATTTAAGGCCACACGGTGACCGCGACAGGAGAGGAAGTCTGCGAGCCATGAGTGGAGATGGCCTTGGATAGCATAGGAAGATAGTTTGGTGAGCAGGGCAGGGTGCCAGACTGTGTCAAAAGCACGTGATATGTCCAGGGATACGGCTCGGATTTCCTGTCTGGCATTGAGGGCTTCCATCCATTGTTGGGAGAGCAGAAGCAGCATATCCAGGGTAGAGTGACCTGGTCTGAAACCAAATTGATGATCAGAAATCAAGCCATTGGAGAAGAGGAAGGATTTGATGTCTGAAGCGATGATGGATTCCATAACCTTGCTGATGATTGGGAGAAGGCTGATTGGTCTGTAGTTGCAGGGATCTGTTTTTGCACCTTTTTGTGCAGGGCAGTGATGCTTGCTGATTTCCAAGCAGACGGCAGATGGCCTTGAGCAAGGTTCCCCAGAGGTCAGTTATTTCGATAAGTGTGTGTTTCAGGTTAGATTTCCCCACCGATGTGTCACGGGTCTTGTTCGTGTGCCGGGCTGTGAATCTTTGAGTTCGCCGTTATTCTCTTGCTCTCTTTTATTTTAAACAACATCTCCTCAACAACAAACTCCACAACCACGCCAACTCCACCACAACACCATCATCTCCGCAACCACGCCATCCCCACCACAATGCCACAAAGTCTACAACCACGGCATCTCCACAGACATAACCGGATCAAAACGGCCTTTTGCCTTGAAGAAGAACGACCCTCCTCTACACCAAAGAACAACACTCCCAGAAAGCCATCCGAAGAAAACAGATTTGATGGTTGGGGTGGGGCCCCACAAAAAGGCATAATAGTGGAGCAAATAAGTGTGCTTTTTTGGCAGAATCGTTCAAATGGTGATACAAGCATGAAATTTGGAATGAACGTTCCTTCAGGGTCACCCTGCAAGAAAAAAGTGCTCGCCACGTGAATTTTCAACATGGTGGCCATTTTTTCCAAGATGGCCGCCAGGGTATGAAAAAAACAACTTTAACCATGAAAATCGCCAGAGATGTCGGATTTATTTCATCTTGATGTCGATATATAGGTTTTTGTCCTTGCTAGAGCTGATTCTTGAGTGTATTGATCGATTTCATGAACCAATAAATCAATTTTAGGACTTACGTAACAATAAAGAAGTCAAATGACAACTATTGTGCAGGCTTCGAATACAGGTAAATTGGTTCTCATCGTGTTAAAGACGGGGACGGTTAGAATTGTTGGAGATCTTGAACAGAGCTTGTATTTTAATTGCTCAAAATAGTTATTGCCCCTCCAAAGGACTGCTAATTCCGGGGTGGCAAAGAGGATGAGCTCTCTTTGCCTACGAAATGCCCCCAAATGGCAAGTGAAACAAAGCCTCTGGCAGTCAAGCTCCAACTCTAGCCTTCTCGTGGTGGGGGTGTTTCCACAAATAGTGGTGGTGCGAAAGGCGAATCTCTGGCACCTGAAAACCAGACAGCTCTGGGCAGATGAAGCTCATTAGGAGATGGAAAACTCCGAAATAAAACCACTTGCGACCGAAATGCAGCCACAAAGATCTATAGGACCCTGACACATTGTAACCATCAATGGTGGTGGACACCAGCCAATATTGACTAAACACAAAAAAGAGAGTGTATGTCATGCACTACCAGGGCACACTGGTGGCATACACTGCTGTGCAACTCAGCATGGGGTTCAATGTCGGCTAAACCGTGGGTTTAGTGTCCCAAATGCTATGTAATGAACCCCTCAGATGTTAGATAGCCGTACCTGAACCGACAGGATGTGCCAGCGCGGGAGAGGCGAGCCAAGGATAATGGGGGTTTTACATGTAGTTATCCGGTTGGTGTACAGATCGCATGGGATTTAAATAGCATTGGATGAACGATCGGGCTAGGTGTATGGCAAACGCATGAACCTAGCTGTATCCCATACATGAAAGTGCACGAAGGCAAGGTGGTAAAAGGATAAACACTCGACCTTGCCATTGCTAGTCACAAATTATGGATACTCAAGCAAAATCAAAACCACAAACAGACTGGAGGAAATGTTGCCTCTGTCAGGACACAGAGGAAAAGTTAATGTCACCACTAAGTTCATTCCAAAGGGAACAGGACTATGCTAGTTATACCAACATTGCAAACAATGTGCCATTGTTTCATGCCATCAATGATATGCCGATTCCACTTCATCCAGCCAGACGAGATGAAGGTGATGGTCTAGAAGACACACTGGTGCAAAACAAAGTAAAATATCACCAAAGCTGTAGATTGTTGTTCAATTGCACAAAGCTAAAAAGGACACAGAAGAGAGCGACTGCAAGTACTTCTACATGCAGAGAAGAAAACCGCAGTAAGAGGCAAAGAACATCAGATCCACCAAAACCTTCATCAGTATGCTTTTTGTGTGAAGAAGAGGCCGAAACATCAACTGTATGACAAGCAATGACAATGCAATTGAATGAAAGACTCAATGAGTGTGCCAGGACTCTGAATGATGGAAAGATCCTCGCAAAGCTCAGTGCCGGTGATGCTATTGCGCTGGAGTTGAAATATCATCCTGCTTACCTGGTAGCTGTATACAATCGAGAACGAGCCCATCATATTTTGATTAAACAAGAACAGAGCTGCAAAAAGCCAGGTAAAGAGTTATACCCCATTGCTTTTTCAGAACTTATCATCTACACCACTGACACCAGAACTGCCACCGAGGGAACAGATCCAGTTATATTTAGGCTGGCAGATTGTACAAGCAGAGATTAGAGCAACTCGTTGTGGACTCTCCTGATGTCAACTCAACAAGGTTAAAGGAACAGTTACTCTCGCATATTCCCGAGCTTGAAGCGCATCAGAAAGGACGAGATGTCCTGATAGCATTCAAAAATGACATAGGCTCAGTTCTCGCTGATGCTAGTAAATATGGTGAAGCTATTCACTTAGTTAAAGCTGCTGATATCATACGTAAAGAGATGCTTAATCACAAGACAAAATTCAACGATCAGTTCGAGGAAGGATCTGGTGACGAATCAATTCCTCCATCACTTCTACAGTTTGTGTGTAATATCGAACACGGTGTCGATATTAAGTCACATCTGAAACATGGTGTTCAGACTTCACTATTGCACAACTGTTGCAGTACAACTGCTACACAAAGTACAGAGAAGGATCAGCAATCCACCGGCATTCTAAATACCGTGATACACCATTTGCTGTTTAAATTGGGATGATAGTGTTTGCCAAGGCGAGAAAACGACAACTTATTGACAAGCTTCATGAGAATGGTATCAGCATTTCGTATGACAGGTTATTAGAAATATCTGCCCAGTTAGGTGAATCTGTTGTAAACCAGTATGTGGAAGGAGTTGTGTGTCCACCAGTTCTATGTAAGTGAATTTTCACCACCTCTGCTATGGACAATATTGATCACAATCCAACAGCAACCACAGCTAGTACATCCTTTCATGGTACAAGCATTTCAATGTTCCAGCATCCAAGTTCAGAGAACAGAGGAGAAGTACGTGCCCCGCCCAAAGTTGTGGACAGCAGGGCAGACATGGAATGTATGTGATGAAGCGTCAGTAATCTTCATGAAACTCAGTCAGTGCCCATCAAAGATTGAGGAATCTGATGTAGAAATCCTGGAGAAATTTGTGGTCCTGATGTATGACAGATCAAGTTCAGTTGCGTCAGTGAATGAGGCGCAGCTTGCTCTTTTTTCACGAAAGCAGAGGTCATATGATTTAATTCCACCAACACAAGGAGCACTCACGGAACATACCAAGCGAGCTGCATATCAAGCAGGACACATTTGGAGCCAGGCAATAGTCCGCCAGCCAGAAGCTCAGTGTCCGTCCGAGTGGGGTTGGTTCAAAGAAGATGACTCGTGGAAGGTCTTCTGGACTGCCCTTGCTCCCTTAGCTAAAAGCTGCCAGGAGTTAACGAAATGTGGATGCAAGACACAATGTAGTGGAAGGTGCAAATGCTATAGTTACGGACTAAGTTGTACCCCACTATGCAGTTGTTGTTGTCAGACCTAATCAGAACAATGAATATTGCAGGGCAGAAAAACATGGCGGCCATTTTCCAAGATGGCCGCCATATTGAAGTTTTAAGTGGCTCGCAGTTGTATCTCATAAAGTGACCTAAAATAAATATTTCTGCCAAATTTCATGCTTATATCATTCTTTGAACGATTGTTATTGTTATCTGTTCTTATTTTGGGTGGTTGTCTGGCGGCCATGTTGGAATTACAAGTGGCTGGCACTTTTTTTCTCATAAAGTGACATAAAATAAATATTCCTGCAAAGTTTCAGGCTTGTATCAACATTTGTGTGGTGAATGGAAGGTCGTGACGTGTGATCACATGATGCCCGGCTCGAGCACAGAAGAGATAAAGCTGAGGGTCGGCTCGGCCGCGGGGTTTTGTCCCTGGGGCATTGCCATTGTATGTCGCCGGCTCACTTGGTGCTCATTGAATGGTGAGAACACTGATTGATATATAATACTGATTTATTTTGCGGTGATTAGTTGCGCGTGTGTACCTTACTGCTTGTACTCCATGCTGCGTTTGTATTTCCTGGTGTGCCCGTAGAAGCGGCTCCAATCAAATGGAATAAAGCCTAAACTCTGAAGGTTCTTCTCTCGCTTTCATTTCAATTTATTCCATTTGGTTTTCTCGGCTCTCTCAACCAACGATGGACAAGATCTACAAACCAGAGAGGTTCGACGCAGACCCAAACGCGACTGACGCAGAAATGAAATGGTCGCATTGGTTCTGTTCCTTCTCACACTATCTGACCATCATCGAGGAGGGAGCTGACAAATTTGCCGCTCTCGTGAATCATGTCTCGCCCAGCGTGTACAGGCTCTTCTCGGAGTGCGACACTTACGAAGCAGCGATCGACGTGCTGCATGCGCTCTACGTGAAGCGCAAGAACGAGGTATACATACGACATCTTCTCAACACACGCAAGCAAGCAGCCGGGGAGACAATCGATCAGTTCCTGCAAGCTCTGAATCAGCTGGGAAAAGACTGCAGCTTCCGGGCCGTAAGCGCCGAGGAACACCGAAAGGAAGCAACACGGGAGGCATTCATCCAAGGACTCAGATCAGCCCACATACGGCAACGCTTACTCGAGAAAGCGCAACCCACTCTTGACAAGGTAGTCGATCAGGCTCGAGCGATGGATACGGCTCAGCAGCAATCTGAGTCATTTGGGACACCGATGCTGCTAATGAACGCTGCTACGATGGGAACCCAAGGAACCCCACTGGCACAGACACAGCCAGACATAGGGGATGGAGAAACACCCGAGGAGCCGGATACCCAGGCCACGTCAAACTCCTCAGCTGCTACTCCGGTTGGTAAATGCTTCTTTTGTGGGTACAAAAGGCACCCTCGTCAAAAATGCCCCGCCAGAGATGCGACATGCATGAATTGCGACAAGAAAGGGCATTATGCCAGGGTATGTAAATCTACTCTAAGGAGAAATAAACCCACTTCTGCGGCTCTCTACTCGCAAAATAAATTAACTGCAGCCTCCCCGGGGAATCTATCCAAGGCTATCATCAACGTACGAATTAACGGGCATATGGCTGAGGCACTGATTGATACCGGTAGCTCTGAAAGTTTCGTCAACAGCTCGCTAGTGAAGGGCAGGAAATGGATAATCCACCCGACAGACAATACGGTATGCATGGCCGCCACCTCACTACAATCCCGCGTACGAGGGTACTACAATGTTGAATTGGACGTAAAAGGGTACACGCATCGGGATGTAAGGGTACTGGTGCTTCGTGATTTGTGCGCAGACGTAATTCTGGGTCATAATGTCCTCAAGCAGCACACGAGCGTCGAAATACCCTTTGGAGGAAGCAAACCTAGTCTAATTTTAAATGCGTTGACCACCGCGGAGGTGACGTCCCCCCAGCTGTTCGCTAACCTGTCGCCGGTCTGCAAACCGATAGCGATCAAATCGCGGCGATATACCACTGCTGACATGAATTTCATCACTTCAGAAACCAAGCGATTACTGGAAGAAGGAATTATAGAACCGAGCGATTCGCCATGGCGCGCACAGGTGTTAGTAACCAGCAGTCAGAACCATAAGAAACGAATGGTTGTCGATTATTCCCAAATGGTCAATCGCTTGACCCAACTCGATGCCTACCCCCTGCCGCGCATAGACGAGATGGTTGAACGCGTGGCCAATTATAAGGTATTCAGCACCATCGACTTGCGAAGCGCCTATCACCAAATTCCCATCCGAGAGGAAGACAAACCTTACACCGCATTCCAGGCAGGGAGGCGCCTCTACCAGTTCAGAAGGATACCATTCGGTGTCACGAATGGAGTAGCTTGCTTCCAACGAGTTATGGACGACATCATCTCAGATGAAAACCTCAAAGACACTTTTGTTTACGTGGACAATGTCACAGTGTGCGGTAGGGATCAGGGGGAACATGATATGAATCTGGACAGATTCTTGAGCATTGCTGGAAAATATAATCTGACTCTCAACTATGAGAAATGCGTATTCTCGGCAAGGTCAATTGACCTTCTCGGCTACACAATAGCCGACGGCACAATTAAGCCTGATCCTGAATGATTGCGCCCGCTCCGTGAGCTACCACCACCTCAGGACCTGCAGACGATGCGCCGGGTGATCGGCATGTTTGCTTACTATGCGAGATGGATTTCGCAATACTCCGAGAAAATACATCCACTAGTGCATTGCAAAAACTTTCCACCAGATGCTGCTGTTGTGACAGCTTTCCACAACCTCAAAGACGATTTCAGTAATTCCGTGGTTTTATCGATCGATAGCTCGGTGCCCTTTATGGTGGAGACCGATGCTTCAGATCACGCCATAGCTGCTACGCTTAATCAGTCTGGGAGACCCGTCGCGTTCTTCTCGAGAACTCTCTCTGGAAGCGAGCAGAGACACTCAGCGATAGAGAAGGAAGCGTACGCCATCGTCGAAGCGCTGCGCAAATGGAGACATTATTTGCTGGGAAACCACTTCACGCTCGTTATGGACCAACGATCCGTGGCATTCATGTTTGATGGGAAAAATAACGGGAAAATTAAGAATGAAAAAATTATGAGATGGCGGATAGACCTAGCTTGCTATAGTTATGACATTGTTTACCGGCCCGGGAGGGAAAACCCTGCTGCAGACACCTTCTCGCGGGTCTACTGCTCGGCGGTAATCAGTCAGGCTTTGCAAGACCTCCATGTGTCTCTTTGCCACCCAGGGGTAACCAGAATGGCACATTTCGTACGCAGACAGAACCTGCCCTATTCTATTGAAGATATTAAACAAATGAATGCTTCATGCCCTGTTTGTGCTGAACTAAAACCCAGATTCTATGGTGCGGCTCCTGGCAGACTGATCAAGGCCACTTCTCCCTTCGATAGACTAAACATTGATTTCAAAGGGCCCCTGCCGACCGAGACAGACAACAGATACATATTCACTGTTGTTGATGAGTATTCAAGGTTCCCTTTCGCGTTTCCGTGCTCGGATATGACCTCGGGCACTGTCGTGAAATGTCTGTCTGACCTCTTCGCTATGTTTGGGAAACCTTCGTACATACATTCAGACAGAGGGCCGTGTTTCATGTCGGCCGGGCTAAAACAGTTCCTATTAGAGCTCGGCATAGCAACTAGTCGAACGACGGGTTACAACCCACAGGGTAATGGTCAGGTGGAACGTTATAATGGAGTTATTTGAAAAGCCGTAACTCTGGCGTTGAAATCAAGAGGACTGGGCCCCGAGCGGTGGGAGGTTACCCTTCTCGACGCTCTGAATTCCATACGCTCTCTGCTCTGCACGTCCACCAATGCGACTCCTCACGACCGAATGTTTACTCACCAACGACGTTATGTTGACGGCCAATCGGTGCCCAACTGGCTAACCCATCCCGGAACAGTGTTCATGAAACGCCCGGTACGACAAAGCAAGTATGAACCCCTGGTGGAAGGGGTCGAGCTCATCGATACTAATCCAGAATACGCTCATGTCAGGCTCCCGGATGGCAGGGAGACCACTGTGTCGGTTCGTCATTTGGCTCCCTCAGGTACTCCCCCCGCCGGTACACCACCATCTGGCACACCTCCCTCTGACATTCCCTCCCCAGGTGTTCCCCCCCAGGGACTCCACCCGAGAAGGGTGACGACGGAGCTACCGTGTTCCACCCGGGGCGATCGGGGAGTCATCTCCGGCACGAGTCGAGGCTCACCAAAAGGATCGGAAGCCTCCCTCAAGTGAAACCGCCATCTACTCCCGGAGAGGCCGACGAATAAAACCCCCTCGCCGACTCGATCTGTAAAGGGGATTATCGGCATCCTCGATGCTCATGCTCCTATATGCTCGTTACATAATATATCGATGCTCATTACCATGCTCCTACAACTCAAAATAATCCTCACTGCTTGGCATGTATGCTTCTGTAGTTTAGATAGTTCGCGTTGCTTGAAATGTATACTCCTGTAGCGCTGAAGTAATCATGGTGCGTTAGTTGGGCCTCTAGTTACATTTTAAAGACGGGGAGAATGTGGTGAATGGAAGGTCGTGACGTGTGATCACGTGATGCCCGGCTCGAGCACAGAAGAGATAAAGCTGAGGTTCGGCTCGGCCGCGGGGTTTTGTCCCTGGGGCATTGTCGTTGTATGTCGCCGGCTCACTTGGTGCTCATTGAATGGTGAGAACACTGATTGATATATAATACTGATTTATTTTGCGGTGATTAGTTGCGCGTGTGTACCTTACTGCTTATGTACTCCATGCTGCGTTTGTATTTCCTGGTGTGCCCGTAGAAGCGGCTCCAATCAAATGGAATAAAGCCTAAACTCTGAAGGTTCATCTCTCGTTTTCATTACAGTCGTGTCGTGTTGTAGAGTTCGCTGAAGCAGTAGCTCGTGGGAGAAGCCGGGGAGAATTCGAGGGAGAAACCAGACGGCAGTGGAGAGTCGGGCGCGTCGCAAAGCCCTTAAGCCGCCATTCGAAGCCGCTGCCGCGTTGGCAGCGAGACGGAGACACCGAGGGTCACCGACCCGAATCTCACCGAGTCGCGACAAGGTAACTGGCCCGGCCTCTCGGACCCCTCGGTCGTCCTGGCTCTGAGGGATATTAAAGGCTTACGAGCCCGTTTCTTTTCTTTCTTGGGTTTTTGTGCGAGTCTGTGGCGCCTTGTCCCTCGAAGTAGAATTGTATTAAGTGCGTGTTGTAAGGCCTAGGTCACATTTGCCACGGCGGCCGTGGGGTCTCCAAAATCTATGGCCACTAGCAATTATACGGTGGCCGCAGTATTTCCACGGTCACACAATGTAGCAGTCACATATGTTTTTTATTTTTCGGGGAGCTGCACGGCGTATTTATAAATTGTGGAGACCGAAAACGTTCGGTTGCCGGACGGTCTTTGATTTGATGTCGCACGGTGACCTTAAGGGGGCCCTGCGGCGGCCATAGAATTTTTCAAGGCAGACGCAAGGTAGCCTCAAGGTGCCCACAAGGCGACCGCAGGGGGACCCTAAGGCAAACGTGCGGCCAGACGGACAGTAACGAGTGGGTAAGTTATTATTATTATTATTTTTTTTTTTTGTCGAATTGCTCCGGCGAACGTAGAAATGAAAAAGTTATAATTCCACGGCGACCCTGCGGCCTGTAAAATATAGCCATACGGCGTAGGGCCACCCTGAGGCCACCTCAAACTCTGTGGCCGCCGCACGTTTCTGTCAATCCAGAGGGCGTACGGCCTCCATACCCTCGCCGTAGAGCAAATGTGACTTAGGCCTAAGTGAATTATCAATCGGCTGTAGGCTTTCTCGTGTCGTTTTCCCTGAGCCCCCATTGCTTGCATGCCTGTGTAAAAATAAATACCCATTGTTTAAACGTTCACCTGCTGGTTTGCGTCATTTTCCTTGTATTGACTGCCACGGCACGTATCGGGAATTAACTGGCTATTAAGGGCTAAGTCACATTTGCTCTACGGCGGCCGCACGCCCTCTGAATTGACAAACGTGCGGCGGCCGCAGAGTTTCTGCGGTGGCCTCAGGGTGGCCCTACGCCGTTTGGCTATCTTTTACAGACCGTAGGGGTCGCCATGGAATTATAACTTTTTTTTTTCATTTCTACGTTCGCCGTAGCAATTCGACAAGTGGAAAAAAAATAAAAAATAAAAAAAAGAACCCACTCGTTACCGTCCGTCTGGCCGCACGTTCGCCCTACCGTCGCCTTGCGTCTGCCTTGAAAATTCTATGGCCCTTTTAGGTCACCGTGCGACATCAAATTAAAGACTGTACGGCAACCCCACGTTTTCGGTCTCCACAATTTCTAAATACGCCATGCGGCTCCCTGAAAAATAAAAACATATGTGACTGCTACATTGTGTGATCGTGGAAATACTGCGGCCGCCATATAATTACTAGTGGCCGTAGATTTTGGAGACCCCACGGCTGCCGTGGCAAATGTGACTTAGGCCTAAAGCCTAAGTCGCATTTGCTCTACGGCGGCCGTACGCCCTCTGAATTGACAAACGTGTGGCGGCCACAGAGTTTCTGCGGTGGCCTCAGGGTGGCCCTACGCTGTTTGGCTTTTTTTACAGGCCGTAGGGGTTGCCGTGGAATTTTAACGCGGAGTTATATCTTTTTTTTTCATTTCTACGTTCGCCGTAGCATTTCGACATGCCGAAAAAAAAAAAAACTGATTAAAACAAAAAAAAAAAAAATGAACCCACTCGTTACTGTCCATCTGATCGCACGTTCGCCTTAGGGCCCCCCTATACTCGCCTTGCGGGCACCTTGAAGCTACCTTGCGTCTGCCTTGATTCTAGGGCCGCCGCTGGGCCCCCTTAAGGTCACCGTGCGACATCAAATCAAAGACCGTACGGCAACCCCACGTTTTCGGTCTCCACAATTTCTAAATACGCCGTGCGGCTCCCCGAAAAATAAAAACATGTGACTGCTACATTGTGTGACCGTGGAAATACTGCGGCCGCCGTATAATTGCTAGTGGCCATAGATTTTGGAGACCCCACGGCCGCCGGGGCAAATGTGACTTAGGCCTAAGGCCGATAAAAGTGAAAATCTGGTCCGACGGGATTTGGCGAATTAAAACTGCTCGGCTTTGCACACTGAACGAGCACGCTTAAGTGGCTCCTTTTCGTACAGGTCCCATCTTGGTATAAACTCGGTATTTCTGTCTGCGCGAATAGTTAGGTGTATCTAAAATTTGGCGATCAATCCTGTAGCATGTGGACAGAATAATTGACTGGTTTATGATGCGTTCAGGCATCCGTGCAGCCCCATCGCTGGGGGGGGGCATTTGGCTGCAATGCCCCCCCCCCACTTGTACACCACCCATTTATGCCCTGTTGCACCCTGTAAACAACTTGGTGTTTAAGGATGAGCGCCCACTGTGAACTCCTTGCTGTTTAAGAGTTCACCTGTGTGAACTAAAACCCCTTATTCCAGATGTTCAACGTGGTGAATAATAAGGCCTTCTTGGATAAACTGTTCTTTCATAATATCCTTCTTTGAATAACAGTCAAGAGATAAGTGTGCGCTTACCAGTGCATCCTCATAAGCAATTGGCAAGACAATACAATCAAATCCTACAAGATAAAAGATAATAACGCAAGCAGCCAAGACAGCCGCAAGACCTCGTGTCCAATGTCGATGTTGTGGGTGGTTTTATATATGGTGGATCATTTAGTTTTAAGGAATAGCCAATCAGTGTCTTCGATATGGAGACCCTATTAAGCAGGTTACCTGATTGGTTGTAAGTTGGGTATAAATGTAATATAGTCATAATATGAATAAGGAAAAGACATAAATTTACATAATTAAAGATAAAGTGCACCACGTGACCTTTACAACCCTCCATCTTACAAAAGTAATTTTCTAATAAAAATTAAAAATATGTGTTTGCAATCGTGCTTACATTTGAAGTTATGCAGATAAAACCTGTTTTTGGTGGATGCATCATTAAATAAATAAAACCTTCAACCGTCAAATGTCGTGAGATTAGTGACACGAGGGATGAGTCACAGAGAGCGCCAGCTAGCAACAGTAGAAAAAGACATGGATATATGAAAATGGCTAAGAAAAGGAAAGGTTTCGGTTGTGGTCAACACCCGCCGTGGTCGGCTGCTTTGTACTTCTGATGTTTACGTTAAATGTTGTGTTTGGTGCTTTGCATATCCCATATCTAGTGCTTTGTGCATTACCTTACCTCTGTGTAATTGACTGTTTTAAATGTGGACCTTGTGGTATCTTCAGGCTGGTCGTATTTGCTGTTGATAGTTTGACGTAATGATCGCAGGTCATGGCCTACTTTATCTTATTTCAAAGTGCTCTGATTCTGGTGCCAACCTCCCCCGTTTAGTCATTGTATCTCTGGTATATTAATTTTCTAATGCCAATTCTTGACAACTCCTTGTATAAGTGCACCTGAATTGGTGCCAATTGTTTAATCATTGAATATTTGCATTGTAAATGTGCCAGTTTGTTGCGGCTCTCCTGCATTCGAATAATTTTAGGCCAAAAACATCGGAACTTATTGAATCCAGCTGAGATCAATCTGCTCTTCAATGCTGTCGCTGTCACTTCCAGTACTCTCGTCTCCTCCTGTGCTGTCATCTCATTTGTCCTCACTATGGCTGGGTCTCTTTCTTCTTTGGGGGCTGGGCCATGTCTCTCGTATTTTCTGTGTCTGCATCATAATTAATGTCACCTGTATGATTGCAAATGATTTGAATGCTTTGTCAAATTGATTTCGATAATATAAGGCTGTGAATTGTATTACTAAATGACAAACAGCAAATGGAAACCTTGCATAGCTTTAATATAAATAAATGTATATTTACCTGGCGTTAACCTTCTTCTGCTGCTAGTCACCGAAAGGCTTGGTGGGAATTGGGGGCAGGTGAACCATGTTGGCCGAACACCATCTTCCATTTCTTCCCAACGTCTGTTTGATGGAAGGATACTCAATATCTTGTTTCAGACATTGATACCAGATGAAAGCTTGTAAATCGCTCCTCTTGAGGTGTTCATTGGTGCTACTCTCATCTGGCAAGATACTTGAACTGGATTTCACTTTCTGCTTGTCGTACATTCTGATCCTTGTTCTCACATGCTCTTCATGTTCACTTCCAGCATTCATGCAGGTTCTTAAGAAGGTCTTGGCATCGGCGATGTCTTCAACTGAAGTGCGCGATGTGCCAAGTTGGGAGAGGAGTTGGAACTTTCCCAGTTTCTTTGTCTTCTTCAGTGGTTTTATTTTACCAACACCAAATGGAAAAGAGGTTGGATCACACCCTGTAATGCTGTGATAGGCAGGAAGTGTTTGACACATTTTGTCACCAAATTGGTCAGATAGAGCTTTGACGCTAACATACCTCTCATGGCCAATCTTCATCATCCAGTCTTGTAATGGTTTAATGACAGAATAAGCATAGGTCAGGAGAACATAGACATCTGTATATGTCACCCTGACAATTACAGGATCTGTTGACTTGGATGCATGGAGGATGAGTCTAGTGTCTGCTTCGTGGTGGTTGCAGGAGTCGAGCATCTCGATTTTGAGTTGCGTTATTAACCAGGTATTATTTTCCTTTGTCACAGTTAGTGGATCTCACAGCATCAGTCTTGTAGTAATCGACTAGAAATCTAATCAGTTCTGTCTTATTTTCTGAATTTCGCAGAAACGAGTCCCAATGTTTCCCTTTTGGCATGTCCTGTTCAGAGCTTGTGATGCGACTTCTTCTTCCAGGTGTGCCACGGCGACGTTGAGTGAGCTCCTTCGTTGTGGCTGGACTGTATAAATCAAATATGATTCCCAGTTGCTGCGGTTTGGAGTCACTTGCTGGCAAGCAAAATTTCAACAGGGCTGCTGCATATTTTCCCCAAGTTTGCTGAGCAGGAACAGATTTCACAGCCCCTAAACCCTGCTTTCCGAGAACGGAACATTCTGGGGGACAAATAAGACAAAATATCAATTTTGAGGTAATTTTGGTGGGCATTTTGGTTTTTCGTGGCCATCTTGCATTTGAAGCCAAATCCTGGGTGCCCTCCAAGCTAATAACAAAGGACATAAGTTTGGAATGGCAGAACCACTGAGAACTTTGACAGGAAAACCTAAGAGGTAGTTTGAATATAATTAAGATGATTTTGACAGCCATTTTGGCGGCTATCTTGGATTTGAGGTCAAATCCTGGGTGGCCCTCAAGCTAATTTTAAAGGCTATAGGTCCAGTATGCCAGAACTGCTGAGAAAAGTTTGACAGGAAAAACTACAAGGCAGTATAAACCAAATTGATTTAATTTTTGGTGGCCATCTTGGATTTTAGGCCAAATCCTGGGTGGCTCCCAAGCTAATCTCAAAGGATATATGTTCAGAATGACAGAACCACTGAAAAAAACCTTGACAGGAAACACTACGAGGCAGTATAAATTTCCTAAAGGTAATTTTGGCAGCAATTTTGGATTTTGGCCGCAATCTTGAATTTGAGGCAAAATTCTGGGTGGCCCCCTGAGCCAATATCAAATGGTATGGGTACAGGATGATGAATCCACTGAGAAAACCTTGACTGGAAAAAATGTTAGTTTTTTTTTTTTTTCCTTGGGTTTGCCCTGTGTATTTAAGATTTTGCACTTGCAGTGGCCTGAAAAAGTATTCACCCCTTCCGATAATGCCACATTTAGATGAATTACGAATTATGTAGAAACAGTTTTTTCAAATTAACTTTTTTATTCATAACTGTAGAGATCAAACGAAACACTGTAATAGTTGAAGGAGGTTACATGGCAGGAATACCTGGAAAAAAAACATACACAAATCAAAATTCACTGGTTGTAAAAGTATTCAGCAAGTCAGGTCAGTACTTGGTGGAAGCACCTTTTTTGCAGCAATGACTACTATGAGCCTTTTTGGGGTAGGTCTCTACCAACTCTGCACAGTGAGATGGTGAAATCTTTGTCCATTCTTCACGTGAGAATTGCTCTAGTTCTGCCAAGTTTGAATGAGATCGTCAATGGAATGCAATCTTCAAGTCTCTTCATGAATGTTCAATTGGGTTGAAGTCAGGACTTTGACTGGGCCACTCAAGAACATTTATTTTCTTGTTATTCAGCCACTCCATTGTAGCTTTAGCTTTGTGCTTCGGATCATTGTCCTGCTGAAATGTGAATCTCCGACCCAGTTTCAGATTCATGGCTGAGTCAAGCAGGTTTACATCAATGATTCTCCTGTACTTTGCATCATCCATTGTCCCTTCTATCCTGACAAGCTTGCTCGTCCCTGTTGATGAAAAGCAGCCCTAATACATGATGCTGCCACCACCATGGTTGACAGTAAGGGATGGTGTTGAGTGGTTGATGTGCAGTGTTAGGCTTTCACCAGACGTAACTTTTTGAATTTAGACCAAAAAGTTCAATTTTTGTCTCGTCTGACCACAAAACTTTTCTCCAGAAGGAGGCAGAATGGATCCGAAACTTGGAAGATTAGAAGCAAAATCTCAAGGGAATGCCCTCAGTAATGTTTGCTGAAGAAAAAAAAATTAGACAATTCACAACAATGGCAAACTTCAAAAGCACTGACCCAGATGGGATTCCAAGCTTCTGGCTAAATCAATTGGAATCTCTCAACATTCACTCTGGCCAAGCAACTTATCCAAGCGTACATGAAATGGATTAATGGCTCAAACAAGGAAATACCTTCCTCATCCCAAAATCTGAAGAAACCCAACTATCTCACAAATATCAGCCAATAACATGTCTACCAACAACAAACAAACTTTTAACAGAAATCATCATAGAAACAATGTACAACCACCAAACACAACAAGGTGGCAGAACAAGAGATATAAACAAGGATGCTACAGAACAATATACCACCTACTACTAAACAAGGCCAAACTCAAAAACTGTACTATGAGAAGAACCAGATTGTCAACAGCATGGATAGACTACAAAAAAAGCTTTGGATAGTGTTCCACATTCATGGATGATAAAGTGCATGCAACTGTAAAGGATCAACCCCCAAATAATCAAACTGATTGAGAAAGCAATGAAAGGGATGGATGATTTAAAACTCTGCACCAAAAGATGAAAAACTGGAAGAGCAACTTGAATTTGTGAAGTGGTACTCTGACGATATTCAATTGGAATTTGACCTCGATAAGTGTGCCAAGTGCACATTCATACAAGGTAGACCCAGAAGAGGTCACGCATGAAACTGAAACAGCAAAAAAAAGTACAGCTCCAATGATTGCAAAAAAGAAGAAAGAAAGATGAAGTGAAATAGCAACAGATGTACATCGACAACTGGGAGAAAGATAAATAATAAAAAAGAGGGACAGATTGGGCATCGACAAAGAAGGCTCTATGGAATGGCTAAAAAAAGTCAGCTCAACTGTGATGGAGAATGAATCGTTACAAATGCCAGAAAACAAGGACACTATGCCAATGGCCTTACGAAAATTGTGGGACTGAGTTAATCGGACAGGTGTTGGTTCTGCAACGTAGAAACAAAGCACGTGTCACTTCCC
Organism: Eptatretus burgeri; assembly: GCF_056783735.1. NCBI lineage: Eukaryota > Metazoa > Chordata > Myxini > Myxiniformes > Myxinidae > Eptatretus > Eptatretus burgeri. The sequence goes on from NC_140965.1 coordinate 81,930,630, forward strand.
TTCGAGATGCAAAAAACTAATGTCAGAACAGTTGTACACACAAAGGCACAGCAAGAGTATGGAGTGTAATCCACTGCGACATCTGCAAAAGTCTCACTATCCCAGTTCCAGAAAACTCGTGGAAACGTGCACCAAAAGCTAACGCTGAAAACAAGGATGTAATGCTCATGTACGACCCGATGATGCCATCGAGCGTGAAGATAGAAAATAAAGCATTGCGACCGGATATAGTGCTTCAGTACAAACAGGAACATACGGGATTTCTAATTGAGGTGTCAGTACCCAGTGATTTCCCCCAAAACAACACATAAACTAAGAAAATGCCTAATGACAAGATCGTAAAAGTGAAGTCAAAAGATCTTGGAAGCTGAAGAGCACCAATAATGTAGCAGTGATAATTGGAGCAATTACAATGATAAAGAAGAACCTTACAAAAATCTTTAAAACCATCCCTTGGAATATTACAACAAACGAACTTGGAACTTGGAAGCTGTTCAGGGTTCGGTGATGATCTTGAAAAGGGCCTTCGGAACAAAACTGAGAATAAAACTTCACAACTTGGTCCATGAATCCTTACTGAAATTGAGGTGGATACTTCGAGCCCTGCAAGGACTCGGTTCCATTTTGTAAAACCCACATATGAAGATAACAACCAACAGACATACAGACTTCTCCTCGACACACTTCTTTTAGTAATAGAAGATGATCAGTGTATGCTAACCAATCTGGGAAACCAGGAGCAGCAGATGTTGAAGGCATTTATCCTTCCAAGAAGCAAATGAGGTTTGATTTGTCCTTGTGCATTTTTCCCCGAGGCGTATCTTTTTTTTTTAAATGTGCAATGGAAATAAATCAAAGGTAATGAGCAGTGTAGACTGGAAGAAGAGTTGGCCAATAAAATAGAGGAGATGACATTGCTACCGCCCAGAGAAAGACCACAACTCCATGGAATAGAAAGCAACAAACAGACAAAAAAAAGTAAGGAGAACCAACTGAGCACTCAGAAGAACGTTACCAAAGTCAGCCCCCTCAAAGAAATAAACATAATGAGTTCGGCAGCAGATTATACTCCTATTTTGTTTTATAAATTATAATTTAAATCACGTCACCTGCCCCCAGGCAGTTGTTCATCCTCAATCCCGACCATCTCCTCCCCTTTCCCTGCCCTCCCCCTTGAGAGGTGGAATTATAAACGCAGTGCACTGGGACGAGTCATTCTGAGCTCATTTTGATGAAACCTCGAGATTTAGTTGTGCCACAACTATTTTTACTTGTAAGAATATCTGCATTCTGTATTGGTGAATTTGTTTGTCGAAACGACTTTCACTTCATTGAAGGGTTTTCATGTAATTTAAATAAAAAATTTAAACAATGACTAAAGAGCAATCTGTATTTTCAATTCTCATGTGTGTATACTAATGTGTTTTCTTTTATCACAATTTGTAGCATCATGGATCCCAAAGAATTCTGTATAAGAGGTAAGCAGATGGTGGACTACATCATCGACTACACAGAATCTCCTGGCAAGCATCGCAAGGTGTTCCCTGAGGTGAAGCCAGGATACCTGCGTCCACTCCTCCCAAATTATGCGCCTGAAGAGGCAGAAAGCTTTGAGGATGTGATTGCAGATTTGGAAAGAGTCATCATGCCAGGGGTATGTGACCACACACTTGACATTCGGAATCTGTATCATCAATAATTACATGTGAAGTGTATGGAGCGAGGACATGTACTTATAACTTCCTGTGTGTGTGTTTGATCCTTAGATGACCCACTGGAGCAGCCCACATTTCCACGCATATTTCCCTTCCATGTTCTCCTACCCTTCCTTGCTTGCAGAAATGATGATTACAGCGACAAGCTCCGTTGGGTTCTCATGGGTATGTTATGACTGTTGCTGGAAAATGTGGAAAGTTGTGTGGACATTAAATGGGAATGAAGAAATAGTCTTACTCATGAAGGTTGCTGTGGGTCTGTGTCGGTGGACATGTAGAACAGTGGATGTAACTAACATAATGATGATGGATGTATGCTAACCAGTGTGGGAAAGCAAGCAGGAGCTTAGATTTCTGGTGTTAACCCTTCATCGGAGCAAAAGCGTTTAGAAGTTTGGTCCACATGAATTTTGGTTAAACAAACATTGGGGTACCTTGGCTCGTCGTTGTCACAGAGAAATCGACGTCAGACGTTTAAAGAAGGATTATTTTAGTTGACCAGTCAGTCCATAATGGGCATGATGTAAAGGGATAATTCCAGAGGAAATGATGCAACCAGGCTCTGCCGAGTTCGAGTTACACTGATCTCGTAAACCCATACATTCAATGGACTGAACTTTGATATTGACAGCTCCCAACTAAATGTGTGGTATGATGAAAAAAAAATTGATGACGTCATCAGTCGTGTTATTTTTTTTTTAAACATTCAAAAATCTTCTTCTCTGAAATGGCTGAATAGATCAAGGCAAAACTTCACAAGTATGAACGCCGATCAATGAGGAACAAAAACTTTCACATGTATGATGTCATAGGCCACATGGATTGGCAGTCGTATTGGATATACCCTAAAACCTATAAAAAAAATCTTCTTCTCCAGAACGGCTTGACAAATCGAGGGGAAACTTCACTCAAATGTTCCCCAAGCTTTGGGGATACCAGGGTATTCACAAATAATTGATGTCATATGCTCTGGTAGTCCTATTGGATTGAGCAAAAATATATATTTTTAAATCTTTCTCTTGAACCGCTTCATCAATCGAAGTAAAACTTCGCAATTATGATGTAGTAGTGATGGGGAACACACGTTTTAAATTTCAAACCTGATCGGACACATGGTGTGGCCGCCAGAATTATTTAATTTTTTGAATCTGTTTTTTTTTTTTTTTTTTTGAATAAGTCTCATTTGGCTGTGCCTGGATGGGTTTGAGGGTAGAGGAGTAGCAGCTGAAATCCAAATCCTATCCAGGTTCCTCCTGATGGCTTCATCTTTGCTTATTGCTTGTTCGGGTTCCTTCTGACTACTCAAATGCAGTACTGTACCTATTTGGTCTTCCATTTGATTTGAATTTAATTTATTTTAATCCCATTCTGAATTCAGCTGAATAATAATAATAAACTTACGGGTCAAGGTCAAGTGTCCAATCAAAGCAGGACATCATGATACCTGGTCATCACTGCCAGCAGTTATAAAGTGGCAGTTCTAGTTTTGTTGATTAATTATTAATTACGAAACACACCAGTACAAATACACCACACAAACGCTACACAAAACAAGTCCTGGCGAGGGTCTGCAATCTCTGATTGCTCTTTTTCTTGTTAATTTTGTATCTTGTGCGTTTACATGTATAACCAGGTAGATGAATAAGAAATGCATTCAGAAGGCAGGTCGGAATAAGGAAAGTCCTCAGGTCGTGTCCACAGTTCCTTGTTTTGCTTGCATAATAATCATCATATTGATATAATTTGTGGTGAAATGAACATCACAGGTGATGGCACATAAAAAGTGAATGACTCATACCAGGCAAGGATTTAATCTTTCATTGGTATGATAATATATGTTTGTGGATCATCGTGTGCCTGGCAGGCTTCATGTCCGGCATCCACAGAGCTCGAGATTGTAATGCTCGATTGGCTTGGCAAAGCATTTCAGCTTCCTGCGGAGTTTCTGTCCGACAGCGGGGGAGATGGTGGGGGGATCATCCAGGCAAGCATTGTGGAGTGAATATTGCAAACAACGTTTGGTCGTGAACTTAAAGCCAGATACAATCATTTCTAACGTACCTATATGCACCCTACATTTGCAATAGCAATGCGTCACATCTGAACATCCTTGCATTTTAGAGAACAGCGAGTGATGCAACTCTGATGACACTGCTGTCAGCACGACATAAGACGTTGACAAAACTTGAAAGAGAGCAGCCGAACCAGGTGAACGGGACGCATCTCAACAAGCTTGTGGCCTACATGTCTGATCAGGTGAGGTCAACACCTCAAAGTGTTCAACCTTTGTGATATCCATGTGCACATTAGTGAAGTCGTTATTTATAACGGCCTTTGGTCATGTTTTTTTACATGGGTGCTGTTAAATCCGACTGTGTGACAGGCTCATTCATCTGTAGAGCGTGCAGCTATAATCGGAGCGGTGCGTGTGCGAAAGCTTCCATCAGACGAGAAGTTTTCAATGAGAGGCGTGGAGTTAGAGAAAGTGATCGCACAAGACAAGGCGAATGGCCTGGTTCCATTCTATGTGAGTGTTTGAAAACTACTAATTGTTGGAGTGTAGAGTGCTGCAAACAGATGCAACTCAACCCCAAAATTCTGTTACAACACTTGTAACTTCTTCATGTTGTACACAGGATTAAAGACGAGATAGGGTACTTGCCTTTGAATTGTCTAATCTGAATATGGTTCTTGATGCGATGATAAACCGTCGGATTGGTGCTTCACAGGCATCAAACAAGTGCACCAAAAATCAAATGGACGTTCATCTGCAGACCTGATTGCCAGCATTGGTTGCTGGTTGATGTTAAATGATGTCCCACAGTAGTCTTTCTCAAGTGTATGCAATTGTCGCAGGCACCCCAGTCAAATTCCAAATTTATTCCATACCGTGCAGGGGCACTGCGTCAGCGGTACAGGTGTAACTCAGGAATGATCCAAACACTTTTCAAATGCACCCCAGTCTCACATGCATCTGCTCTTCTGTAACCACCTAGACTTCAAGGGCCCAAATTATCCCAAACGTCATGTGGAAATAATTTTGAGGAAAATTCTCATCAAAAGTTCGGTGAAAACACAGGACTTTGGAAATTATGACTCTGTGACAAACATCTTTTAGCCTGATGTTGCCTCAAACAAACAATATGTAGATCAGAGTGACTGTGCAGAAAGCGTCCATATGCAGTATAAAATAGCAGTCATTATATGACAACGCAAATTTGATACAATGCCACTCTATACCTGAAGCGTGACACAAGTCATGCACATGTTTATCCCATACCCCCTGCAGTTGCTATCCTGCTTGTCCCTCGTACACTGAATCTTGTGGAAAAGTTGTTGACAAGCTTGTTTTTCAACAATGAAGGCTGACCTGACTGAACTTTAGATCACTTCGTAAGGTTCACAACAAGTGTGTGTCCATGCTGAGGCAAACTGAAAACATCTTCTTGCTCATCTCAAGACATAACTATCAAACGAGTCTCCTTCCTTAAAGTCATCGTGGTGCCTTGTCAAATCTGCCTCAAGTGTATGCTGCCCCTCAAAACCCTCACTCACCTCAAACAGCCTCACCATAGTCTGGTCGAGACAAAGTAAAATGGATCAACTCGGTGTTCGCCTGCCAATCTCCTAAACCCAACTCGTAACACAGCTCACCCCTCCACCCCTCGGCTCCCCCTTACTTCTTTCATGCAAACCGCATTTTTTTGATTCTGCGTCTTTCACACCCAAGAGGGTGCAGAAAGTTCTGTCATGCCTCGACTCTTCATTGGCAATTCTCAGATGGTGTCAGACAGTACTCATGTCCTCAAATCTTGCTTTGCTCCCACTGCTCTGCAGCTCTCTTGAGCCTGTTTTTCTCTTTTGGGTGCCCCCCTCTCATCCCCAACCCCATCTGTCTGGAAGTCGGCCAACATCATTCCTATTCTGATTATTCTCGGCTCCCACCAGAGTCTCCGGAATTGTAGGTCGTCGCACACGGATAATTCCGTAATGTGGTGGGTCACTTAACCAACCGTGGACGCCAATAACTCAACCGCGTGGCCTAGGGTCCTCCCGTCAATGAGTTAAACGAGTTACCTGATTAATCATGTGATTTAATAACAAGAGAACACACCTTCGGTACGCCATGTCCGAATCAGATGCAGCCGAGCGACACTGCCAAGGATGTACCGGCTAAAAGGAACGGGTTGTTGGGAATAAAGTCCCGGCTAAGCTAGGATTTGGACTATCCTGGATCAATGAAAGAAACCACAAAGACGAGCTGGGAACATTTCTCATTATAATTTATTAACAATACAATGGTATGTGGCACGATCAGGGTTTATTGGAGTGTGGTGTGCAGAGATAGGGGAGAGAGAGGCATGGTGTGGCAAATAAACAGGCAACTTACAAAAGGGGACACAGAGCAGACTTAACGTGGAAATAATAACAATGATAATAATAACAATCTTCTGCAGTCTTACTTCAGCAGACAGGCGCCAGGACACACAGACACAGAAAACCCGATGAGAGTATTGCAACAAGAATGGAGAGGAGTTGAGGCTACGATCCCGGAACCTTTGTTCTTGATTGTACGAACACGCCACCAATACGTTTTGGGGGGAGGGGTCCTCCGTGGTGCGGCACCCGACAGCTGGCGCGTCTCTGGCTTCAGGAGCGTGTGGAGACCATGGGTGTGAAGGAGCGGCTTGAGTGGAGAAGGGGCAGAGTCCAGGGTGCGTGGATGGAGTTGTAGGGGGGTGGGGCCAACGTCGTGTGAGCAGAGACGAGGAGGTGGAGTCCAGGCAGCAGGAGGCAGGTCGTGGTGGTGTCTGAGGGCAAGGTGAGAGAAGCGGAGTCCAGGAGGTGGGTCGTGGCGATGTCGAGCAGATCGAGGCAAGGCCAGAGCGAGAGAGCGAAAGAGAAAGGTGGAGGGACCGCTCCGACCTTTATAGGACTTGCAGCGCAGGGCGGAGGGCCACCCCGAAGCGAAGCGTCATCACCTGAATGGGGCGCTCCGATTGGCCCCGACCCCTCACATGGCCCGTTAACCTTGGCCGGAAACCGCACCACTTCGTTTCCGGCAATGTCATCTCAGACAGCGAACATATTTCGCTCCGACCCCACAACATGACATGAATCGCCCACACCGAAATTGGCGCGTGAATCGTTCCGCAAAAACCCCCGGGCCGTGCCCTAGCGACCGGCAAAGTGTCCCGCATGCCCGCCCGGGCATCCGATCAACCCGCCCGCTCCGCTCGCGCCAATGTGGCCCACATTGGACAACACTCCCTGGCTCGATCACAGCTTCACTGGCCGTAGAGACGAGAAGACGTTCACCATCCATGGGGAATCCGCTGCTGCCAGCATGAGCCGAAGGTACATTGTTTTGGACAAATTCATGCATGTTTCCTGAGCAGCGTACGTGTCTGCCTTCGCGCACATTCCATACAGTGCGCAGGGCTCGGCCATTACACACATGGCCAGCTCTCACGTCTGCACGACTCTGCTAACGTGGGCGCGGGGCGAACACCGATATGTGTCAGATATTTGGTTGAAAAGGAACGCGCCGCTTTCTACTTCGCATCCCACCCAATGTGGCGTGGCATCGCCTTTATCGGCCTCCGTACGCATTTCGTGCAGCGTGGGCGTCGTGCTGTCTTTGTTTCCTTTGTTGTGAAAAACACCATTCGTGCAGCTTATTAAGAGGTATTCATTGGTATGCCTTTTTAATGCAACCGGCAATCTTCCCCAGGTCATTGGAAGCTCGAGTCGATAATCCCGGACTGTCAAGTGCACTGTATGACTCACTTGGGAACGAGGGCTCTGCGCGGTTGATGCCTGCGCGTTATTGTTTCCTCGCAGCGGCGCCGCATGCGCTGGCCTCCGTGAGGGCCCACCTCACAGCGAAAGCGCACGTGGCTCAGATTTACCTCAGGAATAATCAGAAGAGTAGAGTGGAAATGAAATGAAGAAAAAATGATGTAAGCAAACCAAGCTATGAGATCATCGCAACGCATGCCCCTGTTATCCTGCGAGACAAAAGGAAAGGGACTATCTACACATATTAATGGAATAACTATCTTGGGACCACTATCTGTTGGATGCATGCAGTTCTGAGAACTGCAACAATATTAATGCCCATGATTTTGAAATGAGATGTTGGATGAGCAGGTGTCCACGTACTTTTGGCCGTGTGTGTGTGCGTGTGCGCGTGCGCTTATTGTTATGTCATGCAAAAAAAAAATCATGCGAGTAATATACCAAGCAGTGTTTTGGTGAGTAAATGTCAACCACAACAGATTCCATTTTGGTCCAAAGTCTCTTTCTCTTTCCTGCCTGACAGCTCTGTGCTACTCTGGGAACCACAAGCTCCTGTGCCTTCGACAACATCCTGGAACTTGGTCCCATCTGTAAGTCCTTTCTAGTGTTTTACACAAGTCCACACTATTCCACACACATGCAGTATTCACAATTGGTCATTCCATGAACAATCAGCAGGTAGGACATGGGAGCATGCGCTGAGCAGTACGTTGCCACATCCACTATATGCCGTTATTCCACAGGCCTCCGTCTGGTTATCCCCCAGGCAGATGCCCAGCCCATCCCCATCTCCTTGAGATCCTGATCAACCTGCTGCAACCACGACGCACGTGGTCGGCCTGTTGGCCTCCTCCACTCAGGAGGCTCCCTCACTGAGAGAATGTGGTGAGCAGGATCAGTGTCAGGAAAACGAGCCACATGTCCGTACTGCCGCAGTTGATGCTCACGGAATAATCAGGTAACAAATCTCATCTGAGTCTCTCTCAGCAAATGCTCATTAGACAAAGTCCAACGAGTGACAGCCAAGGATTCTCCAAAGAGACCTGGTACCACAGCCTTTGTCTCAGATCATTGGTCAGAGTCCAATTTTAACATCAGAAGAGCAAGATTTGGAGCACAAAGGACTTAAACTCTCGGACTTTCGTCTTCCTGCATGGATCTGGACAGCTCCACACCCATTGATCCATGACTCACCAGGCCTGACCAGGACGTTTATCAACCTCTCGCTCACAACATGCGGAGACATAAATATCTCCGCCCAGGTGAGTGAATCTCTCTGTGACGTCAATATCCTTGCTACAGGCAGGTACGGAAAAAAAGATCCTTGGATGCATTCACAATGCAATGACTCTTCATGCTTCACTACTGTTCACTTAATATGCATAGCAACGTTGCCAGTTAATATGCATAGCACTTAATATGCATAGGAACCTGTTCACTTAATATGCATAGCTACGTTGCCAGTTAATATGCATAGCACTTAATATGCATAGGAACCTGTTCACTTAATATGCATAGCTACGTTGCCAATTCCATGTGACGTCTTTTCATCGTTATTTTGTTGAACATGCCATTTTATACAAGCAGATTTTGTTTTGTGCGATATTCAACCATGAACCATTTGTCAGCTTTTTGGTTTTTTTTTGGACTGTTCTAGGTCAGCGTGAGGGAATCTGGATGCACATCGACGCAGCATATGCTGGGAGTGCTTTTATTTGCCCTGAGTTCCGGCCTTTGCTCAATGGCGTAGAGGTGAGGATTGTACAAGTAGGCAAACTACTACTGGAGTACCATTCATAGAATGTAAACACGATTTATGGAATGCCATAAAGTTCACTTTTGGCTTATCTACCTTGTGCAGTCTTATTTGTTTAATTACTACAAGTGAAGACTTTTCATCAGCCTGATCAACCCACCTGCCACAAATCAATTTATAAACTGCACATCGAGTTCTCAGCTTAGATGTAAAAGACAAAACCTGCCTTCAACTTCTTTGACTCTATTTCCTGGAATACAGTATATCTCATTCTTGCCTGGTGTTGGCTTAGTGGGTAGGGTGGTGGCTTGGGATCCTTGGGGTCCTGAGTTCATGCCCCGCTGGCCACTGAATTAACATCAGGAGGGTTGACTGAGCCTGTCATCCGTCCGAGGTCAGTGAAATGAGCACCAGTATACTGGTAATTATCCCTGCGTGTCGAAGGCGACTAAAGGGTTGGCGTCGGGATGGGCATCTGGCTGTAAAAACATTGCCACAAGAAAGGGTACGATGATTGGAGCTCACAAAAGAGTTGACCTCTGCTCAGGGAAAAAGGCTCTAAAATGGTGTGATGATGACAGTATATTGCATTCTTATATTTAATATGTAGCATGAAAACATGCCATAATCTGTACTATAAAAGTGAATTTGTATATTTATTCGTTATGACGAAAATTTAAAATTTTCATCATGTCGGTCTGTCTCGTTTGTCTGTGAGAGCGATAACTCGCAAACACTTTCAGCTATCTTCGTCAAACTTTACCAGAGGATTCCAAAGGACAAAAGTGAGACTGTCAGTGGTTTTTCACGATATAGGTCAAAAGGTCAACAAATGCCAAAGGACAACAACTTAGGTGAGGTTTCTAAAATCTTCAATTTTCATCCGATTTACTTGAAATTTGAAGAGGATTTATATTTCATGTCAATGAATTCAATAAGCTAATTATGTTCGAAGTCAACATAGACCAAAGGTCATCAACTTAGGTCCTAAAGTTTCATCCAAAGTTTCTAAAATCCTAAAGTTTCATCCGATTGTGTTGATATTTGAAGAGGATTTATATTTCAGGTCACTGAATTAAATCGGCCAATTATTTTTAAGGTCAGCAAAGGCCAAATTTCTAAAATTGTCAATTTTCATCTGATTCACTTGAAATGTGAAGAGTTGCATATTTGGTCATTGAATTCAACCACCAATGATTTTTGAGGTCATATTTGTTTTCTGGATTTTGCAAGTATTCAACATGGACATCTTCTTCTCTGCACGACATCTTCTTCTTGTTTGTTTGTGTATTACTTGCAAAATCGAAGATTTTTCAAGTATATTGGTCAGTCGATTTTGTTATTCTGTATGTCTGTCAATCACCTACAGGTCACAATTCGAAACCGATCATCATGAAACTTTACCAAGTAGTCGAGGTTGTCTTAACTGAGGAGCCTTTAGATTTTGATGTCAAAGGTCATCTTGATGTCAAATTTTAAAATCGTCAATTTTCATCCAATTGACTTGAAAGTTGAACATGATTTGCATAGTGCATCAATGAATTTGGAAACCAACTATTTTTGATGTCAAAAGGTCAAAGGTTAACTCAAGGCCAAACTTCTAAAATCATCAATTTTTATCTGAAAAATCATCAATTTTCATCCGATTGACTTGAAACTTAAACAGCGATTGCATCGTACATTACAAAATTGGAAAACCCACTATTTTTGAGATCTATGGTCAACTCAAAGACAAACATCTAAAATCATCAATTTTCATCGGATTAACCTGAAAATTAAGCAACAATTGCATAGTGCATCACCGAATTTGGAAACCAACTATTTTTGAGGTCAAGGGTCAACTCAAGGTCATACTTCTAAAATCATCAATTTAAATCTGAAAAAGAATAAGTTTTCATCCAGGTGACCTGAACTTTGATTAAGATTGTTAATTTTAATCTTAATGAAATGGACCATTTGATGTATCCAAGGCAACCTTTGGAGTGGTGGGTGAATTTTGCAAGTATCGTACTCTGCGCGACATCTTTTCATGTTTGTTTGTTTAGATATGCTACAAAAACTAAAAAAAGCTGCTGAACCAAAACCAAATTTTGCATGTTGCCTAATGGTACCCCATGTATGGCTTCTGTCAGAGTAGCATATCTCTGGGATGGGGTTCAAGGTGGGAAGAATACCCCAATTCTCTCTTTGGAAATGTTTATCGTATAGCATCCTTGGTGGTCATCTGTATTACAAATCATCTTTTTCATATAGAAAAAAAGTTTAACCAACATTACGGTGAGGTTCACATCCGAGTGAGAATAATTCGAAATTTTCAAAATGTTTCATTTTACTCATTTTAGATGGAGGTGAAAAACCAAAGAATTCAACACAGCTTAGCAGAAGTAATTTTTGCTCACGCCATATACAGATGATATAAGCAGCAAGGATAGTTACGAAGGTGATGTTAGCTATATCATTTTGAATAGTAATTCAAAGATCAGGGATCTGCCAATAAAGAAGTGTTATTAATTTAAACAGCACAAATGCAGATAACTTATGTAACTAATCATTCTTACTGATGAAAAACTGATAAAAGAGTTGAAACAACCAAACAATGAGGTGATGATTAAATCTGAGTGAGAATAATTGGAAATTTCAAAATATTTCATTTCACTCGATTTAAATGGAGGTTAAAACAAAAGCAAACAGAGCATCGCAGCAAAGTGGAAGTGATTTTTTTTTTTTTCCTCCTGCTATTTATAAGTATCTTTATCCAGGTATAAACTGTCATCTCGATGATTCACATGCAAGCAAGGCATCAATATGTGTGCTCTGTCCGTTTCAAATTCTGAGCATGAAACGAGGAAGCAGCATGCACCATTTTAGCAATCTTTGATATGACTCAGCCAGGATTCACACTGACCTCCCAGATTCCGAGTAGACGCTCTGACCATTACACCACCAAAACCTTGGAACATTAATTTTCTGATTTTCTTTTTTTTTTTTTAAAGGAACATTTTCACTGAGCAAGGCCTGCACCAGGCTGCTGAAATCAGTCCAAAGGAAGAAGACAATATTAAGGTGATATGTATACCAAAGAACAGTAGCTGGGAAAATGTTACATCTCATCAAGCAACAGAAGCTTATTGCAGAGTGATGTGTGAACCCAGAAGTACTCCAGTGCCTTGGATGGCTGTCACAAAGCACTGGATTGAATAAAAAAAGTGATTTGCATCACCAAGGTCAGGTCAGGTATGGGAGAATGCGCCAGAGCAGCGCGTCACTGCATCCCCTTTCAGCCGGTACTCCAGAGGCCTCTGTTTGGCCATCCCCCAGGCAGATACCGAGCCCATCCCCATCTTCTTGAAATGCTGATCAACCTGCTGCAACCAGGAAGCACGTGGGCGGCCCATTGGCCTTCTCAACTCATGAGGCTCCCTCGCTGAGAGAATCTGATGAGCAGGATCAATGTCAGGAAAATGAGCCACGTGTCCATACAACCACATGTCCACATGGGAAGCGATGATATATTTGAAGTTTCGCATAAATCAGTGAAGTGGTTCCAGAGAAAAAGATTTTAAAATCTTTTCCTTCAAACCAATTTGGCTGCTAAACCGTAGGACCTATGATGTCATACTTATCCAATTTATTCCTTGTGGCGAGTAGTTTTGTAAACGCCTACGGAGAAATCACTGCTCGTAGTTATACGTGGCAGTTCTTAGGATCAACTGGGCATGAGAAATATAGTTTGAGACAAATGACGTTACAGGATGGCATCGTCATTAGAACTGGTGGTGTGGGAAGACGTCAGCATAGGATGGCATTGTCATTGGAACTGGTGGCATGGGATGGCATCGTCATTGGAATGGGCGTCATTCAGTACCTGGCATAACTGCTAGTAGTTATAAACAGAAGCTCGACTTATCATTTGCTTCTTTCTCGTTTGCAATCTTTCTGAACAATCCATCTCACCCTGCACTGAGAGGCAAAAAAAAAGCTTTGACTTTTTCTTTAAGTCTTTACAAATAAAATCATCGCTTATAATACTTAACTTGCAGAATAGCTGAGAGGGGTAATAAATGCATCTTTGCACAGTCTAGTCTGGGTTGGAATCTCAACTCAGCCCAAAGCAAACTTCTACTTCAACAAGTTCCAGCCAGTTACGAAACATCAGTGTACAGTCAGCGACCAATGCACCCACCTCGGCCACCTTCCCCTGAGCACATTGAGGGGATATGGACATGTTTACCACACATCCCTGTGCCTCTGCAGAAAGCAGATGAGAGCGTTTGATGGATGCACAAGGAAGCTTCAGTCATCATGAAACACTTCAGCTATCTGGTTCCGTGCGTAAGATTACAGATGGGTGTTTTGTTTCCCATACCCGATACCTCGCCCTTGCTCCATCGATCAAAAACACCGAGGCTGAGAAAACTATCTATTATGGTTTGATCTTGTTCCCCAATAATACACCTGCATTCCATGGTCAAGTGCTTTGTGACACATGTCTATCAGGTCAGTGTTTTCGTCGTTTCCAAAACTCTGAACAGAATATTGTGTTGTCTTTGCAGTTTGCTGACTCTTTTGACTTCAATGCTTACAAGTGGATGCGTGTAAGCTTTGACTGCTCACCAATGTGGTAAAACCAATTTTTGTATTTGCACTTGATTGGTGGTTAGCTCCATCTTCTTGATGCCGTTTTAAAATTCATTGTCTTGGAAAATTCTTAGAAATGCTGCGATTCACCTATCTGTGCTTTACACCTCTCTCCGCAGGGTTAAATGCCGAAAAGACATCATCAATTCACTTAAGATGGAGCCACCATATCTAAAACATATTCACGATGAATCTGGTAAGGGCAACAAGGTTTTAATCCATTTAAAATGAGCTGGCTGTCGTTATTTTTCAGAAATCGTAAATTTCAGAAAGGAATGGGAAAACTTGTTTAACATTTCCGTTGTTACCCTTGTGTTAAACTAATACTCTTCCAGTGGCCATCCATTTAACTCCAGTTATTAAATGTTTTAAATACTTTGTCTATGAACAATATGCCTGGTGTTGGCTTAATGGTTGGGATGGTGGACTTTTGATCCAAGGGTCCTGAGTTCAAATCCTGCTCAGCTGTTGAATTGATACCAGGTGGGGTTAACTCGGCCTGTCATCCTTCCGAGGTCGGCAAAATGAGTGCCAGCATGCTGGTATACTGTGTCAGAGTGGCAATCCGTCCAGGATTGTGCCCAATAGCCAAGGAGACTGCTTAGGCAGCACCAATGCTCTGCACAGAGTGTGGTCCCAATCTCCTCCTCTCCTATGAACATCAAGCTGCACTTTATCTGCAAGCCAGACCAGCAATGCACATTGCCTTTGAGGTCATCTATTGCTTGCAAACTAAACTGGGGGAGTGGGGACTGAATTGAGAAAATACTGTACAGTATTTCAAAATGTAGAAAAAGTAGCTTGATGTGATATATCCAAAGAATTACTTCAGCCTCCACTCTCTTCTGTTCAAAAACAAATTCTTCAAGAATCCCCAAAAAATGCAATGCACTCATGTCAAAGGAGAGAGAGACAGAGACAGACAGATGGGATGTGACATGGGTGAGATGCAAGAGATAGAGGGAAGGAGGAAGGATGATAATATACTGAAAGACAATGAAAACGCATGCCAAATTAAAATTGTCAATTATTTCACAGCATGTGGAAAAGGATCAATGGATGCAATTGCATGTCATTTTGTCAGGGGCAGTCTTACAGAATCTGCACAGAGATGGAAAAAAGCGGGATGTGCATGTGACGTCACAAAAATCTCAAACTATGCAGGGGTCTGTAAAATCAATATCGAGTGTGACCACCTTGGGCAGCAATGCACGCTTGAAGTCTGCGGGGCATGAATAAACACAGGTAGCGGATCAGAGCTTGTGGTATTGCTTTCAAATGCAACTGTAAGGATGCAGTAAGCTCTGCAACATTGCATGGAGGGTTAATTTGACGATTGCTACCCAAACCATAACACCGCCACCTCCAAAACGGTCTCTCAATAAAGCAGCCCTGAGCGAAATGGTGTCCTTGCCGACGGTACAGGCAAAGACGTCCTTCTGGAAAGCTGATGTTGAACCTCAATTCATTGGAAAAGACGTTTGCCCACCATGTATGTTCCCCATCCATGTTACCACCAGCTGCTGCCCATCGTTGTCGTGCAACTCGGTGTTGATGTGTCAAAATTTGTCACTAATGAGTCATCCCCTTGTTCCAATTGTGGTTCTGGCCATTTCTCACACTGTCCTGAAGGGGGTGCAGAGGTGACTGATGATATATCAGTCTTGTCTTGCTGATGTCACATGGTGTGCACCAGGACGAGAACGGTCGCTGACCCCTCCTGTGGTTTTGTATCGGTTCTGTGGCCTAGAAACTGTTGACTGGTGGACATGAAAGTGTCAAGCAACTTGTGCTTGACTGATTCCACAATTCAACATACTGATGGCTCGGTTCCTCTCATCATTCATTAGATGTGGCATTTAAAATTACGGCCTCACAACTAAGGCAACCTGTGCTTTTATACGGCATGGATACACATCCGCGCATGCTCCCATACCTGACTTGACCTGATACACATGTTGCACAAGTAGAATGTTTTTTTAATCACCGCTCATCATTTCCAAGATTTGTCATATGGTTGAGTTCAGACTCAAACGTCCATACACAAGCAACAAACCAGACTCGAACACAATCAAACACCCATAACTGACATCCATCATGCATGTTTTATTACATACTATTTTGATCCTTTTTCAAATGCTATGAAATAAATGTCAATTTTAATTTGGTATGTGTTTTCATTGCTTCTCAATATATATATATATATATGTATGTATATATGTATGTATATATATATATATATATATATATATATATATATATATATATATATATATATATATATATGTATATATTAATAAAACTCTCATCTTGTATGTATGTATGTTCCTGAAATACAGCCAAAACGGTACAAGGTAGGTAGCGCAAACATTTTTGCCCACCTTGCTCACCATTCTCCTGCGGTGTGCAGCATCAGGTCTCATTCAAATCGGGCAACATAAGTTATTGAAAAAATCAATTCCCCATTCAGTCAAGGACTCTTTGGGATTATGTAATCAATGCAAACAACCTCAGCGGTATAGTTCGCTTGAGCTATCTTTTTGTTTTTTTCTTGAAATGATTTTTTTTCGTCAACCGCTGTCACGGGAACCCAACGGGTTCACAGGTCATCTAGTATATTACTAAAACTCTCATTATGTATGTATACAGTGGGGAGAACAAGTATTTGATGCACTGCCGATTTTGCAGGTTTTCCCACTTACAAAGCACATAGAGGTCTGTAATTTTTATCAGAGGTACTCTTCAACTGTGAAAGACGGAATTGAAAACAAAAATCCTGAAAATCACATTGTATGATTTTTAAATAATTAATTTGCATTTTATTTCATGAAATAAGTATTTGATCACCTTCCAACCAGTAAGAATTCCAGCTCTCACAGACCTGTTAGTTTTGTCTTTAAGAAGCCCTCCCATTCTCCACTCATTACCTGTATTAACTGCACCTGTTTGAACTCGTTATCTGCATAAAAGACAGCTGTCCACACTCAATCAATCAGACTCCAACGTCTCCACAATGGGCAAGACCAGAGAGCTGTCTGAGGACATCAGGGACAAAATTGTAGACTTGCACAAGGCTGGGATGGGCTACAGGACAATAGGCAAGCAGCTTGGTGAGAAGGCAACAACTGTTGGCGCAATTATTAGAAAATGGAAGAAGTTCAAGAAAAGTCAATCTCCCTCGGTCTGGGGCTCCATGGAAGATCTCACCTCGTGGAGCCTCAATGATCATGAGAAAGGTGAGGGATCAGCCCAAAACGACATGGCAGGACGTGGTCAATGACCTGAAGAGAGCTGGGACCACAGTATTAAAGAAAACCATAAGTAACACACTACGCCGTCATGGATTAAATTCCTGCAGCGCACGCAAGGTCCCTCTGCTCAAGCCAGCGCATGTCCAGGCCTGTCTGAAGTTTGCCAATGACCATCTGGATGATCCAGAGGAGGAATGGGAGGTCATGTGGTCTGATGAGACCAAAATAGAGCTTTTTGGTTTAAACTTCACTCGCTGTGTTTGGAGGAAGAAGAAGGATGAGTACAACCCCAAGAACACCATCCCAACCCTGAAGCATGGAGGTGGAAACATCATTCTTTGGGGATGCTTTTCTGCAAAAGGGACAGGATGACCACCGTATTGAGGGGAGGATGGATTGGGCCATGTATCGTGAGATCTTGGCCAACAACCTCCTTCCCTCAACAAGAGCATTGAAGATGGGGCATGGCTGGGTCTTCCAGCATGACAACGACCCGAAACACACAGCCAGGGCAACTAAGGAGTGGCTCCGTAAGAAGCATCTCAAGGTCCTGGAGTGGCCAAGCCAGTCTCCAGACCTAAACCCAATAGAAAATCTTTGGAGGGAGCTGAAAGTCTGTGTTGCCCAGCGACAGCCCCGAAAGCTGAAGGATCTGGAGAAGATCTGTATTGAGGAGTGGGCCAAAATCCCTGCTGCAGTCTGTGCAAACCTGGTTAAGAACTACAAGGAAACGTCTGATCTCTGAAATTGCAAACAAAGGTTTTGAAATATTAAGTTCTGTTTTTCTGATGTATCAAATACTTATTTCATGCAATAAAATGCAAATTAATTACTTTAAAATCATACAATGTGATTTTCAGGATTTTTGTTTTAGATTCCGTCTTTCACAGTTGAAGTGTACCTATGATAAAAATTACAGTCCTCTACGTGCTTTGTAAGTGGGAAAATCGGCAGTGTATCAAATACTTGTTCTCCCCGCTGTATATGTATGTTCCCGAAATACAGCCAAAATGGTACACGATAGCGCAAAAAAATTAGGGGCACCTTATTCACCATTCGCCTGTGGTGTGCAGTATCAAGTTTCGTTAAAATTGGGCAACTACAAAATTATTAAAAATCAATTCCCGATTCAGTCAAGTACTCTTCAGAAGAATTTGATCAAGGCAAACGACCTCAGTGGTATAGTTCCCTGGAGCTATCTTTTTTTTTTTTTCTTGAAATGATTTCTTTTAAAATGTCAAACATTTTGTATAGACAAAGAACGATTTATTTTTAAGCATAAAATAAACATTGCCATTTTGATCTGATACTTCCCTGTTCATTAATAAATAAAATTGTGTTTGGAAGATTACGCACAATAATTTCTTCGACTTTCTTTTCTCAATTTCTTTTTTTCACATTGACGCGCAATATCAAGTTTCGTTCAAATCGGGCAACGAAAAAAATTGTTAAAAAATCAATTCCCGATTCAGTGAAGTACTCTTCGGGATTATTTGATCACTGCAAACAACCTCTGCAGTATAGTTCGCTGGAGCTATCTTTATTTTAATTTTATTTTTTTGAAATGATTTTTTTATCAACCGCTGTCACAACGGGAACCCAACAGGTTCATGGGTCATCTTGTATATTACTAAAACCCTCATATTGTATGTATGTATGTTCCAGAAATACAGCCAAAACGGTACCTGATGGTGCAAAAATTTTCAGGCAACCTTACTCACCATTCGCTTGCGGTGTACAGTATCAAGTTTCGTTAAAATCGGGCAACCAAAAAAAAAATTCGCAATTCAGTCAAGTACTCCGGGAGTATTTGATCAATGCAAACAACCTCAGTGGAACAGTTCACTGGAGCTATCTTTTTTTTCTTGAAATTATTTATTAAAAAATCTCAAACATTTAGTATAGACAATGAACGATTTATTTTTAAGCATAAAATAAACGACCATTTTGATCTAATACTTCTGTGTTCATGAATAAATAAAATTGTGTTTAAAAGATTACGCTCAATCATTTCTGCGACTTTCTTTTCTCCGTTTGTTTTTTTTACATTAACGCGCAATATCAAGTTTCGTTCAAATCGGGCAATGAAAAAAATATTTAAAAATCGATTCCCGATTCAGTCAAGTACTCTTCGGGAGTATTTGATCATTACAAACAACCTCGGCGGTATAGTTCGCTGGAGATATGTTTTTTTTTTTTTTTTTTTTTTCTTGAAATGATTTTTTTCATCAACCGCTATCACAATGGGTTCATGGGTCATCGAGTAACTCTTAAATGTGTAGATCTTTCCTTTTGAGAAATTGCAAAGCAAGCCAAGGTGTTTGTGAGTACAGTTTCTGACACCATCAACAGGCACTTGGATCCTGGAGGAAACTCTGACAGGAAGAGGCCTGGCAGACCCAAAGCCACAACACAATCAGAAGACAAGTTTTGGAGAGTCAACAGCTTGCGTGATTGGCAGCTCACAGGACAGCAGCTTCAAGCACAGCTTAACACTGGTCGAAGTAAGGAAGTCACATTTTCAACTATGAAGAGGAAACTTCGAGCTGCATGTTTGATAGGTCGAGTGGCAGTAAGAGCCATTGCTAAGATGGTAAAATGTGAAAAAGAGGCTTGCCTGCGCTATGAAGCACCGCCAGTGGACTACTGAAAACTGGAAGATCTTATTTCCCGATCAATCAAAATTTGAAATCTTCGGTTCATCACGCAGGGTTTTTGTACGCCGTCGAGTAGGTGAAAGGATGGTTCCTCAGTGTGTGACACCAACTGTCAAACATGGAGGAGGAAGCGTGATGATCTGGGGCTCTTTTGCTCGGTCTAGAGTCGGCGACTTGCACAGAATGACTGGCACCTTGAACCAAAAGGGCCACCACAGCATTTTGCAGTGCCATGCAATACCCTCTGGTCTATGCCCAGTTGGTCAGGGGTTCATCCTCCAGCAAGATAACGACCCAAAACATACATCCAGGCTATGTCAGAACTACCTTAGAAGAAAAGAAAAAGACGGTAGGCTTCAAATCATGGAATGGCCAGCACAGTCTCCAGACTTAAACCCCATCGAGCTGGTTTGGGATGAACTGGACAGAAGTGTGAAAGCAAAGCAACCTTCAAGTGCAACACATTTGTGGGAACTTCTGCAACAGTGTTGGGAAGAACTTTCCGAACAATATTTGATTTCCATTGTTGAAAGAATGCCACGAGTATGTTCAGCTATTATATCTGCAAAAGGTGGCTACTTTGATGAGTCAAAAATTGAGATTAAATGTTGTTCAACAAAACGATTCCACTATTTATTTTTTTATCTGCAATTGTTTATTTGTTCTATGCTTTAATTTCAGAGTACATCGAAACATTAAACTGCTTAAATTTCAGTACAAACTGGAAAAATGGGAGTGTTCTAAAACATTTGGGCAGTAGTGATATTTACATTACATATATAGTACAGTCAACGAGCCTGGTGTTGGCGCAGTGGTTAGAGCAGCGGCTTGGGATCCAAAAGGTCCCGAGTTCAAGCCCCGTTGGGCCACTGAATTAATACACCAGGGGGTTCACTCAGCCTGTCATCCTTCCGAGGTCGGCAAAATGAGTACCAGTATACTGGGCCGGTGTATACCCCGGTTAAAATAGGTGTACCATATCCCTGTGTCGTAAGAGGCGACCAGGGTTGCGTCAGGAAGGGCATCCGGCGTAAAACATGTGCCAAATCACTATGCGGATCATACGGATGATCCGCTGTGGCGACCCCGAACGGGAGCAGCCGAAAGAAGAAGATATAGTACAGTCAAAATGTCGGATGACCTCCCACAAATTGCAACAAAAGCAAACTCAACAGATTTTGATTCCTGGATATGTCCTCAGTGACAGAAAAAAAAGTCCTAAGGGATCCTCCAGGGGGGGGGGGGAAGTCCTGAAATCATGGAAATGCAATATGGCTGCAACCCGGCTTCGAATGAGAAAATTGTAAAGATTGATATTTTAATATGTAAATGTATGTTTTTTCTGCATTCTAATTGTTTCTAGTTATGGTCAGTATATTGATATACAAGAATAATTATAAAAAAGTGAAATGTATTGAGGGTAAAATAAAAACTTATCGCTTTTTTTGTCACGAAAAAAAATTTACCCGATACTGATTTTGGCTCCTGGACCAAAAAAAAACAAAAAACGTTTAAAACACAAGATGAAATCAAGTCTGGCAATACAATATAATTATGTAAATCATTGAAACATGACAAAATTCACAATTCCACTCGGGGCAATCACATCTGCCTGACGAAGGTTTCGAAATGAAAATGAAAATTCACATTAAACTCAGAAACTACATCCATTATAAACTTACTATACATGTTGAGAAAAATCAAGCGTATTAAAGTTAAAACTCGACGATGTAGTCATCATCCTCATCATTGTCACATGGAGTGTTTGTGCAGCCAGAGCCCCTGCAGTTTCCACAAGCTGGAGTGCACTCAATGTTGTGCTTCTTGCATGTGCATCTCATGGTGCTACATTCAGCCTGGCAGTTGCACCTAATGACATGTAACATCTTTTCAGGAGCTGGAGCTATTGATGTCTGAAGTGGCACAAAACCCTTGTCACACTTCTGCCAACCCCAGTCTGTCGGAAGAAGTTCATCTGCACATCCCTTCCATTCTTGGACTTGCAGATACACGTGCAGGCTGTGATACTTTGCTGCTTCTGATGTTGGTGGTAACATCTGTGGTTGCACATGGGAGGAGCTCCAAGCCACCTCGTCCCAGTACGCTGATACCGGAGGGTGTCCAGGGTGTCAGTTGACTTTCCGTTGTAGATTATCACCAATGTTTTTTTCTCCTGCATCTGCCACATCACATACGGAAGCTGGATATGTATCAAAAACCTTGGCCTGCTCACGGAATGTGTTGTTTGCTTTGAACTTTTTGAGGGAAGCTCCTTTTCCAATCCCATGAAGATGAGATGTCGTGTCACACCCACGAACTGCATGTAGAAACAGTATGCGCTTGCATATGTCTGTACCAATCATTTTCTTTGTGGCCTTGATGTTCCAGATGCGAGGCTTCTTCGTGTTCTATGGCTCGGGACAAAAGTAGAGGTCATGGGATTCTAAGCTTGCATGGTAACGTAGGAGGATGAGAATGTCTGTGTCATCACCAACTAACACAGTGTTGGTGACAGCAGTAAAGACTGCACAGCCTTCAGTACAATCAGGAGATCAGCATCCCCTGAGGCATGGTGTGTCTCACAGTTCTTCTTCTGAAGCTCTTCACTCAACATAAACATGAATCGCTGTTTATTCTGCCTATTGGCAAGAAACTGTTTCTTCATTGTGAGACGCATGTCAGCTGTAAATGTCACAGTAGTGCTAGCATTCCCTTTAGACCGTCTCTGGTGTGTCATGTCCTTCGTGTTGGTACTCTCATAACCATCAAACATGACTATGGCATCTCCGTACTTCTTCGTTACATAATCAGTGTACTGGTGGCATATGTCTCTGTATGTAGATCCACGAGACCATGGAATGCGTTGAACAAGTGCCCCGCCATCCAAAACATACTGTTGCCCATCATTGGGGATATCGGCTGGGACATCGGATCCAAGAAGATCCCAGATGGCATCAGCAAAGACTGGCTTGTGTGCTTCTCGGAGCTGAAGAGAGAAATCGAAGAGGGCTGGTGGATAGCTGCACAGTTCGTATTTGAAGGCCGACTCCAGTTCTTCTGCTGTCTGCAACAGTGATCAGTCTCTGGAAGAGGAGTTGTGGGTCAACCTGGACTTGCTCTCCATCAATCTTGACAGATGACTTCATGCTGAGGGTGACAACTTGGTCTTTCCTCTTAAATGTGTACTCGGCAGGTGTTTTCCCATCCATAGATTTCAATATTTTGGTTGCTGCAGCATGTGATGTATCGACGTTGACGGTGGGGTGTGCATGAACTCCAGTGGCAATGTTCCTCAGACGTGGATCACTCCTGAACAGATTCCGTTCCTGTAAATACTGAAGAGCTGATAGTGTGTCCTTCCAGTCATGAGATTGTCTTGCCTTGGTCATGTCCTTCTTCTGCAGTGTTGTAGTTCACATCTGTGAGCTCCTGCATTGCCTGGTTTATTTCTGCACAGGCAGGCATTGATAGTAGCCATACCAGCTGTTGTTGCTCTGTCATTCCTCACCCTCGTGTGAGCCCCCTGCTGGTCTTCAAACTTCTCATCAGAACTTGTTCGATGATCAGGTCAGATGAAAGACCTGCCCACAGGTGATCACTTCGTCGAACCACATGGAAACCCTCATCAAAACGTTGTTGGACATTGGGTTGTTGAGTTTTGAGGTTGGACATCTGCTGCATCTCTATATCTCTTTGCTGATGACTCCACCCTCTGCCGGACCATCGGTCCTCCCTCAGACCGGCAAGCAGCAGCTTCTTCGCTCACTGCTGATCTGGATAAAATGATAAACTGGTCCAACACGTGGAACTTGTCTTTCAATCCGGACAAATCTCACACTCTCACTATGTCTCTTCGAAAGGACCGCTTAGAAAAAACCCCCATCCACTTTCTCAACAATCCTCTAGAAGAAATCCTTTCTTTCAAGTTTCTGGCTCTCACTATCTGCCATGACCTTTCCTGGGAAAGCCACATTTCCAACCTCGCCTCCAAAGCCAGTCACCGAGTGGGAATCCTCCATCGTGCAAAGTCCTTCCTGGGCCCACCTGAGCTCCTGACCACTTACAAAGCATTTGTCCGCAGCTTTGATGGAGTACTGCTCTCCCCTCTGGGCTGGTGCTCCTGCCTCCCACCTTTCTCGGCTTCACGCTGTAGAAACCAAGGCATTTCGAATCATTGGCATCTCCCGCAATGAGGCTGAGTCTTTGGGCCTCTCACTGTGTGGCCTCTCACTAACAGCTTCACTATATATCTTATGTTTATAACTTCTTATTGTATTCATTTTCCTATATTCTTCTTTCTTATTCATCAAACAATTATAATAATTTCTAAAAGTTATTGATTTCTTTATTACATATTTCTTTATTCCCTTTAACCTCTTATCAATCTGTTCACCATACTTATAAGCATATGCCTTTGCTCTCAATCCAATAAACTCACTCATTACTTTTCCACCCAACTCATCCTTAAACTTACCAATAACCTTTTCATTCTTTTTGGAAAATAACTCACTCTTCTTGCTGAAATTACTTGTATCATATACTCCAATATTTTTCTTCATATCTTCATAAACATCATCAGTTTTTATATCTAGGATAAAACTATCAGTGTCCATATACAACAATGAAACATTTTCACCATACTCTTTCTTTAAGTCATTATACAAATAATCATACATCAATATCTTTGATAAATCAAGAACTGCTGTTCCAATATAAATTGGTTTATCCATTACAATACTTTCCTTTTTCATATGAATTGCAGAAAAGTTCTCTGAAAAAACCTCTTCTCTCTCAAAACTTGGTTTATTTATCAATCTCGAAGCTTCTTTCCAAGATGTTGCGAATCTAATGTTTTGCCTGTTTCTAACATTTTCCATAGTCTTTCCAAATACAGCATTATTCATTAATTTATAAAAGTCCCCTTCAAATTTTACTTTTGTATTTGCTCTCATATCTGTATTGAATTGAATATACTTTTTCACCCAAGGACTTTGTTTAAATTTTAAAACTCTATGAATTTTAGCTACTCTCAATCCTTCTCTCAAAAACTGTTTTAAGCTTCTCTGATGTAAAACATATCCCTCTTTATCATAGAATGTTGTTAATAACTTTTCTGTTGATTTGCCTTTAATATTAAAACTTTTATGATAATCACTGAACCATTCTTTCTTTGGGGTTTCTTTCTCACATGCAAAAGGAAGGTCTTTATGCTTATTATGAAGAACACTCGGGTACCTCAAATCAACTTCAAAATAATAACCTTCTTCTTCGTCATTCAATTCCTCTTGAGAAGAAATAACAATATTCATCAAAGCCTTTTCATAATCCTTTTCTTCCACCCACTCTAATTTACCATAAGGTAGAGATTGAGACATTGCCCATCCATACAAATTATTAGCATCAAAATACATCAAATAATTACTATCTTTTTCACTATCATAATTTGGGAGATATTTATTATTTGCTTTCGCATATCTTTTTGAACATACTTGTGATATTCCACCTCTCTTGGACTTCTCAATCATCAAAAGCATATCAACATCACTGATTAAATCTATATCTTGTTTTGTCATTTTCAACATTCCACTCCAAGCTAAACCAGGAGCTGTGAAATAGTGGGCAGGGTCTAATCCATAACAATTTTTATTATGACAGAGTGTTCTAAAAGCCTCAAACACATCAGCTAACAATAAAACATCTGTTTTTAGATATAAATCATGATATTCTCCAAGGTTCTTTATCTTAAATATTTTCCATATTTCTTGTGCGTGTTTATATTCCTTATCACTTATCTCTTCTTCATAAAGGTTATTATAGAAACTTTCTTTTGAAGGAAGTTGTGTTTCTTTAAATCTCATAAATGAATCCATATAATCATAAGGATAAATTCCCTTACTTGTAAGAATTTTCTCTTTACTTTGAATTTCATTCCTTGTTTGAATTTCCTCTCTCGTAAGAATTCCTTCTTTAATCAGAATTTCATCTTTAATCTGAATTTCCTCTTTAGTTCGAATTTTCTTTATAATTAGAATTTCATCTTCAGTTAGAATTTCTTCATTAATTAGAGTTTCCTCTTTACTTTGAATTCTCTCTTTAATCTGAATTTCCTCTTTAGTGAGAATTTCCTCTTTTGGAAAGAATGAATTAAGATTTGGAAAAGAGTCCGTGGAGCTTAGATTTGATGCGAGGTAGGCTAGTGGTGTTCCCATAAACTTGTAAGAATCTAGAAACCTAATACGAGTTAAAGGTTTTGTGAATATCATTTTTGAAAATGAAATATACTTTTGACTTGTGTTTGTTATGGCAGAAATATTCCCTGGTGTTTTTGAAAGTTCATTTATAAATAGATGTGTATCATAGTTGGCGCTGTTGTGAAGAAAGACTGGAATAAAAGAAGGTAATTTATAATTAAGATTACAACAGGAATGAGTGGGACCTCTATATTTACCAGTAAGATGACAATGATCCCTAACTTTAGACTCCTCAATTTCCCCCTCACAAATATGACAGATATTGTTCATTCTAAATTCTAATTTTTCTTCTTTGGTTAATTTCATCGGTTCATTTTTCTTTCATTAATTTCGTGAGTCTTATACAATCCTTTTCTAATCGTTTTACAAACTCTTGTGAAGCATTTTTTCCACGATAATGTTCAAGTTTGTTATACTTTTCTCCAACAGATGATTTGATATAATAACAGAAACCACAAGGAATATGTTTTTGATATTTATTTGTATATGGTTCTTTTGGATTAGGAGAAGCAGTATTTATCTTTTTAAGGATACATTCAAAATCAGCGTATATCACAAATGGGTGCATGATAGATTTATTATAATCTTCAAAAGAAATCTTTTCACCAGGTTTAGGCATTGTAATTACAGCTGATTTATGATTACTACAATATTTTGAATGTTGTTCTAATCGTTCTTTTGTATGAAATGAATTAAGACATCGCTTACAAGGATATATTTTGTTTGCTGTTCTGAATACCTGAGAAGAGATTAATCTTGATAAATTATTGATGTATGTGTAATGTGAATTCTTTCCAACACTAAAATATAAAAGGTCAATGTGTGTTTCTTCATTTTTATAGTTGTTTGAAATTTTTAATATTTGAACTTTGTTTGTATCCATTAATCCATATACATTAATAGAAAGATTATTCTTTTTCTCAAATTTAGGAATATCTGTTAGTGGCATTGGGAATTTAAAATCTTTAATGTCCAAGGTATTCTCATATTTCATATATTGTTTTACTCTTTCTGAATTACAATTTAGTGGATGTAAGTGAGCAAGAACAGACCAGAGAAAACATTTATTATCATTGTTCTTAATATTAACAACTGCCTTCTTTAGTTTTATTTCTTTTGGTAATTCAATATAAGAAGAAGCTTTAAGAGGGTTTGATTTTAGAATGTGTATATCTAAAAAGATGATTTTTTTTAATATTGAATCCACTTCCTACCACTGTATTATCAACATCCTCCTCTTGTCTTGATAGTTCTTCATAAACCCCACTATTCAAAAAATCTTGAAATGATGTTATAAAATGAAGACCTGTTCTCATATAAGGAGTATGTTCTTCATCTTGTCTTTTCATATTCATTTTCACTCCCATATAAAACTTTAAAGTTTTCATTTCTTTTAATGTCTTTTTTATAAATTTTTCAACATCGGGTTTCACTATTTCAATTGATTCAGCTATTGATGATGGACCGGGTTCTCCAAATTGAAAAATCCTTATTTTTATATGCCCTTTAAATGCCCCATCAGTGTTTTTAATATAATAGTCTCCCTTTACTTTAAACTCATTTTTCTTGTGTTTTTGTGATTGAAGATGTGTATTATAACTACTCTTCAAAACATCCTTTGAACAGATATCACAATGTTTTCTTTCCAACTCAAGAGGAGATATTTGATGAAATAGATTAAATGTGTGTTTGTTGGTTCGGAGGTGTTTTCTATAATGTTTATATTCGTGATTACAAACATCGCAGTACGTTGTATTCACCATATTTATAGAATAAAACTTTGCTTCAACTAAAATTTTCTTGATGAAAATTTCGTTTAATTTATAGGTGAATCTGTGCTTAAAAACATTTTATCCTCCAACTTTTTCACTTAATAAATACAATGTTTCAAGCCACAAAAGACAAGTTTCAATCAATCTCTTCATCTGTTAAAGATACTGAGAAATATGTCAAGGATGTGAAATTGAACAAAGATAAATATAACAACTATTGGATAAAAACTATTATGGTAAATAATATGAGTTCTTCAATTTCCTTCAGTGGAAGGGCTTTTAGTATACCTGGTAGAACATCAATTAAAGTATCTCTAACAAAAGTTTCTCCTCTCCTTCTAGTAATATATTCAAAACTAGAAAAAGCAATGAAACAAGAAAAAGTATCAAAGAACAAAAACCTTATGGATGAAGCTTTAGAAAGAAAAGATAAGACCATCTGTAATATGCAAGGAGAAATTTGTATTTTTTTCAACAACCCTAAAGATGTAAATCCTGATGAAATAAAGGATATTAATATATCAGGTGAAATGACATTTCGTTCAATAGTAGTTAACGATAATTTTAAAATTACCTTTAATATAAAAAATGTTGTCGTTGAATCTGATAATGAAAAAAAGTATATCGATATCGATGGTAATATACAACTGAAAGTATAGATGAATTTCAGTTTAAGTAAAGTTTTACTTTATAAATATGCTCGACTTTCCTGATTCTTCATATGACAAATTTGAGAATTGTCCTGCGTGTGAAAGACGGGGATTAAACACAGAGTCAAAAGCCTATAAACAATGTATATTCTGTGATTATCTTCTAATTAATGATAATAAAAAATATAAAAAGGAAAATAATTCTTTTAGATTTACACCAAAAATGAATTACTTTACAAGATTGATTAGAGAAATGAATGTAAAGTATGAGGATGATAACACACCTTTCCTTACAAGGGAAGAAACTGAACGTATAAGAGAAATGTTCAAAGGATTGTTGTTGTATATTATTCATGGATGTAATTTTCAGGGAAATATCAACACAAGATATTGTATAAATAAAATAATGGATTATCTTGAAATTAAACCTGAACTTAGGATAAAATATAGAGTTTCTAAAAAAGCCAATAATAAATTAAATAACCTGTTTTTCAAATATATAAATGAATGATTTTTTACCTATTTGGGAAAATAAGATAAAATTTAACAACCATAAAAATCTCCCAAATTCATAAAGATGTCTCATAGTTGGTTCAAGTGGATGTGGAAAAACCTGCTTACTTTTAAAAATGCTCCTCACTCCCAACTTTTTAGATTATGACAATTTAATAATTTTCACAAAGTCGAGTTTTCAACCAGAGTATCAACTACTCTCACAAGGTTTTAATGCTGGTCTTCAAAAAGAAGATATAATCGGTTTATTTAAACGTCAAAAAAACCTAAATGATTATAACATTGAAGATATAATTCAACTATTTTGTGATACACAGAGATGTAAAAAGAAATCAAATCTTATAACTTGTATTCTTAGTGATAATACGGATGATATACCGTCTCCCCAAGATTTGGATAAATCAAAAAAGAACCTCGTTATCTTTGATGATTGTGTTAATGAGAGAAACCAAACGGTAATGGACAGCTACTACACAAGAGGGAGACATTCTTCTTGTAATTGTATTTATCTTAGTCAATCGTACTTTCAACTTCCTCGTCGTTCCATCAGAAACAATGCTAATACTTTTATTTTATTCAAGTTAAATTCAATAGATATCAATAATTTTTGGAGAGATAATTGTTCTACATTATGTAGTAAAAAGAAATTTGAGGATTACATGAAGCACACGACTGAAAAATATAAATATATTGTTGTGAAACAAGATGAGATATTAAGGGATATATTTTTTGTTTTATAAACAATTACATATATAAATGACAACTATTATTATAAATCTTGTGGGTAAATCTGCTTCTGGAAAAAACTTTCATAAATCAAGGTTCTTGTGTAGTACAAATGAGAATATTGTAAATTTACTTAAAAAACACCCCGTGATACGCATTGTATCAACAACAACTAGAGCAATAAGACCTGGAGAAGTAAAAGGTGAAGATTATCACTATATTTCAGTGGAGGAACATATGCGATTGAGGAATGAAGGACAAATATTTGAGGAGGTTTCTCTTGGTACAACAAAATATTCACATTGTAAGAGTGAGTTAAGGAAACTAAAATCTGGTGGTGTTGGGATATTAGAAACTAATCCAGAAGGAACGAGACAAATTATTAAATATCTGAGCGGAGTGAAGATTTTATCATTCGGTTTTGATGTTGATGAAGAAACTCAACGCAAACGTATGAAAAGCAGAGATGCAAGGATTAGTGAAGAAGAAATTACAACTCGCATTAATGTTAATAAAGAATTTGATGAAATATTTAAAGAAAAGGATTTATTTGAACACATCTACTTGAATGATGAAGAAAAGGAAAATTTCCCTGTTAATCTTTACAATTCATTAAATGATATTTTACAATAAATAAATGGATACAAAAGAAAGAGCAAGAAGATTTAAGGAACATCAAGAGTTGGTTTCAAAAGTTGTAAAACAGCAGGAAGACATAAAGAAGAAACGCAGACAGAAACTAACGGGCGAAGAAGTATTTGAAAGAAAACAAGAGAAATTTTTTAAACCACTTTTAAAAACTTCCCAAGAAAAAATGAAAGATGTTTCCACAGTTCCCACAGTAGAATATACTCCCAGAAAGCTCCAAATGTTAAAAGATTTCAGTCAAATGACGGAGGAAGAATTAGAGCATATTGGAGAATTAGAATATGATGAAGGTTTATTTCAACAACTGGAAGAGATTAATCAACCCCTGATTATATTGTGAATGCTGTTCAAAACAATGAATATTCAGCGGATTCAAAAACCAAAGCAGGACTCATTCCAACAGAACAACCAGCAATATTTCATCTTGTTCAAGAAAAGGTATTGATATTTAATGATGAATTAAGGTTCTTAAGTTCTGCTCAACCCCCTGTTAAACTAACTCCGAGATTAATGTTTCTTCTCACAAAAGATGGAAGACAAGGTTCAACTGTGAGGGATGAATCAAAGTATATTGATAAACCATTGGATATGGAAAATAATGATGATAGAGTATATATTGATTTGCTGAACACTCTAAATTATAAGGTTATTCTTTCTGGTAAAAGTAGGAAGAATGAGAAGGAGAAACACATTATTCAGGCTTTAAGTATCCTTGGTTCAGGTATTAGTTTTCTTCCAAATGACCCATCACAATTAGTTAATAGACTGTTATTGTTGTTAGGTAGTAAGAAGGCTGGAAATAACAATTGTTTTAATGAAGCATCAGCCATTTTAGACCAGTTGATGAACATGAAAATAATTAATAAATCTCAATATAAAGACATTTTATCTCATATTAAATAAGATGAGAAGCACAATCCTGAGTTTTAATTTCACAACAAGCGACCACACATCTTCATTCCCATACCCACTACAACTTGACACAACAAAAGAATATGAGGCATCTTTATTGTCCATGGAAACTTATAATACCTTATTTAATATAACCGAGAAAAATGACAAGTTTAGTTATAATCCGGGAAGTGGATACAAAACGATAACAGTCTCACCCGGAGCATACGAGATTTCTCAAATATCTTCCGAAATTGCTCGTCTTATGAAAGAACAGGGTGATGAACCAAAAAATATTGTTATAAACATTCAAAAACATACTTCAAAATCAACGATTAAAGTTAAAAATAACTACAAGGTTGATTTCACAATTGATAATTCATTTAGAGAGTTATTAGGTTTCTCCTCAAAAAAGATTGAAACTAATGGGACGTTTTACAGTGATAATGTCATTCAAATATCCTCAGGAATAAATTCGGTGTTAATTCACTGTGATTTGATTGATGGTGCTTATAATGATGGAAAAAAAAAATACAATATTTTCATTCAGCGCATACTCAACCCCAATTGGTTATAAATTCAATATGGAACCTAAAAATTTGGTTTATCTACCTGTGTCAGGAAAAACCATACACAGAGTAAATTTTAGGATAACCGACCAAGATAATTGTGTGATTTCTTTTAATGGAGAAGTTATATCCATCAGAATTCACCTACGTGAAGTTTTTCAATAAATAAATACGATGGTTATTGTGAGGAAACACGAGTTGGGAAAATATAAAATAATTACAGGGGATGGGATGTTCCTTTCCCCGTACTACAAGGGTGAAGGTATGTATCTTGGTAGAGGATACTATAAACCTAAGAGACAAAGGGGTGTCGGACATCAATTTAGAGGAGATGGGATAATTGATACTCTCATGGGTATTGGTTCAACTATTCTTAAACATAAAGACCTAATTGGTTCAACTGCTTCTGCTGTGGGAAATGTAGCAGGTGCTGTAAAGAGTATAAAAGATGCTCAGAAGGAATCTCATAAATTACAAGCAATAAAAGAAATTAAGAAAGGTAAAACTCAGTTGTCCCCCAAGAACGACAGAAAATAATTCAAATACTTGGAACAGGGTTTCAAAAGTTTTAACATCTTTTTTCCTAAATAAATACAAGTATGGAAGCAATTGATAGTATCTATGATTTGGATGATACTATTATTATCTCAAACTCCACTAAAAAAGAAGATTACTTCAAGGTAAATGCAATAACTGGAACAGACTGGAATACAAATGGTACAAAAAGTTTTGAAATAAATAATCAACAAACCTATTTGAATCTCTCCGAAAGTTTCTTGTTGTGTAAATTTAAATTCACTAAGGCTGGGAATAACACAAACGCTACACTTGTAAATGATTTCTTCTGGAAAATGTTTGATAGTGTGCGATTGTATATTGGAACACAAGAAGTTGAAGCGGTTGATTATGTCTGCTGTATCTGAAATGATGAAATTTACACTCTATACATTCAGTGATAGAATGGGAAAGGGGTCTGTCGAAGGTTTTATTCCTGATATGTCAACGGGAACAAACACAGACCCTGGATATATTCAAAGGAAAGGAATGTATAATGATGATACAAAAGCAGAAAATAGTTTTACTGTGGCAGTTCCTCTTAAAGGTATATTTGGATTTTGTGATTATGATAAAGTTCTGTATGGTCTTAAAATTAGATTTCAACTACAAAGGAATGATAATGAAAATAGATTGCTTTTTGGTGTTGGTAGTGCTTTTGGTGAACAGAATAAATTTGTAATTGAGGAGATGAGTTGGTATATCAGTGAATATACTCCTAATCTTAAAACAGAAGAGATGTTGAATCGAAGACTTAACTCAAAGAAACCACTCAGTGTATCATACCTCAAAAGAAGATGTCAACACGTTAAACTCAATCAAACTACTTACACGTGGAATTTGGGTGTTCTGGAAGGAAAGCCACGATATCTGTGGATGATTTTTAAAAAGCCAGATGGTGATACTGCGACTGATAAGAATAATGCATTGAGTGATAATGCTAAGGTGAAACAACTTCGCGTTTCTCTAGATGGAACATTTTATCCACGAGATAGATTGGAAATTAATTGGGAAAAAAATGATTTTGCTGAAGCATACAAGTCTTACCAAAAGGTGTGTGAAAGTAATGGAAATAAAGAACCTATTTTGGATATGACAGCATTTAAAAGTTTGTATACAATCTATGCGTTTGACCTGAGCGCTCAAAAGGAAACTATAAAGTCTAATCGAGTGGATACTTCCCTATACATTGAAAGAGGAGAGAGTGAAGAAGTTGATACATATTGTTTGCTTTTGGAAGAAACAGAATTGCAGATTAATACAGATAATGGTGTGATGATTAGTCTCACATAATTTTTTGTTAAATAAATGAGTGGCAAAGTACCAACTGGGGTATATGTTAATCAAATCAATCTTCATAAACTATCATCTTGTGTTCAAAATCAAAAGCCTTGTACGATTAACGTTAATACAATTCAGAGAAAAGGAGCAGTAAGAATTGATGTTTTGCTCACAAGAGAACAGGTTAAAATCTTGAATGACACTGGCTCACTTAAAATTAAAATGACAAAACCAATGTTGAAAAAATATTCAATAAGAGAGACGAGTGGAGGATTTCTCCCATTTCTAATTCCTTTATTTGCTGGTTTAAGTGCGGTTGGAGCATTGACGGGTGGTATTTCAACAGCGGTGAAAACTGCCAACGAAAGGAAGGCTCAACTCCAGGCTCAAAAAGAATTGGAAAGACATAACAAAGAGTTGGAGAAACAAATTAGTGGAAGTGGTGTAATTGTAGATTTTGCTGAAAAACTTGAAGGTCTGCCTGATAAAGCGAGATTGTTAGTTGGAGATATGCTTTCTTCTATAGCACAAGCAGGTGTAAAATTAACGAAAAGAGGTAATGGATTATATCTTTCTAATAAATAAATGAGCATTGATGAGTGGTTGAAAGAATTTGGAAAGAATACAACATCAAATTTACAACTTGCCAAATATTGTAAGAAATTAAAAATTCATAATGTGGTTATTTGTATGAGAGATGAATTAACAAATGTGCCGAAACATACAAAGAATATTATTATGAACTTAGAAGATAATGATGGGAACGGTTCTCATTGGGTTTGTATTTTTAATAGTCAAGACAAATATTATTTTGATAGTTTTGGTCTTCCACCACCTGTTGAAGTCATAAAATTCTTACAGAATGGTGTTTATCAAACATTTCAAGTCCAAGAATTAAATTCCAAGTGTTGTGGTCAATTATGTCTATATGTGTTATTTCAACTCAACAAAAATAAAAAATTTTATGATATTATTTTTAATCTAATATAAATGACTTATGTTGGTAAAGATGGTTCTATCTTTGGTGTATCTCAAGAACTGGATATTGATTTATCAAATTATTATACAAAGGCACAGGCTGAACGACATAAATATAATATAAACAAAAATATTAACATGAAAAATGCTTATAAATTAAAAAATTATCCAAGCCCAACTGACGCGAATGACTTGGTGAGATTAAGCGATTTATCACAATATATATACTTAAATAAAACGGCTGTGTATTCCAAAGATACAGAAGTGTTGATATTATCTCCAGGTCATACAGAATTCACAGTTCGAATTAAAATAAATTTTTATAAAGAAGGGCGTATCGTTTGTATGAGAATAGAACAATGGGGGTATGATATGAATGATTTAGGGTATAATTGGTCATTTAAAATTAACCTCGAAGACCTGGAACAATTAAATCAGTCTCGTAAGGAAGAATATTATGCACTTGGTATCGAGAATGAGTTTTGTGGAGCCACGATTAGTAAACAACAAATAAAAGAATTTAATAAGGGTAAATATAATAATGGTTTTGCCCTTGTTTATCTCATGAAAACAGAAAAACAGGATTATATATAATAAGTAAGGAAATACAAAATGATTTAACTATGGGAAGATGGGGAGGTGTTTCGTGCCATAATATTATTCTAACATATATTTCTAATACATAAATGACAGCAAGAAGGCTTCAAGAAAATTATCATTTCTGTGTCCAAGCATACCTTCAAGAAAAGGGTATTCGGTATTTTAATAAATATGTTCTACAACATAAGAATGAGGTATTTTCAATAAAAGATTGGCATTATGCTGATGTTGATAAACCGACAACTTTAGATTTAATTAGAATGTTAAATAATGAAAAAATTATAAGGTTAAGAAAAGGTAAGGCTCTTTTAGAAATTCAAAAGAAATTTTATTGGTTTCCTGTTGTAAAAAAAATTATTTTGGATACAGGAATAACAAGAAATCCTGATGAATATATGTATAATATTCTATGGGGTGTAAACGATTCAAGGATAGTAAGGGATGAGGAAGGAGTTGAAGAAGAGAGGGAAGAGGAGGAAAAGGAGAAGGAGGAGAGGGAGAAGAAAGAGGAGGAAAAGGAGAAGAGAGAGAAGGAGGAAAGAGAGAATAGAGAGAAGAGAGAGGGAGAAGAAAGAGAAGGAGGAAAAGGAGAAGAGAGAGAGGGAGGAAAGAGAGAGAATGAATAAATATCAAAATATGGAAACCAGTGAGATTCAAAAAAGATTGGTGGTATTACAGAAAATAACTCAACCCACCGAGGAGGAAAACAAAGAATTGACAAGTCTATTTGCAATATTTTCTTCAAGACTATTGACATCGTCAAGCTATTCATTTTAATTCAAGTTTTTTCTTAAATAAATGGAGGAGAGAGTGAAGGCATTTCTAAGGATTCTTTATGTTTTAAAAATTAAGATTCAAATGTGCATGTTGGAAACTAAAAAGGTTTTTGCACTCTGCAGGAATTTTTCTCATAAATAAATGAGTTATTGTCTCAAATGTAAAAAGAAAACTGATACTAAAAATATTTCATATATTAAAAGTAAAAATAACAGGGTTATACAAAAAGGTATATGTTCGGTGTGTGGTTCAAAAAAATCAATTTATCTCCAAACACAAACTCGGAGGAGATATACAAAAGTTTTTATCAGGAAGTAAATTTACAACTACTGGAATACCAGGGGAATTACATCTTCCAGGGTATTCTTTCTGTGGTCCAGGCACAAACTTGGATAAAAGATTAGATGAGGCAGACAATCCTAAATCCTGGAGTAAACCAATCAATAGAGTTGATGAAGTGTGCATGAGACACGATATTGATTATGGGAATACCACAACGTTGGAAGAAAAGCATGAAGCCGATAGAGAAATGTTGTATAATTTGTCTCTGATACAAAATCCAACCTTGAGAGAAAAAGTTGATAGGTTCATCGTGAAGAAGATGATTAGTGCTAAATTGAAACTTGGACTTGGAAATTCAAAAAACTTATAGGCTCTAATGATGCCATTAAGACTGAAGAGCAATTAGCTGATGAATTACATAAACCAATATTCACAAAGTTTCAGAGAAGGAAAGTTTATTCCAAGGAAGTTGATTATATCTGGTCTGCTGATTTGATTGAACTCAATAATGATAAGGGGTACAAGTATGCTTTAACCGTTATTGATTTGAGGAGTAGATATGCGTGGGTTGTCCCTTTAAAAAACAAAACAGGTAATACTCTTATGTTAGCTTTTCAACAGATATTTAATAAAAGTAAGAGAAAACCTAAAAAAATTGTGGACTGATGAGGGTAGAGAGTTTTATAACAAGACATTTATGAATTTTCTAAAAAATAACAGTATTACATTATACAGTACCTTTAATGAAGGGAAGGCAGTTGTTGTTGAACGTTTTAATCGTACCTTAAAAGAGAGACTATATAAAAATTCACACAACTCGGTTCACAACAATGGTCATCTTTTATTCAGGATATTGTGGATAAGTATAATGACACGATTCACACGTCAACGAATATGAAGCCATCAGAAACATTTACAAAATTAAAATATGAAAAAGAGATTAATGTCAGAAAACCTAAGTTCAAAGTTGGTGATATCGTAAGAATATATAGGTGGAAATCTCATTTTGAAAAGGGTTTTACTGAACGATGGACGAAAGAACTTTTTTAAATTGTTGATGTAATAGATACAGTTCCTTGGACTTATAAAATATATGATTTGGAAGGGGAAGAGATTTTAGGTTCATTTTATTCACAGGAATTACAAAAGACAAAACTAAGCAGATAATACACCTTTGTGGACACTCGAGGGCCAAGTCCGAGGTGTATAACAGTATATAATGTGTGTCAAGGGGTGGACGTTCTTACATCTGTGAACCCCAAACACAGAATCCTCAACTGAATAGTCAAGGCTTAACTTTTGTTTGTGTGTGTGTGTGTGTGTGCAATGGGAGCAATAGGTTGGCGCTTCACTCCCTCCTACTATACACCGTTGTGGACACTCGAGGGCCAAGTCCGAGGTGTATAACAGTATATAATGTGTGTCAAGGGGTGGACGTTCTTACATCTGTGAACCCCAAACACAGAATCCTCAACTGAATAGTCAAGGCTTAACTTTTGTTTGTGTGTGTGTGTGTGTGTGTGTGTGTGTGTGTGTGTGTGTGTGTGTGTGTGTGTGTGTGTGTGTGTGTGTGTGTGTGTGTGTGTGTGTGTGTGTGTGCAATGGGAGCAATAGGTTGGCGCTTCACTCCCTCCTACTATACACCGTTGTGGACACTCGAGGGCCAAGTCCGAGGTGTATAACAGTATATAATGTGTGTCAAGGGGTGGACGTTCTTACATCTGTGAACCCCAAACACAGAATCCTCAACTGAATAGTCAAGGCTTAACTTTTGTTTATTGATGTGTATGTGTGTGTGTGTCCCAACCCTCACATTCAAAATCTCAACCCCAACCCTCACATTCAAAATCTCAACCCCAACTCAATCCTCACCCAACACAGTCTTTTTCAAAATGAGATTTCCACCTATATATATATATATATATATATATATATATATATATATATATATATATATATATATATATATATATATATATATATATATATATATATATATATTTTACGTTTTTTTTTTTTCTCTTCTTCCAATTCTGTCTTTTAAGGCTTTCAGGTTTGATGACATAGAAAGAGGGAGTAAGAACTTTCTTGATAGGTTTAAATCCCAAAGAGTGGTAGCATTTCAAGTCTTCAAAATAACCCCAACTTTCCAAGTCTCCAAGGTAGTTATTTAAACCATCAAGGCAGAACTCATTTACTGATTTTTTTTCAAAATTTGTGAGTCTCCAAGGTAGTTCCCATATTTAGAACCATCTTGGCAGAACCCTTTTCCTGAGTCTCCAAGGTAGTTATTTAAACCATCAAGGCAGAACTCATTTACTGATTTTTTTCAAAATTTGTGAGTCTCCAAGGTAAAACTTGTATTCTGGCTCATCAACGTATAACTTGTTCAGTGGGTATTGTCTTGATAACTCACAATGAGTACTATTGCTGTAAAACTCTTTTTCAGGATTTTGCTGGTCTCCAAGGTATAACTCTTTGGTTGGGTCATCAAGGACGAACTCGTTCTGTGGGTCTTGGTCGCTCATAAGGTCTTCAACCAAGCCAACAATTTCGCCCCAAGTTGTAGCAAAAGCAGTATTTTCATTTCGTATTTCAGACACAATTTCCTGTGAGAGAAAATAATAATGTATTAATTAAGTTATTTAATTATTAAATGAGTATGCTTCAATCAAAGTTTGAAAATAGGAAAATAAAAATCTTACCTCAACAGATAAGAGGTTTGAATCCAGTTCATCAACTTGAAGGTTTAGTTCCATACAAGACAGAGAGTTCCAAGGAACACCAAAGTCATCCCACTCAAGGTCTTGGTCGCTCATAAGGTCTTCAACCAAGCCAACAATTTCCCCCAAGTTGTAGCAAAAGCAGTATTTTCATTTTGTATTTCAGATACAATTTCCTGTGAGAGAAAATAATAATGTATTAATTAAGTTATTTAATTATTAAATGAGTATGCTTCAATCAAAGTTTGAAAATAGGAAAATAAAAATCTTACCTCAATAGATAAGAGGTTTGAATCCAGTTCATCAACTTGAAGGTTTAGTTCCATACAAGACAGAGAGTTCGAGGCAAGCACACAGCACACCATTGCCAGCAAAAACAAATGTTTAAAATGGAGCCTGGGTTTGAAGCTTTTATAGAGAAAGACTGGTGGGTGTGGTTTCCTTTGGAAATTCCCTGGGCAAGCCTAGGCAAGCCTTCATTGGGAAATTTTTCAAAACCATAACATCCTGTAATTTTCTAGTGATTTCTTTGTGAGTCAGAGATGAACTGGAAATGATGTAAGAGTGGGCGGGGCTTAGCAAAAGTAGGCGGGGCTTAGGAAAAGTGGGCGTGGCTTAGAAAAAACCTTATGAAAAGTTGGCGGAGCTTAGCAAAAGTGGGCGGGGCTTAGGAAAAGTGGGCGTGGCTTAGAAGAAATACCTCATGAAAAGTGGGCGGAGCTTAGCAAAAGTGGGCGGGGCTTAAAGAAAAGTGGGCGGGGCTTAACAAAAAATAACCTGTGGCTCAGGAGGTGGTCAAACAAGAGCATTAAGAGAAGTTTATCATTTCGTAATGGCACAAAAGGGGTATCTTCAAAAATATAAAGATTCAAATGTTTTGTTTGTCAATATTTTAGATGGGGATTATTGTGCAAAGAAAATTAAACTATTGAAGGAATTTGAGAATGAACAAATCTTTATAGGTTCAATGAGTGAGCTGTTCAACCCCCAGGTGTTCAATTCAATGAGGTTCAACCTCCAAGTTAAAAGGGGAGACAAATAAATATACCTTGGGATAAAAAGGGGGTTTATTTTTAAGGAAAAAAAAAAGGGAATCGCTGAAAATCCCCCATTCATTTACATGGGGAAAAGTGAGCCAGAATCAGTATTCTTACCCTACATATATATATATATATATATATATATATATATATATATATATATATATATATATATATGTATGTATGTATGTATGTATGTATGTATGTATGTATGTATGTATGTATGTATGTATATATATATATATATATATATATATATATATATATATATATATATATATCCATACATAGCGGAAATAAACACTTATGAAAACCCGTTTTTATTCATAAAATATGATCCACATGGTTGCCATGAGTTTCAAAACAGATTTGAATATGTCACCCCCACTCTTGATGAACATGCACTAGCACATCTGGTGTTATGCTTGTAAAGGCATTTTGAATACGTTCCTGTGGATGATTTATGTCTCGTATCTTTTCCTGATACACCATGGCCTTCAAGTTCACCCAAAGATAAAAACCAAGGGGGGTGAGTTCTGGGGATCTGGGAGGCCACTCCACAGGACCACGCCGACCAATCCAGGAAACCTGAAATGTTGATCCAACCACTGACACATGGAAATACCATAATGAGGTGGTGCCCCATCATGCTGGAAGTGAACTGGAAAGTCACCGTCCTCGTTTAGCAGGGTCGGCATGATCATTTATTGCAACATGTTAAGACACATTTTGGCATTAAGATTTCCGCTGATGTAAAATGGTCCAATAATTCTGTCACCCCGTTTTCCGGCACCTTGCATCTTTGTCGGACTCATCCAGTGCGGGTTAGCATTACTCCAATAACGTAAGTTTTGCCGATTAACCTCTCCATTGACGTAAAAATTGGCTTCATTGGTAAACAAGATCCCAGATGAGAAGTTTGCGTCATCGTTCAATTTGTTTAATGCCCATTCACAAAATTCCATCCGTCTATCCGGGTCGTCTTCACCAAGATGCTGCGCCATATGCAATTTGTATGGATGCGATTTGTTTGCTTTCAAAATGCGCCTGATACTCGATCTGCTAACGCCGCTTTCAGCAGCCAACCGTCGTGTACTTTTTTTGGGGACTCCATGTAAGTGCTGCTAGTATCCTGTCCGTTGTACCTTCATCTGTGGCTGTATGTCTTCGACCATTTTTCTGTTGATCTGCAACACTTCCAGTTTTTTTTGAACTTTCTAATAAGTTTTGCCGCAGTGTTGTGTATGATGTTCTTTCCATGTTTTCTGTTGAATTCCATTGCAACCTTGCGACTGCTTCCTGACCCGGCCATCAGTAGGACCTCAATTCGTTCTGCTCTTGACAAACGCATCTTTCAAGGGTATCTGAAAAATATAAAAACACTATGTATGGCTACTTTTGGCCATCCTATATACATATACATATACATATACATATACATACACAGGATGGCCAAAAGTAGCCATACATAGGGTTTTTAACATGTTTTATATATATATATATATATATATATATATATATATATATATATATATATATGTATATGTAGTGGGGGAAGTGGAGCAACTATATTTTATGTCATGGCTAATAATCCCCATCTACAGCAGGGGCCAGTAAACCAGAATCTCTGTTAAATGTGTATGGGTGAAAATTGTAAGTCATCTCCCTACCCCCCCCCCCCTTCACAGTAGGGGGGGCGGTTGTGGCCATTACCTGACCCTGGCTACTACCGACATGTATGCAAAATTTGGTGGAGATTGGGTGAAAATCATAAGTCGTCCCCGCACCCTCGACCCCAGTGCGATGTTTGTGGGGGGAGGAGAATTTATTTTGTGCTTATGGCATGACCCTGGGTACTACTAACACATATGCAATTTATTTTATGATACGCTAACAACACGGATAAACGTTGTTTATTTATTACATCTTAAAAGGTGCCATTAGTGGCTGGACATAGATGCACTTGCTCCATTAAATATAAGATGGCTGTCCTGAAAGTCATGAACACATTTATTGCACAGTCAAACCAAGGTAAATGCAAGAAAACTGATATTGTCAATAGTAACTGGACATACCTC
This sequence comes from Eptatretus burgeri, assembly GCF_056783735.1. Classification (NCBI taxonomy): domain Eukaryota; kingdom Metazoa; phylum Chordata; class Myxini; order Myxiniformes; family Myxinidae; genus Eptatretus; species Eptatretus burgeri. The sequence goes on from NC_140965.1 coordinate 81,972,783, forward strand.
ATTACTTTTCTCCAAAATCTCCAGAACGATCCACACATTTCTGCCAGTACTGCACGAGCTTAAAAATCCTGCTGTGATGGAAGACCATTCCAACACTTTGTAACCAACTATGCATGGCTATCTGAACTGTCTCATCGTTTTCATAGTGCTGGCATCTCATGTGATTTTTCAAGGGCCCAAACATATGGTAGTTCGAAGGAGGCAAATTCATGCTGTGCAGAGGGTGGGGAGCACTTTCCAGCCATTCTTTGAAATTTCCTCCAATGTCAGATGTGCAGTATGAAGTCTAGCATTGTCATGTTGAAAGATGACAACTTTTTTCATCAGGCATTTGCCCCGAAGTGCACGTTTCAACTGAACGTAGCGAGCCACGTTGATGGTTTCCCCTTTAGGCAGGAAATCAACCAGTATGTATCCCTTGGAATTCCTGAAGTTGGTTCCCATAACTTTGCTAGTGGGGGGTACTCTTTTGGAGATGTGGAGTGATGCCATTCCATACTTTGCTGCTTGGTTTCTGGGTTGAAATGGTGGAACCAGCTTTCATCACCAATCATGATATGTGACTACCGGTTCCGGTTTTGGAGGCGACGGTTGGTTCTCTCCAAGGGTCTCTGCCGACTTTCTCAAAGATAAGTTCTTGGACTCTGTGTCCTTCTCTCCTGACAAAGTTAAGAGCTTGCTGTCAAACCTTGACTCATATTCTACAACCGGTCCAGATGGCATCAGCCTTCATGTTCTAAAAACTCTCTCTGTTGCTCTTGCTCACATTCTCTGTTCTATTCACCCTCTCATTTTCTCAGGGTCATCTGCCATCTGCTTGGAAATCAGCAAACATTACCACTCTGCATAATAAGGTGCAAAAAATGATCCCTGCAACTACAGACCAATCAGTCTGCTCCCAATCATCAGCAAGGTCATGGAATCCATCATTGCTTCTAACATCAAATCCTTCCTCTTCTCCAATGGCTTGATTTCCAACCATAAATTTGGATTGAGACAAGGTCACTCTACCCTGGACATGCTACTTCTCCTTTTCCAACAATAGATTGAGGTCCAAAGTGCCAAACATGAGATTAGAGCCCGAGACATATGGTGAGCTTTCGATATGGTCTGGCATCCCGCACTGCTCAACAAACTCTCTTCTTATGATATCCAAGGCAATCTCCACTCATGGCTCACAGACTTCCTCTCCTGTCGCAGTCAACGCATGGCTCTTCATGGATTTTTCTCATCTCCTCTTCCCATCCAGGTTGGAGTTCCTCAAGGCAGTATTCTTGGCCCTGTGCTTTTTCTGGTTTTCATCAATGATCTCTCAGATTCCCTGGAAAATCCTCTTTATCTCTTTGATGCCACCCTCTGCCGTACCATCTCTCATCCCTCTGATTGGCAGGCAGCAGCCTCTTCACTCTATTCAGACATGGATAAAAATCACAAGCTGGTTAAACACTTGGAATGTCTTTCAATCCTGACAAATCTCACACCCTCACCATGTCTCTCAGAAAGGACCGTGTGGAACCCCCCCCCCCCCCACCCCCATCTACTTTCTCAAAAATCCTCTTGAACAAGTCCTTTCATTCAATGTTTTGGCTCTCACTATCTACCATAATCTTTCCTGGGAAACCACATCGCCAAGTTGGCTTCCAAAGCCGGTCGCCAAATGGGCATCCTACATAACCAAAATGTGTGTGTGTGTATATATATGTGTGTATATATGTGTATATATATATATATATATATATATATATATATATATATATATATATGTATATATATATATATATATATATATATATATATATATATATATATGTATATATATATATATATATATATATATATATATATATATGTGTATATATATATATATATGTATATATATATATATATGTATGTATATATATATATATATATATATACACATGTATACATACATATTTTATATATAAAAATTACATGTATATATATTATATTACATGTATATAATCTTAT
>NC_140965.1:81979771-81990989 GCF_056783735.1 Eptatretus burgeri
GGGTTTGGAGCGTTGGCAGGTTTCCTTCGGGGCTCCCTGCTGACGATCTCAAAGTTAAGTTTCTGGTCGTTATCTGTCCCATTTTAACTGTTTATTTTCTCAACAACATGTTACTGTGTTTTCCTAGATCGGTTTTGTTTCAAAAATCGTTCTATTTTGTGAGATTTCATTGAACTTGTCTGACTGGGTGCTTGAGGCCTATCCTTGAGGCTTGAGGCCTACCCTTTGTTCCCCTCGGTGTACAATCGTGTTTATTTGTTTTATCTCCCCATTATCTTCAATTTCTATTTTTTCCCACTTTCTGAACATCCCCCATCCCTCCCAACAAATCACTCCATTTCTTAGCTTAAATCAAAATAAATAATTAAAACCCCTACTTTTCTCCAATTCTTCTTCTTTTTCTTATTCTTTTTCATCTCCTCTTCTTCTTCCTCGATTTTTCCACAACACTTCCATGACCTAATCTGTTAAACTCTCTCAAACATTAATAATAATAACAAAAAAAACGATCTCTTGTAATGCTTCATCTTCCTCTTTCACACATGTGGTTCTCTTTACTGTATCATATTGCACGACTCTTCTGCTATTCAAACAGACTGCTCTCAATTCGACCTTTCCTTCATACCTTGCCTAAAAAATTCAATTGTTACAGCGTTTCTTCTCTCCATTCTCTGAATTCGCCTTTATTGTATCCCTCAAGAAATGTGTTTAATCGCATAACTGACCTAAAACTTTTTAAAACCCCAGTTTGCTATGAATGTTCGCTTTCCATCAACCATTCTTTTTTTCCAACTTCAGTGCCAACTCACTCCTCTCACCCCTCTCTCAAAACAACCATCCCACTCTTCTCCCTCCAAGCCTCCCTCTCACTTCTCTCAAAAACTCCCCCTCACCTTTCTCCCACCATTCATCCCCCTCACTAATTCTTCCCAAAGTTGCCCCCTCCCATCCACAAAGCTGCCTCCTTCCACTGCCCTCTCACCTCCATGTCTTCACTCCACCTCCTCAAATGCTCAACTGCCTTCTTCCCCTTCTCTTGTCCCCCATCTCCCCCAGCACCACAGAGCCTTTTCTCCTCCTCATTCGGCCCCCTCCCCGAGCTATTCTGCAATCCCCCACACTTTCAACAACCCTCCTTACCTCCCCCCCCTCGTCCCTTGTCCTACCCTCCCCCTGCACCCAAAGCCTCCTCCCCTACCTCTTCATTAAAAGTTTGGACTTCAAATATCCGGGGCCTTCGCTCAAACCTTTCAGATCTTTCCATACAGGTTGCCACTGACAAACCAGACATTATCTGCCGAACAGAAACTTTCCTCCCCAAGACGTGTCTGACTCCCAAGTATCTCTCCCTGGTTACTCCCTCCTCTGGTTTGACAGACCTGAGCCTCATCCTGGTGGAGGAGTTGCTTTCTTCATCAAAGATTATATTCCTCACTCTCCATGCACTGCCCTCACCTCCCCACACCCCCAGGAATACCTCTGTCTACGGCTTCCCCTCCACTCCCACCTCATGTTTATATGTGTACTGTACCGTCCACCAAACAGTGATGACTCCATCTACACCTCACTATCTGAAAACATGGACCATCTTCTATCTTCTCATCCAAACTCTCTCTTCCTCATATGTGGTGACTTCAATTGTCATCATGCTAGTTGGCTAGGTGTGGGTACCTCTCTCACCTGTCATGGCACCTCAGCAAAAGCTTTCTGCGACTCATTGGGACTGACTCAATCGGTCAACTTCCCGACCCGGATCTCAACCAATGGTACTCCATTTCTTCTGGATCTGATTTTGACAAATTTCCCTGACAATATCTGCTGCTCTTCCACCGCTCCAAACGGTTCTTTTGACCACGTCCTTGTCAAAGTGGACATCTCTCTGGCTATTATCAGAGAACCACCTCACTGCCGTCGAGTCTAGCATTTCACTCAAGCCTACTGGCAGGGTCTCCAAGCAGCCCTCAAACTTATAGACTGGTTTCCTCTCGTTACTTTCTCCAACATCAACTCATCCTGGGAATTCTTTCAAAGAAACTTGCTCTCCCTCATGCACAGATTTATCCCCTCTCGTCTTCAGTTGTCCTACCCTTCCTCCCGCACTTGGTTCACTGAAGCTTGTGGTGAGGCAGTTGTCCTGAAACAACTTGCCTTTGTCTCATGGAAAGCAAACCCAAATGAGGGAAGCAAAGGAAGCAAACCCAATCTCAGTTCCTTCCATAAAGCTTGGAACAAGTGTGTATCTACCCTCAGGAGAGCCAGAAAACAACATCTTTCTCATCTCAAGTCTGAACTCTCAAACCTCTCTCCCTCTTCAAAATCCTGGTGGCATCTAATCAAATCTGTTTCTGGTGTATGTTCCCCCTCCATCCCCTCCCTTACCTCAAATGGCCGCACTGTTGATACCGCACATGAAAAAGCTGAATGCCTAAACTCGGTGTTTGCAGCGAAATCTTGTGTCCAAAACCCATCACTTTCTCTACCCACCTTACTCAGTCGCACCCAACTATCCCTGGACTCTGTGTCCTTTTCTGCTGACAAGGTGGAGTGCTTGCTGTAAAACCTCGACTCGCATTCTGCAACCGGTCCAGACGGCATCAGCCCACGTGTCCTCAAAGCCTGCTCTTCTGCTCTTGCTCACCCTCTATCTGTTCTATTCACCCTCTCATTTGCTCAAGGTCATCTGCCATCTGCTTGGAAATCAGCAAACATCACTGCCCTGCACAAAAAGGTACAAAAACAGATCCCTGCAACTACAGACCAATCAGTCTTCTCACAATCATCATCAGCAAGGTTATGGAATCCATCATTGCTTCAGACATCAAATCCTTCCTCTTCTCCAATGGCTTCGTTTCAGACCAGGTCACTCTACCCTGGATATGCTGCTTCTGCTCTCCCAACCATGGATTGAAGCCCTCAATGCCAGACAGGAAATCCGAGCCGTATCCCTGAACATATCACGTGCTTTTGACAGTCTGTCACCCTGCCCTGCTCACCAAACTCTCTTCCCATGGTATCCAAGGCCATCTCCACTCATGGCTCGCAGACTTCCTCTCCTGTCAGTCACCGTGTGGCCATAAATGGAGTTCTTTCATCCCCCCTTCCTGTCCAGGCTGGAGTTCCTCAAGGTAGCGTTCTGGGCCCTGTTCTTTTTCTGATTTTCATCAATGATCTCTCCGACTCTCTGGAAAATCCTCTATATCTCTTTGCTGATGACTCCACCCTCTGCCGTACCATCGGTCATCCCCCAGACCGTCAAGCAGCAGCTTCTTCGCTCACTGCAGATCTGGATAAAATCACAAACTGGTCCAACACGTGGAACATGTCTTTCAATCCGGACAAATCTCACACTCTCACTATGTCTCTTCAAAAGGACTGTTTAGAACCCCCCCCCCCCCCAATCCACTTTCTCAACAATCCTCTGGAGGAAGTCCTTTCTTTCAAGCTTCTGGGTCTCACTATCTGCCATGACCTTTCCTGGGAAAGCCGCATTTCAAACCTCGCCTCCAAAGCCAGTTGCCGACTGGGAATCGTGCAAAGTCCTTCCTGGGCCCACCTGAGCTCCTGACCACTTACAAAGCTTTTGCCCGCAGCCTGATGGAGTACTGCTCTCCCCTCTGGGCTGGTGCTCCTGCCTCCCACCTTTCTCGGCTTCACGCTGTAGAAACCAAGGCATTTCGGATCATTGGCATCTCCCGCAATGAGGCTGAGTCTGGGCCTCTCACTCAATCACCGCAGCTTGGTCGGTGGTCTTTCTGTCTTCTACCATCTCCTCTCCAGCCTCGCCCCCTGCTCTCTCTGTGTTTTGTCCCCACCACATTTCCGCAGGGCGCTCAAGGTTCGCCAACAACCCCCTTCTGGGAAAACTACCAAAATCACGAGTCGCTGCTCACCTTCGCTCTTTCATTCCTCTTTTTTTCCCCCTTTGGAATAAACTCCCTCACTCTTCATTCCCATTCTTCCCTCCAGGCCTTCAAAACAACTGTTCACCACCACCTCTTAGCATCCCCCATCCAAATCCTCGATATTTTCTACCTCCGATAATCCACCCAAGCCCACCTCCTTCAAATTCCCTGCTTTCCTTCCTGAAAGTCCCTGTAATGTCCATCTTCTATTCCCCATGTTCCCCGTCCCATCCCTCTCCCTTCCACAGATCTCCTAATGTCTCTGTTCCCCACTGTTTTGTCCTTCCCACTCCCTCCCTTCTTGTCTCATGCCCCCCTTGATGTGCGTTGTGCGTTTGCTCTCATACGAGCCTCGACAAGGTATACAACAAAAAAACTGTAAATCACTCCTCAGACGGAGTAGATTTCCCTCAAGGGTGAACTGGCAAGCAATCTTAATCTTAAGTTGGCAATCTCAAGTCCCAAATAGTACCTGTTCACTGGATTGGTGACCATGAATTATTGTCCCACACCAGCATTTGCTGCAAGGATTCTGACCAACGAAGAAGTGCCAGTATTTGAATCGGAGAAAGAAATATGGAAACCAGGCTAATATAGGAAGGGTGATGCATTATGGAAAGGGGTTTGTGAGAGGGTCAAATTCTGGTGTGTGTGTGTGTGTGTGTGTGTGTGTGTGTGTGTGTGTGTGTGTGTGTGTGTGTGTGTGTGTGTGTGTGTGTGTGTGTGTGTGTGTGTGTGTGTGTGTGTGTGTGTGTGTTGTGGAAATGACCTTCAAAATATATCTTTGCTGAAATCCAGTTTTGACATGTTTATGCAAAACATTAAGCCAGTGAAATTGGCGTAACACAATTAGAAAGGAAACTACAGAGTTCACTGAATACCTTACCCCATGCAGTCGAGAAAAAAATGGACATGGGAAAATTATTTTAAACTCTTGGTTTGTGTTTCTGAGCACGACCTATATTAGCTTTGTTTGGGAACTTTGAATAACAGGCGCAATGGCATCCATACGAAGCCGAAGGGTCAAACGGAACAGGCCACAGCTGAACCGTCTGCAAACTCTTCTCAGAGAAACTGATGATATTGGAACGATCTTTGAGAAAAAGATGCACTAAACAAACGGATCTTTTGGACAAAGTTTGCTCCGTCGTTGCATTGCTCGAAGCCGCTATTTTTATCTGAATCTCGCTGGTACTCTGCGCTCAGAGTGCGGCAAATTTCATTTGTCGAGATGGCGTAAAACTTTGCCAAAGTACTACTAAACTGGAGGTTTTTGAAAGTGCAAACAAGGCAATTTGTGTTCTCAAATGTTCAAATATGTAATTCAATTGAAATAAAATAAAAGTTTGAAAGGCTATGGAAAAAATAAAAACATTGAATCTCAAGTTTACCGCCGCTGATGCACCATATTTTACACCACATTATTTAACAGGTTAAATTTGTTTTTTGTGCTTGTTTGTATCCTTTATGATGTCCCTAAAAACAGTTTGTTTTCTGTTTGGAATGATTTACAATTTTGTTTTACTGTCAAACTGCAAGAAGGACTGAAGCAATTGCTACAGGGACTTGGACATGTTTACCACACATATTGTGCACATTTCCTGCTCGAGACGAGAGTCCGTACAATTTGCCAAATTCAAAGTACTGCTAAACTGCAGGTTCGTGTTCTGTTTCTTGTTCCAATGCTGAAAATATAAAATTCAATTGAAATGACGTATTTCCTCGATCATCGACTTGGTCAGAAAGGCAGACGGAGTAGTGAACCAATTGCTTCACCCTGCTATGTGTTCCTTGTATGGAGAAATAATGGATTACATAGATGGAACTGTGTGCCAATGACTATGATTGCCTCCATTATTTTAAATGCCGTTGTCTCTTTGCAGATGTTATCACTGACTATCGGGTGAGTTTCTGGTTATGACAACGAGCACAGATAGCGAGTCACGAGCAAACCTTTGGCCTAGAACTTCTAAAGTACTGCAAAACACAACTACTACCTTCTCAACCAACTTTCAGAATTGGACAACTGCAGCCACATGAAAAATAGCCATTGTATAGATTGTATGAATAGGGACAATTGTAATTTGTATCATGTGCTTCCCCCACCCAGCACTGGCAGATTCCCCTCGGACGGAAGTTCAATTCACTCAAGCTGTGGTTCGTTCTGCGTCTGTTTGGAATGAAGAAGATGCAGGAGCTCATTCGCTCGGTGAGTGAGGGGTGAGATTGTGAATATAATTTTATAATACCTGCAGGGTGTTTAGTTTGGTTGAACACAAATCAGGTAAACATACATAAACCAAGACATGCGCAGGATGTAAACATAAAACATGTGCAGTAGGTTGACATTTTGTCCAAGAGGCCAGCCCAGCCTCGATTGCGAGGTGGTGAGAGGTTTGCAGCAGTGGTTGCTGTATCATTGGATCTTGATCTTCAAGGGGGTCCAATTGTGATCCTCAGCATCAAATACAACCCTTTTGCAAAACTCTCATGATAATGAGTCTGACAGGATGGTGCAGAGAGAGGACACTTACCTTCACACTGTTTAGCCATGGTTTGACTTGCTACCCACCAGAATAAGGTATTGTGTCTCCCAAGGAGAGTGATGCATCGCAAAGTGCACTGTCCCTCTGATGTACGTAAGGCTGGGTCACTGCTTACTGCCTGCCAGCATTATCTGATGGATGTTAGTGATCCCATGGTGTCTTTCATGAAGAGTAGACAAGTTATCACCAGCATCCTGAATAAAAGTTATAATTTTTTTTTTTTGCCAAAATCATTTCCAATCGAAAGTCGGCCAACTTGTGAAAGACTTGGGCCAAAACAACATTACCCAGACACCCCGAAAAGAATGTGGGAATAATTGTGGCTGCTGAAGAAATTTTAACAGATCATAATAATGAATGTTGGGACTGACAAGATGGCCCATACACTCACCTCTAAGCTATCTAGCCTGGGTTTGAATCCCGAACCAGCTATAAGCTGTCATCCTGGTGTTTCACAAGCAGGGCGATTCATCAGTGTGTGTGCGCCGCTGTCCCTCGGATGGATTTTAAATGGGTATCCCATCTGCCAGTATTCGTTGGTGGACATTAGCGATCCCACGATGTGCTTTGTGAAGAGTAGGTGAGCTATTGCTTGTACCATGAACAAATTACAAATTCCTGCCCTAACTTTAAGAGTGCGTTGCATCAGCGGCATGACTGCACCCTCAGCCAATGATGCTACCCTGCAGCTTTGGGATTCTGTCAATACATTATCACCGGGAGCCATCCATGTAACAGTTCAGCGTTTTTATTCCATCGATATACCGCTTTTCAAGCAAAGATCTTGTGCTTCAGCCATCCTCAGTCACAAAGTGCATGATTTTGTTTTTCACTGTGTCGTGCACAACTTCACTTTTGGACAATTTTTGTGAAACATCCCAACCATAGATGTTATGGTTCAGAGTAAATCTGCATTAAAGTTGAAGTGAAATGGGATCTGCATACCCTGGGAGAGTACATGTGTGGCAGTGTTTCCTTTCCATACAATATTCAATAGCACAGTGCTGCTGTTTGTAGTTGAAGATTAAGTGCACACATGTAGTTCTCATGAGACCTTCCCTGGCTGGACCACTTGATTAATCTGCCACCTAGTGTTTTGAACTTTTGGACTAATGAAGTGTACTGACAATCAATCACATGTACCACTCTTAAAGAGTTCGTGCTGCTGCTGCAATTCCTGCGAAAAGGTGACGCTGGGTGGTGTGCTGGTGCCTTCACACGAGTTAGTCATCTGTCAGTGCAGGGATTTGTAATTTGTTCAGTATGTCAACGATGACCCCCATACCCTTCACAAAAGACACCATGGAATCTTAATGTCCAACAACGACTAGTGCTGGCAGACTCAAAGATGCCCAATTTAACGTCCATCAGGTCGGTGGTTCACAATGAAGACATGACACATTGATGACTCATCCTGCAGGAAAAACACGAGGGTGAGTTTATAGCTCGGTTGTGATTCAAACCCAGGCTATACAGCTCGAAGTTGAGTGCACTTACCTCTCGGCTGTCCTGTTAGCCCTGAAATGTTCCAACAAAAAGTTGGCCTAGAAACACAACATAAAATATCAATACCTCAGACATGGAGTGCATTAACCTACCTGCCCTCTCATGAGAATAATAAAAGGTCAAATGATATTTGTGTCAAATCCAAAAAGAAATAGCAGAATTGGGAATTACCTGAACAAGAAGAAGAAAAACAGAACATGGGGGTTCTAGGAGAGAGCTCAGACCGATTCGAAAATTATTATTCTCTGCTTCAGTTTCTCACGTAGTTTTATTTTTAAGGTGATAGGTCAGTGGGTGTGTTTACTTTTGTATATACCACCTCATTTACCTTTATATTTACTTTAAGTACCAGCATATTTACCTTTCTATTTACCACCATGTTTATATTGCTTACTTGAAGTGCCATATTTACCTTTATCTAACACCATGTTTACCTTTGCCTACACCATCATGTTTATTTTTATAATATGGAATAGGCAAAGCCTAGAAGCGAACATAGAATTCTTCTTGCATTTGCTTCTTAAATATATCAAATTAAAGTCTTTTTGCTATGAAAAAATAAATATTACCTTAACATTACCTTCACAACAACTACACCGCCTAGAACAGGATCTCATCTGCAAAAATAAATATTACCTCAACATTACCTTCACAACAACTACACTGCCTAGAACAGGATCTCATCTGAAGAAAAAAAAAAATTCCTCAACATTACCTTCACAACGACAACTACACCGCCTAGAACAGGATCTCATCTAAAAAATAAATATTACCTCAACATTATACCTCAACATTACCTTCACAACAACAACTGCACCACCTAGAACAGGATCACATCTAAAAAAAATAAATTCCTCAACATTACCTTCACAACGACAACTACACCGCCTAGAACAGGATCTCATCTAAAAAAATAAATACCAGAAGCGAACGTAGAATTCTTCTTGCATTCGCTTCTGACTTTACCTATAACTTGTTCACAACTGTATATGCAATTTCCGGTTACTTCGGCCTGGATTTGGGATCAGCGATCAAATAACGTAAATCACGATTAAAAATTATTTTTTGATGATGCGGGAGATATCTTTATTAAAATCAGTAGAGGAAATATACACCATGTCTGATATTTGGGTCTTTCATGTCTCCGACGATGCCTTTATCTCCCGGCATGCATCATTCCCCATGACAAAAACCAGAAGCAAAAAAAAAAACGGAAGCAAAAGTGTCATAGCCAATGACACAGATTCCAAATTGCCAGGGTATTGTGTTGTTGTTGTTTCCTATTCTCATGTGCATGCGTTAAGTAATATTCACAAGATAGAAATAAAACCCAATCGTGTTTATACACCACACAGCGTTTAAAAAAAAAAACTGAAGCAAAAGGGTCATAGCCGACGACACGGATTCCAAATTGCCTGGGTATTGTGTTGTTGTTGTTTCCTATTCTCTCATGTGCATGCGTTAAGTAATATTCACAAGATAGAAATAAAACCCAATGGTGTTTATACACCACACAGCGTTTAAAAAAAAAACCGGAAGCAAAAGGGTCATAGCCGACGACACGGATTCCAAATTGCCTGGGTATTGTGTTGTTGTTGTTTCCTATTCTCTCATGTGCATGCGTTAAGTAATATTCACAAGATAGAAATAAAACCCAATCGTGTTTATACACCACACAGCGTTTAAAAAAAAAATCGGAAGCAAAAGGGTCATAGCCAACGACACGGATTCCAAATTTCCAGGGGTATTGTGTTGTTGTTGTTGTTGTTGTTGTTGTTGTTTCCTATTCTCATGTGCACGTGTTAAGTATGAAGCTCACTGCGTTCGCTATAACACCATGTTTCCTCATGTGTATACCACCATGTTTATCTTTTTATAACACCATGCTTACTTCTGTGTATACCACCATGTTTACTTGTGTATATAACACCATGTTTATCTTTATATAACACCATGTTTATCTTTATATAACACCATGCTTACTTATGTGTATACCACCATGTTTACTTATGTATATACCACCATGTTTATCTTTATTTAACACCATGTTTCGTGATGTATATGCCACCATGTTTATCTTTTATATACCACCATGTTTCCTTATGTGTTTTGTATATACTACCATGTTTATCTTTATACACCACCATGTTTCCTTATGTTTCTACCACCATGTTTATCTTTATATAACACCATGTTTATTTATGTATGTACCACCATGTTTATCTTCATATACCACCATGTTTATCTTTATATATCACCATGTTTATCTTGATATAACACCATGTTTATTTTAATGTTTAACACCATGTTTACTTATGTATATACCACCATGTTTACCTTAGATTATACCACCATGTTTACCTTTATAGACCACCATGTTTACCTTTGTATATACCACCATGTTTACCTTTGTATATACCACCATGTTCACCTTTGTATACACCACCATGTTTACCTTTGTATATACCACCATGTTTACCTTTGATTATACCACCATGTTTACCTTTATATACCACCATGTTTACCTTTGTATATACCACCATGTTTACCTTTGTATATACCACCATGTTCACCTTTGTATACACCACCATGTTTACCTTTGTATACACCACCATGTTTACCTTTGTATATACCACCATGTTTACCTTTGTATATACCACCATGTTTACCTTTGTATACACCACCATGTTTATCTTTGTATATACCACCATGTTTACCTTTGTATATACCACCATGTTTACCTTTTTATACACCACCATGTTTACCTTTGTATATACCACCATGTTTACCTTTGTATATACCACCATGTTTACCTTTGTATATACCACCATGTTTACCTTTGTATATACCACCATGTTTACCTTTGTATATACCACCATGTTTACCTTTGTATATACCACCATGTTTACCTTTGTATACACCACCATGTTTATCTTTGTATATACCACCATGTTTACCTTTTTATACACCACCATGTTTACCTTTGTATACACCACCATGTTTACCTTTGTATATACCACCATGTTTACCTTTGTATATACCACCATGTTTACCTTTGTATATACCACCATGTTCACCTTTGTATACACCACCATGTTCACCTTTGTATATACCACCATGTTTACCTTTGTATACACCACCATGTTCACCTTTGTATATACCACCATGTTTACCTTTGTATATACCACCATGTTCACTTTTGTATAAATCACCATGTTTACCTTTGTATATACCACCATGTTTACCTTTGTATATACCACCATG
>NC_140965.1:81991489-82008989 GCF_056783735.1 Eptatretus burgeri
TTGAGCATCTATGACAGATATATTGGCAGAGAGATATATTCCAAGACATTACATATTCCGAGCATTTATATATTATTCTAAGACATATATTCAAGACAAGATATATATTCTGCATTATCTATCTACAGATATATTCCAAGACAGGTACATATTCAAGAGATAGCTATAGAGAGAGCGAGATAGAGAGAGCGAGATATAGAGATAGAGATATAGAGATAGCGAGATATAGAGAGAGCGAGATAGAGAGAGCGAGATAGAGAGAGCGAGATAGAGAGAGCAAGATATAGAGATAGAGATAGAGATAGAGAGATAGAGATAGAGAGAGCGAGATAGAGAGAGCGAGATAGAGAGATAGAGATAGAGATAGAGAGATAGAGAGAGCCAGATATAGAGATAGAGATAGAGAGCGCGAGAGAGAGAGCGAGATAGAGAGAGCGAGATAGAGAGAGCGAGATAGAGAGAGCGAGATATAGAGATAGAGATAGAGAGATAGAGAGAGCGAGATAGAGAGAGCGAGATAGAGAGAGCGAGAGATAGAGATAGAGATAGCGAGATAGAGATAGAGAGATAGAGAGAGCGAGATAGAGAGAGCGAGAGATAGAGATAGAGATAGCGAGATAGAGAGAGCGAGATAGAGAGAGCGAGATAGAGAGAGCGAGATAGAGAGAGCGAGATAGAGAGAGCGAGATAGAGAGAGCGAGATAGAGAGAGCGAGATATAGAGAGCGAGATATAGAGATAGAGATAGAGAGATAGAGAGAGCGAGATAGCGAGATAGAGATAGAGAGATAGAGAGAGCGAGATAGAGATAGAGAGATAGAGATAGAGAGATAGAGATAGAGAGATAGAGATAGAGAGATAGAGAGAGCGAGATAGAGAGAGCGAGATAGAGAGAGCGAGATATAGAGATAGAGATAGAGAGAGAGATAGAGATAGAGAAATAGAGAGAGCGAGATAGAGAGAGCGAGATAGAGATAGAGCGAGATAGAGAGAGCGAGATAGAGAGAGCGAGATAGAGAGAGCGAGATAGAGAGAGCGAGAGCGAGATAGAGAGAGCGAGATAGAGAGAGCGAGAGCGAGATAGAGAGAGCGAGAGCGAGATAGAGAGAGCGAGAGCGAGATAGAGAGAGCGAGAGCGAGATAGAGATAGAGCGAGATAGAGAGAGCGAGATAGAGAGAGCGAGAATAGAGAGCGAGATAGAGATAGAGAGAGCGAGATAGAGAGAGCGAGATAGAGATAGAGAGATAGAGAGAGCGAGATATAGAGATAGAGATAGAGATAGAGATAGATATAGAGATAGAGATAGAGAGATAGAGAGAGCGAGATAGAGAGAGTGAGATAGAGAGAGCGAGATAGAGATAGAGATAGAGAGATAGAGAGAGCGAGATAGAGAGATAGAGAGAGCGAGATAGAGAGAGCGAGATAGAGAGAGCGAGATAGAGAGAGCGAGATATAGAGATAGAGATAGAGATAGAGATAGAGAGAGTGAGATATAGAGATAGAGATAGAGATAGAGAGATAGAGAGAGCGAGATAGAGAGAGCGAGATATAGAGATAGAGAGAGCGAGATAGAGAGAGCGAGATAGAGAGAGCGAGATATAGAGATAGAGAGAGCGAGATAGAGAGAGCGAGATAGAGAGAGCGAGATAGAGAGAGCGAGATAGAGAGAGCGAGATAGAGAGAGCGAGATAGAGAGAGATAGAGATAGAGATAGAGAGATAGAGAGAGCGAGATAGAGAGAGCGAGAGCGAGACAGAGAGAGCGAGATAGAGAGATAGAGATAGCGAGATAGAGAGAGCGAGATAGAGAGAGCGAGATAGAGATAGAGATAGAGATAGAGAGAGCGAGATAGAGAGAGCGAGATATAGAGATAGAGATAGAGAGATAGAGAGAGCCAGATATAGAGATAGAGATAGAGAGATAGAGATAGAGATAGAGATAGAGATAGAGATATAGAGAGAGCGAGATATAGAGATAGAGATAGAGATAGAGATAGAGATAGAGAGATAGAGAGAGCCAGATATAGAGATAGAGATAGAGAGATAGAGATAGAGATAGAGATAGAGATATAGAGAGATAGAGAGATAGAGAGAGATAGAGAGAGATAGAGAGAGATAGAGAGAGATAGAGATAGAGAGAGCGAGAGATAGAGATAGAGATAGCGAGATAGAGATAGAGAGATAGAGAGAGCGAGATATAGAGATAGAGATAGAGAGAGCGAGATAGAGAGAGCGAGATATAGAGATAGAGATAGAGAGAGCGAGATAGAGATAGAGAGAGCGAGATAGAGATAGAGATAGAGAGAGATAGAGATAGAGATAGAGATAGAGAGATAGAGAGAGCGAGATAGAGAGAGCGAGATAGAGAGAGCGAGATAGAGAGAGCGAGATAGAGAGAGCGAGATAGAGAGAGCGAGATATAGAGATAGAGATAGAGATAGAGATAGAGAGATAGAGAGAGCGAGATAGAGAGAGCGAGATAGAGAGCGAGATAGAGAGCGAGATAGAGAGAGCGAGATAGAGAGAGCGAGATAGAGAGAGCGAGATATAGAGATAGAGATAGAGATAGAGAGATAGAGAGAGCGAGATAGAGAGAGCGAGATAGAGAGAGCGAGATAGAGAGAGCGAGATAGAGAGAGCGAGATAGAGAGAGCGAGATAGAGAGAGCGAGATAGAGAGAGCGAGATAGAGATAGAGATAGAGATAGAGAGATAGAGAGAGCGAGATAGAGAGAGCGAGATAGAGAGAGCGAGATAGAGAGAGCGAGATAGAGATAGAGAGAGCGAGATAGAGATAGAGAGATAGAGAGAGCGAGATAGAGAGAGGGAGATATAGAGAGATAGAGAGATAGAGAGAGCGAGATAGAGAGAGCGAGATAGAGAGAGCGAGATAGAGAGAGATAGAGAGAGATAGAGAGAGAGAGAGAGAGATAGAGAGAGCTAGAGAGAGCTAGCGATAGAGAGAGCTAGAGATAGATAGAGATAGAGAGAGCGAGATAGAGAGAGCGAGATATAGAGATAGAGATAGAGATAGAGAGAGCGAGATAGAGAGAGCGAGATATAGAGATAGAGATAGAGAGATAGAGAGAGCCAGATATAGAGATAGAGATAGAGATAGAGATAGAGATATAGAGAGAGAGAGATATAGAGATAGAGAGAGCGAGATATAGAGATAGAGATAGAGATAGAGAGATAGAGAGAGCGAGATAGAGAGAGCGAGATCGAGAGAGCGAGATCGAGAGAGAGCGAGATATAGAGAGCGAGATATAAAGATAGAGATAGAGAGAGCGAGATAGAGAGAGCGAGATAGAGAGCGAGATAGAGAGAGCGAGATAGAGAGAGCGAGATAGAGAGAGCGAGATATAGAGATAGAGAGATAGAGAGAGCGAGATAGAGAGAGCGAGATAGAGAGAGCGAGATAGAGAGAGCGAGATAGAGAGAGCGAGATAGAGAGAGCGAGATAGAGAGAGCGAGATATAGAGATAGAGATAGAGATAGAGAGATAGAGAGAGCGAGATAGAGAGAGCGAGATAGAGAGAGCGAGATAGAGAGAGCGAGATAGAGAGAGCGAGATAGAGAGAGCGAGATAGAGAGAGCGAGAGAGAGAGAGCGAGATATAGAGATAGAGATATAGAGAGAGCGAGATAGAGAGAGCGAGATAGAGAGAGCGAGATAGAGAGAGCGAGATAGAGAGAGCGAGATAGAGAGAGCGAGATAGAGAGAGCGAGATAGAGAGAGCGAGCGAGATAGAGAGAGCGAGATAGAGAGATAGAGATAGAGAGATAGAGAGAGCGAGATAGAGAGAGCGAGATAGAGAGAGCGAGATAGAGAGAGCGAGATAGAGAGAGCGAGATAGAGAGAGCGAGATAGAGAGAGCGAGATAGAGAGAGCGAGATAGAGAGAGCGAGATAGAGAGAGCGAGATAGAGAGAGCGAGATAGAGATAGAGATATAGAGATAGAGATATAGAGAGAGTGAGATAGAGAGAGAGAGATAGAGAGAGCGAGATAGAGATAGAGAGAGAGATAGAGATAGAGAGATAGAGAGAGCGAGATAGAGAGAGCGAGATAGAGAGAGCGAGATAGAGAGAGCGAGATAGAGAGAGCGAGATAGAGAGAGCGAGATAGAGAGAGCGAGATAGAGAGAGCGAGATATAGAGATAGAGATAGAGATAGAGAGATAGAGAGAGCGAGATAGAGAGCGAGATAGAGATAGAGATAGAGATAGAGATAGAGAGATATAGAGAGCGAGATAGAGAGAGCGAGATAGAGATAGAGAGATAGAGAGAGCGAGATAGAGAGAGCGAGATAGAGAGAGCGAGATAGAGAGAGCGAGATAGAGAGAGCGAGATAGAGAGAGCGAGATAGAGAGAGCGAGATAGAGAGATCGAGATAGAGATAGAGATAGAGATAGAGATAGAGATAGAGAGATAGAGAGAGCCAGATATAGAGATAGAGATAGAGATAGAGAGAGCGAGATAGAGAGAGCGAGATAGAGAGAGCGAGATAGAGAGAGCGAGATATAGAGATAGAGATAGAGAAAGAGATAGAGATAGAGATAGAGAGAGCGAGATATAGAGATAGAGATAGAGATAGAGATAGAGAGATAGAGAGAGCGAGATAGAGAGAGCGAGATAGAGAGAGCGAGATAGAGAGAGCGAGATAGAGAGAGCGAGATAGAGAGAGCGAGATACAGAGATAGAGATAGAGATAGAGAGATAGAGAGAGCGAGATATAGAGATAGAGATAGAGATAGAGAGAGCCAGATATAGAGATAGAGATAGAGATAGAGAGAGATAGAGAGAGCGAGATAGAGAGAGCGAGATAGAGATAGAGATAGAGAGATAGAGAGAGCGAGATAGAGAGATAGAGAGAGCGAGATAGAGAGAGCGAGATAGAGAGAGCGAGATAGAGAGAGCGAGATAGAGAGAGCGAGATAGAGAGAGCGAGATAGAGAGAGCGAGATAGAGAGAGCGAGATAGAGAGAGCGAGATAGAGAGAGCGAGATAGAGAGAGCGAGATAGAGAGATAGAGAGAGAGAGCGAGATAGAGAGAGCGAGATAGAGAGAGCGAGATAGAGAGAGCGAGATAGAGAGAGCGAGATAGAGAGAGCGAGATAGAGAGAGCGAGATAGAGAGAGCGAGATAGAGAGAGCGAGATATAGAGATAGAGATAGAGATAGAGATAGAGAGATAGAGAGAGCGAGATAGAGAGAGCGAGATAGAGAGAGCGAGATAGAGAGAGCGAGATATAGAGATAGCGAGATAGAGAGAGCGAGATAGAGAGAGCGAGATATAGAGATAGAGAGAGCGAGATAGAGAGAGCGAGATAGAGAGAGCGAGATATAGAGATAGAGATAGAGAGAGCGAGATAGAGAGAGCGAGATAGAGAGAGCGAGATAGAGAGAGCGAGATAGAGAGAGCGAGATAGAGAGAGCGAGATAGAGATAGAGATAGAGAGAGCGAGATAGAGAGAGCGAGATAGAGAGAGCGAGATAGAGAGAGCGAGATAGAGAGAGCGAGATATAGAGATAGAGAGAGCGAGATAGAGAGAGCGAGATATAGAGATAGAGATAGAGAGAGCGAGATAGAGAGAGCGAGATAGAGAGAGCGAGATATAGAGATAGAGATAGAGATAGAGATAGAGAGATAGAGAGAGCGAGATAGAGAGAGCGAGATATAGAGATAGAGATAGAGATAGAGATAGAGAGATAGAGAGAGCGAGATAGAGAGAGCGAGATAGAGAGAGCGAGATAGAGAGAGCGAGATAGAGAGAGCGAGATAGAGAGAGCGAGATATAGAGATAGAGATAGAGATAGAGATAGAGATAGAGAGATAGAGAGAGATAGAGATAGAGATAGAGATAGAGAGAGCGAGATAGAGAGAGCGAGATATAGAGATAGATAGAGATAGAGATAGATAGATAGATAGAGATAGAGATAGAGATAGAGAGAGAGATAGAGAGAGATAGAGATAGAGATAGAGAGAGCGAGATAGAGAGAGCGAGATATAGAGATAGAGATAGAGAGAGCGAGATAGAGAGAGCGAGATATAGAGATAGAGATAGAGATAGAGATAGAGATAGAGAGATAGAGAGAGCCAGATATAGAGATAGAGATAGAGATAGAGATAGAGAGATATAGAGATAGAGAGATAGAGATAGAGATAGAGAGATAGAGAGATAGAGAGATAGAGAGAGATAGAGAGAGATAGAGATATAGAGATAGAGATATAGAGATAGAGAGAGCGAGATAGAGAGAGCGAGATAGAGAGAGCGAGATAGAGAGAGCGAGATAGAGAGAGCGAGATAGAGAGAGCGAGATAGAGAGAGCGAGATAGAGAGAGCGAGATAGAGAGAGCGAGATAGAGAGAGCGAGATAGAGAGAGCGAGATAGAGAGATAGAGATAGAGAGATAGAGAGAGCGAGATAGAGAGAGCGAGATAGAGAGAGCGAGATAGAGAGAGCGAGATAGAGAGAGCGAGATAGAGAGAGCGAGATATAGAGATAGAGAGAGCGAGATAGAGAGAGCGAGATAGAGAGAGCGAGATAGAGAGAGCGAGATAGAGAGAGCGAGATAGAGAGAGCGAGATAGAGAGAGCGAGATAGAGAGAGCGAGATAGAGAGAGCGAGATAGAGAGAGCGAGATAGAGAGAGCGAGATAGAGAGAGCGAGATAGAGAGAGCGAGATATAGAGATAGAGATAGAGATAGAGAGAGCGAGATATAGAGATAGAGAGAGCGAGATAGAGAGAGCGAGATAGAGAGAGCGAGATAGAGAGAGCGAGATATAGAGATAGAGATAGAGATAGAGAGATAGAGAGAGCGAGATAGAGAGAGCGAGATATAGAGATAGAGATAGAGAGAGCGAGATAGAGAGAGCGAGATAGAGAGAGCGAGATAGAGAGAGCGAGATAGAGAGAGCGAGATAGAGAGAGCGAGATAGAGAGAGCGAGATAGAGAGAGCGAGATAGAGAGAGCGAGATAGAGAGAGCGAGATAGAGAGAGCGAGATAGAGAGAGCGAGATAGAGAGAGCGAGATAGAGAGAGCGAGATATAGAGATAGAGAGATAGAGAGAGCGAGATAGAGAGAGCGAGATATAGAGATAGAGAGATAGAGAGAGCGAGATAGAGAGAGCGAGATAGAGAGAGCGAGATAGAGAGAGCGAGATAGAGAGAGCGAGATAGAGAGAGCGAGATAGAGAGAGCGAGATAGAGAGAGCGAGATAGAGAGAGCGAGATAGAGATAGAGAGATAGAGAGAGCGAGATAGAGAGAGCGAGATAGAGAGAGCGAGATAGAGAGAGCGAGATAGAGAGAGCGAGATAGAGAGAGCGAGATAGAGAGAGCGAGATAGAGAGAGCGAGATAGAGAGAGCGAGATAGAGAGAGCGAGATAGAGAGAGCGAGATAGAGAGAGCGAGATAGAGAGAGCGAGATAGAGAGAGCGAGATATAGAGATAGAGATATAGAGATAGAGAGATAGAGAGAGCGAGATAGAGAGAGCGAGATAGAGAGAGCGAGATAGAGAGAGCGAGATAGAGATAGAGATAGAGATAGAGAGATAGAGAGAGCGAGATAGAGAGAGCGAGATAGAGAGAGCGAGATAGAGAGAGCGAGATAGAGATAGAGATAGAGAGATAGAGAGAGCGAGATAGAGAGAGACGAGATAGAGAGATAGAGAGATAGAGAGAGCGAGATATAGAGATAGAGATAGAGAGATAGAGAGAGCGAGATAGAGAGAGCGAGATAGAGAGAGCGAGATAGAGAGAGCGAGATAGAGAGAGCGAGATATAGAGATAGAGATAGAGAGATAGAGAGAGCGAGATAGAGATAGAGAGATAGAGAGAGCGAGATAGAGAGAGCGAGATAGAGAGAGCGAGATATAGAGATAGAGATAGAGATAGAGAGATAGAGAGAGCAAGATAGAGAGAGCGAGATATAGAGATAGAGATAGAGATAGAGATAGAGATAGAGATAGAGAGATAGAGAGAGCCAGATATAGAGATAGAGATAGAGATAGAGATAGAGATAGAGAGAGCGAGATAGAGAGAGCGAGATATAGAGATAGAGATAGAGATAGAGAGATAGAGAGAGCGAGATAGAGAGAGCGAGATATAGAGATAGAGATAGAGATAGAGAGATAGAGAGAGCGAGATAGAGAGAGCGAGATAGAGAGAGCGAGATAGAGAGAGCGAGATATAGAGATAGAGATAGAGATAGAGAGATAGAGAGAGCGAGATAGAGAGAGCGAGATAGAGAGAGCGAGATAGAGAGAGCGAGATATAGAGATAGAGATAGAGAGATAGAGAGATAGAGAGAGCGAGATAGAGAGAGCGAGATATAGAGATAGAGATAGAGAGAGCGAGATAGAGAGAGCGAGATATAGAGATAGAGATAGAGATAGAGATAGAGAGATAGAGAGAGCGAGATAGAGAGAGCGAGATAGAGAGAGCGAGAGATAGAGATAGAGATAGCGAGATAGAGAGAGCGAGATAGAGAGAGCGAGATAGAGAGAGCGAGATAGAGAGAGCGAGATAGAGAGAGCGAGATAGAGATAGAGAGAGAGCGAGATAGAGAGAGAGCGAGATAGAGAGAGAGCGAGATAGAGAGAGAGCGAGATAGAGAGAGAGCGAGTAGAGATAGAGATAGAGAGATAGAGAGATAGAGATAGAGATAGAGAGATAGAGAGCGAGATAGAGAGAGCAGAGATAGAGATAGAGATAGATAGAGATAGAGATAGAGCGAGATAGAGAGAGCGAGATAGAGATAGAGATATAGAGATAGAGATAGAGAGATAGAGAGAGCGAGATAGAGAGAGCGAGATATAGAGATAGAGATAGAGAGAGAGCCAGATATAGAGATAGAGATAGAGATAGAGATAGAGAGATAGAGATAGAGATAGAGATAGAGAGATAGAGAGATAGAGATAGAGATAGAGAGAGATAGAGAGAGATAGAGAGAGATAGAGAGAGATAGAGAGAGCTAGAGATAGAGAGAGCTAGAGATAGATAGAGATAGAGAGAGCGAGATAGAGAGAGCGAGATAGAGAGAGCGAGATAGAGAGAGCGAGATAGAGAGAGCGAGATAGAGAGAGCGAGATAGAGAGAGCGAGATAGAGAGAGCGAGATAGAGAGAGCGAGATAGAGAGAGCGAGATAGAGAGAGCGAGATAGAGAGAGCGAGATAGAGAGAGCGAGATAGAGAGAGCGAGATAGAGATAGAGATAGAGATAGAGAGAGCGAGATAGAGATAGAGATAGAGATAGAGATAGAGAGAGCGAGATAGAGAGAGCGAGATAGAGAGAGCGAGATAGAGAGATAGAGATAGAGAGAGCGAGATAGAGAGAGCGAGATAGAGAGAGCGAGATAGAGAGAGCGAGATAGAGAGAGCGAGATAGAGAGAGCGAGATAGAGAGAGCGAGATAGAGAGAGCGAGATAGAGAGAGCGAGATAGAGAGAGCGAGATAGAGAGAGCGAGATAGAGAGAGCGAGATAGAGAGAGCGAGATAGAGAGAGCGAGATAGAGAGAGCGAGATAGAGAGAGCGAGATAGAGAGATAGAGATAGAGAGATAGAGAGAGCGAGATAGAGAGAGCGAGATAGAGAGAGCGAGATAGAGAGAGCGAGATAGAGAGAGCGAGATAGAGAGAGCGAGATAGAGAGCGAGATAGAGAGCGAGATAGAGATAGAGATAGAGATAGAGATAGAGAGAGCGAGATAGAGAGAGCGAGATAGAGAGCGAGATAGAGAGAGCGAGATAGAGAGAGCGAGATAGAGAGAGCGAGATAGAGAGAGCGAGATAGAGAGAGCGAGATAGAGAGAGCGAGATAGAGAGAGAGCGAGATAGAGATAGAGATAGAGAGATAGAGAGAGCGAGATAGAGAGAGCGAGATCTGGAGATGGAGATAGAGATAGAGAGATAGAGAGAGCGAGATAGAGAGAGCGAGATAGAGAGAGCGAGATATAGAGAGAGCGAGATAGAGAGAGCGAGATAGAGAGAGCGAGATAGAGAGAGCGAGATAGAGAGATAGAGATAGAGAGATAGAGAGAGCGAGATAGAGAGAGCGAGATAGAGAGAGCGAGATAGAGAGAGCGAGATAGAGAGAGCGAGATAGAGAGAGCGAGATAGAGAGAGCGAGATAGAGAGAGCGAGATAGAGAGAGCGAGATAGAGAGAGCGAGATAGAGAGAGCGAGATAGAGAGAGCGAGATAGAGAGAGCGAGATAGAGAGAGCGAGATAGAGAGAGCGAGATATAGAGATAGAGATAGAGATAGAGAGATAGAGAGAGCGAGATAGAGAGAGCGAGATAGAGAGAGCGAGATAGAGAGAGCGAGATAGAGAGAGCGAGATAGAGAGAGCGAGATATAGAGATAGAGATAGAGAGAGCGAGATAGAGAGAGCGAGATAGAGAGAGCGAGATAGAGAGAGCGAGATAGAGAGAGCGAGATAGAGAGCGAGATAGAGAGAGCGAGATAGAGAGAGCGAGATAGAGATAGAGATAGAGAGATAGAGAGAGCGAGATAGAGAGAGCGAGATAGAGAGAGCGAGATAGAGAGAGCGAGATAGAGATAGAGATAGAGAGATAGAGAGAGCGAGATAGAGAGAGCGAGATAGAGAGAGCGAGATAGAGAGAGCGAGATAGAGAGAGCGAGATAGAGAGAGCGAGATAGAGAGAGCGAGATAGAGAGAGCGAGATAGAGAGAGCGAGATAGAGAGAGCGAGATATAGAGATAGAGATAGAGATAGAGATAGAGATAGAGATAGAGAGAGCGAGATAGAGAGAGCGAGATAGAGAGAGCGAGATAGAGAGAGCGAGATAGAGAGAGCGAGATAGAGAGAGCGAGATAGAGATAGAGATAGAGAGATAGAGAGAGCGAGATAGAGAGAGCGAGATAGAGAGAGCGAGATAGAGAGAGCGAGATATAGAGATAGAGATAGAGATAGAGAGATAGAGAGAGCGAGATAGAGAGAGCGAGATATAGAGATAGAGATAGAGATAGAGATAGAGAGATAGAGAGAGCGAGATATAGAGAGAGCGAGATAGAGAGAGCGAGATAGAGAGAGCGAGATAGAGAGAGCGAGATAGAGAGAGCGAGATAGAGAGAGCGAGATAGAGAGAGCGAGATAGAGAGAGCGAGATAGAGAGAGCGAGATAGAGAGAGCGAGATATAGAGATAGAGATAGAGATAGAGATAGAGATAGAGAGATAGAGATAGAGATAGAGAGATAGAGAGAGCGAGATAGAGAGAGCGAGATAGAGAGAGCGAGATAGAGAGAGCGAGATATAGAGATAGAGATAGAGATAGAGAGATAGAGATAGAGAGAGCGAGATAGAGAGAGCGAGATATAGAGATAGAGATATAGAGATAGAGAGATAGAGAGAGCGAGATAGAGAGAGCGAGATATAGAGATAGAGATAGAGATAGAGAGAGCGAGATAGAGAGAGCGAGATAGAGAGAGCGAGATAGAGAGAGAGAGAGAGAGATAGAGAGAGATAGAGAGAGATAGAGAGAGATAGAGAGAGAGCTAGAGAGAGCTAGAGATAGAGAGAGCTAGAGATAGATAGAGATAGAGATAGAGAGAGATAGAGAGAGCGAGATAGAGAGAGCGAGATAGAGAGAGCGAGATAGAGAGAGCGAGATAGAGAGAGCGAGATAGAGAGAGCGAGATAGAGAGAGATAGAGAGAGATAGAGAGAGATAGAGAGAGAGATAGAGATAGAGAGAGCGAGATAGAGAGAGCGAGATAGAGAGAGCGAGATAGAGAGAGCGAGATAGAGATAGAGAGATAGAGAGAGCGAGATAGAGAGAGCGAGATATAGAGATAGAGATATAGATAGAGATAGAGAGATAGAGAGAGCGAGATAGAGAGAGCGAGATAGAGAGAGCGAGATAGAGAGAGCGAGATAGAGAGAGAGCTAGAGAGAGCTAGAGATAGAGAGAGCTAGAGATAGATAGAGATAGAGATAGAGAGAGATAGAGAGAGCGAGGTAGAGAGAGCGAAATAGAGAGAGATAGAGAGAGGGAGCTAGAGAGAGCGAGATAGAGAGAGAGATAGAGAGAGCGAGATAGAGAGAGCGAGATAGAGAGAGCGAGATAGAGAGAGCGAGATAGAGAGAGCGAGATAGAGAGCGAGATAGAGAGAGCGAGATAGAGAGAGCGAGATAGAGAGAGCGAGATAGAGAGAGCGAGATAGAGAGAGCGAGATAGAGAGAGCGAGATAGAGAGAGCGAGATAGAGAGAGCGAGATAGAGAGAGCGAGATAGAGAGAGCGAGATAGAGAGAGCGAGATAGAGAGAGCGAGATATAGAGATAGAGATAGAGATAGAGATAGAGAGATAGAGAGAGCGAGATAGAGAGAGCGAGATAGAGAGAGCGAGAGATAGAGATAGAGATAGCGAGATAGAGATAGAGAGATAGAGAGAGCGAGATAGAGAGAGCGAGATAGAGAGAGCGAGATAGAGAGAGCGAGATAGAGAGAGCGAGATAGAGAGAGCGAGATAGAGATAGAGATAGAGAGAGCGAGATAGAGAGAGCGAGATAGAGAGAGAGATAGAGAGAGCGAGATAGAGAGAGCGAGATAGAGAGAGCGAGATAGAGAGAGCGAGATAGAGAGAGCGAGATAGAGATAGAGAGATAGAGAGAGCGAGATAGAGAGAGCGAGATAGAGAGAGCGAGATAGAGAGAGCGAGATAGAGAGAGCGAGATATAGAGAGCGAGATATAGAGATAGGGATATAGAGAGAGCGAGATAGAGAGAGCGAGATAGAGAGAGCGAGATAGAGAGAGCGAGATAGAGAGAGCGAGATAGAGAGAGCGAGATATAGAGATAGAGATAGAGATAGCGAGATAGAGAGATAGAGAGAGCGAGATAGAGAGAGAGCTAGAGAGAGCTAGAGATAGAGAGAGCTAGAGATAGATAGAGATAGAGATAGAGAGAGATAGAGAGAGCGAGATAGAGAGAGCGAGATAGAGAGAGCGAGATAGAGAGAGCGAGATAGAGAGAGCGAGATAGAGAGAGCGAGATAGAGAGAGCGAGATAGAGAGAGCGAGATAGAGATAGAGATATAGAGAGAGCGAGATAGAGAGAGCGAGATAGAGAGAGCGAGATAGAGAGAGCGAGATAGAGAGAGCGAGATAGAGAGAGCGAGATAGAGAGAGCGAGATAGAGAGAGCGAGATAGAGAGAGCGAGATAGAGAGAGCGAGATAGAGAGAGCGAGATAGAGAGAGAGAGATAGAGATAGAGATAGAGATAGAGAGATAGAGAGCGAGATAGAGAGAGCGAGATAGAGAGAGCGAGATAGAGTGAGATAGAGATAGAGATAGAGATAGAGATAGCGAGATAGAGATAGCGAGATAGAGATAGAGCGAGATAGAGATAGAGAGAGCGAGATAGAGATAGAGCGAGATAGAGAGAGCGAGATAGAGAGAGCGAGAGCGAGATAGAGAGAGCGAGAGCGAGATAGAGAGAGCGAGAGCGAGATAGAGAGAGCGAGAGCGAGATAGAGATAGAGCGAGATAGAGAGAGCGAGATAGAGAGAGCGAGATAGAGAGAGCGAGATATAGAGATAGAGATAGAGATAGAGAGAGCCAGATATAGAGATAGAGATAGAGATAGAGAGATAGAGATAGAGATAGAGATAGAGATATAGAGAGAGCGAGATAGAGATAGAGATATAGAGAGAGCGAGATAGAGAGAGCGAGATAGAGAGAGCGAGATAGAGAGAGCGAGATAGAGAGAGCGAGATAGAGAGAGCGAGATAGAGAGAGCGAGATAGAGATAGAGATATAGAGATAGAGAGATAGAGAGAGCGAGATAGAGAGAGCGAGATATAGAGATAGAGACAGAGATAGAGATAGAGATAGAGAGATGCAGAGAGAGATAGAGAGAGATAGAGAGAGAGCTAGATAGAGAGAGAGAGATAGAGAGAGAGAGATAGAGATAGAGATAGAGAGATAGAGATAGAGAGAGCGAGATAGAGAGAGCGAGATAGAGAGAGCGAGATAGAGAGAGCGAGATAGAGATAGAGAGCGAGATAGAGAGAGCGAGATAGAGAGAGCGAGATAGAGAGAGCGAGATAGAGAGAGAGAGATAGAGAGAGCGAGATAGAGAGAGCGAGATAGAGAGAGCGAGATAGAGAGAGCGAGATAGAGAGAGCGAGATAGAGAGAGCGAGATAGAGAGAGCGAGATAGAGAGAGCGAGATAGAGAGAGCGAGATAGAGAGAGCGAGATATAGAGATAGAGATAGAGAGAGCGAGATAGAGAGAGCGAGATAGAGAGAGCGAGATAGAGAGAGCGAGATAGCGAGATAGAGAGAGCGAGATAGAGAGAGCGAGATAGAGAGAGCGAGATAGAGAGAGCGAGATAGAGAGAGCGAGATATAGAGAGCGAGATATAGAGATAGGGATATAGAGAGTGCGAGATAGAGAGCGAGATAGAGAGCGAGATAGAGAGAGCGAGATAGAGATATAGAGAGAGCGAGATAGAGATAGAGAGATAGAGAGAGCGAGATAGAGAGAGCGAGATATGGAGATAGAGATAGAGATAGAGATAGAGAGCGAGATAGAGAGAGCGAGATAGAGAGAGCGAGATAGAGAGAGCGAGATAGAGAGAGCGAGATCGAGATAGAGAGAGCGAGATAGAGATAGAGATAGAGATAGAGATAGAGAGAGCGAGATAGAGATAGAGATAGAGATAGAGATAGAGAGAGCGAGATAGAGAGAGCGAGATATAGAGATAGAGAAAGAGATAGATATCGAGATAGAGATAGAGAGATAGAGAGAGCGAGATAGAGAGAGCGAGATAGAGAGAGCGAGATATAGAGATAGAGATAGAGATAGAGAGAGCGAGATATAGAGATAGAGATAGAGATAGAGAGAGCGAGATAGAGAGAGCGAGATAGAGAGAGCGAGATAGAGAGAGCGAGATATGGAGATAGAGATAGAGAGATAGAGAGAGCGAGATAGAGAGAGCGAGATGGAGAGAGAGCGAGATATAGAGATAGAGATATAGAGAGATAGAGAGAGATAGAGATAGAGATAGAGAGAGCGAGATAGAGAGAGCGAGATAGAGAGAGCGAGATAGAGATAGAGAGATAGAGAGAGCGAGATAGAGAGATAGAGATAGAGATAGAGATAGAGAGATAGAGAGAGCGAGATAGAGAGA
This sequence comes from Eptatretus burgeri, assembly GCF_056783735.1. Taxonomy (NCBI): domain Eukaryota; kingdom Metazoa; phylum Chordata; class Myxini; order Myxiniformes; family Myxinidae; genus Eptatretus; species Eptatretus burgeri. The sequence continues at coordinate 82,006,646 of NC_140965.1, forward strand.
GCGAGATAGAGAGAGTAGAGACAGAGAGAGCGAGATAGAGAGCGAGATATAGAGATAGAGATAGAGATAGAGATAGAGAGAGAGCGAGATAGAGAGAGCGAGATAGAGAGAGCGAGATAGAGAGAGCGAGATAGAGAGAGCGAGATAGAGAGAGCGAGATAGAGAGAGCGAGATAGAGAGAGCGAGATAGAGAGAGCGAGATAGAGAGAGCGAGATAGAGATAGAGAGAGCGAGATAGAGATAGAGAGAGCGAGATAGAGATAGAGATAGAGAGAGATAGAGATAGAGATAGAGATAGAGATAGAGAGAGCGAGATAGAGAGAGCGAGATAGAGAGAGCGAGATAGAGAGAGCGAGATAGAGAGAGCGAGATAGAGAGAGCGAGATAGAGAGAGCGAGATATAGAGATAGAGATAGAGATAGAGATAGAGAGAGCGAGATAGAGAGAGCGAGATAGAGAGAGCGAGATTTAGAGATAGAGAGAGCGAGATAGAGAGAGCGAGATAGAGAGATAGAGAGAGCGAGATAGAGAGAGCGAGATAGAGAGAGCGAGATAGAGAGAGCGAGATAGAGAGAGCGAGATATAGAGATAGAGATAGAGATAGAGAGAGCGAGATAGAGAGAGCGAGATAGAGAGAGCGAGATAGAGATAGAGATAGAGAGATAGAGAGAGCGAGATAGAGAGAGCGAGATAGAGAGAGCGAGATAGAGAGCGAGATAGAGAGAGCGAGATAGAGATAGAGATAGAGATAGAGATAGAGAGATATAGAGAGCGAGATAGAGAGAGCGAGATAGAGAGAGCGAGATAGAGAGAGCGAGATAGAGAGAGCGAGATAGAGAGAGCGAGATAGAGATAGAGATAGAGATAGAGATAGAGATAGAGAGAGCGAGATAGAGATAGAGAGAGCGAGATAGAGATAGAGATAGAGATAGAGATAGAGATAGAGAGAGCGAGATAGAGAGCGAGATAGAGATAGAGCGAGATAGAGATAGAGATAGAGCGAGATAGAGATAGAGCGAGAGCGAGATAGAGATAGAGCGAGATAGAGAGAGCGAGATAGAGAGAGCGAGAGCGAGATAGAGAGAGCGAGAGCGAGATAGAGATAGAGCGAGATAGAGAGAGCGAGATAGAGAGATAGAGATAGAGATAGAGATAGAGATAGAGAGAGCGAGATATAGAGATAGAGATAGAGAGAGAGATAGAGAGATAGAGAGAGCGAGATAGAGAGAGCGAGATAGAGAGAGAGCGAGATAGAGAGAGCGAGATAGAGAGAGCGAGATAGAGAGAGCGAGATAGAGTTCGAGATAGAGATAGAAATAGAGAGATAGAGTTAAAAAGATAGAGAGAGCGAGATAGAGAGAGCGAGATAGAGAGAGCGAGATATAGAGATAGAGATAGAGATAGAGAGATAGAGAGAGCGAGATAGAGAGAGCGAGATAGAGAGAGCGAGATATAGAGATAGAGATAGAGATAGAGAGATAGAGAGAGCGAGATAGAGAGAGCGAGATAGAGAGAGCGAGATAGAGATAGAGATAGAGATAGAGATAGAGAGAGCGAGATAGAGAGAGCGAGATAGAGAGAGCGAGATAGAGAGAGCGAGATAGAGAGAGCGAGATAGAGATAGAGATAGAGATAGAGAGATAGAGAGAGCGAGATAGAGAGAGCGAGATAGAGAGAGCGAGATAGAGAGAGCGAGATAGAGAGAGCGAGATAGAGAGAGCGAGATAGAGAGAGCGAGATAGAGAGAGCGAGATAGAGAGAGCGAGATATAGAGAGCGAGATATAGAGAGCGAGATAGAGAGAGCGAGATAGAGAGAGCGAGATAGAGAGAGCGAGATAGAGAGAGCGAGATATAGAGAGCGAGATATAGAGAGCGAGATAGAGATAGAGAGAGCAAGATAGAGAGATCGAGATAGAGATAGAGATCGAGATAGAGATAGAGATAGAGAGATAGAGAGAGCGAGATAGAGAGATAGAGATAGAGATAGAGATAGAGAGATAGAGAGAGCGAGATAGAGAGAGCGAGATATAGAGAGCGAGATAGAGAGAGCGAGATAGAGAGAGCGAGATAGAGAGAGCGAGATAGAGAGAGCGAGATAGAGATAGAGAGAGCGAGATAGAGAGAGCGAGATAGAGAGAGCGAGATAGAGAGAGCGAGATAGAGATAGAGAGATAGAGAGAGCGAGATAGAGAGAGCGAGATAGAGAGAGCGAGATAGAGAGAGCGAGATAGAGAGAGCGAGATATAGAGATAGAGATAGAGATAGAGAGATAGAGAGAGCGAGATAGAGAGAGCGAGATAGAGATAGAGAGATAGAGAGAGCGAGATAGAGAGAGCGAGATAG
>NC_140965.1:82013989-82025174 GCF_056783735.1 Eptatretus burgeri
AGATAGAGAGAGCGAGATAGAGAGAGAGCGAGATAGAGAGAGAGCGAGATAGAGAGAGAGCGAGATAGAGAGAGAGCGAGATAGAGAGAGCGAGATAGAGAGAGCGAGATATAGAGATAGCGAGATAGAGAGAGCGAGATAGAGAGAGCGAGATAGAGAGAGCGAGATAGAGAGAGCGAGATAGAGAGAGCGAGATGATAGAGAGAGCGAGATAGAGAGAGCGAGATAGAGAGAGCGAGATAGAGAGAGCGAGATAGAGAGAGCAAGATATAGAGATAGAGATAGAGATAGAGAGATAGAGATAGAGAGAGCGAGATAGAGAGAGCGAGATAGAGAGAGCGAGATATAGAGATAGAGATAGAGATAGAGAGATAGAGAGAGCCAGATATAGAGATAGAGATAGAGATAGAGATATAGATAGAGATAGAGAGATAGAGATAGCGAGATAGAGAGAGCGAGATAGAGAGAGCGAGATAGAGAGAGCGAGATAGAGAGAGCGAGATAGAGAGAGCGAGATAGAGAGAGCGAGATAGAGAGAGCGAGATAGAGAGAGCGAGATAGAGAGAGCGAGATAGAGAGAGAGCGAGATAGAGAGAGCGAGATAGAGAGAGCGAGATAGAGAGAGAGCGAGATAGAGAGAGAGCGAGATAGAGAGAGCGAGATAGAGAGAGCGAGATAGAGAGAGCGAGATAGAGAGAGCGAGATAGAGAGAGCGAGATAGAGAGAGCGAGATATAGAGATAGAGAGAGCGAGATAGAGAGCGAGATAGAGAGAGCGAGATAGAGAGAGCGAGATAGAGAGAGCGAGATAGAGAGAGCGAGATATAGAGATAGCGAGATAGAGAGAGCGAGATAGAGAGAGCGAGATAGAGAGAGCGAGATAGAGAGAGCGAGATAGAGAGAGCGAGATAGAGAGAGCGAGATATAGAGATAGAGATAGAGAGAGCGAGATAGAGAGAGCGAGATAGAGAGAGCGAGATAGAGATAGAGAGAGCGAGATAGAGAGAGCGAGATAGAGAGAGCGAGATAGAGAGAGCGAGATAGAGAGAGCGAGATAGAGAGAGCGAGATAGAAAGAGTGAGATAGAGAGAGCGAGATAGAGAGAGCGAGATATAGAGATAGAGATAGAGATAGAGAGCGAGATAGAGAGAGCGAGATAGAGAGATAGAGATAGAGAGAGCGAGATAGAGAGAGCGAGATAGAGAGAGCGAGATAGAGAGAGCGAGATAGAGAGAGCGAGATAGAGAGAGCGAGATAGAGAGAGCGAGATAGAGAGAGCGAGATAGAGAGAGAGCGAGATAGAGAGAGCGAGATAGAGAGAGCGAGATAGAGAGAGAGAGAGCGAGATAGAGATAGAGATAGAGAGAGCGAGATAGAGAGAGCGAGATAGAGAGAGCGAGATAGAGAGAGCGAGATAGAGAGAGCGAGATAGAGAGAGCGAGATAGAGAGAGCGAGATAGAGAGAGCGAGATAGAGAGAGCGAGATAGAGAGAGCGAGATAGAGAGAGCGAGATAGAGAGAGCGAGATATAGAGAGCGAGATAGAGATAGAGAGAGCGAGATAGAGAGAGCGAGATAGAGAGAGCGAGATATAGAGATAGAGATAGAGAGAGCGAGATAGAGAGAGCGAGATAGAGAGAGCGAGATAGAGAGAGAGCGAGATAGAGAGAGAGCGAGATAGAGAGAGCGAGATAGAGAGAGCGAGATAGAGAGAGCGAGCGAGATAGAGAGAGCGAGATAGAGAGAGCGAGATAGAGAGAGCGAGATATAGAGATAGAGATAGAGATAGAGAGAGAGCGAGATAGAGAGAGAGCGAGATAGAGAGAGAGCGAGATAGAGAGAGCGAGATAGAGAGAGCGAGATAGAGAGAGCGAGATAGAGAGAGCGAGATATAGAGATAGCGAGATAGAGAGAGCGAGATAGAGAGAGCGAGATAGAGAGAGCGAGATAGAGAGAGCGAGATAGAGAGAGCGAGATAGAGAGAGCGAGATAGAGATAGAGATAGAGATAGAGAGAGCGAGATAGAGAGAGCGAGATAGAGAGAGCGAGATAGAGATAGAGATAGAGATAGAGAGAGCGAGATAGAGAGAGCGAGATAGAGAGAGCGAGATAGAGAGAGCGAGATAGAGAGAGCGAGATAGAGAGAGCGAGATATAGAGATAGAGAGAGCGAGATAGAGAGAGCGAGATATAGAGATAGAGATAGAGATAGAGAGAGCGAGATAGAGAGAGCGAGATAGAGAGAGCGAGATAGAGAGAGCGAGATAGAGAGAGCGAGATAGAGAGAGCGAGATAGAGAGAGCGAGATAGAGAGAGCGAGATAGAGAGAGCGAGATAGAGAGAGCGAGATAGAGAGAGCGAGATAGAGAGAGCGAGATAGAGAGCGAGATAGAGAGAGCGAGATAGAGAGAGCGAGATAGAGAGAGCGAGATAGAGAGAGCGAGATAGAGAGAGAGCGAGATAGAGAGAGAGCGAGATAGAGAGAGCGAGATAGAGAGAGCGAGATAGAGAGAGAGCGAGATATAGAGAGAGCGAGATAGAGAGAGCGAGATAGAGAGAGCGAGATAGAGAGAGCGAGATAGAGAGAGCGAGATAGAGAGAGCGAGATAGAGAGAGCGAGATAGAGAGAGCGAGATAGAGAGAGCAAGATATAGAGATAGAGATAGAGATAGAGAGATAGAGATAGAGAGAGCGAGATAGAGAGAGCGAGATAGAGAGAGCGAGATAGAGAGAGCGAGATAGAGAGAGCGAGATATAGAGATAGAGATAGAGATAGAGATAGAGAGATAGAGAGAGCGAGATAGAGAGAGCGAGATAGAGAGAGCGAGATAGAGAGAGCGAGATAGAGATAGAGAGATAGAGAGAGCGAGATAGAGAGAGCGAGATATAGAGATAGGGATATAGAGAGCGAGATAGAGAGCGAGATAGAGAGCGAGATAGAGAGAGCGAGATAGAGAGAGCGAGATAGAGAGAGCGAGATAGAGAGAGCGAGATAGAGAGAGCGAGATAGAGAGAGCGAGATAGAGAGAGCGAGATAGAGAGAGAGCGAGATAGAGATAGAGATAGAGAGATAGAGAGAGCGAGATAGAGAGATAGAGATAGAGATAGAGATAGAGATAGAGAGATAGAGAGAGCGAGATAGAGAGAGCGAGATAGAGAGAGCGAGATAGAGAGAGCGAGATAGAGAGAGCGAGATAGAGATAGAGATAGAGATAGAGATAGAGAGATATAGAGAGCGAGATAGACATAGAGCGAGATAGAGATATAGATAGAGCGAGATAGAGATAGAGAGATAGAGATAGAGAGAGCGAGATAGAGAGAGCGAGATAGAGAGAGCGAGATAGAGAGAGCGAGATAGAGAGAGCGAGATAGAGAGAGCGAGATAGAGAGAGCGAGATATAGAGAGCGAGATAGAGAGATAGAGATATAGAGATAGAGATAGAGATAGAGAGATAGAGATAGAGAGAGCGAGATAGAGAGAGCGAGATAGAGAGAGCGAGATAGAGAGATCGAGATAGAGATAGAGATAGAGATAGAGATAGAGAGATAGAGAGAGCGAGATAGAGAGAGCGAGATAGAGATAGAGATAGAGATAGAGATAGAGAGATAGAGATAGAGAGATAGAGAGAGCGAGATAGAGAGAGCGAGATAGAGAGAGCGAGATATAGAGATAGAGATAGAGAGATAGAGAGAGCGAGATAGAGAGAGCGAGATAGAGAGAGCGAGATAGAGAGAGCGAGATATAGAGATAGAGATAGAGAGCGAGATAGAGAGAGCGAGATAGAGAGAGCGAGATAGAGAGAGCGAGATAGAGAGAGCGAGATAGAGAGAGCGAGATAGAGAGAGCGAGATAGAGAGAGCGAGATAGAGAGAGCGAGATAGAGATAGAGATAGAGATAGAGAGAGCGAGATAGAGAGAGCGAGATAGAGAGAGCGAGATAGAGAGATCGAGATAGAGATAGAGATAGAGATAGAGATAGAGAGATAGAGAGAGCGAGATAGAGAGATAGAGATAGAGATAGAGATAGAGAGATAGAGAGAGCGAGATAGAGAGATAGAGATAGAGATAGAGATAGAGATAGAGAGATAGAGAGAGCGAGATAGAGAGAGCGAGATAGAGAGAGCGAGATATAGAGATAGAGATAGAGAGATAGAGAGAGCCAGATATAGAGATAGAGATAGAGATAGAGATAGAGACAGAGAAAGAGAGATAGAGAGAGCGAGATAGAGAGCGAGATAGAGAGCGAGATAGAGAGCGAGATAGAGAGCGAGATAGAGAGAGCGAGATAGAGAGAGCGAGATATAGAGAGCGAGATAGAGAGAGCGAGATATAGAGATAGAGATAGAGATAGAGAGATAGAGAGAGCGAGATAGAGAGAGCGAGATAGAGAGAGCGAGATAGAGAGAGCGAGATAGAGAGAGCGAGATAGAGAGAGAGCGAGATATAGAGAGCGAGATAGAGAGAGCGAGATATAGAGATAGAGATAGAGATAGAGAGATAGAGAGAGCGAGATAGAGATAGAGAGAGCGAGATAGAGAGATCGAGATAGAGAGATAGAGATAGAGATAGAGATAGAGAGAGCGAGATAGAGAGAGCGAGATAGAGAGAGCGAGATAGAGAGAGCGAGATAGAGAGAGCGAGATATAGAGATAGAGAGATAGAGAGAGCGAGATAGAGAGAGCGAGATAGAGAGAGCGAGATAGAGAGAGCGAGATAGAGAGAGCGAGATAGAGAGAGCGAGATAGAGATAGAGATATAGAGAGAGCGAGATATAGAGAGAGCGAGATATAGAGAGAGCGAGATAGAGAGAGCGAGATAGAGAGAGCGAGATATAGAGATAGAGATAGAGATAGAGAGAGCTAGAGATAGAGAGAGCTAGAGATAGAGAGATAGAGAGAGCGAGATAGAGAGAGCGAGATAGAGAGAGCGAGATAGAGAGAGCGAGATAGAGAGAGCGAGATAGAGAGAGCGAGATAGAGAGAGCGAGATAGAGAGAGCGAGATAGAGAGAGCGAGATAGAGAGAGCGAGATAGAGAGCGAGATCGAGATAGAGATAGAGAGATAGAGGCGAGATAGAGAGCGAGATAGAGAGCGAGATAGAGAGAGCGAGATAGAGAGCGAGATAGAGATAGAGCGAGATAGAGAGCGAGATAGAGAGAGCGAGATAGAGAGAGCGAGATAGAGAGCGAGATAGAGAGAGCGAGATAGAGAGAGAGAGATAGAGAGATAGAGAGAGAGAGAGAGAGCGAGATAGAGAGAGCGAGATAGAGAGAGCGAGATAGAGAGAGAGAGCGAGATAGAGAGAGCGAGATAGAGAGCGAGATAGAGAGAGCGAGATAGAGAGAGCGAGATAGAGAGAGCGAGATCGAGAGAGAGCGAGATATAGAGAGCGAGATATAAAGATAGAGATAGAGAGAGCGAGATAGAGAGCGAGATAGAGAGCGAGATAGAGAGAGCGAGATAGAGAGAGCGAGATAGAGAGAGCGAGATAGAGAGAGCGAGATAGAGAGAGCGAGATAGAGAGCGAGATAGAGAGAGCGAGATATGGAGATAGAGAGAGCGAGATAGAGAGCGAGATAGAGAGAGCGAGATAGAGAGAGCGAGATATAGAGATAGAGATAGAGATAGAGATAGAGATAGAGAGATAGAGAGATAGAGAGAGCGAGATATAGAGATAGAGAGAGCGAGATATAGAGATAGAGATAGAGAGAGCGAGATAGAGAGAGCGAGATAGAGAGAGCGAGATAGAGAGAGCGAGATAGAGAGAGCGAGATAGAGAGAGCGAGATAGAGAGATCGAGATAGAGATAGAGATAGAGATAGAGATAGAGAGATAGAGAGAGCGAGATAGAGATAGAGATAGAGATAGAGATAGAGAGATAGAGAGATAGAGAGAGCGAGATAGAGAGAGCGAGATAGAGAGAGCGAGATATAGAGAGCGAGATAGAGAGAGCGAGATAGAGAGAGCGAGATAGAGATAGAGATAGCGAGATAGAGAGAGTGAGATATGGAGATAGAGAGAGCGAGATAGAGAGCGAGATAGAGAGAGCGAGATAGAGAGAGCGAGATATAGAGATAGAGAGAGCGAGATAGAGAGAGAGAGATAGAGAGCGAGATAGAGATAGCGAGATAGAGATAGAGATAGAGATAGAGAGATAGAGAGAGCGAGATAGAGAGATAGAGATAGAGATAGAGATAGAGATAGAGAGAGCGAGATAGAGAGCGAGATAGAGAGATAGAGATAGAGATAGAGATAGAGAGAGAGCGAGATAGAGAGAGCGAGATAGAGAGAGCGAGATAGAGAGAGCGAGATAGAGAGAGCGAGATAGAGAGAGAGCGAGATAGAGAGAGAGAGCGAGATAGAGAGAGAGCGAGATAGAGAGAGAGAGCGAGATAGAGAGAGAGAGCGAGATAGAGAGAGAGCGAGATAGAGAGAGAGCGAGATAGAGAGAGAGCGAGACAGAGAGAGATAGAGCGAGATAGAGAGATAGATAGAGAGCGAGATAGAGAGAGCGAGATAGAGAGCGAGATAGAGAGAGCGAGATAGAGATAGAGATAGAGATAGAGATAGAGAGAGCGAGATAGAGAGCGAGATAGAGAGAGCGAGATAGAGAGAGCGAGATAGAGCGAGATAGAGCGAGAGATAGAGAGAGCGAGATAGAGAGAGCGAGATAGAGAGAGCGAGATAGAGAGAGCGAGATAGAGACGAGATATAGAGATAGAGATAGATAGAGATAGAGATAGAGATAGAGAGAGCGAGATAGAGAGCGAGATAGAGAGAGCGAGATAGAGAGCGAGATAGAGCGAGATAGAGAGAGCGAGATAGAGAGAGCGAGATAGAGAGCGAGATAGAGAGCGAGATAGAGAGAGCGAGATAGAGAGAGCGAGATAGAGAGAGAGATAGAGAGTGAGATAGAGAGAGCGAGATATAGAGATAGAGAGCGAGATAGAGAGAGCGAGATAGAGAGAGCGAGATAGAGAGAGCGAGATAGAGAGAGCGAGATAGAGAGAGCGAGATAGAGAGAGCGAGATAGAGATAGAGATAGAGAGAGCGAGATAGAGAGAGCGAGATAGAGAGATCGAGAAGAGAGCGAGATATAGAGAGCGAGATATAAAGATAGAGATAGAGAGAGCGAGATAGAGAGAGCGAGATAGAGAGCGAGATAGAGAGAGCGAGATAGAGAGAGCGAGATATAGAGAAAGAGAGATAGAGAGAGCGAGATAGAGAGCGAGATAGAGAGAGCGAGATAGAGAGAGCGAGATAGAGAGAGCGAGATAGAGAGAGCGAGATAGAGAGAGCGAGCGAGATAGAGAGAGCGAGCGAGATAGAGAGAGCGAGCGAGATAGAGAGAGCGAGCGAGATAGAGAGAGCGAGATAGAGATAGAGATAGAGAGAGATAGAGATAGAGATAGAGATAGAGATAGAGAGAGCGAGATAGAGAGAGCGAGATAGAGAGAGCGAGATAGAGAGAGCGAGATATAGAGATAGAGAAAGAGATAGATATCGAGATAGAGATAGAGAGATAGAGAGAGCGAGATAGAGAGAGCGAGATAGAGAGAGCGAGATATAGAGAGCGAGATAGAGATGAGAGCGAGATAGAGAGAGCGAGATAGAGACGAGATAGAGAGCGAGATAGAGAGAGCGAGATATAGAGATAGAGATAGAGATAGAGGCGAGATAGAGATAGAGAGATAGAGAGAGCGAGATAGAGAGAGCGAGATAGAGAGAGCGAGATAGAGAGAGCGAGATAGAGAGCGAGATAGAGAGAGCGAGATAGAGAGAGCGAGATAGAGAGAGCGAGATAGAGAGAGCGAGATATAGAGATAGGGAGATAGAGAGAGCGAGATAGAGAGAGCGAGATATAGAGAGCGAGATAGAGAGAGCGAGATAGAGAGAGCGAGATAGAGAGAGAGAGAGCGAGATCGAGAGAGCGAGATAGAGAGAGAGATAGAGAGCGAGATAGAGAGAGCGAGATAGAGAGAGCGAGATAGAGAGATAGAGATAGCGAGATAGAGAGAGCGAGATAGAGAGATAGAGATAGAGATAGAGATAGAGAGAGCGAGATAGAGAGAGCGAGATAGAGAGAGCGAGATAGAGAGAGCGAGATAGAGAGCGAGATAGAGAGCGAGATAGAGAGAGAGCGAGATAGAGAGAGCGAGATATAGAGATAGAGATAGAGATAGAGAGAGAGCGAGATCGAGAGAGCGAGATATAGAGAGCGAGATAGAGAGAGCGAGATAGAGAGAGCGAGATAGAGATAGAGAGAGCGAGATAGAGAGAGCGAGATAGAGAGCGAGATAGAGAGAGCGAGATAGAGAGAGCGAGATATAGAGATAGAGATAGAGATAGAGAGATAGAGAGCGAGATAGAGAGAGCGAGATAGAGAGAGCGAGATATAGAGATAGAGATAGAGATAGAGAGATAGAGAGGCGAGATAGAGAGAGCGAGATAGAGAGCGAGATAGAGATAGAGATAGAGAGATAGAGAGCGAGATAGAGAGCGAGATAGAGAGCGAGTTAGAGAGAGCGAGATAGAGATAGAGATAGAGATAGAGAGATAGAGAGCGAGATAGAGAGAGCGAGATAGAGAGAGCGAGATAGAGAGATAGAGATAGAGAGATAGAGAGCGAGATAGAGAGAGAGCGAGATATAGAGAGCGAGATAGAGAGAGCGAGATATAGAGATAGAGATAGAGATAGAGAGATAGGGAGAGCGAGATAGAGAGAGAGAGAGATAGAGAGCGAGATATAGAGATAGAGATAGAGAGATACAGAGAGCGAGAGAGAGAGCGAGATAGAGAGAGCGAGATAGAGAGAGCGAGATAGAGATAGAGATAGAGATAGAGAGATAGAGAGAGCGAGATAGAGAGAGCGAGATAGAGAGAGCGAGATAGAGAGAGCGAGATAGAGAGAGCGAGATAGAGATAGAGAGAGCGAGATAGAGATAGAGAGATAGAGAGAGCGAGATAGAGAGAGCGAGATATAGAGATCGAGATAGAGAGAGCGAGATAGAGAGAGCGAGAGATAGAGATAGAGATAGCGAGATAGAGATAGAGAGAGCGAGATAGAGAGAGCGAGATAGAGAGAGCGAGATAGAGAGAGCGAGATAGAGAGAGCGAGATAGAGAGAGCGAGATAGAGAGAGCGAGATAGAGAGAGCGAGATAGAGAGAGCGAGATAGAGAGAGCGAGATAGAGAGAGAGCGAGATAGAGAGAGCGAGATAGAGAGAGCGAGATAGAGAGAGCGAGATAGAGAGAGCGAGATAGAGAGAGCGAGATAGAGAGAGCGAGATAGAGAGAGCGAGATAGAGAGAGCGAGATATAGAGATAGAGATATAGAGATAGCGAGATAGAGAGAGCGAGATAGAGAGAGCGAGATATAGAGATAGAGATAGAGATAGAGATAGAGAGATAGAGAGAGCGAGATAGAGAGAGCGAGATAGAGAGAGCGAGATAGAGAGAGCGAGATAGAGAGAGCGAGATAGAGAGAGCGAGATAGAGAGAGCGAGATAGAGAGAGCGAGATATAGAGATAGAGATAGAGATAGAGATAGAGATAGAGAGAGTGAGATATAGAGATAGAGATATAGAGATAGCGAGACAGAGAGAGCGAGATAGAGAGAGCGAGATATAGAGATAGAGATAGAGATAGAGATAGAGAGATAGAGAGAGCGAGATAGAGATAGAGAGAGCGAGATAGAGAGAGTGAGATAGAGAGAGTGAGATAGAGAGATAGAGAGAGCGAGATAGAGAGAGCGAGATAGAGAGAGCGAGATAGAGAGAGCGAGATAGAGAGAGAGAGATATAGAGAGAGCGAGATAGAGAGCGAGATAGAGAGCGAGATAGAGAGCGAGATAGAGAGAGCGAGATAGAGAGAGCGAGATAGAGAGAGCGAGATAGAGAGAGCGAGATAGAGAGAGCGAGATAGAGAGAGCGAGATATAGAGATAGAGATAGAGATAGAGATAGAGAGATAGAGAGAGCCAGATATAGAGATAGAGATAGAGATAGAGAGAGCGAGATAGAGAGAGCGAGATAGAGAGAGCGAGATAGAGAGAGCGAGATAGAGAGAGCGAGATAGAGAGAGCGAGATAGAGAGAGCGAGATAGAGAGAGCGAGATAGAGAGAGCGAGATATAGAGATAGAGATAGAGAGCGAGATAGAGAGAGCGAGATAGAGAGAGCGAGATAGAGAGCGAGATAGAGAGAGCGAGATAGAGAGAGCGAGATAGAGAGAGCGAGATAGAGAGAGAGCGAGATAGAGAGAGAGCGAGATAGAGAGAGCGAGATAGAGAGAGCGAGATAGAGAGAGCGAGATAGAGAGAGCGAGATAGAGATAGAGATATAGAGATAGAGATATAGAGATAGCGAGATAGAGAGAGCGAGATAGAGAGAGCGAGATAGAGAGATAGAGAGAGCGAGATAGAGAGAGCGAGATAGAGAGAGCGAGAGCGAGATAGAGAGAGCGAGATAGAGAGATAGAGATAGCGAGATAGAGAGAGCGAGATAGAGAGAGCGAGATAGAGAGAGCGAGATAGAGAGAGCGAGATAGAGAGAGATAGAGAGAGCGAGATAGAGAGAGCGAGATAGAGAGAGCGAGATATAGAGATAGAGAGAGCGAGATAGAGAGAGCGAGATAGAGAGAGCGAGATAGAGAGAGCGAGATAGAGAGAGCGAGATAGAGAGAGCGAGATATAGAGATAGAGAGAGCGAGATAGAGAGAGCGAGATAGAGAGAGCGAGATAGAGAGAGCGAGATAGAGAGAGCGAGATATAGAGATAGAGATAGAGATAGAGATAGAGAGATAGAGAGAGCGAGATAGAGAGAGCGAGATAGAGAGAGCGAGATAGAGAGAGCGAGATAGAGAGAGCGAGATAGCGAGATAGAGAGAGCGAGATAGAGAGAGCGAGATAGAGAGAGCGAGATAGAGAGAGCGAGATAGAGAGAGCGAGATAGAGAGAGCGAGATAGAGAGAGCGAGATAGAGAGAGCGAGATAGAGAGAGCGAGATAGAGAGAGCGAGATAGAGAGATAGAGATAGAGAGAGCGAGATAGAGAGAGCGAGATAGAGAGAGCGAGATAGAGAGATAGAGAGAGCGAGATAGAGAGAGCGAGATAGAGAGAGCGAGCGAGATAGAGAGAGCGAGCGAGATAGAGAGAGCGAGATAGAGAGAGCGAGCGAGATAGAGAGAGC
>NC_140965.1:82025674-82143174 GCF_056783735.1 Eptatretus burgeri
TATGTCTGTCTGGAATCTATCTCTCTATCTCTATCTCATACTCTAGGCTATCTCTATCTGCTCTCTCTATCTCTATCTCTCTCTCTATCTCTATCTCTATCTCTCTCTCTCTATCTCTCTAAAATCTCTAATCTCTATCTCTGTCTACTCTCTATCTATCTATCTCTGTCTCTATCTCTATCTCTATCTCTATCTCTATCTCTCTATCTCGTCTATGGCTCTCTATCTCTAGCTCTCTCTATCTCGCTCTATCTCTATCTCACTATCTCTCTATCTCTCTAGCTCTCTCTATCTCTCTATCTCTATCTCTCTATCTCTCTATCTCTATCTCTCTATCTCTCTATCTCTATCTCTGTCTCTATCTCTCTCTCTCTATCTCTATATCTCTATATCTCTATATCTATATCTCTATATCTCTCTCTCTGCTCTCTATCTCTCTATCTCTATCTCTATCTCTATCTCTATCTCTATCTCTCTATCTCTCTATCTCTCTCTCTATCTCTATCTCTATCTCTATCTCTCTATCTCTAAGCTCTCTCTATCTCTCTTATATCTATCCTCTATCTCTCTATCTAAGCTCTATCTCTCTATCTCTCCTATCTCGCTATCTCTATCTCTATCTCTATCTCTATCTCTATCTATCTCTCTATCTCTCTATCTCTATCTCTCTATCTCTATCTCTCTATCAAGGCTCTCTATCTCTGGCTCTCTCTATCTCTATCTCTCTACTCTCTATCTCGCTCTATCTCAAACAAATATCTCATAAACTCTCTATCTCTATCTCTCTCTCTCTCTATCATCTCTATATCTCTATATCTACTATCTACTCTATAGCTCTCTATATCTACTATCTCTCTATCTCTCTATCCTCTCTATCTCTATCTCTATATCTCTATATCTCTATCTCTCTATCTCTCTATCTCTATCTCTCTCTCTATCTCTATCTCTCTCTCTATCTCTATCTCTCTCTCTGTCTTTCTCTCTCTCTCTCTCTCTCTCTCTCTCTCTCTATCTCTCTCTATCTCTCTCTATCTCTACGCTCTCCCTATCTCTCTCTATCTCTCTCTATCTCTATCTCTCTCTATCTCTATCTCTCTATCTCTACTATCTCTCTATCTCTCTATCTCTATCTCGCTATCTCTATCTCAGCTATCTCTATCTCTCTCTCTACTCTCTGCTATCTCTCATCTCACTCTCTATCTCTCTATCTCTCTATCTCTATCTCTCTATCTCTATCTCTATCTCTCTATCTCTATCTCTATCTCTATCTCTCTATCTCTATCTCTATCTCTCTCTCTCTCTATCTCTATATCTCTATATCTCTATATCTCTATATCTCTATATCTCTATCTCTCTATCTCTCTATATCTCTATCTCTCTATCTCTCTATCTCTATCTCTCTATCTCTATCTCTCTATCTCTATCTCTCTATCTCTATCTCTCTATCTCTATCTCTCTCTCTCTATCTCTATCTCTCTCTCTCTCTCTCTCTCTCTCTCTCTCTCTCTCTCTCTCTCTCTCTATCTGGCTCTCTCTGTCTCTCTATCTCTCTCTCTCTCTATCTCTCTATCTCTATCTCTATCTCGCTCTCTATCTCACTCTCTATCTCGCTCTCTCTCTATCTCTATCTCTATCTCTATATCGCTCTCTCTGTCTAATCTATCTGCTCTCTCTATCTACTCTCTCTATCGCTCTCTATCTCTCTATCTCTATCTCTATATCTGTCTCATCTCTATGTCTGGCTCTCTATATCTCTAATCTCTACTATCTGGCTCTCCTCTATCTCTCTATCTCCAATCTACTCTCTATATCTCTATCTCTCTATCTCTCTGTCTGCTCTCAATATCTCTATCTCTATCATGCAAATCTCTATCTATGCAAATATCTACAGCTCTCAGAGTATATCTATGCCAAACTCTCTCTATCGCAAATCTCTATATCTCCAAATATATAAATGCAAAATCTCTACTAATGCCAGCTCTATATATGTGAAATCTACTCGCTCTCTCTCTATATCTCGCAAATCTCTCTACTGTCTCGCTCTCTCTCTATCTCTGTATCTGGCTATCTCATCTAAACTCTCTCTCTATCTAGGCTCTCTCTATCTCGCTATCTCTCTATCTGGCTCTCTCTATCTCTCTATCTCTCTATCTCTGTCTCTATCTCTATCTCTCTATCTCTATCTCAGCTCTCTCTATCTCGCTCTCTCTCTCTCTCTCTCTCTACTATCTCTCTCGTCTCTATCTGCTCTCTATCTCTCTATCTCGCTCTATCTCTCTATCTCTCTCTATCTCATCTCTATCTCTCTCTATCTCTATCTCTGTATCTCTCCTGTCTCTATCTCTCCCTCTCTATCCTATCTCGCTATCTCTATCTCTAGAATCTATATCTCTAAACTATCTGTCTCTCTATCTCGTCTCTCTGCTCTCTGTATCTCTGTCTCTATCTCTGAAATCTCTCTCTCTATATATCTCTCTCTATCTATACCGGCTCTCTATCTAGAATATAAAATCTATCTCGATCTCTATCTGGAAATATGCTCTGTATCATAAGAATATAATACTCTCTATGCAAATAAGCTATACTTAATCTCTATCTAATAATCTCAATCTGAATCTCCTATCTAATGCTCTCTCTCTCTCTCTATCTCTCTCTATCTCTATATAATGAAATCTATATAATCTGGAAATCTCTGTAATCTAAAATATCTCTAATATCTCTATAAAATCTATACTCTCTTTGTCTCTCTAGCTCTCACAAATATCTCATAATAAAATATATACTCTAAGAATCTATACTCTCTCTATCTATATCTAATGCAAATCTCTCTATCTCAAGCTCTCTCTATCTCTCTCTATCTCTATCTCTATCTCTCTATCTGGCTCTCTCTCTATCTCTAAATCTCTATCTCTCTATCTCTCTATCTCGCTATCTCTATCTCTATCTCTCTATCTCTCTCTCTATCTACAACTATCTCTATCTCTCTCTATCTCTCTCTCTATCTCTATCTCTATCTCTCTATCTCTATCTCTATCTCTCTCTATCTCGCTCTCTCTATCTCTAAACCTGCTCTCTCTATCTCTCTCTATCTCTCTCTATCTCTCTATCTCTCCATATCTCGCTCTCTATCTCGCTCTCTCTATCTACGCTCTCTATCTCTCTATCTCTATCTCTCTATCTCTATCTCTCTATCTCTATCTCTCTATCTCTATCTCTCTATCTCTATCTCTCCCCCTCTATCTCTATCTCTATCTCTCTCTATCTCTACTCTACGCTCATCTCTATCTCTCTCTCTCTCTATCTCTCTCTCTCTATCTCGCTCTCTCTCTCTCTCTATCTCTATCTCTATCTCTATATCTGGCTCTCTCTCTCTATCTCTCTATCTCTATACTGTCTCTCTATCTCTATCTCTCTATCTCGCTCTCTCTATCTCGCTCTCTCTATCTCTCTATCTCTATCTCTCTATCTCTATCTCTATCTCTGTATCTCTCTCTCTATCTGCGTCTCTCTATCTGCTCTATCTCTCACAAATATCTCTATCTCTATCTCTATCTAAATCTATATCTATCTCTCTATCTCTCTCTCTCTATCTCTATCTCTATCTCTCTCTCTCTATCTCTCTCTGTCTCTATCTCTCTATCTCTCTATCTCTCTATCTCTATCTACTCTCTTAGACCTCTCTATCTGTCTCTCTATCTCTCTCTCTATCTCTATCTCTATATCTACTATCTCTATCTCTCTATCTCTATCTCTATCTCTATCTCTATCTCTATCTCTAAATATCTGTGCTCTCAAATCTATACTCTCTATATCTCTATCTCTTATCTCTATCTCTACTATCTCTATCTCTATCTCTATGCAAATATCTATCTCTCTATCTCTATCTCTATCTCTCTATCACCAAACTCTCTCTCTCTGTCTCTCTATCTGTCTATCTCTATCTCTATCTCTCTATCTCTATATCCCTATCTCTATATCTTAAACCTCTCTATCTGCAAATCTCTACTCTCTATCTCTCTATCTCTATCTCTCTCTATCTCTATCTCGCTCTCTCTATCTCGCTCTCTCTATCTCTATCTCTCTCTATATCTCTATCTCTCTATCTCGCTCTCTCTATCTCGCTCTCTATCTCTGGGCTCTCTATATCTATCTCTATCTCTATCTCTATCTCTGTCTCTCTATGCTCTCTCTCTATCTAATAAACATCTCTATCAATGCAAACAAATATCTCTATCTCGCTATCTCTATCTCGCTGTCTATCTCTGTAATCTCTCTCTCTCTATGCAAATCTATATCTAAAATATATACCATGCTCTATACTATCTCTATCTATATGCTCTCTCTCTCTCGCTCTCTCTATCTCTATCTCTATCTCTATCTCTCTATCTCTATATCTATGCATCTCTATCTCTATCTCGCTCTCTCTATCTCTGTCTCTATCTCTCTATCTCTATCTCTATCTCTATCTCTCTCTCTATCTTAGGCTCTCTCTATCTCTCTCTATCTCGCTCTCTATCTCGCTCTCTCTATCTCTCTCTATCTCTATCTCTATCTCTATATCTCGCTCTCTCTATCTCGCTCTCTCTATCTCTATATCTCGCTCTCTCTATCTCGCTCTCTCTATCTCGCTCTCTCTATCTCTCTATCTCTATATCTCGCTCTCTCTATCTCTCTATCTCTATATCTCGCTCTCTCTATCTCGCTCTCTCTATCTCGCTCTCTATATCTCGCTCTCTCTATCTCGCTCTCTCTATCTCTCTATCTCTATCTCTATCTCTATATCTCTATCTCTATATCTCGCTCTCTCTATCTCTATATCTCGCTCTCTCTATCTCTCTATCTCTCTATCTCTATCTCTATCTCTATATCTCGCTCTCTCTATCTCGCTCTCTCTATCTCGCTCTCTATCTCGCTCTCTCTATCTCTCTATCTCTATCTCTATCTCTATCTCCATATCTCGCTCTCTCTATCTCGCTCTCTCTATCTCTATCTCGCTCTCTCTATCTCGCTCTCTCTATCTCGCTCTCTATATCTCGCTCTCTCGATCTCGCTCTCTCTATCTCGCTCTCTCTATCTCGCTCTCTCTATCTCTATCTCTATATCTCGCTCTCTCTATCTCTATCTCTATCTCTTTCTCCATCTCTATCTCTATATCTCGCTCTCTCTATCTCTCTATCTCTATCTCGCTCTCTCTATCTCGCTCTCTCTATCTCTATCTCGCTCTCTATATCTCGCTCTCTATATCTCGCTCTCTCTATCTCGCTCTCTCTATCTCGCTCTCTCTATCTCGCTCTCTCTATCTCGCTCTCTCTATCTCGCTCTCTCTATCTCGCTCTCTCTATCTCGCTCTCTCTATCTCGCTCTCTCTATCTCTCTCTCTATCTCTATCTTTATATCTCGCTCTCTATATCTCGCTCTCTATATCTCGCTCTCTCGATCTCGCTCTCTCTATCTCTATATCTCGATCTCTATATCTCGCTCTCTCGATCTCGCTCTCTCTATCTCGCTCTCTCTATCTCTCTATCTCTCTATCTCTATCTCTATATCTCGATCTCTATATCTCGATCTCTATATCTCGCTCTCTATATCTCGCTCTCTCGATCTCGCTCTCTCTATCTCGCTCTCTCTATCTCTCTATCTCTATCTCTATCTCTATCTCTATATCTCGATCTCTATATCTCGCTCTCTATATCTCGCTCTCTCTATCTCGCTCTCTCTATCTCTCTATCTCTATCTCTATCTCTATCTCTATCTCTATCTCTATATCTCGATCTCTATATCTCGCTCTCTATATCTCGCTCTCTCTATCTCGCTCTCTGTATCTCTCTATCTCTATCTCGCTCTCTCTATCTCTATCTCGCTCTCTCCATCTCGCTCTCTCTATCTCGCTCTCTCTATCTCGCTCTCTCTATCTCGCTCTCTCTATCTCACTCTCTCTATCTATATCTCTATCTATATCTCTATCTCTATATCTCGCTCTCTATATCTCGCTCTCTATATATCGCTCTCTCTATCTCGCTCTCTCTATCTCGCTCTCTATCTCGCTCTCTATCTCTCTCTATCTCGCTCTCTCTATCTCTCTATCTCGCTCTCTCTATCTCTATCTCTATCTCTATCTCTATCTCTATATCTCGCTCTCTCTATCTCTCTATCTCTATCTCTATATCTCGCTCTCTCTATCTCGCTCTCTCTATCTCTATATCTCGCTCTCTCTATCTCGCTCTCTCTCTCTATCTCGCTCTCTCTATCTCGCTCTCTCTCTATCTCGCTCTCTCTATCTCGCTCTCTCTATCTCGCTCTCTCTATCTCGCTCTCTCTATCTCGCTCTCTCTATCTCGCTATCTCTATCTCGCTCTCTCTATCTCGCTCTCTCTATCTCTCTATCTCTATCTCGCTCTCTCTATCTCGCTCTCTATATCTCTCTATCTCTATCTCTATATCTCGCTCTCTCTATCTCGCTCTCTCGCTCTCTCTATCTCTCTATCTCTATCTCTATCTCTATCTCTATATCTCGCTCTCTCTATCTCGCTCTCTCTATCTCGCTCTCTCTATCTCGCTCTCTCTATATCTCACTCTCTCTATCTCTATCTCTATCTCTATCTCTATCTCTATATCTCGCTCTCTCTATCTCGCTCTCTCTATCTCGCTCTCTCTATCTCGCTCTCTCTATCTCGCTCTCTCTATCTCTATCTCTATCTCGCTCTCTCTATCTCGCTCTCTCTATCTCGCTATCTCTCTATCTCGCTCTCTCTATCTCTCTCTATCTCTCTCTATCTCGCTTTCTGTATCTCCCTCTCTCTCTCTCTCTATCTCTATCTCGCTCTCTCTATCTGTCTCTCTCTATCTCGCTCTCTCTATCTCTCTATCTCTCTCTATCTCTATCTCTCTATCTCTCTCTCTCTATCTCTCTATCTCTATATCTCTATCTCTCTATCTGCTCTCTCTATCTCGCTCTCTCTATCTCTCTATCTCTAATAAAAATCTATCTCTATCTCTATCTCTCTCTCTATCTCTCTCTATCTCGCTCTCTCTATCTCTCTATCTCTATACTCTCGCTCTCTCTATCTCTATCTCTCTATCTACTCTCTCTATCTCTATCTCTCTCTCTCTATCTCTATCTCTCTCTCTATCTCTCTCTATCTCTCTCTATCTCTCTCTATCTCTCTCTCTATCTCTCTCTATCTCTCTCTATCTCTCTCTATCTCTATCTCTATCTCTATATCTCGCTATCTCTATCTCTATCTCTATCTCTATATCTGGCTCTCTCTATCTCTATCTCTATATCTCGCTATCTCTATCTCTATCTCTATCTCTATATCTGGCTCTCTCTATCTCTCTATCTCTATCTCTATATCTCGCTCTCTCTATCTCGCTCTCTCTATCTCTCTATCTCTATCTCTATCTCTATATCTCGCTCTCTCTATCTCGCTCTCTCTATCTCTATCTCTATCTCTATCTCTCTCTATCTCTCTATCTCTATCTCTATCTCTATCTCTATCTCTATATCTGGCTCTCTCTATCTCGCTCTCTCTATCTCGCTCTCTCTATCTCGCTCTCTCTATCTCGCTCTCTCTATCTCGCTCTCTCTATCTCGCTCTCTCTATCTCGCTCTCTCTATCTCGCTCTCTCTATCTCGCTCTCTCTTTCTCGCTCTCTCTATCTCGCTATCTCTATCTCTATCTCTATCTCTATCTCTATCTCTATATCTGGCTCTCTCTATATCTCTATCTCTATCTCTATCTCTATATCTGGCTCTCTCTATCTCTCTATCTCTATCTCTATCTCTATCTCTATATCTCGCTCTCTCTATCTCTCTATCTCTATCTCTATCTCTGTATCTCGCTCTCTCTATCTCGCTCTCTCTATCTCGCTCTCTCTATCTCTATCTCTATATCTCGCTCTCTCTATCTCGCTCTCTCTATCTCGCTCTCTCTATCTCGCTCTCTCTATCTCGCTCTCTCTATCTCGCTCTCTCTATCTCGCTCTCTCTATCTCGCTCTCTATATCTCGCTCTCTCTCGATCTCGCTCTCTCTATCTCGCTCTCTCTATCTCTCTATCTCTATCTCTATCTCTATCTCTATATCTCGATCTCTATCTCGATCTCTATATCTCGCTCTCTCTATCTCGCTCTCTCTATCTCTCTATCTCTATCTCGCTCTCTCTATCTCTATCTCGCTCTCTCTATCTCGCTCTCTCTATCTCGCTCTCTCTATCTCTCTATCTCTATCTCTATCTCTATATCTCGCTCTCTCTATCTCGCTCTCTCTATCTCGCTCTCTCTATCTCGCTCTCTCTATCTCGCTCTCTCTATCTCTATATCTCGCTCTCTCTATCTGAAATATATACTCAATGCAAATATATATCTCGGCTCTCTCTATCTCGCTCTCTCTATCTCGCTCTCTCTATCTCGCTCTCTCTATCTCTCTATCTCTATCTCGCTCTCTCTATCTCGCTCTCTCTATCTCGCTCTCTCTATCTCGCTCTCTCTATCTCGCTCTCTCTATCTCTCTATCTCTATCTCTATATCTCGCTCTCTCTATCTCGCTCTCTCTATCTCGCTCTCTCTATCTCGCTCTCTCTATCTCTCTATCTCTATCTCTCTATCTCGCTCTCTCTATCTCTCTATCTCTATCTCTATCTCTATCTCTATCTCTATCTCTATCTCTATCTCTATCTCTATCTCTATCTCGATCTCTCTATCTCGCTCTCTCTATCTCTCTATCTCGCTCTCTCTATCTCTCTATCTCTATCTCTATCTCGCTCTCTCTATCTCGCTCTCTCTATCTCGCTCTCTCTATCTCGCTCTCTCTATCTCGCTCTCTCTATCTCGCTCTCTCTATCTCGCTCTCTCTATCTCTCTATCTCTATCTCGCTCTCTCTATCTCGCTCTCTATATCTCTCTATCTCTATCTCTATCTCTATATCTCGCTCTCTCTATCTCGCTCTCTCTATCTCGCTCTCTCTATCTCGCTCTCTCTATCTCGCTCTCTCTATCTCGCTCTCTCTATCTCGCTCTCTCTATCTCTCTATCTCTATCTCTATCTCTATCTCTATCTCTATCTCGCTCTCTCTATCTCGCTCTCTCTATCTCGCTCTCTCTATCTCGCTCTCTCTATCTCGCTCTCTCTATCTCGCTCTCTCTATCTCGCTCTCTCTATCTCTATCTCTCTATCTCGCTCTCTCTATCTCGCTCTCTCTATCTCGCTCTCTCTATCTCGCTCTCTCTATCTCGCTCTCTCTATCTCGCTCTCTCTATCTCGCTCTCTCTATCTCGCTCTCTCTATCTCTAGCTCTCTCTATCTCTAGCTCTCTCTATCTCGCTCTCTCTATCTCGCTCTCTCTATCTCGCTCTCTCTATCTCTCTATCTCTATATCTCTATCTCTATATCTCTATCTCTATCTCGCTCTCTCTATCTCGCTCTCTCTATCTCGCTCTCTCTATCTCGCTCTCTCTATCTCGCTCTCTCTATCTCGCTCTCTCTATCTCGCTCTCTCTATCTCGCTCTCTCTATCTCGCTCTCTCTATCTCTCTCTCTATCTCTAGCTCTCTCTATCTCTAGCTCTCTCTATCTCTAGCTCTCTCTATCTCTAGCTCTCTCTAGCTCTATCTCTATCTCTATCTCTATCTCTCTCTATCTCTCTCTATCTCTCTATCTCTCTATCTCTCTCTATCTCTCTATCTCTCTATCTCTCTATCTCTCTATCTCTATCTCTATCTCTATCTCTATCTCTATCTCTATCTCTATCTCTATATCTCTATCTCTATCTCTATCTATCTCGCTCTCTCTATCTCGCTCTCTCTATCTCGCTCTCTCTATCTCGATCTCTATATCTCTATCTCTATATCTCTATCTCTATATCTCGCTCTCTCTATTTCTCTATCTCTATCTCTCTCTCTATCTCTATCTCTATATCTCGCTCTCTCTATCTCGCTCTCTCTATCTCGCTCTCTCTATCTCGCTCTCTCTATCTCTCTATCTCTATCTCTCTATCTCTATCTCTCTATCTCTATCTCGCTCTCTCTATCTCGCTCTCTCTATCTCGCTCTCTCTATCTCGCTCTCTCTATCTCGCTCTCTCTATCTCGCTCTCTCTATCTCGCTCTCTCTATCTCGCTCTCTCTATCTCGCTCTCTCTATCTCTCTATCTCTATCTCGTTCTCTCTATCTCGCTCTCTCTATCTCTCTATCTCTATCTCTATCTCTATCTCTATCTCTATATCTCGCTCTCTCTATCTCGCTCTCTCTATCTCTCTATCTCTATCTCTATCTCTATATCTCGCTCTCTCTATCTCGCTCTCTCTATCTCGCTCTCTCTATCTCGCTCTCTCTATCTCGCTCTCTCTATCTCGCTCTCTCTATCTCGCTATCTCTATCTCTCTATCTCTATCTCTATCTCTATCTCTATCTCTATATCTCGCTCTCTCTATCTCGCACTCTCTATCTCGCTCTCTCTATCTCGCTCTCTCTATCTCTCTATCTCTATCTCTATATCTCGCTCTCTCTATCTCGCTCTCTCTATTTCTCTATCTCTATCTCTATCTCTATCTCTATCTCTATATCTCGCTCTCTCTATCTCGCTCTCTCTATCTCGCTCTCTCTATCTCGCTCTCTCTATCTCGCTCTCTCTATCTCGCTCTCTCTATCTAAGCTCTCTCTATCTTGCTCTCTCTATCTCGCTCTCTCTATCTCGCTCTCTCTATCTCGCTCTCTCTATCTCGCTCTCTCTATCTCGCTCTCTCTATCTCGCTCTCTCTATCTCGCTCTCTCTATCTCGCTCTCTCTATCTCTCTATCTCTATATCTCGCTCTCTCTATCTCGCTCTCTCTATCTCTCTATCTCTATATCTCTATCTCTATATCTCGCTCTCTCTATCTCGCTCTCTCTATCTCTCTATCTCTCTATCTCTATCTCTATCTCTATATCTCGCTCTCTCTATCTCGCTCTCTCTATCTCGCTCTCTCTATCTCGCTCTCTCTATCTCGCTCTCTCTATCTCTCTATCTCTATCTCTATCTCTATATCTCGCTCTCTCTATCTCTCTATCTCTATCTCGCTCTCTCTATCTCGCTCTCTCTATCTCGCTCTCTCTATCTCGCTCTCTCTATCTCTCTCTCTATCTCTATCTTTATATCTCGCTCTCTATATCTCGCTCTCTCTATCTCGCTCTCTCTATCTCTCTATCTCTATCTCTATCTCTATCTCTATATCTCGATCTCTATATCTCGCTCTCTCTATCTCGCTCTCTGTATCTCTCTATCTCTATCTCGCTCTCTCTATCTCTATCTCGCTCTCTCTATCTCGCTCTCTCTATATCTCTATCTCTATCTCTATCTCTATATCTCGATCTCTATATCTCGCTCTCTATATCTCGCTCTCTCTATCTCGCTCTCTGTATCTCTCTATCTCAATCTCGCTCTCTCTATCTCTATCTCGCTCTCTCTATCTCGCTCTCTCTATATCTCTATCTCTATCTCTATCTCTATATCTCGCTCTCTCTATCTCGCTCTCTCTATCTCGCTCTCTCTATCTCGCTCTCGCTCTCTCTCTATCTCGCTCTCTCTATCTCGCTCTCTCTATCTCGCTCTCTCTATCTCTCTCTCTATGTCTGTCTCTATATCTACTCATCTCTCTAAATATATCTCTTAGAATAATATAATCTCTCTATCTCTCTATCTCTATCTCTATCTCTATCTCTATCTCTCTATCTCTCTATCTCTATCTCTATCTCTATCTCTATCTCTATATCTCGCTCTCTCTATCTCGCTCTCTCTATCTCGCTCTCTATATCTCGCTCTCTCTATCTCGCTCTCTCTATCTCTCTATCTCTATCTCTATCTCTATCTCTCTATCTCTATCTCTCTATCTCGCTCTCTCTATCTCTCTATCTCTATCTCTATCTCGATCTCTATCTCTATCTCGATCTCTCTATCTCGCTCTCTCTATCTCGCTCTCTCTATCTCTATCTCGCTCTCTCTATCTCGCTCTCTCTATCTCTATCTCGCTCTCTCTATCTCGCTCTCTCTATCTCGCTCTCTCTATCTCGCTCTCTCTATCTCGCTCTCTATATCTCGCTCTCTCTATCTCGCTCTCTCTATCTCGCTCTCTCTATCTCTCTATCTCTATCTCGCTCTCTCTATCTCGCTCTCTATATCTCTCTATCTCTATCTCTATCTCTATATCTCGCTCTCTCTATCTCGCTCTCTCTATCTCTCTATCTCTATCTCTATCTCTATCTCTATATCTCGCTCTCTCTATCTCGCTCTCTCTATCTCGCTCTCTCTATCTCGCTCTCTCTATCTCTCTATCTCTATCTCTTTCTCTATCTCTATATCTCGCTCTCTCTATCTCGCTCTCTCTATCTCGCTCTCTCTATCTCGCTCTCTCTATCTCGCTCTCTCTATCTCGCTCTCTCTATCTCGCTCTCTCTATCTCGCTCTCTCTATCTCGCTCTCTCTATCTCGCTCTCTCTCTATCTCGCTCTCTCTATCTCGCTCTCTCTATCTCGCTCTCTCTATCTCTCTATCTCTATCTATATCTCTATCTATATCTCTATCTATATCTCGCTCTCTCTATCTCGCTCTCTCTATCTCGCTCTCTCTATCTCGCTCTCTCTATCAAATATATCTCTGTCTCTCTCAAATATCTCTCTCTCTATCTCGCTCTCTCTATCTCGCTCTCTCTATCTCTCTCTCTATCTCTATCTCTATCTCTATCTCTCTCTATCTCTCTCTATCTCTCTATCTCTCTATCTCTCTATCTCTATCTCTATCTCTCTATCTCTCTATCTCTCTATCTCTATATCTCGCTATCTCTATCTCTATCTCTATCTCTATATCTGGCTCTCTCTATCTCTCTATCTCTATCTCTATCTCTGTCTCTATCTCTATATCTCGCTCTCTCTATCTCGCTCTCTCTATCTCTCTATCTCTATATCTCGCTCTCTCTATCTCGCTCTCTCTATCTCTATCTCTCTCTATCTCTATCTCTCTCTATCTCTCTATCTCTATCTCTATCTCTATCTCTATCTCTATCTCTATATCTGGCTCTCTCTATCTCTATCTCTATCTCTATCTCTATCTCTATCTCTATCTCTATCTCTATCTCTATATCTCGCTCTCTCTATCTCGCTCTCTCTATCTCGCTATCTCTATCTCTATCTCTATCTCTATATCTGGCTCTCTCTATCTGGCTCTCTCTATCTCTCTATCTCTATCTCTATCTCTATCTCTATCTCTATATCTCGCTCTCTCTATCTCGCTCTCTCTATCTCTCTATCTCTATCTCTATCTCTATCTCTATATCTCGCTCTCTCTATCTCGCTCTCTCTATCTCTCTATCTCTATCTCTATCTCTATCTCTATATCTCGCTCTCTCTATCTCGCTCTCTCTATCTCGCTCTCTCTATCTCTATCTCTCTCTATCTCTATCTCTCTCTATCTCTCTATCTCTCTATCTCTATCTCTATCTCTATATCTGGCTCTCTCTATCTCGCTCTCTCTATCTCGCTCTCTCTATCTCGCTCTCTCTATCTCGCTCTCTCTATCTCGCTCTCTCTATCTCGCTCTCTCTATCTCTCTCTCTATCTCTATCTCTATCTCTATCTCTCTCTATCTCTCTCTATCTCTCTATCTCTCTATCTCTGTCTATATATGCTGTCTCTGTCTCGCTCTATCTCTATCTCGCTCTCTATATCTCGCTCTCTCTATCTCGCTCTCTGTATCTCTCTATCTCTATCTCGCTCTCTCTATCTCTATCTCGCTCTCTCCATCTCGCTCTCTCTATCTCGCTCTCTCTATCTCGCTCTCGCTCTCTCTCTATCTCGCTCTCTCTATCTCGCTCTCTCTATCTCGCTCTCTCTATCTCTCTCTCTATCTCTATATCTCCCTCTCTCTATCTCGCTCACTCTATCTCCCTCTCTCTATCTCGCTCTCTCTATCTCCCTCTCTCTATCTCGCTCTCTCTATCTCGCTCTCTCTATCTCGCTCTCTCTATCTCGCTCTCTCTATCTCGCTCTCTCTATCTCTCTATCTCTATCTCGCTCTCTCTATCTCGCTCTCTCTATCTCGCTCTCTCTATCTCTATCTCTATCTCGCTCTCTATCTCTATCTCTCTATCTCTCTCTCAACCTCTCTATCTCTATCTCTATCTCTATCTCTCTCTATCTCTATCTCGCTCTCTCTATCTCGCTCTCTCTATCTCTCTCTCTATCTCTCTATCTATCTCTATCTCTATCTCTATCTCTCTATCTCGCTCTCTCTATCTCGCTCTCTCTATCTCGCTATCTCTCTCTATCTCTCTATCTCTATCTCTATCTCGCTCTCTATCTCGCTCTCTCTATCTCGCTCTCTCTATCTCGCTCTCTATCTCTCTCTCTATCTCGCTCTCTCTATCTACTCTCTCTATCTCTATCTCTATCTCTATCTCTATATCTCGCTCTCTCTATCTCGCTCTCTCTATCTCTCTATCTCTATCTCTATCTCTATATCTCACTCTCTCTATCTCTATCTCTATCTCTATATCTCGCTCTCTCTATCTCGCTCTCTCTATCTCGCTCTCTCTATCTCGCTCTCTCTATCTCTCTATCTCGCTCTCTCTATCTCTATCTCTCTATCTCGTCTCTCTATCTCGCTCTCTCTATCTCTCTCTCTATCTCGCTCTCTCTATCTCAACTCTCTCTATCTTGGAATATCTCTATCTCTGTAGACAATCTCTATCTCTGTCTCTCTCATCTCGCTCTCTATCTCTCTCTCTCTCTATCTCAGCTCAATGTAATCTATCTCTCTCTATCTCTATATCTCTGTCTCTCTCTATCTAATCGCTCTCTGGAATATATGCTCTCTCTATCTGTCACTCTATCTATCTCGCTCTATCTATCTCGCTCTCTATCTCGCAATATATCTCGCTCTCTCTATCTCGCTCTCTATCTCTCTCTATGCAAATATCTCTATCTCTGGCTCTCTCTATCTCTCTCTCTATCTCTATCTCGCTATCTCTATCTCTCTCTCTATCTCTCTCTCTATCTCTATCTCTCTATCTCTCTATCTCTATCTCTATCTCTCTATCTCTCTCTCTCTCTCTCTATCTCTATCTCTCTATCTCTATCTCTATCTCTCTCTCTCTCTCTCTCTCTCTCTCTATCTCTATCTCTATCTCTATCTCTATCTCTCTCTCTATATCTCTCTCTCTCTCTCTCTATCTCTATCTCTATCTCTATCTCTATCTCTCTCTCTATATCTCTCTCTCTATCTCTCTATCTCTCTCTATCTATCTCTATCTCTATCTCTATCTCTATCTCTATCTCTATCTCTATTTCAATATCTCTCTATCTCTATCTCTATCTCTCTCTATCTCTGCTCTCTCTATCTCTCTCTATCTCTCTCTATCTCTATCTCTCTCTATCTCTATCTCTATCTCTCTCTATCTCTCTCTATCTCTCTATCTCTCTATCTCTCTATCTCTATCTCTATCTCTATCTCTATATCTGGCTCTCTCTATCTCTCTATCTCTATCTCTATCTCTATCTCTATCTCTATCTCTATCTCTATCTCTATATCTCGCTCTCTCTATCTCGCTCTCTCTATCTCGCTCTCTCTATCTCTATCTCTATCTCTATCTCTATATCTCGCTCTCTCTATCTCGCTCTCTCTATCTCTATCTATCTCTAGCTCTCTCTATCTCTAGCTCTCTCTAGGTCTCTCTATCTCTCTCTATCTCTCTCTATCTCTCTCTATCTCTCTCTATCTCTATCTCGCTCTCTCTATCTCGCTCTCTCTATCTCGCTCTCTCTATCTCGCTCTCTCTATCTCGCTCTCTCTATCTCGCTCTCTCTATCTCGCTCTCTCTATCTCTATCTCTATCTCTATATCTGGCTCTCTCTATCTCTCTATCTCTATCTCTATCTCTATCTCTATCTCTATATCTCGCTCTCTCTATCTCGCTCTCTCTATCTCTCTATCTCTATCTCTATCTCTGTATCTCGCTCTCTCTATCTCGCTCTCTCTATCTCGCTCTCTCTATCTCGCTCTCTCTCTCTATCTCGCTCTCTCTATCTCGCTCTCTCTATCTCGCTCTCTCTATCTCGCTCTCTCTATCTCGCTCTCTCTATCTCGCTCTCTCTATCTCGCTCTCTCTATCTCTATCTCTATCTCTATCTCTATATCTCGCTCTCTCTATCTCGCTCTCTCTATCTCGCTCTCTCTATCTCGCTCTCTCTATCTCTCTATCTCTATCTCTATCTCTATATCTCGCTCTCTCTATCTCTCTCTATCTCTCTATCTCTCTATATCTCTATCTCTATCTCTATCTCTATCTCTATCTCTATCTCTATCTATCTATATCTCTATCTATCTATCTCGCTCTCGCTTTCTCTATCTCTATTTCCCTCTCTCTATCTCTCTATCTCGCTCTCTATCTCTATCTCTCTCTCTCTATCTCTATCTCTCTATCTCTATCTCTCTATCTCGCTCTCTCTATCTCGCTCTCTCTATCTCGCTCTCTATCTCTATCTCATCTAGTCTCTATCTCAATCTCGCCTCTCATCTCGCCTCTATCTCGCTCTCTATCTCATCTCTATCCCATTTCCGCCTTCATTATCCGTCTCTATCCCTCTCTCATCTCGTCTCTCTCTCTCTCTCATCTCATCTTCTATCTTCATCTCTATCTATCTCTCGATCTCATCTTCACTCATCTCTATCACGATCTCTCTATCCTCTGCCTTCTATCATTTTCTATCTCGCCTCTCTATCTCTATCTCTATCTCTATCTTCTATCTCATATCTCTATCTCTATCCGCTCTCTATATCTCGCTCTCATTTTCGATCGCTTCTCTCCATCTCGATCTTATTCCTCATCTCGCTCTCTATCTCGCCTCTATCTCTATCTCTATCTCATCTCTATCTCTCATCTCGCTCTCTCTATATCTCATCTCTCTATCTCATCTCGCTCTCTCTCTATCTCGTTCTCATATCTATCTCGGCTCTATCTCGCTCTCTATCTCGCTCTCTATCTATATCTCGGCTCTCTCTACTCTCTCTATCTCTATCTCGTCTATTCTATCTCGCTCTATATCTCTATCTCGTCTATCTCTATCTCATCTCTATCTCGCCTCTCATCTCGCCTCTAGGAGATCTCGGGCTCTCTATCTCGCTATCTCTATCTCGGCTATCTCATCTCTGTCCTCTATCTCAAATCTTATCTCATATCTCGCTCCCCATCTGGGCCTATCTCATCTCTATTCTATCTTGCTATCTCTGTCTCGCTCTCTATCGTTATCGCATATCTCGCTTCTATCTCGCCGGTTCTATCTCGCCTTCTATCTGTCCTCTATCTATCCCATATCTCGCCTATCATTCGCTCTCTCTATCTCGCTCTCTCTATCTCGCCTTCTATCTCGCTCTATTCGCCTATCTCGCTCTCTATCTCGCCTTCTATCTCGCAAAATATTCTCTATCTCGGCTTTCTCATATCTCGCCTCTATCTCGCTCTCTCTATCTCGCTCTCTATCTCATATCTCTCATTTCTATCTCTCGCTCATCTCTATCTCGCTTCTATCTCTATCTCTATATCTCTATCTCTTAAAACTCTATCTCGCTCTCTCTATCTCGCCGGTTCTCGCTCTCATCTCGCCTTCTATCTCGTCTCTTCATCTCTCGCTCTCTCATCTCGTTCTCTATCTCGCTCTCTATCTCGCTCTCTATCTCGCTTCCTCTCTATCTGCATCTCTATCTGGCTATCTCGGCTCTATCTCGCTATCTATCTCTATCTCCTTCTCATCTCGCTGTCTTAACTCGCTCATTCTGCTCTCTATCTCTATCTCATCTCTCTATGTAGCCTCTCCAGCCTCGTCTCTATCTCTTCTATCTCTCTCTCTATCTCTATGCTCTATCTTCTCTCTCTATCTCTCTATCTCGCTCTATCTCTATCTCGCTCTCATCTCTATCTCCCATTCTCATCTCTATCTCTATCTCGTTTCTCTATCTCTATCTCTATATCTAGCCTTTCTATCTAACGATGCGTATCTCTATCTCGCCGATATCTCGCTCTATCTCGCCTTATCTCGCTATCTCTATCTCTATCTCATATCTCGTTTCATCTCTATTCATCTCGCTCTCTATCTCGCCTCTCATCTCTTCTCTATCTCGCTCTATCTATCTCTAGCCTCTCTGTAGGTCTCCCTCTCATCTCTCTCTATCTCTCTTCTCTATCTGTCTCTCTATCTCTATCTCTCTCTCTATCTCTCATCTCTCTCATCTCTCTATCTCTCTATCTCTGATCTCTATCTCCTGCATCTCTATCTCGCTCATATCTGGCGCTCTCTATCTCTCTCATCTCATCTGTACATATCTCGAAACCTCTCTATCTCACTCTCTATCTCTATCTCTATCTCTCATCTCTACATCTCACTTTCATATCTCTGCTTCATCTCTCATCTCTATCTCTATCTCGGCTATCTCATATCTCGCTCTCTCTATACTCTCTATCTCTATCTCTATATCTCATCTCTATATCATCTGGCTCTCTCTATCTCTATCTCATCTCTATCTCGCTCTATCTCGAGCCTCTATCTCGCCTGTATCTCGCCTAACATCTCTATCTCTAGCATCTCATCTCTCTCTATCTCATATCTCTATCTCTCTATCTCTATATAAATATCTCAATATCTCTATCTCTATCTCTGTCTATCTCTATCTCATATCTCGGCTCTCTCTATCTCTGTCATCTCATCTCTATCTCTATATTCTGCCTTCTCTATCTCTCTATCTCTGTCTCTATCTCATATCTCGCTCTCTATCTCGCTTCTCTATCTCTATCTCTGTATCTCTATCTCTATATCTCGCTCTATCTCGCTCTCTCTATCTCTATCCTATCTCTATCTCATCTCTATATCTGGCTCTTCTATCTCTCATCTCTATCTCTATCTCTATCTCTATCTCACTTATCTCGCTCTCTAATATCTCGTCTCTATCTCGCTCTCTATCTCTCATCTCTATCTCTATCTCATCTCTATCTCTATCTCTATCCGTCTCTCTATTCATTTATCTCATCTCTATCTCGATCTATCTCGATCTCTCTATCTCGTCTATCCTCGATCTCTGTCTCTATCTCAAGCCTCTCTATCTCGCCTCTATCCGCCTTCTATCTCGCTCTATCTCGCCTTCTATCTCTATCTCATATCTCGGCCTCTATCTCGTCTCTATCTCGCCTCTCTATCTCTATCTCTATCTCTAGTCTCTATATCTCGCTCTCTCTATCTCGCTCTCTCATCTCTCTATCTCTATCTCTATCTCTATATCTCGCTCTCTCTATCTCAGCTCTATCTCGCTCTCTATCTCGCTCTCTATCTCTCTATCTCTATCTCTTTCTATTCCTATATCTCGCTCTCTATCTCTCTATCTCTATCTTCTCTATCTCGCCTCCTCTCTATCTCGCTCTATCTGATCTCTATCTCTCTATCTCGCTCTCATCTCTCATCTCATCTCTATCTCTATCTCTATCTCTATCTCTATATCTCGATCTCTCTCTATCTCTCGATCTCTATCTCTCATCTCTCTCATATCTCGCTCTCTATCTCGTCTCTCTATCTCGCTCATCTCATGCTCTCTATCTCAGCTCTGTGTCTCTATCTCTATCTCTAAGCCGCCTCTCATGTCCGCGTCTCTCTATCTCGTTCATCTCGCTCTCTCTATCTCGCCTCTCATTCTATCTCTGTCTCTATCTCTATCTCTATCTCGCTCTCTATCTCGCTCATCTCATCTATCTCTCTCTATCTCTCTCTCTATCTCTCTATCTCTCTATCTCTCTATATCTCTATCTCTATCTCTATCTCTCTATCTCTATCTCTATCTCTATCTCTATCTCTATATCTGGCTCTCTCTATCTCTCTATCTCTATCTCTATATCTCGCTCTCTCTATCTCGCTCTCTCTATCTCTATCTCTATCTCTATCTCTATATCTCGCTTCTCTATCTCGCTCTCTCTATCTCTCGTCTCTATCTCTCTATATCTCTCTCTCTATCTCGCTCTCATTCTCTATCTCTCTCTCTATCTCTATCTCTCTATCTCTCTATCTCTATCTCATATCTCTATCTCTATCTCATCTCTATATCTGGCTCTCTCTATCTCTCATCTCTATCTCTCTATTCTATCTCATCTCTATCTCTATCTCTATCTCATGCAGAAACATATCTCGCCTCTCTATCTCGCTTCTCTATCTCGCTATCTCTATCTCCCATCTCTATCGCCTTCATATCTGGCTCCCTCTCTATCTGGCTCACCAAATCATATCTCATCTCATATCTTGATATCATCTCTATCTCTATCTCTATCTCATCTCATCTCACCAGATCTCATATCTCGCTCTCTATACCATCTCTATCTCTATCTCTATCTCTATCTCATATCTCGCCCATTAATGCTATCTCGCCTCTATCTCGCTCTCTCTATCTCTATATTCTCTCATCTCTTATCTCTCTATCTCTTCTCTCATCTCATCATCTAGACAATATCTCATATCCGGCTCTCTCTATCTCGCTCTCTCATCTCGCTCTCTACCTATCTATCTTGAGCTCTATGTCCGCCCTGTCATCTCATCTCGTCTCTATCTCGCTCTCTCTATCTCGCTCTCTATCTCTATCTCGCCTTCTATCTCATATCTGGCTCTCTCTATCTCTATCTCTCATCTCGCCTATCTCTATCTCTGTCTCATATCTCGCTCTCTATCTCTCGCTCTCTCTATCTCTCTATCTCTATCTCTATCTCTATCTCGCTCTCATATCTCGCTCTCTATCTCGCTCTCTATCTCGCTCTCTCATATCTCTATCTCTATATCTCGCTCTATCTCTATCTCGCCATTCTCTCTATCTCGCTCTCTCTATCTCGTATATCTCGCCTTCTATCTCGCTCTCTATCTCTATCTTTATCTCGCTCTATATCTCGCTATCTCTCGATCTCTCTATCTCGCTTTCTATCTCGCTTTCTATCTCTATCTCTATCTCTATATCATTTTCTATCTCTCTATCTCTATCTCTATCTTCTATCTCGCTCTCTATCTCGGGATCTTCTATCTCGATATCTCTATATCTCGCTCTCTCTATCTCGCTCTCTCTATCTCGGCTCTTCTCTATCTCGTATCTCTATCTCGCTCTCTCTATCTCGCTCTCTCTATCTCGCTCTATCTCTATCTCATATCTCGCCTTCTATCTCACTCTCTATATCTCGCTCTCTCTATCTCGTCTCTCTATCTCGCTCTCTCTATCTCGTCTCATCTCTTTTCTATCTCATCTCTATCTCGCTCTATCTCGCCTCTATCTCGCTTCTCTATCTCTATCTCTCGCTCTATCTCTATCTCTATCTCTATCTCTATCTCATATCTCGGCTCTCTATCTCGCTCTTCATATCTCGCTCTCTCTATCTCGGGCTCTCTCCATCTCGCCTCTCTATCTCGCTCTCTATCTCGCTCTCTATCTCGCCTCTATCTCTATCTCTATCTCTATCTCATATCTCCGCTCTCTCTATCTCTCTATCTCTATCTCTATCTCGTATCTCTATCTCGTTTCATCTCGCTTCTATCTCGCTCTATCTCGCCTATCTCTATCTCTATCTCTGTATCTCGCTCTCATCTCGTCTCTCTATCTCGCTCTCTATCTCTCTATCTCTATCTCTATCTCTATCTCTATCTCGCTTCTATCTCGCTCTCTATCTCGCCTTCTCTCTATCTCGCTCTCTCTATCTCGCTCTCTATCTCGCTCTCTCTATCTCGCCTCTCTCTATCTCGCGCTTCATTCTATATCTCGCTTTCTCTATCTCGTCTCCCATCTCTCTTATCTCTGCTCTCTATCTCGCTCTCTATCTCGTTCTCTCTATCTCTTGCTCTCTATCTCGCTCTCTATCTCGCTCTCTATCTCTGCTCTCTCTATCTCGCCTTCTATCTCGCTCTCTCTCTATCTCGCTCTCATTTCTCTATCTTTGCTCTCTCTATCTCGCTCTCTATCTCGCTCTCTATCTCGCTCTTCTCTATCTCGTCTCGTCTATCTCGCTCTTAATAGCAATCATCTCGCTTCTATCTCGCGCTCTCTATCTCTCGTCGCTCTCTCTATCTCGCTCTTCTATCTCGCCCTATCTCGTTTCATTCGTCTGCCGTCTTATCTCGCCTCTCTATCTCGCTCTCTCTATCTCGCCTCTCTATCTCGCTCTTCATCTCTCATATCTCTATCTCTATGCATATCTCATCTCGCTCTCGTATCTCGCCAATAATAACATCTCGTTCTCTCTATCTCGCTCTATCTCGCTCATTCTATCTCTCTAGCCCTATCTCATCTCGCCTCTCTATCTCGCTCTATCTCGCTCTCGATATGTACTCGCTCTCTCTATCTCATGCTTCTTCTATCCAAGTAATGCCGGAATTTCTATCTCGCTCTCTATCTCTGCCCTCTATCATCTCTCTATCTGCTATCTCATTCTATCTGCGTTTTCTGCTCTCTAGCTCTCTATCTCTCTCTATCTCTCTCTATCTCTGTCATCTCTATCTCGTCTCTATCTCTCTCTATCTCTATCTCTCTATCTCGATATATCTCTCTATCTCATTCTCTATCTCTGTCTGTTCGTGTAGATATATCTCTATCTCTATCTCTCGCGAATTTCTCATATCTGGCTCTCTCTATCTCTCATCTCTATCTCTATTTCTCTCGCTCTCTCATCTCGCTCTCTATCTCGTATCTCATCTCTATCTCTAATATCATCTCGTTTTCATCTCGCCTTCTGGAATATCTCTATTCTATCTCTACCTCTCTCATGTCTCTAGCTCTCTCATAGGTCTTAGATAATATCTCATATCTCTCTATCATCTCTCATCTCTCGTCTCGCTCTATCGTCTTCATCTCGTATCTCATATCTCTCTATCTCTCATCTCATGTCTCTATCTCGCTCTCTATCTCTATCTCTATATCTGGCTCTCTCTATCTCTGTCTCTATCTCATCTCATCTCGCCTCTCATCTTGCTCTCTTCGGCTCTCTATCTCTCTATCTCTCTATCTTCATCTTGAATAATAATCTAAATGCTCATCTCATCTCTCTATCTCTATCTCTATCTCTATCTCTATCTCATATATCTCGCTCTCTCTATATCTCATCTCTCTATCTCTATCTCTATCTCTATATCTGGCTCTCTCTCTATCTCTCTATCTCTGATCTCATATCTCGCTCTCATT
Source organism: Eptatretus burgeri (assembly GCF_056783735.1). Taxonomy (NCBI): domain Eukaryota; kingdom Metazoa; phylum Chordata; class Myxini; order Myxiniformes; family Myxinidae; genus Eptatretus; species Eptatretus burgeri. The sequence continues at coordinate 82,048,880 of NC_140965.1, forward strand.
CTCCGCTAATATCTAACGTCTCTATCTCATCTCGCTCTCTCTATCTCTTATATCTCGCCCGTATTAATAGCATCTCTATCTCGATATCTCCATCTCTCTATCTCTCTATCTCATCTCTATCTCTATCTCTATCTCATAATAACGTAATGCAGGCTCTCTTCATCTCTATCTCTATCTCCTATCTCTCTATCTCTATATCTTCTCTCCTCTCTCTCTATCTCTATCTATCTCATCTATATCTCTGTCTCTATCTCTCTGTCTCACGGTCTCTATCTGTCTCTCTATCTCTATCTCTATCTCTATATCTCGCTCTTCTATCTCGCTCTTCTATCTCTATCTCTATCTCTATCTCTATCTCTATCTCTATCTCTATCTCTCTATCTCTATCTCTATCTCATCTCTCTATCTCTCTATCTCTATCTCTATATCTCGCTCTCTCATCTTGCTCTCTATCTCTATCTCTATTCTATCTCTATATCTCAGCTCTCTATCTCGCTCTATCTCTATCTCGCCTCTATCTCTATCTCTATCTCTCTATCTCTATCTCGAGACATCTATCTCTTTCTCTATCTCATCTCATCTCTCTCTATCTCTCTATCTCATATCTCGGCTCTATCTACGTCTCTCTATCTCATCTCTATCTCTATATCTCTATCTCTCTCTATCTCTATCTCATGTCTACTCTCTCCATCTCGATCTCTCTCTATCTCTATCTCGCTTCTATCTCGCTCTATCTCGTCTCATCTCATCTCTATCTCTATCTCGCTCTCTCTATCTGGCTCTCTATCTCTGCTCATCTCTATCTCTATCTCTATATCTCGGCTCTCTCTATCTGCTCTATCTCTATCTCTATCTCTATATCTCATATCTCTATCTCTACGCATCTCTCTATCTCTGCTATCTCTATCTCATCTCTATATCTCTCTATTTTCTATGTCCGCTCTTATCTCACTTCTATCTCGCTCTCTCTATCTCTCTATCTCGCCTATCTCGAGGCCCATCTATCTCGTCTCATCTCGCCCTCTGTCATCTCGCCTTCTATCTCGCTCTCTATCTCGCTCATCTCTATCTCTGTCTCTTTACTATCTCATTCCTCTGTCTTCTATATATATCGCTATATACTGTCCCTCTGTCTAAGTATCTGGCTCTCTCTCGTGATCTAGGCTCTCTCTATCTGCTTCTCGCTCTCTCTGTCTCGCTGGTACGATCTGCTCTCGATCTCGCTTCCATCTCGACCCGGTTCTATCTCGCTCTCTATCTCGCTCTCTTCTTCTATCTCATATCTCGCCTATCTCTATCTCTGCTATCTCTATCTCTGTCTCTATTCTCTATATCTCTATCTCTATATCTCGCTCTCTCTCTATCTCGCGCTAAAATATCTCAAGCCTCTATCTCGGCTTCTCTATCTCGCTTCTATCTATGTTTCTCGGTCTATCTCGCTCTATCTCGCTCTCTATCTCGCTCTATCTCGCTCATATCTCGCTCTCTCTATCTCGCTTCTCTATCCTCTCTATCTCATATTCTATCTCTATATCTGCACGATCTTGCCTCTCTATCTATGCTCTCTATCTCTGCTCTTCTCATCTCATTCTCTATCTGTCTTTCTATCTCGCCTATATATCTCGCCTCTCTATCTCGCTCTCTATCTCTCGTCTTCATCTCGCTCTATTCTCGCTTTCGATCTCGCTTCCTCAGGCTATCTCGCCTCTATCTCGCTTCTATCTAATAGCCCCATCTTTGACCCATCTATCTCGTTCTCTATCTCGATCTCTCTGAGGTCATCTCGCTCTCTCTATCTCGTTCTATGCTGATTCTGCGTATTTTTCTCTAATCTCGATCTTCATCTCGATCTGGCATAGCTCTATCTCTATCTCGCCATCTCGATGCTTCTCTCTATCTCTCCTCGATATCTCGCTTCTCTCTATCTCGCTCTCTCTATCTCGTCATTCTGATATCTCGCTCTCTCAGTCTCGCTCTCTATCTCGCTTCTCTATCTCGCTCTCTATCTCGCTCTCTCTATCTCGCATTCAAGCTCTCATTCTCTCTCTATGTAGTCTCTCTATCTGTATCTCTATCTCTCTATCTCTATCTCTCTCATCTCTCCTCTCTATCTCTATCTATCTCTATCTCTCTATCTCGCTTCTGAATATTCTCTCGCCATCTCGCTATCTCTATCTCTATCTGCCTATCTCTATCTCGCCTATCTCAATAACGTCTATATCTATAATATGTAATCTCTATCTCTATCTCTATCTCATGTCCACATTCTATCTCTATATGTCCGGGGCAATCTCGCCTATCTCGCTCTCTCATATCTCGCCTTCATATCCGCTTTCTCTCTATCTCGCGCCTATCTCTATCTCTCATATCTCTATCTCTCTCTATCTCTCATCTCATCTCTATCTCTATTCTATCTCTTATGCCATCTGGCTTCTATCTCTAATCTCTATCTCTATCTCTATTCTCTATCTCTATCTCTATCTGGAATACTCTCTATCTCGTCTCTATATCTCGCTCACATCTTTCTATCTCGCTTCTTCTATCTCGCTCTCTCTATCTCGCTATCTAGACAATATGCCTTGTCATATCTCTATATCTCGCCCTCTAAATCTATCTGGCTCTCTCTATCTCTCTATCTCGTATCTCTATCTCATCTCTATCTGGTTTCTATATCTCGCCTTCTATCTCGTCTCTCTATCTCTCTATCTCATCTCTATCTCATCTCTATATCCGGCTTCCTCTATCTCGTCTCTCTCGCTCTATCTCGCTCTCTCTATCTCTCTATCTCTCTATCTCTATCTCTCTCTATCTCTCTCATCTCTCTATCTCTATCTGTCGCTCTCTATATCTGGCTCTCTATCTCGCCTTCTATCTCGCTTCTCTCTATCCTCGCTCTCTCTGTCTCTCTCTATCTCGCTCTCACAAATATATCTCGCTCTCTATCTCGCCTTCTATCTCGCTCTGTCTCGTCTCTCTATCTCGCCTCTATCTCTCATCTCATCTCATATCTGGCTCTCTATCTCGTATATCATCTCTCTATCTCTATCTCTATATCTCTCTATATCTCGCTCTCTCTATCTCGCCTTCTCTCTATCTCTATCTCTCTATCTCGTTTCCTCTATCTCGCTCTCTATCGGCTTTCATCTCGCTCTCTATCTCGCTCTCTATCTCGCTCTCTATCTCGCTCTCTCTATCTCTCTATCTCATATCTCGCTCTCTTATCTCGTTCTCTATCTCGCTATCTCTATCTCGGCTCTCTATCTAGCTCTTATCTCGCTCTCTATCTCTATCTTTATATCTCGCTCTCATATCTCGCTCTCTCGCCTCTCGATCTCGGCCTCTCTCGATCTCGCTCTCTATCTCGCTCTCTATCTCTGGTCCTCATCTCTATCTCTCTATATCTCGCCTCTATCTCGATCTCATATCTCGCCTTCTTATATCTCGCTGTTCTACATCTCATATGTCTCTATCTGCCTTCAAATATCTCTATCTCGCTTCTATCTCGCCTTCTATCTCGCCTCTCTATCTCGCCTTCTATCTCGCCTTCTCTATCTCTCATCTCATTCCTATCTCTATCTCGCCTCTCTATCTCGTCTCTATCTCGCCTCTCTCTCTCTATCTGTTTCTATCTCGCTTCATCTCGGCCTCTATCTCGCTCTCTATCTCGCCTCTTCTATCTCGCTTCCTCTATCTCAAGCCTTCCCATCTCGCTTCTCTATCTCACTTCTCTATCTCGCTCTCTATCTCGCTCTTCTATCTCGCTCTCTATCTCGGCTCTATCTCTCTATCTCATATCTCATATCTCAAATATATTCATGCTCTATCTATCTCGTCTCTATTCTGCGCTTCTCTCGTTTCTATCTCGCCTCTCTATAGGTCTCTATCTCTATCTCTATCTATATCTCTATCTCTCTTATCTCGGCTTATCTCATACCCCATCTTCATATACTATCTTTATTCTCTATCTCTATCTTGCCTAGTCGGTTTCTCTATCTCGATTCATGCTCGTTTTCTATCTCGATCTTTCTACTATATCTCTATCTCTCTATCTCTAAATTCTCTATCTCTATATCTCTATCTCTGTCTCGATCTTATATCTCGCTTCTTCCAAACCATATACTTGCGTCTTCTATCTCACTCTCTAGTCTTCGATCTCTATCTCGTTTCTGTCATCTCGCTCTCTATCTCGCGCTGATAAAATCCTATCTCTCGATCTCAGGTTTCTCATCTCGATTCAAGCTTCTATCTCTATCCTCTCGATCCTTAGTCTTCGCTCCTATATCTTCGCTCTCTGCTCTTCTCTCTATCTCGATCTATCTCGCTCTCTATCTCGCTCTCTCTATCTCTGCTATCTCTCTATCTCGCTCTCTATCTCTGCTCTCTATATTCGTTCAAAGGATCTCAGTCTCTATCTCATTCTATCTCGCTCTCATCTCGCTTCATCTCTCTTTCATATCTCTATCTCGCTCTCTATCTCGGCCCTCTATCTCGCTCTCTCATCAAATATCTCGCTGATGCTCTTCTATCTCTATCTCGCTCTCTCTATCTCATATCTCGTCTCTCTCATCTCCCCTATCTCGCTCTCTCTATCTTCTCTCTATCTCGCCTCTCTATCTCGCCTTCTCATCTCGCTCTCTCTATCTCAGCCTCTTATCTCGCTCTCATCTCTATCTCATCTCGCTCTCTCATTCTCGCTTCTTCATCTCGCGTCTCTCATCTCTCTCGATCTCTATCTCGCTCTCTTCTCTCACTCTCGATCTCTATCTTCAGCTCTCTCTATCTCTAGCTCTCTCTATCTCGCTCTCTCTCTATCTCGCTCTCTATCTCTCTCATCTCTATCTCTCTATCTCTACATTCTCATTATCTCTCTATCTCTATCTCATTCTCTCTCATCTCTATCTCTATCTCGCTCATTCTATCTCGCTCTCTATCTTGCTCTCTATCTCTCTCTCATATCTGCTCTCTCTATCTCGCTCTCTATCTATCTCGCCTTTCTCTATCTCGCTCTCTCTATCTCGCAAATCTCTATCTCATCTCATATCTCGCCCTCTCTATCTCTCTCTATCTCTATCTCATATCATCTCTAGCTCTCTATCTCTAGCTCTCTAGCTCTCTCTATCTCTCTCTATCTCTCATCTCTCTCTCATCTCTCTCATCTCTATCCAAAATGCCAAATATATATCTCTCTATCTCTCTCTCTCTCTATCTCTCATCTCATATCTCATATCTCTATCTCTCTATCTCTATCTCTATCTCTATCTCTATCTCATATCTGGCTCTCTCATCTCTCCCCTATCTCTATATCTGTCACCATATATCTCGCTCTCTATCTCGCTCTATCTCATCTGGCATCTCTTCACATCTCATATCATCTCATATATCTCGCTATCTCATATCTCGCCTCTCTATCTCTATCTATCTCTAGCTCTCATCTCTAGCTCTCTCTAGGTCTCCCCATCTCTCTATCTCTCTCATCTCTCTATCTCTCTCTATCTATCTCACTCTATCTCTCTCTCTATCTCTCTATCTCTCTATATCTCTATCTCTCTATCTCTCTATATCTCTATCTCTATCTCTATCTCTATCTCTATCTCTATCTCTATATCTGGCTCTCTCTATCTCTCTATCTCTATCTCTATATCTCGCTCTCTCTATCTCGCTCTCTCTATCTCTATCTCTATCTCTATCTCTATATCTCGCTCTCTCTATCTCGCTCTCTCTATCTCTATCTATCTCTAGCTCTCTCTATCTCTAGCTCTCTCTAAGGTCCTCTCTCATATCTCATCTCATATCTCTATCTCTATCTCATATCTCATCTCTCTATCTCTCTATCTCTATCTCATATCTCGCTCTCTCTATCTCGTCTCTATCTCTCTATCTCTATCGCCTTCTCTATCTCTATATCTCGGCTCTCTCTATCTCTATCTCTATCTCTCTATCTCTCTCATCTCATCTCGACCATCTCATATTCGTCTCTATCTCTATCTCATATCTGCGCTTCTCTATCTCTTCATCTCTATCTCTATCTCTACATATCTGCGCTCTCTCTATCTCTCTATCTCTCTATCTCTGTCTCTATCTCTATATCGTCGCTCTCTATCTCGCTCTCTATCTCTATCTCTCTATCTCTATCTCTATCTCTCATATCTGGCTCTCTATCTCTCTATCTCGCCTATCTCTATCTCTATATCTCTATCTCATCTCCCTATATCTCGCCTATCTCTCTCTATCTCTCTATCTCTCTATCTCATATCTCTATCTCTATATCTCGCTCTCTCTATCTCGCTTCCGCTCTCTATCTCGCTCTCTCTATCTCTCTATCTCATCTCGATATTCTATCTCTTTCATCCTTCATATCTCGCTCTCTATATCCTGCTGCTCTCTCTATCTCGCCTCTCTATCTCGTTCTCTCTATCTCTATCTCTATCTCTATCTCATTCTATCTCTCTCTATCTCTATCTCTATCTCGTCTCTATCTCTATCTCGCTATATCTCGCTCGATCTCTATCTTATCTCGCCTCTATCTCGCTCTCTATCTCGGGATCTCTATCTCGCCTTCTATCTCGCCTCGATCTATCTCGGCTCTCTCTATCTCGCCTCTCTATTCTTTCTCATCTCGATCTCATATCTCTCACGCCTCTATCTCGCTTTATCTCTATCTCTATCTCTATATCTCTTTCTTCATATCTCGCTCTCTATCTCGCTCTCTATCTCGCTCTCTATCTCTATCTCGGCCTCTATCTCGCTCTCTATCTCGCTCTCTATCTCGATCTCTATCTCGCCTTCATCTCGCTATCTCTATCTCGATCTCTATCTCACGATCTCATATCTCGCTCTCTATCTCGTTTTCTCTATATCAATGCATCTCTATATCTCGCCTCTCTCTATCTCGTCTCTATCTCTATCTCATATCTCGCTCTCATCTCTCGCTCTATCTGGCTCTCTCGCCTATCAAACCTCTATCTCGCTTCTCTATCTCGCTCTTATCTCTGGATTCTCATATCTCGCTTCTATCTGGCTCTCTCTATCTCTATCTTATCTATTTCTCTATCTCGCTCTCTCTATCTCGGCCACCTATATATATGCTATCTCTCTATCTCTATATTCTTCGCTTCTATCTGCGCTTCTCTATCTCTCTATCTCCATATATCTCGCTCTCTATCTTCGCTCTCTCTATTCATGTCTCTTCTATCTCGGGCTCTCTTCTATCTCAAGCTCTATCTCGCTCTTCTATCTCGCCATTTGTCTCTATCTCAAATATATCTCATATCTATCTCTCCTATATCTATCTGCAAATATCTCTATCTAAAAATATTCTATCTCGCTTCTCTATATCTCGCTATCTCTATCTCGCTCCTATGCTATCGCTCTATCTCATGACTCGCTGCAAACTCATATCTGTAAATATCTCTATCTCGTCTCTATACTCGGTGCCTTCTATCTGTCTCTATCTCTATATCTCTATCTCCATGTAAATATTCTATTCTGATATTCTGTATTCATCTCGCTCTCTCTATCTCGCTTCTATCTCGCTCTCTCTGCCTCTCATCTCGTTCTCTCTATCTCGAAATATATACCATCAAATATCTCAAGGCTCTCTATCTCGCCTCTCTATCTCGCCTTCTATCTAAAACATTAAATATATCTCGCTCCTTTCTATCTCTGCTCTCTATCTCGCTCTCTCTATCTCGGTCTTATCTCTGCTCTCTATCTCGCTCTCTATTCTCTATCTCTATATCTCATTCTATATCTCTATCTCTATCTCGCTCTCTCTATCTCGCTCTATCTCGCTTCTCTATCTCGCTCTTCTATCTCGCTTCATTCTCGCTCTATCTCGCGCTCTATCTAGCTTCCTCTATCTGCTCTTCTATCTCATCGCCTTCTATTCATACTTATCTCGCTTGTAACTCGCTTTCTATCTCGCTCTCATCTATCTCGTCATTCTCTCTATCTCGCCTTCTTTATCTCGCCTTTTCTATCTCGCCTTGCATCTCTCGTTTCTATCTCGCTCTTCTATCTCGCCTTCTATACTCGCTTCTCTATCTCGCTCTCTCTATCTCGCTCTATCTCGCTCTCTATCTCGTCTCTATCTCGTCTTCTATCTCGTCTCTCTATCTCGGTAGACAATATCTCTCTATCTCATATAGACTCTATCTCTATATCTGTCATTCTATCTCGCTTCCTCTGATCTTTTCATATCTCGCTCTCTCTCATCATCTCTGTGTCTCTATCTCGCTGTCTCTATCTCGCCTTTCTATCTCGCTCTCTATCTCGCGCATCTCTATCTCGCTCTCTATCTCGCTCTTCTCATCTCGCTCTCTCTATCTCGCTTGGAAAAGCTCTATCTCGCTTTCATCTCGTTCCTCTCTATCTCGTCTCTCTATTCTCGCCTCTCTATCTCGCTCTTCTATCTCGCTCTCTATCTCGCTCTTCTATCTCGCCTTCATCTCGCTCTCTATCTCGCCCATCTCTTCTCTATCTGTCATCGCTCTATCTCTCATTCTCATTTGTCTATACATCTCGCTCTCTCATTCCCGCTCTCAAATTCTATCTCGCTCTAATTCTATCTCGGTCTCTCTCTATCTCGGCTCTATCTCTCTCTCTATATCTCGCTCTCTATATCTCTTAGACAATATCTCTATATCTCTATCTCTGAAATATATCTCTCTATCTCTATCTCGCTTCTCTATCTCTCCTGGAAATCTCTATCTCGCTCTATACTGTCTCGCCTTTCTCTATCTCGCCTCATCCCTATATACTCGTCTCTTCTATCTCTTGTCTCTCTATCTCGTTTCTGTCTATCTTGCCTTTATCTCTGCTCTCTCTATATATACCATCGTTTCTCTATCTCGGCTTCTCTCTATCTCGCGCTCTCTATCTCGTCTCTCTATCTCGCCTCATTCGGCTCTATCTCTCGCTCTCTATCTCGCTCTCTCTATCTCGCTCTCTATCTCGCTCTCTCTGTCTCTCTCATCTCTATCTATCTCCTAGCTCTCTCATCTCTAGCTCTCACATTCCTATCTCTCTCTCTCTATCTCTCTCTATCTATCTCTATCTCTATCTCTATCTCTCTATCTCTCTCTATCTCTCTATCTCTCTATATCTCTATCTCTATCTCTCTATCTCTATCTCTATCTCTATCTCTATATCTGGCTCTCTCTCCATCTCTCTATCTCTATCTCTATCTCTATCTCTATCTCTATATCTCGCTCTCTCTATCTCGCTCTCTCTATCTCTCTATCTCTATATCTCTATCTCTATCTCGCTCTCTCTATCTCGCTCTCTCTATCTCGCTCTCTCTATCTCGCTCTCTCTATCTCGCTCTCTCTATCTCGCTCTCTCTATCTCGCTCTCTCTATCTCGCTCTCTCTATCTCGCTCTCTCTATCTCGCTCTCTCTATCTCGCTCTCTCTATCTCGCTCTCTCTATCTCGCTCTCTCTATCTCGCTCTCTCTATCTCGCTCTCTCTATCTCGCTCTCTCTATCTCGCTCTCTCTATCTCTCTCTATCTCTATCTATCTCTAGCTCTCTCTATCTCTAGCTCTCTCTATCTCTATCTCTATCTCTATCTCTCTCTATCTCTCTATCTCTCTATCTCTCTATCTCTCTATCTCTCTATCTCTCTATCTCTCTATCTCTATCTCATCTTCTCTATCTCTCATCTCTCATCTCTCTATATCTCATCTATATCTCTATCTCTATCTCTCGATCTCTATCTCTATCTCTATCTCTATATCTGACCTCTCATCTCTCTATCTCTATCTCTATCTTGTCATATCTGGCTCTCTCTATCTCTGATCTCATCTCGATCTCTGATATCTCATTTCTATATCCGCTCTTCTCGATCTGTAATCTTGAATAGCGATCTCGCTCATTTATCCGGAATCTCAATCATATCTCTCGATCTCATAATCTCGATCTCATTCTCTCGATCGCCTCCTCGATCTCGATGTTGGCCGATCTCGATCTCTCGATTCGTATCTCGATCTCGATCTCTATCTGATATCCCGATCTCATTTCGATCTCACTCTGATCTGATCTCGATCTCTCGATCTCATTGATAACTCGCTTATCTCACTTATTTCGATCTTATTTATTTCGCTTCGATCTTATTTCTCGATTCTTTGCCTATTTCTCGATCTCAGATAATTTAGCGATCTTCATTTATGCTCATTTCATCTTGCTTCATGACCTTCATTTTCTTCAATAATTTCATTTTTCTTCTCTTTTCATTTTCATTTTCTTAATAGACATTTCTTCCATTTGAATAGACTTCGCTAATATTTCGCTTTCTTCATAATATTTTTTGAGCTTCTGTTTTCTCTTGCCATTTCAAAAAGATATTTCTTCGCTTTCATATTTTCTTCATTTCTTTTGCTAGATATGTTTTCTTCGGATTATTCTTCTGTAGATAATCTTTAGATATTATTTTCTTCTTCGCGGAATTATTTTTCTTTCTGTTGCTATTTTCTTTATTTTCATTTTCTTTCTGTTTTCATTTTCTTCATTTTTCAATATTTTCTTGTGTGAATTTATTTTCTTCTGCTTCTTCTTCTCATATTCTGTGAGCAGACAATGTTCGTGGATTATTTCTCTGCTTTTCGCTTTCGCTATTTTCATCTTTGCCTTGCTTTCTGTTATTTTCAATATTACTGCTTTTCTCTGCTTTTCGCTTCGCTGCCATGCTCGGCCATTTCTCGCTCGCTTTCTTAAAATATGCTTTCGCTAAGAGTGTAAATATGTGCTCTCGCTTTCTCGCCTTCTTCGTACATATCTCTCTTCTTTCTACATTCTCCCTATATCACCTTTCACATTCTCTCTCTCTCTACATCTCCCTCTCTCATATCTTCTCTCTCACATCTCTCTCTCTCTACATCTCTCTCTCTCTCTCTCTCTCTCTCTCTCTCTCTCCCCCCCCTTCCTCTCCACAACTCTCTCTCTTTTTTTGCATTTTTTTTTTTGTATTATTTTCTATCACTGGGGATCGGTACTCTTCCTTGTGTTATATTATTCACTACTGTCATTTCAGGAAAATGTCACTACAAGCTATTATACAAATAAAATAATGAATTATTCAGAAATCAAACCTGAACCTTGCATGAAACAGAGCTTCGAAAAGAAAAAAAAACTTGTAAAAAATTAGATGGTTTATTTTCTAAATATATAAATGAAAGTTTATACCTGTTTGGGAGAGTAATATAAAATTTAACAACCATAAAAATATACCGAATTCATTATATATTAAGATGTTTAATCGTTGGTGCAAGCACATGTGGAAAAACCTTTTTGCTCTTAAAAATGCTCCTTACTCCTAACTTTTTAGATTATGAAAACTTATTTCTTGCAAAGTCAAGTTTTCAACCAGAGTCTCAACTACTCTCACAAGGTTTTAATGTGGATCTTCAAAAATAAAACATTGTCGGTTTAGTTAAACTTCAAAACAAATTAAATTATTTTAACCTTGAAGATATAACACAACAATTCTATCACATTCAAAAATGTAAAAAGAACTCTGCTCCTTCAGTATCTTGCATAATTGGTGCTAATACAATGATATACCTTCACCCCAAGATTTAGATGAATTAAAAAAAAAGAACCTTATTATATTTGATTGTGTAAATGAGAGAAACCAAACTGTTATGGATCGCTACTACACCAGAGGAGACAATCTTCTTGTAATTGTATTTCTCTTCTCCAATCATACTTTCAACTCCCTCGTCGCTCGACAAGAAATAATGCTAATATGTACTTTTATTTTATCTCAGCTAAATTCATTAGATACAAATAATTTTTGGAGAGACAATTGTTTAACATTATGTTGTAAAAGGGAATTTGAGGAGTATATGAAATGATTCCGAAGCAGGGTTTTAGGCCCCATCCTATTCCTAGTATTCATCATTGATATCTCTGACCATCTGGAAAATCCTCTTTCTCTTTTCTGATGACTCCACCCTCTGCCTTGACACCCCTCATCCTTTTCACAGACAGGCAGCAGCCTCTTCCCTCTTTAGACCTTGGAAAAAGTAATCACAAACTGGTCAAACACTTGGCATACGTCTAAACCCACCAATGATGTTTCTGATTCCTCAAAATCCTGCATATCTCTATGCTGATGATTACACCCTCTGCCCTATCATTTCTCCTCATTCAGATAGGCAGGCAGCAGCCTCTTCCCTCTCTGCAGACTTTGATAAAATCAGGAGCTGGTTCAGCACTTGGAAAATGCCTTCAACCCCGACAAATCCCACACACACTCTCTCTGTCCGAAAGGACCACACCACAAACCCTCCCATCTACTTTCTCAACAACCCTCTCGGAGAAATTGTCACTCAAACACTTGAGTCTCACTCTCAGCCACGATCTCTCTTGAGCAAGCCACATTTCAAAGTTAGCCCCCAAAGCTAGATGCCAACTGCACACCCTCCGTCGTGCAAAGTCCTTCCTTGGCACAAATGAGCTCCTATCCACCTACAAAGCTGTCATCTGCAACTTGATGGGGTACTGCTCTTCCCTTTAGGCTGGAACCCCTGCCTCACACCTTGCCCAGCTTGGCACCATGGAAGCCAAGGCTTTCAAGATCAATGGAATCTCTCGCAATGAATCTGAGTCAATAAGCCTCTAACTTTGCTATCACCAAAGATCAGTGGTCTGTGTCTTCTTCCGCCTACTTTCTGTTCTTGCACCCTCTGCCCTCTCTATGCTCTGCCCCCCCCAACCCCCAAGGTATCTGCAGGAGATGCATGCAGTCCACCAACAACCCCTCCTAGTGAAACCGCCACTCATTTGTTCCTCTTTTTCCCATCTGTGGAACAAACTTTCACACTCTCTTCAATCTCATTCTTTCCTTCTGGTTTTCAAGACAGCTGTTCACCACCATCTCAAATCATCCCCCATCCAAAACAATAATCATTCTTTACTCCCGTTAAACCATCCTCCACCTCTCCCAAAATTTTGCTTCTGTATCCACCTTGTCCACCCTCGCAGTCTCCTCAACACTTCATCGTTATCTGCATCCCTTGTTTGCCTATCTCTGTCTATCCCCCCTCCCCCCTCTCCCCCCCACCCTTCTGCTGTTCCTTTTGTTATTTGCGTCCTGATCCATTCTTTGTTCTAGCTCTTCCACGAGCCTTGACCATGGATACAAAAAAAGCCAAGGCTCATGTAAGAGTGAGAATTCAAACATTATTCTTCCCAGCACAAAGTTTCCTTGGGTTCAACTTGCTTGTTTATTCCAGCTGGGATGGCAGTTTGTAGAACTTGTCTTTGTTCCAAGTTGACATGTTGCTGCACCTACAATGACACACACATTCAGCCAATTACACTTTGTCATGCTCTGAATCAGCTTCAAGCTTCCCATGTTTTTTCTTCCAAAACGTTGGCATCACTGATGTGCATGTTACCCATGACACAGGCAAGGAACCATGTCATGGGTAACACTTTCTCACAATGCTTTTGTTGAATGTGATAATGTTACAAAAAGATAATGTTTATTAAGAACAGAAACTTAGAATAACCAATCATTTCTGTTGAGTTGAGTCAGGAGGAGATGATTTGCATGCCTTGTATGGCAGACGGATTATGGGCACACAGCAGTCCACAAAATATGGGGCACATAGTCTGTGGATGCCATGACAGCATAAACGTGCTTCCTGTACAACTATAAAGTATTCCTCAATCAAATCAAGTGTTCAGGAATCACAATAAATCCTCTGAGCAAGAATGGCCTTCAAATTGCACAAATGTGGGAATAGCATTGCTGTAATGATAATCATTGTGTATCTTACTCATGACCCATACCTGCAGGACGTTGCCATGGCACGGGAGTTTGAGGCGTTTGTGCACAAGGATGAGAGGTTTGAGATCACCAATGAAGTCAAACTTGGACTCGTTTGTTTCTGTCTTAAGGTTAGTTCTTGGAACTCAAATCATGATTTGAAAGACCAACGGCTTGACTAGAATGCAGGTTGTGCCTGGAGTGTAATTATGTACACTTGGTGGTCGGGGCTTAAATAAGAAAACTTAAAATGGAAAAATATGAGAGTACGGAGGCTTGTGGAGCGAGAGTGAGAGAAGGACAATTATGTGGCAAATGGAAGGATAGGGGTTTTTTTCCGTTACAGGAGCGAGGCTCAGTGAAGTGCAAAGTATATCTCACAGCGGGTCAAACATCAAGGGAATGAATGAACAGGAAAGGGATTAGGGGAGAAAACACAGGCAGATGATGTTGCGCTGCTTGCTCGCTGGAAGTCTTGGAGGGAAGAGTAAGGCAGAACAGCATCTGGAAGATTGTTCCATAGACAGGAGAAGCTAGGAAAAAATGAGTGCAGATGTGCAATCAGCCTGGATTTTGAAACTTTTACCAGGAGAGGGTACTGGAAGGACGCATGCATTCTGGATTTGCCGTGGAAAGCCATAAAACAGAGAACAGGGTTGGAGAATCATTGTTGACTAAAAATGTTTGAGAATAGACGGTAGAAAACGTAGATATCACCGACTTGTCTGTGATGTTCGAGCAACAGACCTTGTGCTTCAACCTCATCACATGAGATTCCAATTATTTTGAGAGCTTTGTGATACGGGAGAACCAGCCCATAGCACAGAGCAATAATCCATTGAGTTATGGACCTCAGGCTTATTAACTGTGAGTAGCTCTGATTTTCCAAGAAAGGATCTAAAAAGAAGCTACCATTTTGAAGAGGTAATAAATAGATTGCCCCTCTCCTGGATGAACATGTTGGAGTGGGCAGTTAGACCATTCATGTGCCTCACTTACTATCTGCTCTTCCTTTTCCTAGACTGCCTATTTTAACATTATCAAGAATTTTAATTCTTACTCCTTAGTCTTCTTTTCCTAGTACGATGTTGAATATGACTATTGAGGCTGATGAAGTACCTGTGGTTAGATCATTTTGAGAGAATTCATTTCAGTTCCATGAACTACTTGGTTGCAATTGTTTCTCACTCACATGCTTCATTATGTTTTGAAACATTCACTGAAAGAACACAAAGTACAACCACTTACTCCACATTTACCCGCTTTCTGTCCCGAAAACAGGGATCCAATGAACTCAATCGGCACCTGTTTGAAGCAGTGAACAAAGAAGGGAAGATTCACATCACATCGACAGAGCTGAGGTCGAAGTACACCCTGCGTTTCACCATTTGCTTGGGAAACACTCGCGAATCCGTGCGCTTTGCCTGGGAGTACATCTCCTCCAAGGCGACCGCCTTGCTCTCTTCACCTTCTGAGTATGGGAATTAATTGACCCTTGTAATGGGATCAGAGTGAGGGAAATCTGGGAGGGGTAGAGAAACGTCTCCAGCCAGACTCATATTTTCACCTTCTGAGTATGAAAATTAATGGGGATTTGTAATGGGATCAGAGTGAGGGGAATCTAGGAGGGATAGAGAAACGTATCCAGACTTGTATCTTCATGAACCCCAGATGGTCATTGTGTTTATGGCATTTGTATGTGATGATCAGCTTCAGTGGCATAATAGTTAGTTAGAGCTTATTCTCATTTTTGTTTGCCTTTCTGATGGTTTTCTCTAAAACTACTCGACTAAGAACCATAAAACCCACATCATTACCCTGCTAGTGCAAAGCGAAAAAGCGGGGTTAACCAATTAGTTCACTTTGTCTTTCCCAAGCTTGGATGTCTGTCCACAAACGTCAGTTTATGATCAAGGAGCAATTTAATTTCAATTGAATGTTGTATTTTGAACACGAATCGGAAAAGGAACATGCAGGCAGTTTAGCAGTACTTTGGCTCTGAATTTGCCCTGATCGTGCATGCACAGAGGGGAGTGAGATAATTTTTAGCAGCGTCTCGCGTAGCGAACGCTGCTCATAGAGAGCTTGGCGTTGTTCTTCTTGTTCTTGTTCTTGTTCTTGTTCTTCTTGTGAAGACAAAACCTTAATCTCTAGGACTCGGCTCTTGTATATACAAGATCCGGATCTCCTTAAATACTGAGCCCATGTACACATCCTCACATAGACCGTGCCTTTTGAGAGCGTCTATCATGAACTTTTAAATATATTCGGACATTTGCTTTAAAGTTTCGAAAAGTTCACGTTACTATTTAAAGATTATTCCATTTATCGTATTGTAATTTCGTAAATACACGATATATCGTAAATACATTATGACGCGTTTCGCTATTGGCTTAACAAGCAAGGCACGTGACGAAATATCGGAAGTTGTTATTGTTTTTTTACTATTTTTTTTTTTTTTTTTTTTTTTTAAGCCGACAAAACCTTTAGGACGCTGCTCGTGGACAGGACACATTTGTCCTTGTTACTTTAAAAACCTTTCCATTTAACAGTGCATGGACAAAATATTATGGCATTTTACATCGTCCTTGTTTCTTAAGACTGTGCAGGGTAAGGTGTTCTATGAACTCTCCATTTATAAAGGTCTTGTTCTGAGGAGTTCCAGTTACTATATATATATATATATATATATATATATATATATATATATATATATATATATATATATATATATATATATATATATATATATATATTTTTTCCACATTACAAATGACCTTATATTTATGACCTCATTTAACCACTTTCTTAACTGAAGAATCTCGAGATTGCAGAATTTTGTGAGACTGATTTTAAATTGTTTTCCATTTACTTTTAGCATTGTTCTTAATGAATGGAACCAGGAATGTTAAGAACAGGAATAAATTGGGAATTTAACATTGTTCCATCGTTATTTAGTTTTAGCATTGTTCTTAACAAAACGCAACAGGAAACGGGAACGCAGGCATGATGGACCGAATGGCCTTATCCTGCACCAAAGTTCCTCGCATATCCTTATGTACAATGCCTATAAAAAGTCTATACCCCCTTTCACAATTTTCACCTTTTGTTGCCTCATAGCCTGGAATTAAATTACATTAAATCAAGCTTTTCCCACCTTTATTTACACATCATAACCCACAACTTCCAAGTGAAAAACAAATTCTCCAAATTTCAGAAAATTCATTAAAACAAAACTAGAATATCTTAGTTGGATAAGACTGTCTCCCTCCCTGATAATAACAATTGTAAGTTAGATCAGGTGTAACCAATCACCTTCAAAATCACACACCAAGTTAATTTGCCTCCACCCATGTTAAATTGTTGTGATTCTGATTATTTCAGAATAAAATCAGCTGTTCCTAGAGGTTTCCTTTGCTGAGTAGTGCATTTCACAGCAAAGAATCAACCATGAGCACCAATGAGCTTTCAAAAGACCTCTGGAATAAAGTTTTGGAAAGACACAGATTAGGGGATGGGTATAAAATATCTCTTGGAGTACAGTCAAGACAAACATGAAGAAGTGGAAGGCATATGGTACCACCAAGACCCTGCCTAGATCAGGCCAACCCTCCAGACTGGATGACAAAACAAGGACACTGATCATCGAGGCCACCAAGATAGTCCGTCGGTCAATGTAAAAAAACAAATTTTCATATAGAATCTTGGCAACTGTGTTTAATTCCATCTAAATAAATCGCTGATCAGAAAAAATGTTGTTGCCAGTTTTTCTGTGTGGTCCCAGGGTCATTTTTGGTACAAAATAAACTTTGGTGTGAAAAATGCAATCATATTTGAGCAAAAATTTAGTTTCTTTAGTAAGTATACCGTGTGACCCCTTAAAATGATCAGGATGAGCCAACCCACTATGAGAGTATGTTTCCATATAGTCATGAGTCCCTGTGTGTGAATATTGTGCAGTTAAATGCTATTAATGTACAATTCTTCATTACAAATACCAACACATGGAATCTCAAAAAGATGAGCATTTGAATTTCCATTGGACAAAGTGCCGCATTAAGAATTTTGCAAGCATCAGTCACTCCTATTGTGAACCAATGTGTCCCACTTCACACCACATATATTTACACCTAAATCCTTGCTCCTGACATTACTCCTCTTCCTCATCTTGTCCAATTACAGTGGGTTGTGTGTTGTGACATTTGTCCTCATCTCCCATGCAGTGGCAGAGTTCGGTGCAGACAAGATTGTGGTGTCTGCAAGAGCACCTGCCTGAGCATGTCCTGTCTGTGGATGCACAGCTACATCGCGTCAGCTGCAAAACTGCATCTGGAGCTGGTGCTTCCTCGGTCAGCACTGGCACCAGTCGACCATCTTGCTGCTGCCATCCAAGCTCCAGAGGGTTGGGGATGACTGGGTCTTGGACTAGGTCCTGTGACCAAACACTCGCCTGTACATGTGTTCACCTGATATGCTCCAACCAAGCACCATGGGTAGGTGGTAGTTTGTCCACTCCTTGTTCAGGCTTCAGTAGTTTGAAGAGGTGCCACCTGAGGTCCTTCGCCTGGGTGATGTGGAGTCGTCTCGGACAGAATAGTGCACACAAGAACTCTTCACAGCCTTTGACCACTTCAGCGGACGGTTCTGCTCCTTCTCCAAGCCCAGCCAGTGCAGCAAGTACCGTGGGGCTTGATGCAACGAATGCTGTGAAGCATCCCTTTTTGCCCTTTCCTTGTATGTGTCCAGTTGTATCGCACCCAGTCAGTGCGTGCCAGTTGATTAAAGCAGATGCTTTATCTGGACCAAGTTGGTCATAGATTGGTTTCAGCATGACTTTGTGACGGCGCTCCCTGGTGCCCATGATTACTGCTGGTTTGATGCCCAGTTGTGGCACCCTGCGAAGAACCAGGAGTATGACATCAGTGTCTTGGGAGTATAGGTGGACTCTGAGTCCTGTTTCTGTAACTTCCACCGCATGTAGAATCATGAGAGTGTCTGCCTCTTCATGCGTGCTCACACCTGTAGAGACAGGGCAGTCGGAGTTTGTCACGACACCACTGCATGTCACGGTCACCAGGTTCCCAGCAGTACTCATGTCCATGAGTTTTTGAGCCAGGTACAGAGTGAGTGAATCCTTTGTGTCATTGCTTGCGAGAAAAGTACCTTTGTCTCTGATACAAGTTGAATCTTGTACTATGTAGGATCGGATTCCCTTTGACTTGCCTCTGCACCGTTCTCTTGTGCCTTCCTTCAGTGAAGATACTTTGGTATAGTTATCAAAGATAACCCTCACTTGGTCATAGCCTCGAGCTTTTGAGTCAGTGATCTTGACATATGATGTGCCAAAGTCACTGCAGTTATTGAAGTTCTTGACCGTCATCAACTCCTGCAAGACTGCCATTCGGATTTTCAAACATTCTGTGGAACGTTGACTGACATGGGGATGAGTGTCACTTGTCTGTCTGTCTTGCAGGCATGTACTATTGATTGAGACAGGATGAGACACGAGTTGTGCAAGTGTTCGGTGCGTGTCTCGGTTGTTGCCACTTTTGCTCCTTGCAAGACCCATCTTGTGAAGATGATCAGTTCAGCTGGTACACCTGATTCACTGCACCCGACCAGTGACCCATTAAAGGACCATGGATCATCCTTTCTAGACCGTAGGACAGCTTGCCTAATTATGTTGGAACACCGGAAGATTGTGTTCATCTCTCCTTTGTCTCTCTCCTCTATTGCCTGGTCTATAGCAGAGTGAACAGCTTCATTGGAATGTAGGACTGCTGGCTTCCTCCCTCGTGCATCAGTGATTGTGAAATTTGTGATGTTCTGTTGGATTTTCTCCAAGAGGACCTGCCGAGTGATTTTTTTTTTTTTTCTCATTGTGAATTCCATAATCGTGCATCATATTGTGTACAGTGCAGCCACCTCGGTCAGTGTGATGATGTCTCCTTGATTCAAGCGCACTTTTAATTCGGCAAAGAATTCAATCTCCGCTGAAATAGATGCCACAGTGTCTTCGTCTGACTGGTTGTCCCTGTTACTGAGCCTTTGGGGCTGCTGCACGTAGCGCTGCCAGTGCATTGTGTGGTTCCTGATGTCCCTGGACAGGAAGTCTCCCTCCACAAGGATGTCTGCCATATTCAATTTCCATTGGTCATTATGACTGGCATCTACAATCTTTTTGACTGATTTTCCAATGTCTGAAGTTCTGCACAAGTGAACCTGCTCTGGGTTTGAACCAGATCTGGCATGTTTCTTTTCGTGTTTGATATCTTGGCAGTAGAAACAAAGCACTCGGTTGAACGGACTGACGTGAGATCGTGTGAGTGACCTTTTCATTGACTCAGCAGATTCACTGCTATCAGGCATAGTGGTACTACTTGACATGGGTCGTCCCCCTTCCTTCTTGTATGACAACACACTTGAACTCTTCGCAGACAGTGCTTTCTCGTACCGCTTTTTGTCTCTGTCAGTGTGCCCTTTGTGTGTCACCTCACTGTAGCATGTCCTGTGCCATACAGCATGGTTTCGTTCCAAGATCTCCGCTGACAAACCATGCAGCCGTTGATTCAAATGAACGAAGTCAGGATTCCTATATTCAGCTCTTTGACTGGTATAGTCAAGAAATTTCTCATAGCTTTCACGTTTTGGATACGTCAGTGACTCAAGCTCTCTCCCTTTGTTTTTAGTGTTCACCCACTGTTCTCCTTGGCATTTGAGGCAGAGGTCAAAGTCAATTGATTGTTTCTTTATAGGTGGTTCTCCTAATGCTGCAGAGGTGACCATCTTCGTTTATGTTGTCTGTGAAGGTGCAGATGTTGGGCTTGACACAAGTCGGCAATCAGAACTTGTAACAGCAATGAAGTCGTAGCTGGGACGTATTCATCTGCAACTTACGAAACAAATGCAATAATTAGGTGACACCAGTGGCCGATCTACGGGGGGGAGGGGCGAGGGCCCGACCCCCCCACCACAGCCCCCCCTCCCCACAGACCAAAAAAATGCCAAATCTTCTCACATATACAGTCCAGCTTTGCTAGAGATTCTGCTGAGCCTCAAACAGGCCGCAGAAACGAACTTCCGGGTGCCTATTTTTCAAACTTTTCTGGGGGAGAACCCCCAGACCTCCCTCACGGACTTCGCGCCTTCGACACTCGTGAGTCGGGCCCGACGCCCCCCCCTCCCTTGTAATTTCCTAAGTCCGTGCCTGCAGCCCAGTATGTTACCTAAGATCATAAAATATCAGTTGTTAGTAGAATTAGTGTAGTATTTTGTATTATTAAATTTTTAAACAATCTAACCATATTTTGACTCTGAGGACACAAAATACCTTTAGAAAAAATTGGCAATATTTGTTTTCGTATTTTACTAGATAATTTGGATGAATTGAAATGCATTTGCCAAATGTCTGGCTCCCCAAAAATTGAAAAATATTTTTTACGGCAACTAAAATTTTTTTCCCATACTTTTGCTCATAAATCACCCCAGGACCAAATTAAAAAACTGGCAACATGTTTTTTTTATGTCCTAAATACTATTTAGAGGAATTTAAATGCATTTGCCAAGATTATATACAAAAATATGACATGATTTAATTTGTTTGCATTGACCAATGGACTAAGAGGCCAATGGCAACTTTGAAAGAGCTACAGGCCTTTATGGCAAAGACTCGTCACTGTGTGCATGTGAAAATATCCTCGGCACTCCACAAGTCTCACCGATACGGTAGGGTGGCAATAAGGAAGCCATTACTCAAAAAAGCCCACTTTGAGTCCCGTTTGAGGTATGCAAAAAACCACTCTGGAGATTCATAACCCATGTGGCAAAAAGCTTTGTGGTCTGACGAAACCAAGATGAAACTTTTTGGCCTCAATGCAAAATGTTACATTTGGCACAAACCCAACACAGTACATCACCCAACACCATCCCGACTGTGAAGCATGGTGGTGGCAGTGTGGAAGTAAAATAATTAATCCCATTTTGTAAAATGTGAACAACATGCTACATGAAAAATGTATGGACATATAAGGTGATAGAAAGCTCAGTGGATCACTTGACTGTCGTAAAGCATTGGTGTTTCTGTATTGATCATGCTGAAACCATTTTTTTCATTTTGGGATAAGTGCTCTTTGTCCACAAATTAGACTCATTTCTCTTTATATGTTTTCAAATTTTTAAAAACAATATTGAGGTATGAATTCTGTTGTAAAGCATTGGGAATTCTGTTGTAAAGCATTGGCAAAAGTCACTTTGCCACTATATAAGGAATGCTTCACCAGAAAGCATCATGGATAAAAAGGCACTGACAGAGTTGAGATAAAGATTTTGAATGCTTGTAGCATAAAACATGCTTATTATGTCTCTGACAATGAGAAAGTCAGACCTCATTACGTTTACAGAGTGGACTGCACATGGTTTGTGAGTTTCTTTGTTTAACTCGTTGCAATGTTTGCTTGAAAAACCATGAATGAGTGGAATAGAATCTTTGTTAAAATATACTGTGATCTTGTTAGTTCCATATAACTGTAACATATCTTTTAAAAACTTAGCATCATTGATGAATATATTGGTTGCCTTTATAAATGCTGAGAAAGTGCTCTTTCTTTCACCACCGTACCATACCAATTTCAATTGTCACCACCGTACCATTCAAAGCGAACATTTCAAACTAGATGACTTTCAACATATGGCAATAATAATAATAATGAACGTATTGCTACGGCTGTGGAAATTCGCATTACACCATGAAGGGCCCGTAGGTGAGATATCTCTAAGTACATGTGTAGTTAGCCCCAAATCCGTTGTCTCGAGGGAATTTATGTGATTCAATCGGGCTGCGACGCTTTGAGATAGCTGTTTTCTGTTCTATCTTTATTTTGAACCAACCAGGTCTCAACCGCCATCACACAACAACCACCTTAACCACCACGCCAGCCATTGTCACGAACTACAACCATGCTCCAACCCTCAGACAACAACAACGCCAACAGCCACGACCTTTACCTTCACAACTCAATCCCGCAAACATCGCATCACCGTCATTCTGAAATGGCACCATAACCATCAAACCACCACCGATAAACCCTCCACCACCCTCACGTCTCTCCTTCTACGGCCATTCCTGTACACCTGTGAACACTGAGCGTCGGGCTGTCTTGGGCTCGTTCAGCGATGCGCACCGAGCCGCGAGCGCAAGTAGTGGCCTTTCCGAGGGAGAATTCGGATCAAGAACGCTACACGCCCACTTCTGATCCGTCCAATTAGCAAGCGTGGAGTGGCTTGGCCCCGCCTCCAGGCGCGTCTGGATGAAATCGATATATGCAAATTCTAGGATCAGGGGAGGTTCACGCCCACTTTTCCTCCGTCCAATTGGCAAGCGTGGCTCCGCCCCCGAGGTCATCCTGATCCGGATATTTGCATATTGTTTTCTCCTGCCGGCCTATAAAATGGCGAGCGCAAGGCGAATCGTAGCAGGGTGTGGCAGTAGCGGTGTGTGTCGGCAGTAGCAGAGTGTGGCAGTGGCAGTGTGTGTCAGCAGGGCAGAGTGAGGCGAAGTCATCGGTGTGGCATCGAGTTGGGTTCTGCAGTCGGCTGAGGAGAGTTGCGGGAAGAGGCAAAGGAGCTCGGGTCCGAGGAGAGAAGGACGGCGGTTGGCGATGAGGTCGCGGTGTGAGATCACTCATCGCGGGACCCAAGCCAGCCAGCCATTCTCCTCCCCCAGGGCATCAACAATTCCCCCTTTCCCCCGTGCTGAGATAGTGCAACAAGGGGGCCCCATTCCCACCCCACTCCAAACGTCGTGCCAACGAAACCCGCCAAGGAGCACGGAGTCGGGGCACAGCCACGTGGCCACATCTGCGGCTCGTCCGCCAACGCGTCACGAGGACACAGGTAGGACCCCCCCGGTCTCGCGGACCTGGCCGCTCCTCCAGGTCACGCGCACATATTGGCCTCCAGGCCTGTTTGCCTCCTTGTCTATGAGGGTGGCTTCTTTCCTTTGCTTTTGAGTAAATGTGTGTTGGCGCCATCTGTAAAGTAGAACTGTATGTGTTGCCGTGTGTACGCGTATTCGGTAGTAACTCTGCGTCATTGTTTCTTTTGTTTTAACTGCTATATGTGCATTTTGACTGTTTGGCTGATACATGTGTGCTTTCCGTGTGTCGCGTAATAAATGTGCATTGTGTGAACTGTTTTCCCATTTCGCTTCGTCTTTTCTTTATTGACCCTCCATCCTGCTTCACGTAAAGGGTTCGTAGTGGGCTTAATACGCCCGGTAAATAATCTGAACCGTCCAGGTCGGCGATAACACCGCTCGGTTATCCCGATAGCACGGAACGGACCGCCCAAGCGGCCCGTGTCCGGAGTCGACCTGCGGCGACGTGCGATCGCCCGGTCGACCATTCGCGTAGGTACTTAGGTAGATCGAATTTGGCGAGCGACCCTATCCTGCGCGGGTGGGCAATAGGCACGATCATGGTGAAGTTAAACCCCCACCCGTGACTAGCTCCCGGCGTTGGTCCGAAAGGGTCACGACTGAATTGTCCGTCCGGTGGGCGACATGCCGCCATTCGAGTCAAGCGGCCGATCGCACGCCGGCGGGCGCGAATTCGCAACAGTATAATCTCCATCTTGGCCCAAGCACATCTGCGCCTGGTGAAAGATATGATTTCATTCATTATTTTATTTCAGTAGTCCATGCTTGATTAAATAAAATGTGTACCCCTCACTTATGTTTGCTGCTCTGATACTTTAAAATATACTTGGTAATGGATCTTTGCATACTGATGGTTGTTTTAAAATGAATAGATTTAGTGCGTTAGTTAACTGTGTAACAACATAATCTTTTCTTTATTTCACTCAGTTGGCAAGTTAAATAAACTGCCTTTGTTTAGGCACCAGTGAGATGCAGGAATGGTTAATTCTAATTAATGGATAACAAATTTGCTGTGTAGTAAACCTCTCAATCACATGAACACAGGACATTGTTACGTTGAAATGAAGTATACATGATGCAATAGTCGTGAAGGGGGAGGGCAGTGAAGCGATGCAAATATCTGATAAAGCTTGAAAGTGCTCTAGGACATACCATATGTATTTGCATTTGAAACAGTCATGACCACATCCTTGAAAATGTTCTGTTTGTCTCTTATCAGAATGTGATTGGTCAACTCATTTGCAAGCGAGCAGATCACCCACCCATTTAGTCTTCCCAATATAAGAAACTGTTTAGAACATCAAGCCGGAGAGCAATCGCATTGCATTGGTTGTCTTTCTCCATGATCATGTATTAAATAAATGATTCAACCTATATTGTGACTGGAGTTACTTGAGTAAGGTTTTGAGTTTTCCATGACAGCAGAATCATGTTATGGAGATTTTTCTTACCAGCAGGAACTGTGACATTTATCTGGATAGAAGGGAAAATCCAGTTCATTGGGACCAGACTCTGCACAGAGCGTTGGTGCTGCCGAAGCAGTCTCCTTGGCTATCGGGCACAATCCTGGACAGGTCGCCACTGACGCAGGATAATTGAATGACTCGGTCATCCCAGCAAGCTGGTACTCATTTTGCCGACCTTCGGAAGGATGGCAGGCTGAGTCAACCCCCTGGTGAATTAATTCAGCGGGCAACGAGGCTTGAACTCAGGACCCTCGGATCCCAAGCCGCCACCCTAACCACTGAGCCAACACCAGGCTTTCGAGGAGATTGGGACCATACTCTGTGCAGAGTGTTGGTGCTGCTTAAGCAGTCTCCTTGGCTATTGGGCACAATCCTGGACGGGTCGCCGCTCGACACAGTATACCAGCATGCTGGCACTCATTTGGCCGACCTCGGAAGGATGACAGGTCGAGTTAACCCCACCTGGTATTAATTCAACAGCTGAGCAGGATTTGAACTTAGGACCCTCGGATCCAAAGCCCGCCACCCTAACCATTAAGCCAACACCAGGCATAAGGGAAAATGGATAGAGCAAAATACAGAAAAATCTTTGAGGAAAACTTGCTGCCCTCTGCAAGAAAGCTGAAATTTGGACGGAAGTTCACTTTTCAGCATGACAACAACCCGAAGCACATAGCCAAAGCTACACTGGAGTGGCTAAGGAACAAAAAGATAAATGTCCTTGAGTGGCCCAGTCAGAGCCCTAAACTAAATCCAATCGAAAATCTGTGGCACGACTTGAAGATTGCTGTCCATCAACGCTCCCCACCTAACTTGACTGAGCTTGAAGAGTTTTGTGAAGAACTATGGGCAAATATTGCCCAATTAAGGTGTGCAAAGTTGGTAGAGACCTTTCCCACCAGACTCACAGCTGTAATTGCTGTCAAAGGTGCTTCCATCAAGTATTAACTCAGGGGTGGACACTTATCCAACCAAGATATTCGAGTTTTGTATTTTTATGAATTTTCTGAAATTTTTGGAATTTTTTTCATTTGTAAGTTGTGGTTTACGATGTGTAAAGTCTGATTTAATGCAATTTAATTCCAAGCTATAAGGCAACAAAAGGTTAAAATTTTGAAAGGGGGTGTCGACTTTCTATTGGCATTAACTGTTAAAAATAAGAATGAAGGGAGAGAAGGACAAAGTTGGGGTTTGGGGGGGGGAGCACAGAGTTGGGAGAGAGGTTGAGATGTTGGGAGGGGTGGTTGGTGAGGACTTGTGGTTGAAAGGGGGATTGAGGACTTGAAGAAGGAATGGGGAGGGGAAGACAGAGTTGGGGTTGGAGTTGGCAGAGAGTTGGGAGAGGGTGGTTGAGGCCTTGGGGTTGGGACAGGGGGTTGAGGACTTGGGGTTGGGCTGAGGGGTTGACAACTTGGGGTTGGGCTGAGAGGTTGAGAACTTGGGTTGAGGTCTGTATCTGCATATCCAGATTGGGAATTTTGAGAGGTCCAGTTTTCAGAGGTTGCCTGCTCATGACAATTGATTCCCTTCACATCTTCCAATGATGTCAAAACCCCTCCATGTTAGTACCTTGCCCCACATCTACATGCTCGCATCCTTTCAACCCCATCCAATCTATGTGTCCTTGTCAGCATCCCTCCACTTCATGCCTCCTCTTTCTGCATCTTGCCCCAAAGCTTCCCAATCACTCCACTCCCTCAAAGCTTTCCCCTCACCTCCCTCCCCCCACCACTTCTCATTTTCCCCCTAGGTTTTAAATGCTCCCGCCTCCTGTTCCGCCCATCTCCTAGCTCCTTTACACATTCCTGCACCCTGCCAAGAATGCCTCCTCCCCATCCCTAACTGTGTGACCTCAAACATCTGAGGTCTCCTATCCAACCTGACAGATCTCTTAATCCAGGCAGCTGCTGATAAAATGGACATCTGTTTTACGGAATCCTACCACAGGCCATCACTGACTCTTTAGCGTTTCTCCATGGCTATTGTCTCCTCCATTTTGATAGAACTGAACCCCACCCTGGTGGCGGAGTTGCACTTTACATCAAGAACTCGATTTCTCACTGTCCATGTACTGACATTACACCTCCCAATCCCCAGGAGTACCCCAACCCCCAGGAGGCTGCAACTTCCTCTCTGTTCCCACCTCTGTCTGTGTGTTGTACCATCCTCCAAACAGTGATGACTCCATTTACTTCTCCTGTTCTGCCAACATGGACCATCGTATAACCACTCATCACAACTCTCTCTTCCTCATTTGTGGCAATTTCAATTGTCACCATGCCGATACGTGACTTATGAAATGACGTAATCCACCCCAAATTGCTCAGCAGGCATGCACAGAAACTCTGCTTAATGAAGCGTATCGGGGAGGCCTGCACATCTTTCATGCCTCTCAGATAAGGATTGTCGACTGAAATGACTCAAAAAAGAACTTTCCAAGAAACTGAAAGTATTTGTCAGTATCCCTGCAAGAATGGATTAATTGATATCTTGCTGTTGGAATTGTAAAAACTACTGAAGATGTACGCCCTTGATAGGCCGAAGGTTCGTAGATGTATGTTCTAACCAAACATTTGTGCTTCTTAACACCGATGACAGGGTCATATCTTCGGCTTGTCGATGCACACTGCACAGGGTAGGTTAAAAATGATATTTACTATTTGGGTGAAGGAGTGAGCATGGGAGTTGTGTGGACTGAGTGCAATTAAATACATGTATACATACATATTGGGTGGTTGCTAGAGTACCCTTATTTTCACTTTTCCGCCTGTCTGTATGTATGTTGGGTGGTCGCTAGAGTACCCTTATTTTCACTATTTCTGTCTGTATGTTGGGTGGTCGCTGGGGTACCCTTATTTTCACTTTTTCCGTCTGTCTGTATGTATGTTTGTATGCAATGGACAGCTCTGGAGGCCAGAGGAGTCCACAGATTTTGATGAAACTTGACAGGTAGGTTCATACCAGAATCTAGTTATATACTTTTGAGCACCGTTGCTATGGACACCACCGTTGCCTAGCAACGGGACTTTGAAATTTTTGAAAAATCCTAAAAATATATATTTTTTCAAAAATCAGCTTCCAGGCTTTTATGCGCACTATAATCACCCTCATTGTCAAAAAATTTCAGCCCGTTCCGTCAAAAACTATATGACTAGTATGCAATTATGTAGCGACCACCCAGGTCGCCTACTGGCTTGTTGGGTGGTCGCTGGAGTACCTAGTCTGGGATCCAAGGTCCAAAAAGGGCCTTAAAAATGAAGTTACCTGTCACGGAATGATATACTTTGCAGGCCACTTTTTTTTTTGCAAGTTCAGACCCTTGGGGAACAAAATCCAGAGGCCTGCTCTGCCCGAGGAATTGCAAAATTGGAAAAAAAATTGCATTTTTTTTTTACCACTACTATCCTCAAATCGAAACTCTCCTCATGAAAAAATGAAAAATGCAGAATGATAAAGTTAGGGTAATTTTAATGGAAATAGTACTAAACTTGGCACATTAATAGAACATAACATCCTGAAAATTGCCACTATACTTTTGACATAAAATTTCCAAGATGGCCGCCATTTTTTTCCAAGATAGGACAATACGTTTCACCATGGATATCAATCCTCCATTATACGTTGAGTATTATTCAAATTGTTTCATTGCTTTATGTTTGTTATAAAACCATTGCATGGTTTATACTATTCGGGAGTGCAATACAATGTATTGGGGCTTGTTTCTAGTGTCAAATCTGTTATCCTCCCAATGTTGACCCGAACGATTTAGCACATGTATTAAAAAGGTATTGTGAAGTTTTGAGCTTCTCAAATGTCTGTGACCCTCAGATAAATAATTTGGAAATATACATAAATATGGCCCTTATCTTCTAAAATACTTTTTCTCTCAATAAAAATACCCATAGTTAACAAAATTCATAGAATATTTGACATGTCAAATGATTAAATTATTTTATTTTATTTAAAAATCATGTACACAACTAATATCAGGCTGGATATTTAAGATAACATTTTCATTGTCTTGTTTAAATATAGTAATAAAAATATTACAAAATGCATTTTGAAACAATGAATACTCCCTCTCTTCCAAATTGGCATACTAGCAGACGACAACATTGAAGCAGATCTCCACAGCAAAAGGTACGTATGTTGTTATAGTATGCATGAAACCGCATTGGAATGTTGCATAATATATGTGCAAGTGACCATGTTATCAATTGAACAAAACATACCCATAATAGTTCGGGCGGCTTAGGCAGTGGTATGTGCATTTTGTGTTAAAAGCATTAACCTTGGCACACTTACACATTGACCCATACCTTAAAAAATTAGATCTGGAACCCACTTGCCACGGACCAATTAGAGGCCTGGTTACATGTAAAAGTTTTAGGTGGAATAGCATTTATACATTAAATAATAAGATTAATTAATTTAATATAAAATACTTCTGCCTAAAATATTATGTCAGCTAATTAGCTATTCTGAATGCAATATTTAAATAATGTCAAAACATTAGAATTTTTGGTTACCATGGCAACAGAATTACAAGCATTTTAATAGTCTACTTACTGTCCTTATACAAATATAACCCTCACATTATTTTTCCTAAGATGCATATTAATAACATATGTGAAAATTAAATTTTTGTTTTAGTCCGTTTGATGATGCTACTAATAATTATTTGTTGACATGCAAGTAGCACAGGAAGTGCACCTGCTCTGGTGGTAAATAACCAGAAGGTCATCACTGCAGTCACCTTTAAATGACTGTTTAGCGATCAATTTTCAGAAGAAGGTGAGTAATGCTACATTCATAATCGCAGATTATATTCTTCTGCACTCATAATGATAAAAAAAATACAATCAAAACATGTAAAGAAACGATATAATGGCAAATGAAACCTATCATCAATTTGGAAATCCCCCCACTCAAACTTTTGACCAATGTACTACTTTCTACAAGACATATTATACATGTTATATATATTGTGAACCTGAAATGAACTATGCCCCAAATCCTAATTTATTTAAATACATATCAAGTCAATGAGATTAATAAAACAAATGGTAAATCTCAACATTCATCTAGTTCTCTAGAATGTCAGGTCACTTAGTGCAAGGGAGCAGTCCTTATTTAGATGTGCATACTTGTTCTTGCTTTTGAAGAAATTGTCTTATTACAAGTGGCTGTACATGTAATGTTTTTGAGATGCAAAGATATTCTTGTATTATTCTAGACTGCAACCTATAGTACATATTTGTTTCTTCCATAGATTATCTGGCATGGTGGAGTAGACTGAATAAATCATGGAACCAGAACACACAAGGGAGAAAAGATCCCGATCTGACACAGATTATTGCAGATGTCTAATTTGTCAGTATGTATCAGAAACTGCGCCGCTCCAACAATTAACGCCACCGGGTTATCCAGCACTTATTAACGCTGTCACTAAACGAATGGATGAAGTAGCTTTTAGATTGGAACGAGACATTATAGATGAACATAACTTTATGCTACATGAACCAAAAATGCATGCAAAATGTCGTAACAGTTATAGAAACTGAAAGGCAATTGAACAGAAAATACGAAATGTTAAGACTACTGTGAACAATTGTGACGAATCAAGCTCTAGTTCCAACACAGCACATATGGGAACAAGGTCAAGTTCTGAGCAACCTATCCGATACAAGCACCAGTGTTTCATTTGCTGCAAAGAGCGAGATAAAAAGGGCAAATGGAAGCTCTTGCTCATCACAGATCTAGAAGGGCATAAACCGATTCAACAGAAAGCAAGAATCCTTCATGATGAAGTCATGCTGAAGAGATTACATATGTTTGATAGTGGTAGCATTGACATAGTTGCAGCAGATTTTCGCGATCACCACTCTTGCATGACAACTTACATGAACAAGAGGATCACTGGTGCAAAACAACAAGCTGAGATTGATCCATATAATGATGCATTTGAAAAACTGATTTCCGAGATAGAAGCGCCCCTATTTCTTGAGAATAAGGTATTCTATGTTACAACCCTATGAAATCAGTACAGGACTTATTTGACAGAACATGGCGTGTCAAATGCAATGGCATATAAGTCGTTCTGCTTGAAGAGGCGTTTATTAAATTACTATCAAACTGGAGATATCTGCAAAGTGAGAATCCTTCCACATAACGGCACATCAAGTCTTATCTGTTCATCAAGTCCGAGTATTGGAGAACTTCTGGCCCAAGTTAACAGACTTAAGCAAGACCTCACCGAAGATGAATATGATGAGGAAAGTGATGAAGACCCTGCAGACACGTCCACTGAGATGCGCATGATGTCATTTCATTCCACAAAGAAAATTGGAATTGATCTTAAAAATCGGGCAAAGCACCAGAGGCAACAAATACAATCAGCTGGAGAGTCAAACTGTGCAGTTGTGAGAGAACATGATGCACCTAATGAAATGATAAACCATGAAACATCACTACTTCCAACTTTAGAAATATCCACAGTTGCTGCTGCAGATCACACAAATCATGGTCTTTACAACTACCTTGCGTGGCTTCTTACAGATACATCCCCAGCAATAGGACAAGATGGGAAAGTTCCTCTCGCCATGAAGCAGCATGAACAGGTACTCGGTTTGGCCCAGGATATCAGTGCAGGTGTTGCAGGTCTATCAACTCCAAAAGGTGGGAATTGCACTTCATATCCTCAAGGAAACGAGAAGTAAGGAAACAGTAACTCTCCTTAACAGATTTGGAAACAGTATCAGTAACCAAGATGCACAACGCTATATAACAACAATGGCAATGCAGACAGAAGATCAGATTAACCAAGATGGTTTTTTCATGCCAAGTAATCTTAGGACAGGGCAATTCACACACTGTGCATTTGACAATCTTGACTTTCACGAGTATACAAAGGATGGCAGAACACTGCATGGTACTACACACATAGTATATCAAAGTGTATCTCAAGATGACAAATCCAAAATCTCCTCGATACCTACAATTCCCTTGGTGAAAAGCCTAATAACTCGCATAGAGCCACCTCAGCCAGTTCAGCCAACTGAAAGCTTTCTCACATTGAAAGATCGCCAACAGAGTCGGTCTCTTGTAGGGTTGCAAATAAGACCTCTACTGCCTGAGCAACTATGTGAACAACAAAACCAAGTCAGCATGCTTTGGAACATAATGCAGACTTTCCCCACCCTTCTTCTGGATGAACCGAGACCTGAGATACTACCACCCACCTGGAGTGGATTCCATCACCTCCTAACTCAGCAGGATACAGAAGCCACACTAATTGGATATGGACCATTTATTCCTCAGTTGCCCACCAGTGCAGATGTGGTTGAAAAATCTGAGTACTGCATGGAGGTCACACAGAAAGTTGGTCAAGAGTTTACTGTTGTAACGTGTGATCAAGCAATTTATGAGATTGTTCTGGGCTTACAGAAAAAGAAAACAAGAAAATATGAGAAGCTCATCTTGCGAATGGGTTATTTCTATATTGCTCAAAATTACTTGGGAGCGATTGGCTGCTTGATGAAAGGTAGTGAATTGAAGACATCCTGGTAGAAGCATACATCTGTCTTCGAGGAACTGCAAACAAAATAATGTCTGGAAAAGATTACTCTGCGATGCTCAGAGCTCACAGTTTGATAAATGCATCAATGTTTGGCCTCCATTGGGAAGCTTTTGAGAGGTGGCTTGTGAATGAGAACAGGGATTTAGATTGCATGTCAGAGTTGTCAACCACTGTTCTGAATCTGATGGAATCAATCTCACAGGAAAATGCACAAAATGCAATTGAGACATGCAATATGCTAACAGAACAACTCGGGTTAATCTCATCTCTAATGGCAGAGTTTGATGCATCCATGTGTCACTCTCCAACTTACCAGTTCTGGCTCATGTACATAGATATGGTGAATATTCTCAAGCGCTACATCCATGCAGAATGTGCAGGCATATGGGATGACCACCTGTCTGAAGTGGAAAAGATGCTCCCACATCTAGTGGCAGCAGGTCATTACAAATATGTGTCCTGCTTGCCTCATTATCTGGCAGCAATGAGAGAGCTTAACACAACTGCTCCTGAAGTAGCTCAGGCTTTCAAGGGTGGACTATTCACTGTACGCCAAACTTCTGGAAAATTTAATGGTGTGTGGTCGGACATGGCATTAGATCAGACATACAACCGTGATGCCAAGACCCAATTATTCCATGGTACAAGTCAACAGCCTGCAGCGATGGAGAAATATTTCTTATATTTTCATAGCTTTGCCTATTTCTATTTCATATTTCTATTTCATAGAAATATTTCAATAGCTTTGCCCAAACTGACATCTATTTCCGAACAAACCAAAACAATGGTACACTTTGTGCACAATGATGAGAAACATCACGAGGACTCTGAAAGCCAATGCAGAGCAAAATGCATGCCATCAAGAGAGTGTCAGGTCTCATTCAGGAAAAGATGATCAACCCATTTGAAACTAATGAGCAAGACCTACTGAACATATCTACAGGCCAAAAAACTATATCGGTGGATCTGATAAATGCTCGAAAATTGTGAATGGAAGCACTGACAACAACACAAGCTGAAGGCAGAGACCACGTTCCATCATTGAAGCTGCAGATGTTTGCTTCAAAGACCACAAAAACACAATCTGTTGCGTTGAAATCCAAGATAATATACCAAGAGGAGAGTGTTGTGGCCAGAAACCTGTACTTTATCCAAGATTTGGATGAAGGAAAAATGTTAGCTGCATTTACTCACGAATGGACAGCATACCCATCATCTTTGTTCGAACCAGATACCCACCTTGAACAAGGGTATGGCATGCGAAAAGGAAACAAATCAGACTATTTGGCAGCCCTAAATAAGTTTCTGGGGGAGTCATTGCGAGAGACAGACAAACTACCACCTTCTGAATTAAATGAGCAATGTTGTCTGGTTGTCGATGCCATGGCATTTCTCCAACGGTATCAGCGGCTTGACTGTGACTGCTTCAATGACCTAGAAAGGAAGTACCAAGAAAGGATACTCACAATGATGAGTGGTGGATACACTTGTGTACATTTTGTTGGCGATCGATATGATGTCAGTCTTGAAAGGAGTCTGAAGGGTGAAGAGAGGGAAAAGAGAGAGAAAACTCATCAAAGAAGCAAGGAGTATGATCATCGTTGTGCACTTATGCTACCTGAGTGGAACATGTTCATTCAGAATCCTCAGAACAAAGATAATCTTCTGAATTACATTGGAGAATCCTGGTTGAACAATCATGCACGTATTCCGGCGAATTGTATGATGATCCTTGGAGGGCTATTCTGAGATCCAGGTAAAACGGTTCAGCTGACCACTACTGAGACAACTCAACTCGATGAAATTTCTTGTCAGATACACGAAGAAGCTGATACGAGAATGTTTGCTCATATAGCCTATTCTGTCCAGCACATGGGATACAAGAGAATGGTAGTACAAGCAACTGATACGGATGTAGTGATCATGTGCATTTACTACAGCACATGCATTCCTGATCTTGAAGAACTGTGGGTTCAAAAGATGGACACCTTCATCCCAACACATGAGATTGCAGCATCATTGGCAAGGGCTTGTAACATGGAAGCCGAACAAATATGTTCTGTTATCCTCAGTGCCTACATCTTGAGTGGCTGTGATACAGTCAGCTCTCCATTCCAAAGAGGAAAGAAGGGGGCTTTCAAATGTGCTGTAGACAATCCAGAAAAGCTTCTTCCACTCGCTCAGTATGGCAAACCTGGCGAGAACTTTATCCTTGATGTATCGACTGATGTCATTGAAGCTGCTAGAGTCTTCTTTCTGGCCCTCTATCCACAATCTGATTTCCTGGGTAGTCTGGATGTCCTGCGTGCACACATTTTCGCTACCAAAAAATGTGACCTCAGATGCCTGCCTCCTACAGAGGATGCATTTTACCTTCACTTACTACAAAGTCTTCACCAAATGGCTGTGTGTAAGAGTGCTCACATTTCAAAACCAGTACACCCAATAGCAACTGCATTCGGCAGAGAAATCAGGAATGGCAAACTGGTGCCAATAATGATGGCAAAGGATCCAAAGCCAAGAGCTGTCCAGGAAAAGTTCTGTAAATGCAAGAAGAGCAACTGTCTTCGGAGCTGCCTGTGCGCTCGAGGCAACTCGAAATGTGTTTTTGCTTGCCTTTGCATGGGAGACCCACTGAAATGTGGACGTGTTGAAGCAAACCTCTTGATTCCTGATGAGAACTAAATAATGAACTAGTCAGTGGAATATTCATTTTCATTGATGAGTGCAACATGATACATGTCACATTTTGCAAGACTTTGTAAAAAGATGTAATTTTACTAAGTGTCATCATGTGAAATTTGTATTTATTATATTAGAGATGGTCACAACATAAAAGACACAAAAAGAACTCATGTTGTGCATTTATATCGAATATGTGGTGAGAACAGACATTTCATCAGAAATTGACAGCCATTTTGAAAAAAATGGTAGCCATATTGAATTTTTCATTAAATTTAATAGTGTTTTCTTGTCCAACTTTCAAAGGTCGACTAGTACATATATCAAGCAAGCGACACAATTCTGAAAATGTTTCTTTACGGACCAAATTATCGTCAGTCATGCAAAATGGCAGCCATCTTCAAAAGATACAGCCACAATACATTGAGTTTTTTACGCCAAAAAAAGGGTAAACCAAGCAATGGTTTCGTAACAAACACAAAACACTTTAATTGCAATAATACTCAGAATATAATGAACATAGATATCTATGGGAAAATATGGCATTCATCTTGGAAAATGGTGGCCATCTTAGAAATATGGTGGCCATTTTGAAAACCTTTCGTCAAATTTATAGTGAATACTTTAAAGGATGTTATGTTCTATTAATGTGACAAGTTTAGTACTATTTTAATTAAAATTACCCAAACTTTATCCTGCATTTTTCAATTTTTCACAAGAGGCGATTATTTATTTGAGAGTAGTAGTGGTAAAAAATGCATTTTTTTTTCAATTTTGCAATTCCTCCGGCAGAGCAGGCCTCTGGATTCTGTTTCCTAAGGGTCTGAACTTGCAAAAAAAATGGCCTGCAAAGTATATCTTTCCGTGACGGGTCATCTCAAATTTTGGTGCCCTGGATCCCAGACTAACCCTTATTTTCACTTTTTCCGTCTGTATGTATGTATGTTTGTCTGTATGTAAGGGACAGCTCTGGAGGCCAGAGGAGTCAACCGATTTTGATGAAACTTGACAGGTAGGTTCATACCAGGATCTAGTTCTATGCTTTTGAACAGCGTTGCTATGGACAAAACCGTTGCCGAGCAATGGGACTTTGAAATTTTTGAAAAATCCTAAAAAAATTAATTTTTTCGAAAATCAAAAATCGACTTCCAGACTTTTATGCACACTATAATCAACCTCTCTCTCAAAAATTTCAACCCGATCCGTCAAAAACTGTATGACTAGTATGCAATTATGTCACGACCACCCATGTCGCCTACCAGCTTGTTGGGTGGTCGCTAGAGTACCCTTATTGGGTGGTCGCGAGAGTACCCTCATTTTCACTTCCATCTGTCTGTATGTCTGTCTGTCTATGTAATGGACAGCTCTGTAAGCCAGAGGATTCAACCGATTTTGATGAAACTTGAGAGGTAGGTTCATACCAGGATATAGTTCTAGGCTTTTGAGCACCGTTGCTATGGACACCACCGTTGCCTAGCAACGGGACTTTGAAATTTTGAAAAATCATAAAAAATTTACTTTTTCGAAAATGAAAAATCGGATTCCAGGCTTTAATGCACACTATAATCAACCTCTTTGTCCAAAAAATTCAGCCCGATCCGTCAAAAACTGTACGACTAGTATGCAATTATGCAGCGACCACCATGTCGCCTACCGGCTTGTATGTTTGTTTGTTTGTCATGGACAGCTCTGGAGGCCAGAGGTGTCAACCGATTTCGATGAATCTTGACAGGTAGGTTCATACCAGGATCTAGTTCTATGCTTTTGAGCACCGTTGATATGGACATCACCGTTGCCTCGCAACGGGACTTTGAAATTTTAAAAAATCCTAAAAAATTTATTTTTTCGAAAATCAAAAATCGGCTTCCAGGCTTTTATGTGCACTATAATCAACCTCTTTGTCAAAAAAGTTCTGCCAGATCCGTCAAAAACTGTAGGATGAGTATGCAATTATGTCATGACCACCCATGTCGCCTCCCGGCTTGCTGGGTGCTCGCTAGAGTACCCTTATTTTCACTTTTCCGTCTGTCTGTAATGGACAGCTCTGGAGGCCAGAGGAATCAAACGATTTTGATGAAACTTGACAGGTAGGTTCATACCACGATCTTGTTCTATGCTTTTGAGCACCGTTGCTATGGGCACCACCGTTGCCTCGCAACGGGACTTTAAAGTTTTTGAAAAATCCTAAAAAATTTATTTTTTCAAAAATCGGCTTCCACGATTTTTTGCGCACTATAATGACACACTTTGACAAAAATTTTCAGCCCGATCCGTCAAAAACTGTATGACTAGTATGCAATTATGTCGCGACCACCCATGTCACCTACCGGCTTGTTGGGTGGTCGCTCGAGTAACGTTATTTTCACTTTTTACGTCTGTTTGTTTGTATGTCTGTATGTATGTAATGGACAGCTCTGGAGGCCAGAGGAGTCAAACGATTTTGGTGAAACTTGACAGGTAGGTTCATACCACAATCTAGTTCTACGCCTTTGAGCACCCTTTCTATGGACACCACCGTTGCCTAGCAACGGGACTTTGAAATTTTGAAAAATCCTAAAAGAAAATATTTTCCCAAAAATCAATCTGCTTCCGCGCTTTTATGCGTACTATAGTCAACTTCTTTGTCAAAAAATGTCAGCCCGATCCGTCAAAAACTGTATGACCAGTATGCAATTATGTAGCGACCACCCATGTCGCCTACCGGTGTGTGTGTGTGTGTGTGTGTGTGTGTGTGTGTGTGTGTGTGTGTGTGTGTGTGTGTGTGTGTGTGTGTGTGTGTGTGTGTGTTCCTAATCAGTATGCATGAATATTTTCCCGCCTGCAGAAGCTGTCAGTCGCCGACAGACCGCCGATGAGTGAGGAAGTGTAAGTGAGCGCCATCGGATTTTCGTTTTTGACAAAATGACGGAAAAACTTGAACAATGCTACTGCATCAAATTTTGTGTAAAGCTTGGGGATTCCCAAGTGGAAACGATCCGCAAGATTCAACAGGCCTTCAGGAACGAAGCAATGGGCACCACGCAGATAAGAGTGGTACAACCGCTTCATAGATGGTCGCACATCAGTGGAAAGTGAAGCACGTTCTGGTAGGCCCTCAACATCCCGAAATGAGATCGTCATTGACCAAGTGAGGACCCTGCTGATATAGGATCGTCGAATCACGATCAGAGAACTTGCAGACGAGGCGGGCGTCAGCATTGGATCCGTTCATTCCATTGTGACTGAGGATTTGGGCTTAAGGAGAATTTCAGCGAAGTTCGTGCCAAAGCTGCTAACGATCGAGCAGAAGCAATTCCATTTGGAGATCGCACAGGATATGCTGGAGACTGTGAACAGCGATCCCAACTTCTTCAACCCAGCGATCACTGGCGATGAGACCACAGTGATCCGTCATTTTGTCAAAAACCTCCACCCTCGTGGTGCCTCTGGGGCGACCTGCGACGCCCCTCCCCATGGCAGCTAACGTAGCCGCGGTTGAACCCAGGCCTTGCCAAGCGGCCGGGTGATTCGGGCCTCAGCCGGCGACGCGTTGAGGGGAATGAACAGGTTTTTATGCTCTTCCAAAGTTGATGCTCTTTGTAAGAACCCGTCCGTTCCTCAGCGATGCTCGGACTGTCCCGAAGCCCGATCACCTCAGACCGTTTGGCGCTGGCTGGCGAGCTCTCTCCGGCTCTCTCCACACGAACGCGCATGTCTGCGTGGCACAGCAGGCTCAGCCACGCCCTCCGTCTCACGTGTCCTCCGCTCTCCTGGACTTCGCCCCCGCCTGTGTTCTCCCGACTCCAGACTTCACCGACTGACTCCACCGACCGACTCTCGACTGCGAACTGGTGCTCCGCTCGGCCTTTTATAGGGCTTGAGAGACAAGATCTGACCTCCGCTCTTCGACCTTCGACCCCCACAGGCCCCGCCCCTTTTTCTCCTGTGATCCGAATTCCAAGGCGAAGCTTCCACAGAGCGGACGTGCGCAAGATCACCCAAACTTGCTCGGAGAGCGGACGTGTGCGAGATCACCATCGCTGGCGCCAACAAAGAAACCCCCGTGTCTGTTTGCAGCGACGCTGTTTGCTGGGAACTCGCCGTGGCTGGCGCAAAGATGGCGGCGTTTGCGGAGTTGAAGGTGAGGCGTTGTTTTTGGGGTTGGTCTATTGTGGGAGATGCAGTCTAGGAGATGGTGGGGAGATGTCGCCGTTATGAAGGCGGTGTGGAGAGGGAGGTCGGTGGTTGATGTGGTGGTTGGTGCGTGGCGTGGAGAAGGTGGTTGGTGGGTGGTGTGGAGAAGGTGGTTGGTGGGTGGCATGGTGGAGAAGGTGGTTGGTGGTTGGCATTGTGGTTGGTCCAAAATAACGACAGTAAAGAAAAATGGCTAACTTAAAAATCACAGCCCTGTCCACACGGGTAAATTCCCATTAAACAACGGTGGGGAAATCTAACTGAACACGGACTTATCGGCATATCTGAACGAATGACCTATATGGTGTTCTGCGAATTTCCACAGCCGTAACAATATATATATATATATATATATATATATATATATATATATATATATATATATATATATATATATATATATATATATATATATATATATATATATATATATATATATATGTATGTACAGGGTGGCCTGAAAGTCACTTTATCCCTTCCCAATGAAGCATTGTTCTTGAACTCTTTTAATATACAGGTTTTATCGTACAGTATTTACAATAATTAATTTGTCATTGTATCTGTATGTGCTCCATCATTCTTCTGAGTCAGTGTTTCCGCATACCATAGCGGGCGAGGGCAGAGGGGAAGGGAAGGAAGGAAGTGCGAGAAATTTATCAGGGGTAAAGTAACTTTCAGGCTACCCTCTATATGTATATCTACAATATATATATATATATATATATATATATATATGTATATATATATGTATATATATATATATATGTATGTATATATATATATATATATATGTATATATATATGTATATATATATATATATATATATATATATATATATATATATATATATATATATATATATATATATATATGTATGTATATATATATATATATATATATATATATATATATATATATATGTATATATATATATATATATATATATATATATATGTATTGTTATGGTTGTGGAAATTCACAGAACACCATTCAGGCTTCCCAGAGATCAGTTATGTCGATAAGTGTGTGTTCAGATTACATTTCCCCACCGATGTCCAAGAGATTTATCGTGTAACCGGGCTGTGATCTTTGAGTCAGCCATTATTCTTTTGCTTTCTTTATTTTGGAACAATCACTACTTCAACAACCACAACCACTCTTCAACAACCACGCCATCCCCACCACAGCGCCAACGACAACCACCATCTCAACAACCACGCCATCCCCACCACAGTGCTAAACACACTGCAACAACAACATCTCAACAACTCCCGCCCCGATATCCATCAGAACGGGTAAACAGAAATGACGGTTGGAAAACAACAACTGAGCCCAGCTGAGCTCTGTTGGAATTTTTCCTCAGAAGGGCGAAAGGAAAGAATGTCCGTGATCGGGCCAAAAGAGCGGGCCAAGAGGAGCCGAGCTGAACCCCCCTGGAATGTCCCCCCCACCCCCCCCCCCCCCGTGCACTGCGAATGGAGGGGCGAAGCACCGGGGCAATAAAAGGCCGGGCTGAAACGCCAAGAAATCGGTCTGGGTTCGCCGTGAAGTCTGGGAGCGGAGTCGAGCTGCAATCGTCTGCAGTCTGGGAGTGCAGCGGAGTCTGTCAGCGAGGGGAAAGAGAGTCCCTCTGCTTGGTCTCTCTCCTTGGTCGACGGAGGTGCTGGTGGAGTCGGAGAGGAGTCGCCAGCCGGATCGCCGTTGAAGGCACGGGTGGAGTCCAGCGGAGTGTGGGCAGGGCCACCGAGGGTCGCCGAACCAGGGCCCGGCGAGTCACCACGAGGGTGACAGGTAAGCAGCACGGCCTCTCGAAGCTCTTTCGGTCTCCACAGCTCCGTGAACTATTAAAGACCCACGAGGTCCAGTTCTGCCCTTCCCTTTCCTGGGGTTTCTTTGAATGAATGTTTGTGGCGCCGTGTCCATCAAGAAGTGACCTGTTAAGTGACTTTGTACGTAATAATAGAACGGTGGTACTTCTTTGTCTTGCTCGTTCCTGCATTGCTTTATAGACTACACGATTGCATACGCGTTTGATTGCATACGTGTATGACTGCTTACGTGTGTGTGAATGTTGACCTGTTCGTTGCGTCCTTTCCCTCAATTGAGCTGCTGTATTGTGTTCGGTATATTAGCCGACTTCTAAATAGCCGATAAAGTAATCGGATCCGGCGGGGCTTGGCGATATCCACTGCTCGGCAAATCCCATATGGAGCGAGCTGCTTAAGCGGCTCGTTTCCAAGCAGGTCCCGTTGAGGTGTAAATCCCCAGCATTTCTGTCTGCGCGCATACTTAGGTAAATCGACAATTCTGCAATCAGACCCTGTCGCGCATGGACAGAATAGTTGGCTGATTTATGGTGTGATTAAAAACACACCCGTAGCTGGATTTTGGCATTGATCCGAAAGCTGCGACTTGGTTTACCACGTCCGATGGGCGCGCGGCTGCGATTAGTTAAAAGCGGTCGCTCGCACTCCGTAGTGCTGAGAAACCACAACAATATATATATATATATATATATATATATATATATATATATATATATATATATATATATATATATATATATATATATATATATGATACTGTTTTGCACATGAAAAAGAGCAGAGCACCCCTTCATCTAGAACGGGCACGCAGTGGAGCGCATACCTTCGCCAACCCTACATTTTGCCCCCCCCCCCAGAAACCGTTGATTGTGAGGGTATTTAATCCCATAACACATCTGCCATCTCATATGTGTTATGATGGCTTAAAAACATTAAATTTCCTGCTGTTTGATACTGATTCACATACATTGTACAATTTCTGTATGAACTCTCTGACCTTTTTGGGTGTCGGTGCCAAGTCAATCTGATGACAACTGGTCA
This sequence comes from Eptatretus burgeri, assembly GCF_056783735.1. Classification (NCBI taxonomy): domain Eukaryota; kingdom Metazoa; phylum Chordata; class Myxini; order Myxiniformes; family Myxinidae; genus Eptatretus; species Eptatretus burgeri. The sequence goes on from NC_140965.1 coordinate 82,091,356, forward strand.
CATTGTAAAAAATCAAATATTACACATCACAGGATAGGGAATTGAATTCTAAACATTTTGAATCTACTTACATGCAAATTGTATAAGAATTGACCGCGTTGTGATAATAAAGGTCATTGATCCCCCTGACCTTTGACCCAAACCGCTAACAAAGGTAATGACGTCATTGTGTCATATCGTATATCACAAGATTGGGCATTGAAGTCGCAACATTTTTGGCATTCGTTGCATGCAAATTGGATAAAAATCGACCGCACTATGGCAAAATGACGATTTTGACCTTTTCATGACCTCGACCTTGACCTTTGTACTCTTAATTTTGTAATTGGTATTAGAGTGTGGGGAACAGAACAGTCAACATTTTGGTGTTGGTTTCATGCAAATCGGATAAGAATTGACCGTGTTATGACTAAAACCGCACATTTTGCAATGTCGTGACCCCCCCCCGCGACCTTTGACTCCCAACCGCTAATAAGGGTTATTACGTCATTGTGTCATGTCACATATCACAAGATGGGGCATTGAATTCTGAACATTTTGGCATTGGTTGCATGCAAATTGGATACAAATTGACCGCGCTATGGTAAAAAGACGATTTTGACCTTTTCATGACCTTGACCTTAACCTTTGACCCAATCGCTCCCAAACTCGAATCAAATGGTCCACGGATAATAACCAATCATCCCACCAAATTTGCTGCGATTCAGTTCAATACTTTTGGAGTTATGCGAAAAACAAACAAACAACCACATATTCACAAATAAATAAATAAATACACAGCAATCAAAACATAACCTTCGCAACAAAGTTTGCGAAGGTAATGATGTAATTTGATGTTTGTTTTTGCTTTTGCAAAATAAAAAAGCACTCCTCCATTTGACCTCGAGCACCAGCACGTGAACAGAAATGAGTAGTCGTATAGAAATAAAAACTGGACACGTGCCGAGGTTCGGGGTCCTTTGTGCATGATGAAGCCGGCTGCGAAGCTGGAGAGACATTGCCTGAGACGGGGTCTGCTCTCCATTATTTTTGCTCAAATTAGCGGAGTCGATATTATTTTTTTTACTTTTGATGCTCTTTTTGGCGACCAAAATGACACGGATGCCTCTTTGTTTGTGCCAAAATAACATGGAGTCCTCTTCTTTTTGGCCAAAATAACATGGAGTCCTCTTGCTTTAAGCCAAAATAACATTACGTCCTCTTCTTCTGGGCCAAAACAACATGGAGTCCTCTTCTTTTGGACAAAAATAACATGGGGTCCTCTTCTTTTGGGCCAAAACATGGAGTACTCTTCTATTGGGCCAAAATAACAAGGTGTCCTCTTCTTTTTGGGCCAAAGTAACATGGAGTCCTCTTCGTTTGGGCCAAAATAACATGGAGTCCTCTTCTTTTTGGGACAAATAACACGGAGTGCTCTTCTTTTGGGCCAAAATAACATGGAGTCCTCTTCTTGGGGGGCCAAAATAACACGGAGTCCTCTTCTATTGGGCCAAAATAACACGGAGTCCTCTTCTATTGGGCCAAAATAACACGGAGTCCTCTTCTATTGGGCCAAAATAACACGGAGTCCTCTTCTATTGGGCCAAAATAACACGGAGTCCTCTTCTATTGGGCCAAAATAACACGGAGTCCTCTTCTATTGGGCCAAAATAACACGGAGTCCTCTTCTATTGGGCCAAAATAACACGGAGTCCTCTTCTATTGGGCCAAAATAACACGGAGTCCTCTTCTATTGGGCCAAAATAACACGGAGTCCTCTTCTATTGGGCCAAAATAACACGGAGTCCTCTTCTATTGGGCCAAAATAACACGGAGTCCTCTTCTATTGGGCCAAAATAACACGGAGTCCTCTTCTATTGGGCCAAAATAACACGGAGTCCTCTTCTATTGGGCCAAAATAACACGGAGTCCTCTTCTATTGGGCCAAAATAACACGGAGTCCTCTTCTATTGGGCCAAAATAACACGGAGTCCTCTTCTATTGGGCCAAAATAACACGGAGTCCTCTTCTATTGGGCCAAAATAACACGGAGTCCTCTTCTATTGGGCCAAAATAACACGGAGTCCTCTTCTATTGGGCCAAAATAACACGGAGTCCTCTTCTATTGGGCCAAAATAACACGGAGTCCTCTTCTATTGGGCCAAAATAACACGGAGTCCTCTTCTATTGGGCCAAAATAACACGGAGTCCTCTTCTATTGGGCCAAAATAACACGGAGTCCTCTTCTATTGGGCCAAAATAACACGGAGTCCTCTTCTATTGGGCCAAAATAACACGGAGTCCTCTTCTATTGGGCCAAAATAACACGGAGTCCTCTTCTATTGGGCCAAAATAACACTGAGTCCTCTTCTATTGGGCCAAAATAACACTGAGTCCTCTTCTATTGGGCCAAAATAACACTGAGTCCTCTTCTATTGGGCCAAAATAACACGGAGTCCTCTTCTGTTGGGCCAAAATAACACGGAGTCCTCATCTGTTGGGCCAAAATAACACGGAGTCCTCTTCTATTGGGCCAAAATAACACGGAGTCCTCTTCTATTGGGCCAAAATAACACGAAGTCCTCATCTATTGGGCCAAAATAACACGGAGTCCTCATCTATTGGGCCAAAATAACACGGAGTCCTCTTCTATTGGGCCAAAATAACACGGAGTCCTCTTCTATTGGGCCAAAATAACACGGAGTCCTCTTCTATTGGGCCAAAATAACACGGAGTCCTCTTCTATTGGGCCAAAATAACACGGAGTCCTCTTCTGTTGGGCCAAAATAACACGGAGTCCTCATCTGTTGGGCCAAAATAACACGGCATCCTCTTCTATTGGGCCAAAATAACACGGAGTCCTCTTCTATTGGGCCAAAATAACACGGAGTCCTCTTCTATTGGGCCAAAATAACACGGAGTCCTCATCTATTGGGCCAAAATAACACGGAGTCCTCTTCTATTGGGCCAAAATAACACGGAGTCCTCTTCTATTGGGCCAAAATAACACGGAGTCCTCTTCTATTGGGCCAAAATAACACGGAGTCCTCTTCTATTGGGCCAAAATAACACGGAGTCCTCTTCTATTGGGCCAAAATAACACTGAGTCCTCTTCTATTGGGCCAAAATAACACTGAGTCCTCTTCTATTGGGCCAAAATAACACTGAGTCCTCTTCTATTGGGCCAAAATAACACTGAGTCCTCTTCTTTTCGGCCAAAATAACACTGAGTCCTCTTCTTTTCGGCCAAAATAACACTGAGTCCTCTTCTTTTCGGCCAAAATAACACTGAGTCCTCTTCTTTTCGGCCAAAATAACACTGAGTCCTCTTCTTTTCGGCCAAAATAACACTGAGTCCTCTTCTTTTCGGCCAAAATAACACTGAGTCCTCTTCTTTTCGGCCAAAATAACACTGAGTCCTCTTCTTTTCGGCCAAAATAACACTGAGTCCTCTTCTTTTCGGCCAAAATAACACTGAGTCCTCTTCTTTTCGGCCAAAATAACACTGAGTCCTCTTCTTTTCGGCCAAAATAACACTGAGTCCTCTTCTTTTCGGCCAAAATAACACTGAGTCCTCTTCTTTTCGGCCAAAATAACACTGAGTCCTCTTCTTTTCGGCCAAAATAACACTGAGTCCTCTTCTTTTCGGCCAAAATAACACTGAGTCCTCTTCTTTTCGGCCAAAATAACACTGAGTCCTCTTCTTTTCGGCCAAAATAACACTGAGTCCTCTTCTTTTCGGCCAAAATAACACTGAGTCCTCTTCTTTTCGGCCAAAATAACACTGAGTCCTCTTCTTTTCGGCCAAAATAACACTGAGTCCTCTTCTTTTCGGCCAAAATAACACTGAGTCCTCTTCTTTTCGGCCAAAATAACACTGAGTCCTCTTCTTTTCGGCCAAAATAACACTGAGTCCTCTTCTTTTCGGCCAAAATAACACTGAGTCCTCTTCTTTTCGGCCAAAATAACACTGAGTCCTCTTCTTTTCGGCCAAAATAACACTGAGTCCTCTTCGTTTGGGCCAAAATAACACGGAGTCCTCTTCTATTGGGCCAAAATAACACTGAGTCCTCTTCTATTGGGCCAAAATAACACTGAGTCCTCTTCTATTGGGCCAAAATAACACTGAGTCCTCTTCTATTGGGCCAAAATAACACTGAGTCCTCTTCTATTGGGCCAAAATAACACGGAGTCCTCTTCTTTTCGGCCAAAATAACACTGAGTCCTCTTCTTTTCGGCCAAAATAACACTGAGTCCTCTTCTTTTCGGCCAAAATAACACTGAGTCCTCTTCTTTTCGGCCAAAATAACACTGAGTCCTCTTCTTTTTGGCCAAAATAACACTGAGTCCTCTTCTTTTCGGCCAAAATAACACTGAGTCCTCTTCTTTTCGGCCAAAATAACACTGAGTCCTCTTCTTTTCGGCCAAAATAACACTGAGTCCTCTTCTTTTCGGCCAAAATAACACTGAGTCCTCTTCTTTTCGGCCAAAATAACACTGAGTCCTCTTCTTTTCGGCCAAAATAACACTGAGTCCTCTTCTTTTCGGCCAAAATAACACTGAGTCCTCTTCTTTTCGGCCAAAATAACACTGAGTCCTCTTCTTTTCGGCCAAAATAACACTGAGTCCTCTTCTTTTCGGCCAAAATAACACTGAGTCCTCTTCTTTTCGGCCAAAATAACACTGAGTCCTCTTCTTTTCGGCCAAAATAACACTGAGTCCTCTTCTTTTCGGCCAAAATAACACTGAGTCCTCTTCTTTTCGGCCAAAATAACACTGAGTCCTCTTCTTTTCGGCCAAAATAACACTGAGTCCTCTTCTTTTCGGCCAAAATAACACTGAGTCCTCTTCTTTTCAGCCAAAATAACACTGAGTCCTCTTCTTTTCGGCCAAAATAACACTGAGTCCTCTTCTTTTCGGCCAAAATAACACTGAGTCCTCTTCTTTTCGGCCAAAATAACACTGAGTCCTCTTCGTTTGGGCCAAAATAACACGGAGTCCTCTTCTATTGGGCCAAAATAACACTGAGTCCTCTTCTATTGGGCCAAAATAACACTGAGTCCTCTTCTATTGGGCCAAAATAACACTGAGTCCTCTTCTTTTCGGCCAAAATAACACTGAGTCCTCTTCTTTTCGGCCAAAATAACACTGAGTCCTCTTCGTTTGGGCCAAAATAACACGGAGTCCTCTTCTATTGGGCCAAAATAACACTGAGTCCTCTTCTATTGGGCCAAAATAACACTGAGTCCTCTTCTTTTCGGCCAAAATAACACTGAGTCCTCTTCTTTTCGGCCAAAATAACACTGAGTCCTCTTCTTTTCGGCCAAAATAACACTGAGTCCTCTTCTTTTCGGCCAAAATAACACTGAGTCCTCTTCTTTTCGGCCAAAATAACACTGAGTCCTCTTCTTTTCGGCCAAAATAACACTGAGTCCTCTTCTTTTCGGCCAAAATAACACTGAGTCCTCTTCTTTTCGGCCAAAATAACACTGAGTCCTCTTCTTTTCGGCCAAAATAACACAGTGTTATTTTGGCCGAAAAGAAGAGGACTCAGTGTTATTTTGGCCGAAAAGAAGAGGACTCAGTGTTATTTTGGCCGAAAAGAAGAGGACTCAGTGTTATTTTGGCCGAAAAGAAGAGGACTCAGTGTTATTTTGGCCGAAAAGAAGAGGACTCAGTGTTATTTTGGCCGAAAAGAAGAGGACTCAGAGTCCTCTTCTTTTCGGCCAAAATAACACTGAGTCCTCTTCTTTTCGGCCAAAATAACACTGAGTCCTCTTCTTTTCGGCCAAAATAACACTGAGTCCTCTTCTTTTCGGCCAAAATAACACTGAGTCCTCTTCTTTTCGGCCAAAATAACACTGAGTCCTCTTCTTTTCGGCCAAAATAACACTGAGTCCTCTTCTTTTCGGCCAAAATAACACTGAGTCCTCTTCTTTTCGGCCAAAATAACAGAGTCCTCTTCTTTTCGGCCAAAATAACACTGAGTCCTCTTCTTTTCGGCCAAAATAACACTGAGTCCTCTTCTATTGGGCCGAAATAACACTGAGTCCTCTTCTATTGGGCCAAAATAACACTGAGTCCTCTTCTATTGGGCCAAAATAACACTGAGTCCTCTTCTATTGGGCCAAAATAACACTGAGTCCTCTTCTATTGGGCCAAAATAACACTGAGTCCTCTTCTATTGGGCCAAAATAACACGGAGTCCTCTTCTATTGGGCCAAAATAACACTGAGTCCTCTTCTTTTCGGCCAAAATAACACTGAGTCCTCTTCTTTTCGGCCAAAATAACACTGAGTCCTCTTCTTTTCGGCCAAAATAACACTGAGTCCTCTTCTTTTCGGCCAAAATAACACTGAGTCCTCTTCTTTTCGGCCAAAATAACACTGAGTCCTCTTCTTTTCGGCCAAAATAACACTGAGTCCTCTTCTTTTCGGCCAAAATAACACTGAGTCCTCTTCTTTTCGGCCAAAATAACACTGAGTCCTCTTCTTTTCGGCCAAAATAACACTGAGTCCTCTTCTTTTCGGCCAAAATAACACTGAGTCCTCTTCGTTTCGGCCAAAATAACACTGAGTCCTCTTCGTTTCGGCCAAAATAACACTGAGTCCTCTTCTTTTCGGCCAAAATAACACTGAGTCCTCTTCTTTTCGGCCAAAATAACACTGAGTCCTCTTCTTTTCGGCCAAAATAACACTGAGTCCTCTTCTTTTCGGCCAAAATAACACTGAGTCCTCTTCTTTTCGGCCAAAATAACACTGAGTCCTCTTCTTTTCGGCCAAAATAACACTGAGTCCTCTTCTTTTCGGCCAAAATAACACTGAGTCCTCTTCTTTTCGGCCAAAATAACACTGAGTCCTCTTCTTTTCGGCCAAAATAACACTGAGTCCTCTTCTTTTCGGCCAAAATAACACTGAGTCCTCTTCTTTTCGGCCAAAATAACACTGAGTCCTCTTCTTTTCGGCCAAAATAACACTGAGTCCTCTTCTTTTCGGCCAAAATAACACTGAGTCCTCTTCTTTTCGGCCAAAATAACACTGAGTCCTCTTCTTTTCGGCCAAAATAACACTGAGTCCTCTTCTTTTCGGCCAAAATAACACTGAGTCCTCTTCTTTTCGGCCAAAATAACACTGAGTCCTCTTCTTTTCGGCCAAAATAACACTGAGTCCTCTTCTTTTCGGCCAAAATAACACTGAGTCCTCTTCTTTTCGGCCAAAATAACACTGAGTCCTCTTCTTTTCGGCCAAAATAACACTGAGTCCTCTTCTTTTCGGCCAAAATAACACTGAGTCCTCTTCTTTTCGGCCAAAATAACACTGAGTCCTCTTCTTTTCGGCCAAAATAACACTGAGTCCTCTTCTTTTCGGCCAAAATAACACTGGGTCCTCTTCTTTTCGGCCAAAATAACACTGGGTCCTCTTCTTTTCGGCCAAAATAACACTGGGTCCTCTTCTTTTCGGCCAAAATAACACTGGGTCCTCTTCTTTTCGGCCAAAATAACACTGGGTCCTCTTCTTTTCGGCCAAAATAACACTGGGTCCTCTTCTTTTCGGCCAAAATAACACTGAGTCCTCTTCTTTAGGACAAAATAAGTGTCCTCTTTTATGTACCAAAATAACATGAAGTCCTCTACTTTTGAGCCAAAATAACGCGGAGTCTTCCTCTTTTGGGCCGAAATAAAACGAGTTCCATTTTTGTGGCCTTTTTTGGGAGAAAATAACACTGTCCTCTTTTCTGAGCAAAATAACATGGAGTCCTCTTTCTTTGGGCATTCAGGGCCAAAATATTTTTTGTCCCTCAGCCTCCAAAAAATCTTAATCCACCTCTGGAAGTGACGGGTCATATAATGAAAGATGGGACAAAGACAGAGTGGGGTGGGGTCAGAGGAGTTAGCAGAGACAAGGTTATGCTTTATTAACACACACACACACACACACACACACACACACACACACACACACACACACACACACACACACACACACACACACACACACACACACACACACACACACACACACACACACACACACACACACACACACACAGTCATGTGACAGGTGGAAAAAAATTGGATCTGTATTTTCGAAAACACATAAATACGGCAAATGCCTTGGAGATTGGGTGTTATTAAATATAATTTTCTTTGAAACTCACAAAGAGAAATCATAAAACTTTGATAAAGCACACCCGATTCATATAAAATAAACATTTGCTTTAGTCACAAGGACAAAGGAAAACGTGATCGCTTGTACACTGCTGAGGTTAGAAGTTAAAATCTCCACCAGCCGTATGGGATGAAATGGATATGGGATGAAATTTTGCCACCACAACACCCGTAACCATGCAGGCAAATCCAAATCTACCCATATGTACCACGTCCGTGTCTGCTGTCTACAAACCTCTCCTTGTAGCAACTGCCGACTGTACATCCCGATCGGGATTTCAACTGTACTGTTATAAACTGTAGTAGTGTAGGGTGTTTGGCAAGTGGCCAATGAAATGGTTTGTAATGAGCGACTGGCTTGGCAAGCGATAGCAAGCTGATTGTTTATGGCAAATACCTCCAAAAAACTAAACATCAGCGATTTCTTACATTTTTCAGATTTCACGCAAGATTTTGAGTTATTTAGTCCACTTGATCTGATCCTCCAAAATCATGAGAGTGGATCGACGAAAATCGCATCACATAATGCATGAAATTGCTCCAAGCTCCTAACTTGAAAACTATAGCACTTACAGTACAAAAGCTATGTATACAGCGATTCATAGATAGGATGGAGGGAGGGACATGTCGTGGGGAAACTTAGCTAAATATAGCATAACAATTGTGCATTTTGTGAGGAAAGCACCAAATTTGGCACACTAGTAGCCTATCATATTATGAACAGATTTGGATATTGGGCCATCTCAAATTCAGCCGCTGATGGCTGTGGCAGCCATTTTCCACTGCCATCAAAAATTTGAGATGGCCCAATATCTTGACCTGTTCATAATATGATAGGCTACTAGTGTGCCAAATTTGGTGCTTTCCTCACAAAATGCACAATTGTTATGCTAAGTTGCTCCACTAATGAGCCATTCGATGATATGAGTGAAGAATGTGGGGGAAAAAATTGAGCTCTATCTCAGTAAGAAACCGTTGCGGCTTGTTCCAACTCAAAGCATTGTTGAGCAGGCTGAACAAAATGGCGAATTAAGACCCCAGTGAAGTAACCGAGGATGCGGCTTAAGACCCCATCGAGAGTGAGGTGTCCGAGGATGAGCTTGATAAAAGATATAATTAAATAAGGCCGTTAATTATCTTCAAAAAGGGGTTTTAATTGACACAAACGACCAACTTTCACTTATATACTCTCTTGGAGTTATGTACTAGCAAATACAACCCGTCGCTTCGCTGTCAGGGATATTAAGGGGGGAGGGAAGAGATAGAGATAGAGATAGAGAGATATAGAGATAGAGATAGATATGGACAATGGTAGGGTCAAAAAGTCATGGTTTGTGTGGATGGTACACGTCAGATGTACCAGAGACTGATTTCAGAATTCGTGCTTTTGGAAAAGACCCCTCCTTTGTAACGAACTCCCTCTATTTAATAACTCTAGAACGAGTGAGAATGCTGTTTGTTAATGGATAAAATTTACTGTCAATTTTAGGCAGGGAGTGTAATGATCATTGTAATGATCTTACTGACATGTATCTAAACCTTACTTTGTGATTCGTGTTGTTTCGTGCCTATTGCCTCTGTGGTTTGAAGTGTACACATGGATAGAGCAGTGACGATGGAGCAACAACTGCACAAGATGTACAATACCCCCCAGGTGGACGGAGTTTGAAGGAGATCGAGGCAGAATTGTCCGACTGAGGCGAACAAGAAAGGAGACATTTTGGAGAAGCTCCCGGGACAGCCAAACCTCGACGCTCTTTCGATCTTTCCTGAATTATTCTTATACAAATCACAACTATTTCTTGTTTTCACCCACCATGGAATCATCGTAAAATGAGTAATTATTGTCTCTCAGTTTGATTATGTTCTCACGGCAGATGATTGTCTTATTATAATGACTGTTATAAAACACATGATTTTACCAATTTATTCCATTATGATTTGTAATCTTCAAACTTTGATCTGTTTATGTTGGATTACCTTTGTGACTTTGCAAGCACATAATGATTTATTCATTTATTTGTGCCTGCAGTTACCGTTGTATTAAAGAGAGCAGTCACGAACTTTCTGTGCCTTTGCCTGTTCATGACAATCTTTGTACGACACGTTGAAACTTGCTGGTGTAATTTACGCTATGTGGTACGTGAACACTACGCGTTAACTGATGCCAGTACACACACAGCACATGCTCAAAATCAATTAGCATTCGTATGTCATTTTGAAAGTCGCGTATTGACTGGGTGTCGGTACCTCTCTCACCAGCCATGGCACTTTAGCAAAGGACTTCTGTGGCTCCATTGGACTGACTCAATCTGTGAACTTTCCAACATGCATGTCTCCCAAGGAGAAATCCTCGATTTTGGACTTGGTAATGGCTAACTTTCCCACAAATGTCTCCTGCTCTTCCTTTGCTCCAATTGGTTCATCTGATCATATGCTTGTGACAACCAACATATCTCTGGATGTTCTCGGAGAGCCGCCTCAGCACCGGCGAGTCTGACGGTTCATTCAGACTGCAAGCAGTCATCTCTCTTCAGGAGTGGTCTCCTACATCTACCGCCCCTGATATTTACTCAGCATTGAAATTCTGTCTGTGTCTGTGTATGTGTCTGTGTATGCCTCTTCCACTCACATACAACACACCGATTCATCGCATCTCGTCTTCCATTATCCTGTCCTTCTTCCTATTCATGGTACAGTGAATCCTGTGGTGAGGTAGTTGCTTTCAAATAACTTGTCTTCTCTTCCTGAAAGGCAAACCTGACCGATGGCAATTTCAGATCATTCCACAAAGCCCGTAACAAGTGTGTCCACTCTCTCAGCAGGGTCAGAAAACAACATATGTCTCACCTCAATATTGAACTTTCAAACTTGTCTCCCTCCTTTAAAACCTTGTGGAACCTTGTTAAGTCTGTCTCTAGTGTATGCTCCCCTTCCATCCCTTCTCTCACTTCAAATGGCTCAATTCTGTTTGCTTTCAAATCTTGTGTCCCCAACCCCTCACTGTACCCACCTTACCCAGTTGCAACCAACTGCTCCTGGAATCGGTGTGTTTTACACCTGTGAAGGTGGAGAAGTTTCTGGCAACCCTTGACTCTAATTCTGCAACTGGACCAGATAGCATCAGCTCACGAATCCTAAAAAAAAACCTGTCCTGCTGATTTTTCACATCCCCTTTCTGCTTTGTTCACCCTATCATTTACACTAGGTCATCTTCCATCTGCTTGTAAGTTAGCCAACATCACTGCATTACACAAACAAGGTGTAAAAACCAATCCCTTTAACTGCCAACCTATTGACTTACCTCCAATCACCAGTAAGGTCATGCAATCCATCATCGCCATTGACATCAAATCATCATTCCTTTTCTCCAACAACCTCATCTCAGATCATCAATTCGGATTAAGACCAGGTCACTCTACCTTGTACATGCTGCTTCTACTCTCCCAACAATGGATGGAGGGCCTCAATATCAGACATGAGAACAGGGCCATCTCTCAACATATCTTGAGCTTTCAATACAGTCTAGGATCTGCCTTGATGTCCAAAATCTCTGCCTGTGGCACCCAAAGCAAACCCCACACATGGCTTGCTGACTTCCTCTGCTCTCACAGCCAACTAGCACATGACTCAACAGAATCCTTTCATGTCCTCTCCATGTCAAGGCTGGAGTGCCCCAAGCAGGGGCATTGCTGACCCGGAATGTGCTTTGTTGTTCCCAGACTCTATTTTAGCCCTTGGCTTCGATTCACCATTTTATGGCTTTGAAATAAGATTTTGAAGTCAGAGTCAGATGCATGAACAAGTGCTAATTACAGGAAGGAATTACGTGTGTCAGAGGAGACCATGATTGGTCGCTTTGTAAAGATGCACAACAGGTGCTACACATGGTTCTCAATAATAAATAAAGACTACAATTAAAAGTTTTCCAAAACCGTGGGTGGTGAGGGTTAATTAATAAGTAAAATATGTGACATTCAGCAACAGTAGATATAAAATGTAAGTTTTGATTTTACAAAATCAAGCAGTAGAGTTTGTAAACAGATCCTTTTTGGTTCACGAGTCACTAAGTGACCACTATATTCGTTATGGGTGTGGGGAAAAGAGACAGAGAGAGAGACAGAGACAGACACAGAGACAGACACAGAGACAGACACAGAGACAGAGACAGATTTTTTTTCTCATGACTAATAATCTGTAGTTGTGAAGTTATTTAAACAGTTGTTGTTTATGTGGATAAAGTATGAGAAACTCTTTCCATCGCACATCATCACAACCTGTTTGGACAAACCACACATACCATGGGTAAACACCTCTTTTTTAAACGCTGCAGATCGATTTAATAGTTAGGGAACGAAACAATGGAGACGTCCCTCCCCCTCTTCTGCAAAGAGAAAGAAGAACCCTGCCATCCCGTGACGTCAACAACTCCCTCCTGCCCGTGGTGGAGCGGGGAGTGGATCACGAGGGCATGAGTCACGCCGGGTGCGGGGAGGGGGTGGGAAGGATTGTGGTGAATTGAAGGTCGTGACGTGTGATCACATGTTGCACGGCTCGAGCACGGAATAGATAAACCCAAGCTCCGCGCGGACGGGGCGATTGTCCCAGGGGCATTGTCATTTACGGCGGCGGTTCACTTGGTGCTCGTTGAATGGTGAGAATTGAGAGTATATCAGACTCCGTGCTTATACTGATTTATTTTGCGGTGATTAGTTGCGCGTGTATACCTTACGGCTTATGTACTCCTTGCTGCACCTGTATTCCCTGATGTGCCCATAGAAGCGGCTTCAATCAAATGGAATAAAGCCTACACTCTGAAGGTTCTTCTCTCGCTTTCATTTCAATTCATTCCATTTGGTTTTCTCGGCTCTCCCAACCAACGATGGACAAGATCTACAAACCGGAGAGGTTCGACGCTGACCCAAACGCGACTGACTCAGAAATGAAATGGTCGCATTGGTTCCGTTCCTTCTCACACTATCTGACCATCATCGAAGAGGGAGCCGACAAATTGGCCGCCCTTGTGAATCATGTCTCGCCCAGTGTATTCAGGCTCTTCTCGGAGTGCGACACTTACGAAGCAGCGATCGACGAGCTGCGGACGCTCTATGTGAAGCACAAGAACGAGGTATACATACGACATCTTCTCAACACGCGCAGGCAAGCAGCCGGGTAGACCATCGATCAGTTCCTGCAAGCTCTGAGACAGCTGGGAAAAGACGGCAACTTCCGGGCCGTAACCGCCGAGGAACGACCCGAGGAAGATGAAGCGACCCGAGAGGCATTCATCCAAGGGCTCAGGTCAGCCCACATACGGCAACGCTTACTGGAGAAAGCGCAACCCACTCTTGAAAAGGTAGCTGACCAGGCTCGAGCAATGGATACGGCTCAGCAGCAATCTGAGTCATTTGGGACACCGATGCTGCTAATGAACGCTGCTATGGTGGAAACTCAAGGAACCCCACAGGGCACCCCTGACACAGAGGATGGAGAAAAACCCGAGGAGTCGGATACCCAGACCTCGACAAACTCCTCAGCAACTACTTCGGTTGGTAAATGCTTCTTTTGTGGGTACAAAAGGCATCCCCGCCACAAATGCCCCGCCAGAGATGCCACATGCATAAATTGTGACAAGAAAGGGCATTATGCCAGGGTATGTAAATCTACTCTAAGGAGAAATAAACCCACTTCTGTGGCTCTCTACTCGCAAAAGAAACTAACTGCAGCCTCCCCGGGAAATCTATCCAAGGCTATCATCAACGTACGAATTAACGGGCATATGGCTGAAGCACTGATTGATACCGGTAGCTCTGAAAGTTTCGTCAACAGCTCGCTAGTGAAGAGCAGGAAATGGAAGATCCACCCGACAGACAATACGGTATGCATGGCCGCCACATCACTACAGTCCCGCGTACGAGGGTACTGCAATGTTGAATTGGACGTAAAAGGGTACACGCATCGGGATGTAAGGGTACTGGTGCTTCGTGATTTATGCGCAGACGTAATTCTGGGTCATAATGTCCTCAAGCAGCACACGAGCGTCGAAATACCCTTTGGAGGAAGCAAACCTCATCTAATTTTAAATGCTTTGACCACCGCAGAGGTAACGTCCCCCCAGCTGTTTGCTAACTTGTCGCCGGTCTGTAAACCGATAGCGATCAAATCGCGGCGATATACCACTGCTGATATGAAGTTCATCGCTTCAGAGACCAAGCGATTACTGGAAGAAGGAATTATAGAACCGAGCGATTCGCCATGGCGCACACAGGTGTTGGTCACCGCCAATCAGAATCATAAGAAACGAATGGTTGTCGATTATTCCCAAACGGTCAATCGTTTCACCCACCTCGATGCCTACCCCCTGCCGCGCATAGACGAGATGGTCGAACGCGTGGCCAATTATAAGGTATTCAGCACCATCGACTTGCGAAGCGCCTATCATCAAATTCCCATCCGCGAGGAAGACAAACCTTACACCGCATTCCAAGCAGGTAGACGCCTCTACCAATTCAGGAGGATTCCGTTCGGTGTCACGAATGGAGTCGCTTGCTTCCAACGGGTTATGGACGACATCATCTCAGATGAAAACCTCAAAGACACTTTTGTTTACGTGGACAATGTCACAGTGTGCGGTAGGGATCAGGGGGAACATGATATGAATCTGGACCGATTCTTGAGCATTGCTAGAAAATATAATCTGACTCTCAACTACGAGAAATGCGTATTCTCGGCAAGGTCAATTGACCTTCTCGGCTACACGATAGCCGACGGCACGATTAAGCCATATCCTGAACGATTGCGCCCGCTCCGTGAGCTACCACCACCTCAGGACCTGCAGACAATGCGCCGGGTGATCGGCATGTTTGCTTACTACGCAAGATGGATTTCGCAATACTCCGAGAAAATACATCCCCTAGTGCATTGCAAAAACTTCCCACCAGATGCCGCTGTTGTAAAAGCTTTCCACAGCCTCAAAGATGATATCAGTAATTCTGTGGTATTATCGATCGATAGCTCGGTGCCCTTCGTGGTGGAGACAGATGCTTCAGATCACGCGATAGCTGCTACGCTTAATCAGTCTGGGCGACCCGTCGCGTTCTTCTTGATAACTCTCTCTGGAAGCGAGCAGAGACACTCGGCAATAGAGAAGGAAGCGTACGCCATCGTCGAAGCGCTACGTAAATAGAGACATTATTTACTGGGAAACCATTTCACGCTCGTCACGGACCAGCGATCCGTTTCATTCATGTTTGATGGGAAAAATAACGGGAAAATTAAGAATGAAAAAATTATGAGATGGCGGATAGACCTAGCCTGCTACAGTTACGACATAGTCTACCGGCCCGGGAGGGAAAACCCTGCTGCAGACACCTTCTCTCGGGTCTACTGTTCGGCGACAATCAGTCGGGCTTTGCAAGACCTCCATGTGTCTCTGTGCCACCCCGGGGTAACCAGAATGGCACATTTCGTGCGCAGACAAAACCTTCCCTATTCTATCGAAGATATTAAACAAATGAATGCTTCATGCCCTGTTTGTGCTGAACTAAAACCCAGATTCTATGGTTCGGCTTCTGGCAGACTGATCAAGGCCACTTCTCCCTTCGAGAGACTAAACATTGACTTCAAAGGGCCCCTGCCGACCGAGACAGACAACAGATACATATTCACTGTTGTTGATGAATATTCAAGGTTCCCTTTCGCGTTTCTGTGCTCGGATATGACCTCGGGCACTGTCGTGAAATGTCTCTCTGACCTCTTCGCTATGTTTGGGAAACCTTCGTACATACATTCAGACAGAGGGCCGTGTTTCATGTCGGCCGGGCTAAAACAATTCCTATTAGAGCACGGCATCGCAACTAGTCGAACGACGGGTTACAACCCATAGGGTAATGGGCAGGTGGAACGATATAATGGAGTTATTTGGAAAGCCGTAACTCTGGCGTTGAAATCAAGAGGACTGGGCCCCGAGCGGTGGGAGGTTACCCTTCTCGACGCTCTGAATTCCATACGCTCTTTGCTCTGCACGTCCACCAATGCAACTCCTCACGAACGAATGTTTACTCACCAACGACGTTATGTTGACGGCCAATCGGTGCCCAACTGGCTAACCCATCCTGGAACAGTGTTCATGAAGCGCCCGGTACGACAAAGCAAGTATGAACCCATGGTGGAGGGGGTCGAACTCATCGATGCTAATCCAGAGTATGCTCATGTCAGACTTCCTGATGGCAGGGAGACCACTGTGTCGGTTCGCCATTTGGCTCCCTCAGGTACTCCTCCCGCAGGTACACCACCATCTGGCACTCCTCCCTCTGACATCCCCTCCCCAGGTGTTCCCCCCCCCCCAGGAACTCCACCCGGGAACGGTGGCGACGGAGCTGCCGCGTTCCACCCGAGAGCGATCGAGGAGTCATCCCCGGCACGAGTCGAGGCTCACCAAGAGGATCGGAAGCCTCCCTCAAGTGAAACCGCCATATACTCCCGGAGAGGTCGTCGGATAAAACCCCCTCGCCGACTCGATCTGTAAAGGGGATTATCGGCATCCTCGATGCTCATGCTCCTCGATGCTCGTTACATAATATATCGATGCTCATGACCATGCTCCTACAACTCACAATAATCCTCACTGCTTGGCATGTATGCTTCTGTGGATTAGATAGTTCGCACTGCTTGAAATGTATACTCCTGTAGCGCTGAAGTAATCATGGTGCGTTAGCTGGGCCTCTAGTTACATTTTAAAGACGGGGAGAATGTGGTGAATCGAAGGACGTGACGTGTGATCACATGTTTCACGGCTCGAGCACGGAATAGATAAAGCCAAGCTCCGCGTGGACGGGGCGATTGTCCCAGGGACATTGTCATTTACGGCGGCGGCTCACTTGGTGCTCGTTGAATGGTGAGAATTGAGAGTATATCGGACTCCGTGCTTATACTGATTTATTTTGCGGTGATTAGTTGCACGTGTATACATTACTGCTTATGTACTCCTTGCTGCACCTGTATCCCCTGATGTGCCCGTAGAAGCGGCTTCAATCAAATGGAATAAAGCCTACACTCTGAAGGTTCTTCTCTCGTTTTCATTTCAAGGATAAAGAGATCTTTTCTTTGTTCAAAAAAGAGTCCCGTGGGAGTCCCGTGGTAGGGCTGAGTTCGTGGGAGGAGTAAGCTTTTTGCTTCGGAGAGAGCCGTCGTTCAGCAGCCTTGGCTTGAGGCCTTCGGCTGGCTCGGTGAGCTTCGGCTGGCTCAGTGAGCTTCGGCTGCTGCTTTGTTTTGGAAGGAACTTGAGCCGGTTGTTCAGCTCGAGCTGCGAGTGGAGGCTTCTTCCTCTTCTTCCTCTTCTTCCTCCTCTTCCTCTTCTTCCTCTTGGTTCGTGGAGCTTATCATTCTCCATTTTGTTTCCCGGCTTGGTGCGACGCATCGGCTTCTTCTTGGAGTTGGATCCTCGGGGAAGCGACGCATCGACAGGAAGGATCGGCGCCTCGTCTCACCGGCACGTGTTGAGAAGCGCGGGAGGATTCGCGGGAGCTCGGGAAGGATCGCGGCTATTGGATCAAGCTCGCTCTCGCTGGAGCCCGTGATCGGACAAGTTGAAGACCACACGAGGTGGAAAGGTTTGAATCAAGCTATGAGTTTCAGCTCACCTGTCCTCCGAGCTGGAGCTTGTGATTAAAGGCCTCAGCCACCTTTTCGTGTGTGCGTGCGTGCGTGCATGCGCGTACGTGTGTACGTGGGCCCGTCTAATAAGTAGGAACTGCTGTTAAGTGTAAATGACTGTACATAATAAGTAGACGGTTGTAGTTCTTTTTTCGTGCTTTTGTTGCTTGTATAATTTTATACGTGTTTTGCCTTATTTAATTGCATATGTGTTTTATTATAATAAATGTCCTTGTGTGAATGCAAACCTGCTCGTTGCGTCCATTCCCTCATTGACTGAACATTTCGTGTGTTGGGAGATAGAAAGCCGTTGGTTTGCCGTAATAGGGGGACATTTGGACCGACGGTTCTCGGCGGTTACGCCGCTCGGAATCGCGCACAGACAAGCTCGCCTCGGCGGTTTGTTCCGTATGAGTTCCGTCGAGGGTGGAATACCCCGGTAGTTGGATCACGTGGGTATTTAGGTACATTGAAAATTGGCAATCCACCCTACCCCACGTGATCTGCCGATTGGCGTATTTCGGTTCTTGTACAAGGACCCGTCGCTCGGAGTTATCCGGGTGGCGATCTATATTCCGGGCGATCGGTCGGGCTGACTCGACTTGCGGCTCCGTTCAGAGCGGTCGGTTGGCGGCCGACCCCCGGCCAGTAACAATACCTTTGTACGCATAAGTAGACAACACCTGGGGATCCACTAGTCCACTACAATTCCAGAATGGTGGGAGGAGGTGAGGGTAGGGGTCGGACAATAGGAGGAGGTGGGGTGGGGGTTGGACAATGGCAGAATGATGGGAGGAGGTGAGGGTGAGGGTTGTACAATGGCAGAATGGTGGGAGGAGGTGGGGGGGGGGGTTCGACAATCGCAGAAAGAGGGGAGGAGGTGGGGGTGGGGGTTCGACAATGGCAGAATGATGGGAGGAGGTGGGGGTGGGGGTTGGACAATGGGAGTGGAGTGGAGAGGGGATGGGAGTGGAGAGGAGGGGGATGAGAGTGGAGAGGAGATGGGAGTGGAGGGGGATGGGAGTGGAGAGGAGATGGGAGTGGAGGGGGATGAGAGTGGAGAGAGGAGGAGATGGGAGTGGAGAGGAGAGGGGATGGGAGTGGAGAGAGGAGGAGATGGGAGTGGAGAGGAGAGGGGATGGGAGTGGAGAGGAGAGGGGATGGGAGTGGAGAGGAGAGGGGATGGGAGTGGAGAGAGGAGGGGATGGGAGTGGAGAGAGGATGAGGGTGGAGGGGGGAGTAAAAGAGGGAGTGATGGACGGTGAGATCCCAAAGTATCTTTTGTATCGGGAAGTGTCGGAGAACCATCACCTGCACCTTGAACAAATGAGAAATTCCTGCCTAAAATTGCGGATAGCAAGTGGATTGGTCTTGACTCTTGTCAGATTCTGCTCAACTTCAAGTTAGTTACACTGACTAGTTAACTCAGAGTGATTGTTCGTTCCCAATGTGGGTCGCATGTTGTTGTAATGGCGCCATCTTATGTACGTGTTCAACGGTGATGATTGTAATAAAAGGGCGAGAGTGGAAATCTCTTCGGTGCCAGCGATGAGTGAGTGCGCTCGATGTGACGTAAATATATCACATACGTCACAAGTGAGGCATCATATTCAGATACAAAAGGCCACCATGGTGATGACTTTCCAAACGAGATATTAAAATGGTTGTTAACCTCGTGTTGGCTTCGTGGTTCGGGTGGTGGCCTGGGATCCTCGGGTCCTGAGTTCAAGCTGCGTTGGCTGCTGAATTAATACCAGGTGGGGTTGACTCAGCCGGTCATCCTTCCGGGGTCGGTGAAATGAGTGTCAGCATGTTGGTATATCCTGTGTCGGAGTGGTGACCCGTCCCAGATTGTGCCCGACAGCCAAGGAGACTGTTTAGACCGCACCAACGGTCCGTGGTCCCGATCTCATCCTCTCCTCGTCTTCAAATTTCAAGTCGATGAGATGAAAATTAAGGATTTTAGAAATCCCACCTTAGTTGTTGACCTTTTGACCTCAAATACAACAGTCTTCTTCCTGATGACAAACTCCATCACGTGGGTGAAGTTTCGTGAAGATCGGTTTGAAATGATTGTGACGTGTCGGCGGTTGACGGACAAACAAACACAAAAATAGGATAACAAAATCAACTAACCAAATTAAGTTGAAAAAATCTCCGATTTTGTAACTAACAAACGGACAGAAAGGTGTGAAAAGGTAACGTCCTTCACCTTCGGTGGTGAAGGTAATTAGTGTTACATTTGCTGTTTTGAAATCCTTCGGTTACTTTCCTGACTCGAGTGGGATATTAATTAAATACATCAGTGACGTCACACTCACTTGCTCCGCCCCTCTCTCAACACTCGCTGTGGAGTCATTGCTCTTTTAGAGAAGAAGAAGAATAATAAGAATAAAGAAGAAGAAGAATAAAAATAATAATAATAAGAAGAAGAGAACACAGGAGGAAGCAGCAGCTCTCGAAGTGTGAGCAGCGAGTGTGTGTGTGGATTTACACGGAATATCATCGAACCGACCGGTCGTATTCACGAGATTCATTCACCATGGTGTGAGTAATCATCAACGGTACGTAGCAGAACGTCCATCTCCGGACGTACACGTCCGTACGTCAACCTGCCGTCGTCTACGTGAAGTAAATTACAATTCAAACTCGATGTGTAGATTTTGCGTTTTCACCGATTAGTTGTATCGACCGTCGAGAGAGATAAAGTGTTTGTGGTGAAGTTTATGGTCTCGTGATCATTTTATACTTTGTCCATCGCCTCCGATCCGGAGTCGGGTTGTGGCGGCATCGTGACGTCATTCGGGGCATTAATTAATTAATTAATTAATTAGTAACAACAACTACAACGGATAAACACGATGAAAATCGCTAAATTCTCGAAACATTTGTCACGAAGTGTGTAATCGCGTGTAAAAGTGAGAGGTTAAAGAAGAGTTTGGTACCCGATGGGGGTCAATGGACAGTAGAGAGTTCATCTGATCGTTTTAATAGGAAGGAAGGTGGTGGTGGTGGTGGTGGTGGTGCATAAACGAGGCCGTTCCACCTGGTGATGTCAAGCGAGCGGTGTTTTAACGGCCCTTCTCGAATCTTCCATCGCTCCTCCTCTAATGAAGACCACGAGGAGTGGTAGACACTGAACCATAACCCCATTTTTTGCTGAATCATTGTGGGCGGAATTCGAGCCTGGCATTTTAATAACCCGAAATCTCCATGGTTACGGTAACTTGGTTTTCTGTTTATCAATCCCAAGGGCAATCACCCAACAACCTCGAAATGCCGAGAGCCACCTCGCTAGTTCTGAGGAAGATTGTTGAGCGAGTAACACCCCCTGTAACAACTTGTTGAGCGAGGGTCTCGCCCCACACAAAACAAGTTTGTGTTCCTACAACAGGCCTCCAGGTTAATTCGGAACTTCTTATAAAACATACTTTTTACTACGTCATCAACAACATGTACAGAAAACACACTAATGGCTTGTGTGTGTGTGTGTGTGTGTGTATGTGTGTGTGTGTGTGTGTGTGTGTGTGTGTGTGTGTGTGTGTGTGTGTGTGTGTGTGTGTGTGTGTGTGTGTGTGTGTGTGTGTGTGTGTGTGTGTGTGTGTTGCTGCTGATTGCATCATTCATTGGGACGTGGCTATGCCGCTGATGCAGTGTCCCCCTTACCAGTACACTGGTGCTCATTTTGTCGACCTCAGAAGGATGACAGGCTGAGTCAACCTCCTGGTGTATTTTAATTCAGCGGCCAATGGGGCTTGAACTCAGGATCCCAAGCTGCCACCCGAACCACTAGGCTTACACTAATGACTGACATGCATATATTGGGTCGCCGAAATAGGTGACCCTTATTGTCAGTAATTTTCTGTTTGTTACTTGGTGAAATCTTCGATTTTGTCAAGTATGTTGGTCTGTTCCGTTTGTTTGTTTGTCCGGTCGTCTACAGCTCAAACGGCTGGACCAGTCGTTCTTCAATTTTTACACCTGATAGGCAATCCACCAGAGACGGTCCGCGTCCAAACCCCGCCTTAATTGGATTAAACGTTGCGACGTGAAGTCACACACCGTGAAAACACATTTTTGGACATAACTCAGTGACTTCGCTATGACTTCCGGTTGACGCCAAATTAAACTTCATTCAAATATCTAAATGATTACTTAAGGCATCTTATTACAAATTACGCATAGTTTTCGCAAGCGTATGACATCAAAGTTTTGCCTATTGACGTCATTTAAAAAAAAATATTTACGCTCGTGTGCACCTGAAACTACTGAAGCAATCGTTCTCAAATTTTAACACGTGATAACCAATCTTGCTGAAATAGTCTGGGATCAAATCACGTCATAATCGCACTTAACGTCACGACGTTACGTCAAAAGAAGGTGAAAACTAGAGGGGGAGTACTCGGTAGAGTGCAAAACCTCCGCCGTCAATACTGCTGGGTCACTTAAGTGAACCTGATATCCTATTCATTGTAGGTCAAAACGGATCAGACTCTACTGAACCACGATTGAATAAACTAAACCAGATCGACGCGC
Organism: Eptatretus burgeri; assembly: GCF_056783735.1. NCBI lineage: Eukaryota > Metazoa > Chordata > Myxini > Myxiniformes > Myxinidae > Eptatretus > Eptatretus burgeri. The sequence continues at coordinate 82,113,692 of NC_140965.1, forward strand.
ATGTAGAAATGCCAAAAAAAATCGAAATTTTTTTGAAAAAAAAAGTTGCAAAATTTCTAAAAAAAAATTTCTCTAAAATGTTTTTTTTGGGGGGTTGGAAATCACTTAAATCATGTAGAAATGCAAAAAAAAATTCAAATATTTTAATAAATTAAATTTTTTTGAAAAAAGTTGCAAAAATTTTTTTTTCTCTAACAAATTTTTTTTTGGGGTTGGAAATCACTTAAAACATGTAGAAATGCAAAAACAAAAATTCAAATATTTTTTCAAAATGGCCGCCAGAGCGGCCATATTGGACTTTTGACCAAGTACAAAATCTAATGGCATGATCTTTGGACCATACCTAAACCCCCCACCAAGTTTCGTCGAAATCCGTCTCGGAGTTTTTCCGTAATACTGTTCACAAACAAACAAACAAACAAACAGACGGGTGAAAACAGTAACCTCCGTCCATCTTCGATGGCGGAGGTTAACAAGCTTTTGAACATAACTCGGTAACCGGAAGTCGTAGCGACTTCCCGTTGACGCCAAAACAAACTTCAATGGAATATCTAAATGTTTTACAATGCATGTTAGTACAAATTATGCACAGTTTTCACAAGCATATGACGTCAAAGTTTTTAGCTATTGGCGTGATTTAAAAAAAAATTCTATTCGTTCTTCAGGTCACAATTCTTAACCGATTTGGATGAAATTTTAACAGCTGATAGAAATCCACAGTGTAAAAAGATATGTGACTTTTGGTGATGCTCAAGATCAGGATCTGGATTCTGCATCACTTTATATTATCGCCAATTATAAAGCAATGGGTAATTTTGTGAATTACACATGGCTATTTCTCAAACAGTTTTGCACTTATTATATTGAAACTTATACTGTCTATTTATGCATGTAATATTAACATGTGTACAAAGTTTGATCGAAATTGACCCAAGGTCAAGCTCAGGGTCACCCAAAACATGAAAAACACATAAAATACAACATATTTTTGTTTTACAACATATTTCAAACCTGACAATGGGATCGTAAAGCTGGTTGAAAAGCAATGTTCCTAGGTATTTTCAAACATTTTTTAATATCAGAATGAAGGCAACAAGCACTGATAAGTTGTTGAATGTCACATGGTGGCTTTAAATGAGTTGTGAAAATTTTCAATCTGCTGCCGTTACCATGACCGCGCGCCTGATAATTGTTATTTGTGACGTCGCATCATTTTATTAATGTACGAACAAATAAACACCACACATTCCATGACATTACAGCATGGACCACCACACGGAAAGGTCAACTAATTCACCAAGTGTCGTGCTAAGCACGATTTTTCATTTGGATGTTTGTTTGTTTGTCATCAGCATAATTGGTAGTAAACGTGGGTGGATTTTGACCAAACTCGGGTGGTAGGTACATCTTATGACCTGGTGCTTTGGAAATTGTGATGGTTGCTAGGGATGCTTTGGTTCCCTAGCAACAACCGAAAAACTTTCAAAATCGGCACCGTTCACGCAAAATCAATTCCGAAAGCCATTATCCCACGAAGGGTTATGAAATTTGGCACGAATGATCTACAGGTGATGTTCTATCAAATATATTCCAGTATTTGTGATATATGGAATACTTTACCAGCAGTGCTCCCTACAATTAGGGTATTGGCGAAAATTGAAGGCCCCCGAGCGACCAGGTGAGTGCATCGATACGAATGAAACTTTGCAGGTTCATGGTACTCAATGAGTACTACAACTTTGCCTCAGGACATATTCACCGATTTCGCTTGGGTCAGGGGTCAAAGGTCAATTAGTGCAAAAATCGATAATATGCGAGAGCTGGAGGTGCCTTCGCGCCAAATGCTACTCCTCCTCGGGTTATGGTCATGAAAATTCACACTAATCGTCTGGAATACATTGTGCATAAACGATCGAGCCGGATTTTCTATTTAGATCTTTGTTCACCCACAGCACCCCCTCGAACTTTGGGAATTTCCGATTTCAAACCGCATTTTCAGTACTTTTCATTCAAATGGAGACCAAGTAGTTATCAGAAGATGGAACTGGATGAGATTTGATATGCATAATCTTAAGGTGATTCCCTTTCTGCTATATGACATCCATTTTGCTCTATATCTTATAGTTTCCATGCTCGGCGACCCATCGCCACCTACCGGCTTGTATATATCAGTTATTTTTCTATGAGGGATAAGAGATTGAAATGAAATGTTTGGCAAAAGTTACATTAGTTGTGCCGACGTCATTATTTAGCCACAGATACCACCAATGTCAGCTGTGTTACTACATGCAGAGACATACTCGAGACCGAGTGAAATGGTGACGTCTCTGCTCCACGCATCGTGTCCCACTCGTGGCACAGGTAGCCAACGTTTTGCCTTCTCTTTGGATATCGATGGAATGGGGGAGCGAACATTACACCTTCTGTGATTGTTGAACACAATCTGAATCACGAAGCAAGGAAACTTTAGACAGGAGGGTATTTAGATCATCACACCTCACACCCATTTACTTATCTAAAGTACCAACTCTAGTCTTATTTCCCATTGACACATTCACATCCTTTTTACACAGGGAATTGAACCAAGATACCTGTACAGTATGCACACATTCTTCTTGAAATATGGTGGATGTTTTAAGAGCTTGTGAATCTGTGCAAACCGATTGAACCTGCTTGTACCTTTTCCTGCACAGCCTGCAGCTATGTGGTTCGAAAGATCAGGGGTGCGTGTGGTAGAGAGACCACACCTGAAACCGGGTCATGCCACACTGCAGGTTAGTTGTTGAAAATGTTGGAGATTCGTTTTGTCCAGAGAAAACAAATATAACAGAGTTAAAGCTTGTGCCTTTCCATGCATAATCTATGTGCTCTCTTTTCTTTTGATCTTCAACCCTGATTAGTGCAAGAGAAGACCAAGCACTGCAGGATAGAAATGCCACAACAGCAGGAAAAGCAGATCGTAGATGTCGGTTTACCTGCTCGCAAGTGTGAAAGAAGCTGATAGTGACATCCAAGGGTAGCGTGCTAATTATTGGTGACCTCGAGGGATGTGTTACCTGTAACCAGTTATAAATGCGTGACTAACCTTAGTTCAAATGGTCTACCTGCTATACAATTGGGATCTGAATGCACACCAGCCCAACCTCAAAGTATGCAACTTAATATCACCTTTTCTTGAGTCGGTGTCAAGCCCATGACGGAGCAATGAGCAAAACCCCGTTCTCGGGAAGCTCTTACTCTTGAATTATTTGGTTCTGACGATCGGTACAAGGAGATCTCTGTCCAGGAACAACTATAATGTTGTCCATTTCAACGATATCCAGGGGTAATACTGTGGGTCATTTAAATTTACTCTGCTCAATCTCCTTTCTACTGTCAGAAATTTTAAAATGTCTTCTGAAATCACTGAGCAGATTTTCAGCAGTCGATTCCAATTGGATCATCTGGCGTAAGCACAGGCATATCGGACGAGGATTCAATTCTAAATTTGGCCTGCTCATTACATCATGCCTGTGCCACATTTGAGCAGGAATGTGGAATTTTGCCAGGGTGCCGGTGATAACACCTATTCTTCGTGAAATAAATTGGAGTGTTAGCAAGTCATATCTGATCCGGGAAAGTTGGCACTGCACAGGAATGTGAGAAAATGAAACGGTTGTAATGAGCAAATATCCAGCTCCATTGTTGGGATACAACTGATGACGACTAAATCAATGCAATATTTGTGCTTTGTTTCAACACTTCGAATCATAAATAATAATAATAATAATAATAATCAACAGCTAAAGCCAAGCCTTCAAAAAGTCCCTGATGTCACCCCAACCATTTCCCCCTTTTAAATGCAATATAATATTTTACAGCAATGACACAATTATAGTTGGAAATGAAATAACATTTGTGCATTTATCTCGGTGGGCAATGCAGATTTTAGAGACATTGCATCACATGGAGAACAATGAAAAATAAATCCTTGCACTTTAGAGTAATTATCAATTTAATCATATTTAGAACTCTAAAGAGAGTTTTGCATATTTACACAAATGGAAGCACAATGAGATGTACTTGCAGAATCAAGGGAGCACTTAGGAAATGTATGTGTAATGGAGCTTATGACCATGTATATAAATCATGATAAAGCTCGATATCTCAATTGATTATAAAAATCATAATAAATCGATCCATCTTAGATACACAGTTTGTTGTTAAAAAGTGAGATGGAAAAGGTTTGACTCATTTACCTTTGGACTCAAATAGATTGGTTATATCATGGTTACAAAGATGGCTCAAATGCATTTCACAGCCAATCATTGAACCACAAACAAGTGATGTCACATGTGCTTCACAGCCAATCCTGAAAAAGATGTTGCCTCCAGATAGATCAATGAAGTTGCATTTTCTGCTTCAAGGTATGTTTTTTGATTGCACCGATGAATCATCAGCGTTTGAAATCCACATTCTCTCACTAGAACTGTAAATGGTGGTTCATTCAATCAATGTTCGACTGCCTGCAACGAGCCCGTTTACTCCGTGGTCCTCCAACCCGCCTCGCATAACCTTCTTTAGCCGCATCCTGCAGAAACTCGTGCAGGTTCCCCGGCGTTACCAGCCGCTGACTCTCCTTCCACTGCCGCCGCCGCCGTTGTTCCAGCAGATGTGGCGAGTTCAGCAGTTGTGCTGGCAGTTGGTTCGATATACCAGCCAACCGTTCTGTGAGCTCCAAAAAGAGGCGGCGATCACGGTTGTTCATGAAAGTCAGCGCCGTTCCATGGCTTCCGAGCCGGCCCACACGTCCGACCTGCAAGCATCATGTGGAGAGAAAATGGTCATTGGAAATTAAAGAGATAAAACTAATAAAAAGACCAATTCAGGCAAGATGCTAGACTTTCTTTAAAAGGACTGTGACGACACATTTGCCTCTACCTTTGCACGCATTAGATCATTGAAAAGAAAAAGCAGATTTCATTATAAAACTGCTTTAAAAAGAAGAAGAAGAAAAAAAAAAAGACTATTAGTCAACCACTCTTATTTTCTTGCATATGGAAGTTTCGCTGAAAGGTAGCTATCATTTCTTGGAAGCATGGCTGCACTGCTGAAGCTGTGCCCCTCTACCAGTACACAGGTACTCATTTAGCCGATCTCGGAAAGATGACACGCTGAGTCAACCCCACTTGGTGTTAATTCAGCAGCCAACGGGGCTCAAACTCAGAACCCAAGGATTCTAAGCCAGCCGTCCCAGCTGCAAAGCCAACACCAGGCTTTCCACTCCTGTAAAAATTTTTTTTTAAAGACCACTTGAAAACACCCTTGTTGTTCTCATCCTGGGTTTGGCATCCAATCACACTATTCCCTCTAGATTGAGACCGTAGTGGGGCAAGTTATCTCACTGCCCAACTGTCAGTGTATTGCCTTCTCCCCTCTGTCACCACAATCTTCAATGAGCAGAAATGTAGTGTTCATTTTATTTAAAAAGAGGTGAAGTTATAGTGAGGGTGGGGAGGGGTTCTTCAGCCATGCCTGGTGGATATACTGGTCCATGGAGCTTGGTAAATCGAAGTTCACAACAAGGCGAACTTTCACGAGGTCCAGACCCCGCCCCAGCAGCCCAGTGCTCACGACCACATCATAATCACCCTCGGTGATGCCCTGTCAGTGATTTGAGAGACAAGATGGAGAGTGCAAAGCATTTAAATGTCAGTAACATAAAATTTTGCATGAACAGTCATCAAAGAACCAATCTTGGAAATGTTCAAATTTGTCGTTGAATTGCAACATGGGACTCCATCTGAGCTACGAGAGATGAAATACATTGAATGATGTTCCAAGTTCATAGAACACGATAACCCACACAGTGTTCAGGTATATACTTCAATTTTCATGAAATAATGATTTTATTTTTTAAATCCGGAAGTTTAGCGTTACTGAAGCAGTCTTATAAATCACCCTTATACACTGGAATTTGACGACGTTGAGTCATAGTTTAGGAGATGGAGGCATTCTTCATCACCACACAACGTAGCATCAATCAGGATCGCACATAGCCATATTGATGGCCTCTTCTTCACCCCAACACTACTCTCTCATGCCACATATATCTAATATGTAAAGCTCTTTCTAACCACTGACTCAATGACTGATATTAAAGATCAGCACCTTCCGGATGATGTAGAAAGCTGAAATTTTGCAGCCGATACACCGGAGGGGGGGGGGGGGGAGGAATGACAGAACTGTTGGAAAGTGTCTGTAAATGAAAATAAATAAATGCAGGTGAGCAACCCGAGACAATGAGCAAGCATGGTAATTTTGTGTGCCGATGCACATCGTAGCCGATACACCAGCAAAAAAAAAAAAATCACAGAAGAGTCAGAAAACATCAATAACTTAAAATATAAATAAATGAAAAATCAAATGCAGGTGAGTGACCTGAGACAGTGGGGAAGCACAGTTCGTTATTGCTTAACTAATCGGGGAGGGGTATGATTAAACAAACCAAGCGTGGTCATGTGTAAGCAAGCATACTCTGCTAGTATACATATGTGTGTGTGTGTATGTATATATATATATATATATATATATATATATATATATATAAATATATATAAATATATATATATATATATATATATATGTATATATATATATAAATATATATATATAAATATAAATATATATATACATTTTGATGACTGTTCATATACAATATATATATATACACTAACAAATGATCGAAAAGATGGAAGCGAATATGAAAAACGAAATGAAAGGCATGAACAAACAAATGAACGGAAAGATGGATGCGAATACACAACAAATGAACGAAAAGATGGATACAAATACAAATGAAGTGAAAACGACGATGGATGCGAATACACAGCAAATGAAAAAAGAAATGAAAGAACTAAGGGGTGAGACGCAGAACATGGGCCGATGCCTGCAGGCGGGCATGAAGGCCGTGACCAGGGAGCTGGGAATGGCGACTCCACGTGTGGGAGCAAACGAGCTGGAAGGGGGTGCAACGGCTGACAGGCCCGCGGTGGAGGCGGGTAAAAAAATAATTCGGGGGGCGTGTTCGGCGAGGGTCGTGACAGAGGAATCGACGGTGACCAAAGGGAAAAATTAAATGGGGGAGACCAAAGCGTGTGAGACGAGACACGAGGTGACGACAAAATAATAATAGTTGAGACACGGGAGATAGAGGGTGGGGTGGACGGGGTAAGTGACGCACACGCACACACGGAGGTAGTGGAGGATAATGGGGGTGAGCTGGTGGACTGGGTGGGAGACCAGTGCGAGCACCTGGATGGCCTCCTCCAGGAACGAGGGAGGAGTATGCCCCTTGAGGCGAGTCACGACCAGGTGAGTTCGGTCGTGTTTTGCGAGGTTGAGAGGACGGGTGCTGCGGACGGGTGCACGGAGAGCTTGGGGGGGATAGAGGCCCCGGAGACCCTTGTGGGGACACGAATCCCCAGTGTGGTTGTCCCTGTGTGTGTGGTGCAAGGTGTGAGTGCGTCCCCGTGTGTGGAAGCGACCCCGTGTGTGATTGGTGTGGTGGCGATGGTGCCGGAGTGCGTGCTTCCCAGCACGCCGTGTGTGGATGAGGCACCGCGGTTGAGTGCCCCCGCGTGTGTGAGTGAGGGACGGTGTGTGGATGAGGCACCGCGGGTGAGTGCCCCCGCGTGTGTAAGTGAGGCACGGAGTATGGATGAGACACCGCGGTTGAGTGCCCCCGCGTGTGTGGATGAGGCACCGCGGTTGAGTGCCCCCGCGTGTATGAGTGAGGAACGGTGTGTGGATGAGGCACCGCGGGTGAGTGCCCCCGCGTGTGTAAGTAGTATGGTTTGTGTGAGTAGTGAGGCACGCGTGAGTGAACGGCCGTATGCAAGGGAGACAGTGTGTGTGAGAGAGCGGTATGTAAGGGAGATGTCGGTTGGCATGCGGGAGCACGCAGCCGCGTCTCCCGGTGTGAATACAATGGAGTGGACTGTGTGCGTCGAAACACGCAGGTATGCGTGTGTGGAATGGAGACGGAGACGGCGACAGAGGAAAGAAAGCCGAGTAGCGGCTGTAGTTGTTTCGGGGACCGTGCCGGGTTCGCCCAGCAGTGAGCACGCAGTTCGTGCTGTGCAACGCACGAGACCACCACGTGCTCGCTTGCGAGAGTGAAGTCCCGGTCCGGAAACGCACGCGGTGGATTTGCCGATACCGCGGACGGCCAAAGTTTAGGCAGGTAAACGGATTTGGACCGGACGGGTTCTCCACGCGATCGTGTGTGTTAAGCTCCAACGGGCAAAGCACATGTGTTCGCGTGGGGAACCCCTCGAGACGTGGGGCTTGTGTTTTTTTTTATGCGCACGGTGACGCCATGGCTGCACGTGGGGTTGGAATCCGGCAGGAGGGGTATCTCTGCCGGATGGTACCGTCCAAGGAGGGACGAGGAACACGTGCAGCTGCATGAGGTCACGGGCAGGTGCAAAGTGCGCGAGTTGCCGCGCTGGTGATGCGCATGAAAAAAAAAAAAAAACAAGCCTCACTTTCGGGTGCACAGGATTCCTGGGCAAAGGGTGGAAGACCCCCTACCTGGGCACAGGATGGAAACTAGTTAGGGGGAAGGGTTAGCTTAGTTAGACCGACTCCATGGGGCAGGGGTAAGTCCTCATGGAGTCCGTGGAATGGATTAGTTAGAGGGATGATAGTGAGCTTTAGGTTGGGAAATAAAATGGGATTATTTGGAGACAGAGACAGACTTTTGATGTGTAGTGGGGACGTAGCTTAGCTACGTAGTGTTAAAAGGAACGTGCTGTAGTTTAAGGGACGACGTGGGAGCACGAGTTAGTTAGGGGAGGTAGTTAGAAGGATGGCAGAGTTCAGTGGTGTGTGTGTTGAAGAGTTGGAGAGTTGTGAGGTGAGTACATGGTGAGTGAGTGAGGCCAGCGGGTCTGTGTGTATGGAGTGAATGGGGAATGCATGGTGCGATGTGTGATTGGGGGGGAGGAGTGACTCCCGCTCAAGGGACCCTTTGGGGTCAGAGTAAAGTGATGAGTTAGCTGGGTTAGTCAAATTGAAAAATGGAGGTCGTTTTGTTGTTGGTGGGAGTGTAGGCTCGAGACCCATTTGGAGGGGTGCAGGAGCCCTGTTGTGAGCTTGGGAGCGTGGCTGCGAAGGTGAGTATCGCTGAGTGGGTACCCGGGCACCAGGCTGGTCGGGCCGCGGTAGGCCATGGGCCCATGGGGGCCGGGATAGAGTAGTGGGCACGGGTGCGCCTGCTTGGTGCGGGGGGCCGGGGCGCCATGGCCGCGTGGGCAGTGTTGTGGGCACGGGTGACCCTCGGAAAGGGGCCCAGGAGGCCGGCCTGCCACGTGTGCGTTTCAGGGGAGGTGCCATGGGGGCACTCCCCCGGTGTTAGGGAGCTGGTAGGCTCGGAGGCAGTGTAGTGCCCGGGGGTGCCATAGCTGGAGGTCGGCAGAGGGTCGTGCCTGCCAAAGGGGAGCCACGTGTCCCAGCCAGGAGACCGTGTGAGGGGCACGGAGAGAAAATTGGGGGGCGAGGCCCGGGGTGAGGACACCAACACAGGCGACGGGAATCTGGGTTGTTAGAACCAATAGTTTAAGCGAGGCGCTTGTTGAAAGCCCCGGGGTAGTTTAACAGTTAAATGGTTAGGGTAGATTGGGAGATGTACCCCTCCGCACCATCCATCCCCTCGCTGTCGTTGTGGGCCGCTGGACCCACTTGGTGTTAAGATCGCCGAACTCTGGGAGGCCATTCTGAAGCTTCGTTGGGCCTCGACGCAGGACGTTAGCTCTCCCTTATTCCCCTCCGGGAAGGGAACGTAGGGGTTGGGAGTAGGCTAGGTGACAGGATAGGGTAGCCGAACAAGGACGATAAAGGGGGTTAGGGGACGATTTATAGTGGGGGAGTAAAAATAAAAACAACAAAAAAATAAGTTGGGGCTAAATTGGGGTTTGACAAATTAAGGGAGTGGGTATGTACAGTGACAGGCAAAGGCGATAGGTGGGAGGGAGACAGGTAGGTAGGTCCGAGCCCGCCTTCCGAGTGGCCAGCACCACCGCACTCCCTCCACCAACCTCCACTGAACGGCAAAGGCTGGCCAACTTCATTGGCTGGCCGTGTTTTACTTCAAGGCAGAGGCCGGCCAACTTCATCAGCAGCTGTTGTTTTGCTGCAAGGCCTGTGCCATCGGCTGGCCATGTTTTGCTTCAAGGCCTGTGCCGGCCAGTTCATCTGCCGGCTGTGTTTGCCTGCAGCGGCCTTCTTCTGCGGGCTGTGTTTGCCTGATCACCTTTGCCATGCCATGCCCACTGCCCACGTTCACCAGCCCCGTTCAATTTTGCTTTGCCCCCCCCTGTTCATTTCCATGTGCGCCAGGATCCGCAAGGCAACAGTTTGCAAGCTGCAAGAACTGCCCTGTTGGCAGCTACAACACGGGCCTGCAGTGGCGGCCCGTGCACCGTGTTTGTGTCCATCCATTCGTTGTGCTCATTGCGTGTGCCACTTGAGCTGGCACGGAGACTACGTTTGTGCAGCTCATGCACCGTTGTGGTTCAAGGCGTTCAGTTCAAAAGGGAAGGCCTTGGACTGTGTGTGAGCAGCCAGCCACGTTCCCTGTCACCTGCATTGTTTGAGCCAGAGACTGCATGTGGGCAGCCTGGCTCCCTGCTAACTGCTTTCTTTTTGCAGAGTTCAATGATCCTGGGCCATGGTTTAGTGTAAAATTTGTAAGTTAAGGTTAAGATGTACTGTAAATATGAGTGCGCCCCCCGGCAGGTCTGTCTAGCGCCGGCAATTTTATTTAAGTCGTCCGTGTGAGTGAGTTTGTTTAGGTAGTTACGCAGCCCTCAGGTTATTTATTTTGGGGACACGAATACCATGAATGTCGCACTCAGGGATCTGTAGGTAAAATGTACTAGGGGAAAACTACACATGATGGCACACGAAAATTTGTGACTCGGGAGACGAGTCTGTAAAAGGAGGGTAGTGTTGTGGTTACCAAATTCGCAAACCACCATTCAGGTCCCTTAGGTGAGGTATCTCGGTAAGTACATGTGTAGTTAGGCCCAAACCCGTTGTCTAGTGGGAATACATGTCATTTATGCGTGCTGCGACTCTTCAGGATAGCCGTTTTTCTTTTACTATCTTTAATTTGGACCAGCCGCCATTGTTACCACCACCAACCACCGCTTCACCACAACCGCCCGCGACCTTCACGTCACACCTCGCGGCCGTCGCATCGCCACCGTTCTTGCGCCGCCTGTGGGTGCCGGTGTTGGACTCGTGCAGGGCGCGCGCCGAACAGCGTGTACAAAATCACGGATTTTGTGCTTCAAAAACGGATCAAAAACGACACACGCCCACTTTTTGCCGTCCAATCGGTGAGCGAGGGGCGATTTGGCCCCGCCTCCAGGGCGTTGGAGGGCGATCGATATATGCAAATTTATGGATCAAAAAGCATTCACGCCCACTTTTTCTCGGGCCAATGGGGAGCGAGGTGAAAGGTCGAAGGGAGGGGGTCAAAGATGAGAGGGCGAAGCTACGGGGCTGATAAAAGGCGACCGTGTTCGTCAGTCCAGAGTAGTAGGGGAGTAGGAGAGTCGGGAACAGAGAGTTAAGACTTCGCGGGCGGTGGAGTTGGCAAGAAGGAGCTGGTCGTCGTGTGCGTTGGAGTCGGAGCGGAGGGGACGGAGCTGTGGAGAGGCGGCGAGGGCAGACGAGGGGGTGCTCGCGTCATGCAGGGAGCTGCACCCCAGGGAGGCCGACAGCGCGACCTGGCCGAGGTGGAGATGCTCGTCGCGGGACAATAGGAATCCTCTATACCCCGAGCATCAGCAACCCCCTCCTGTTTCCCCTCGCGCTGAGATAGTGCGACCAAGGGGCCTTTCCACCCCTACCAGACACTGCCCGCGAGGAGCCCGCGGAGTTGAGGCACCATCGCCGCTCCGCGTCTCATGTCACCAGACGGGTAGGCCCGACCCGGTCTCGGCCTCAGGCCCGCCTCTCATCTTTTTGAGGTGTTCTTTTCCTTGGTTTTTGGGTATGTGTTGTCGGCGCCGTCTGTGAAGTAGAATTGTATAAGTGTTGCCGTGTGCTCGGTAGTCGGTATTAGCTCTGCATTGTGTTTCGCTTTTACATTTGCTTTTGTGTAAATTGCATTGTGTTTTTTTCTTTTCTGTGTGCTTTTGGTGGAATTGAATATGTGTGCTTTCCGTTCGTCGCGAATAAATGTGCTTTGTGTTGAACTGTTTCCCGCTTAAAACAGCCGTCATTTCTTTCATTGGATCCTCATCTTGCTTCACGTAAAGGGTTGGTAGTGGGCTGAATACGCCCGATAATTAATCGAACCGTCGAGGTCGACGAATAACACCGCTCGGTTATCCCCCGATAGTACGGAGACGGGTCGGCAAGTGGCCCGTGTCCCGAGAATCGACCTGCGGCGAGTGCGATCGCCCGGTCTACCCTCACGTGGGTACTTTGGTAGGTCGAATTTGGCGAGCAGCCCTATCACGTGGCGGCTGATTGGCTCGATCGCGGTGAGACCGAAAGGTCCACCGTGACTGGTTCCCGGCGTTAGTCCGAGAGGGTCACGACTGGATTGTCCGTCCGGTGGGCGACGTGCCGCGATTCGGGTTACGTGGCCGTCAGCACGCGGCGGGCGCGAATCCATAACAATATATATATATATATATATATATATATATATATATATATATATATATATATATATATATATAAAAAAATATATATATATAAATATATATATATAAATATATAAATATATATGTATATATGTATATATATATATATATATATGTATATATGTATATATATATATATATATGTATATATGTATATATATATATATATATATATATATATATATATATATATATATATATATATATATATATATATATATATATATATATAAATATCTATATATATATATATATATTGTTGCGGTCAGATGGCGAGAACAACCGCCAGGTGGGGGAAGTTACGTCGTCTCCCACCAGACTCCCAAAATTGTAGGTCGTCGCTCTGGATAATTCCGTGACGTGGCGGGTCGCTTAGCTGACCGTGGACGCCAATACCTCCACCGCGTAGCGTAGGGTCTTTTTTGGCGAGAACCAATTTACCTAATTAACTACGCGGTGTCGTCTACCGGGGAACCACACCCTCGGTATGCCTTGCCCGAACCGGGTCACTCTACCAACTACGGTAGAGTACCAACTACCAACTCCAGATCGCATGCAGCCAAGCGGAACTACCAAGGACGTACAGGCTAGAATGAACAGATTATCGGGGATAAGACCCGGCTAAACTTGATCCGAACCATGCTGGACCAATGAGGGAAAAGACGAAAACGAACTGGGAACATTTCTACAATAATTTATTTACAATCACTCGCAAAAGGACACAGAGCAGACTTACGCGGGAATAAAACAGGCAAGATTTACAATGATCAAATAAAAACACTTGTGCAGTTCGACTAAAAGACGGCACCATACACTTAGACGCACACTCAAGACGAAAATAAACCCAGATGTTTGCAAAAGACCCCCGCAGCCAGAGAGGGAGGTGAGCGGAGGTCGCAGTTCCTTCAGGTGCCTGAACGTTGGAGGGAAGGGGTGCTCTGTGGTGCTGCACCTGTCAATGGTCGTGCGGCTCGGTCCATGGCCGTTCGCATGGAGACCGTGTCTGCGAAAGAGCCCGGGTCGAGTAGAGTGGAGTCCGAGGCGGGGATCAGGGTTTCCAGCTCACTCCCAAGACGACTCACTTTCCAGCTCACCAGATGACTCACTTTCCAGCTCACTCGCTCACCCTCTCAGCACTCAACCAACGAACCCTCTGACTCAGCTCCTCGACCGACCAACTGTCTCAGCACACTTCGTAATTTATAGATCTCCCTCAGCGGGGAGGGGCCTTGGTGAAGCTGACGTCACTGTCCGCCTTGATTGGACGGGACTTCCATGGGTCCGCCCTTTCTGGGCGGGTTTCGGCCAAACCGGGAAGCCCGCCCTCTCCACACGTGCGGACTCGCCAAAAAGGAACTACTGCAAGAGGATCTTGCTTCTGACAGCATGTCGCTGGTTGGGCGAGTCGGCAATCAAGCGTTTGTTCAGCTCATGCGAGAGGAAGGTACTGTGGTTCATAATGGAGGGGATATAAAGATTTATAAAGATTTATTAATCTAACTAAAAAAACATCGCAACGCACCCATTTGATTTCCAACTAAACACAAGGAGGGGTTCTTTCTACACATATACTTCATGGAATAACTGACTTCGGGACAAATGTATGTTTCTATACATACAGTTCCTAGAACCGTAACAATATAAACATACACAAGTCTGAAGACGACGATGGATCACGAGCGGTATTTGATGATGTAGATTGTTTCAGAAGTCAAGGATGAGGCAATGTGATAATGTTTGACCAAGTTAGAAAAATGATCAACATGATGTGGTACGAGTGACAGGTTATTAGCTGCAAAATGTCGAAAACCCGGTTTCTTTCAACAACTTAAAAAATTTGACCTTTGCATAACCTTTAAAACTCACAAAACAATGTTGTGGACATTAAAATAAGGAAACAGGATACGTGCTATAGCTTATTGGAGTTAGTTCGTCGAAGAAGGTCGAAAACCCGGTTCGATTCCCACAACTTTGAAAATTTTACCTTTGTGACCTTTAAAGGTCAAAGGTCAAGGATTATGACCTTTGGTGCAAAACTTCCTCTGGAACATTCCAGGAACAATATAACGTCATGTCAGCTATATGGCATTTCGCACTCATTGGATTATCCATACTTTGATGAAATCAGCGTAAAAACAAACTTCAAGGGGGCGCCACGGGCAAGGTATTCGAGATAGAGCAAAATGGTTTGAAGACTTTAGGTGGGGAATGACCTCAAGATTATGCACAAAAAATATTGTCATCCTAGCTCTCAAAGTTTGGGCGGTCGTATGATTTTTATATCAAAATTCGAAATTTTCTAAGTTCGTGACCTTGTGACCTTGACCTTGGGAGGAAAATGAAAAATCGAGCTCCGTGGGGCTATGCAGGTGCCATTGGGCTAACCAAATACCAAAACCCGTCAGATTCGACAAACCCCCGAGGAGAAGATGCAAATTGAAATTGGCTACCCCCTAAAAACACTTGTTTTTTGGCCGTGGCTCCACCCATAATGGGCGCACCACGCCCATTTTCAGGAAAACACAACTAGGTCATGATATAAACCTCCCACCAAAATTTTGTCAGGATCGGATCAAAACCCACGGAGCTATGCTCGGGACAGACAGACAGACAGACATACAGACAGACAGACACACAACAATAACGAATATAGTGGTCACTTATTTTTTTCGTGAACCAATTATCACTCCTCTCTGCGCATGTGCGGTCAGGATGAATTCAGAGCCAAGGTACGGTGAAATGGCAACCTTGTCTTCCTATTCACGTTCCGATTCGTATTCAATACTTCATCATATAACATTCAATGTAAATAAGATGTTCCTTAATCATAAACTGATAAGACAGACGGACATGAACCAATTTCTTAACCCTGCCTTTCGCTTCGTGTGCGCAGGGTAAAAATGCACCCCGATGGAACGCAGTACCATAAACATTTAACAGGGGGATTCTTAAAATTGTGTTAATCCTCTCTCATTCCTCAGAGTTGTCTTCACATCTATATACTGTACCTGCAGGAGTGCGGCACGCTCCTCCTGCCCTCTGTCACCATGGGCCGCGATCGCCCGAAGCCCGGTGACCGTCGCCACAGCTTGGGCCAGGAGTTCTGCACCGGTCTTGCTCTCCACAAATACCAACACAGGGGGCACAAATAGCCGAGCATCCTGTAGAGCAACCGTCCATAAAACACAACTGGTCAACAACAGTAGCAGAATACCATTCGCACCAAACACATCAGCACACCTTAACTTAGTCCTGAAGTAACCAATCACAACTGGACAACATCTCTCAAACCAAGGCTGAAACCTCATGAAAATATTGCAATATTATCCTACGATTAAAAAAATAAAATAAAATACAACCACTGGATCTGCAGCTTATCTGGGCCCTGGCCGAATGTTGTAACCAAAATTTGGTAGCATTATGACTGGTGAGTCTGGAGAAGATTTTTGAAGAAATTTACACAATCTTCCCCAAAATTGACTGTCGACCATTTTGATGCACTTCCGGTCACATGATCGGAATGACTTTGGCAATTTAACATCCATATCCTGGCCTAATGTTGTAACCCAAATTTGCTAGCATTCTGCCTGGTGGATAAGGAGAAGAAGATTTTTGAAGGAATTTGTGGAACCGCCATTTTGACACACTTCCGGTCATGTGATCAACATGGTCTCCGCAATTTAACATCAGGACCCTGTCCTAATATTGTGACCCAAATTTGGTAGCATTCTGACTGGTGGGTTAACAAGTTGGTCTGGAGAAGAATATTTTTGAAGAAATTTACTAAGTCAGCCATTTTGACCGACTTAAAGTCATGTGACCAGAACGAGCTTTGCAATTCCTGTAACCAGTCACAAGAGGAAAGTTGCTGCCAAATTTCAGCCGGATTGGTCCAGCAATTTGGCCGGAGAAGTCGAAAAAGGAGGCGGGTGGATGGACGGATGGTGCACGATGACAATACCTTATCTGGAATGTAAATTCCAGGGAAGCTAAAAAATAAGGTAATGATCTGTGTATGTGTGTCTGGTCATTATATAATTGAAAATGGCTAGGCCAATCTCAACAAAAATTTTTTACGAAATAGCCCCCTCGCCCCCACTCCCTACCCACAAGGTTGAGGGGACGACATGATTATGGTTTGTACACGTCGCAGTGTAAGTGGTTTACTTGTCACCTGCTGGGGAGAAGGGGGATTACTCGCCACACACAAAATATATTTGCTCCAACTCCCTCATCATCCCCCATTCCAGACCTCCCCCCTCCCCCAGGCCACTCCACGAGGGAGCATGTATTTCTGGTATAGAAAAGGTACTGTTAGGAGTTATTTGTTGTTTCATGTTTAAACATTTCCCAAACATGGTTATGAAAAACAATTGTTTAAATGTTGCTCATGTCCAAACAATCAACTTTGCATAACATCCATCAAGTTGTCTGTTGTCGAGAGAATTTTTTTTTATTAGCTCACCTGGTATACACTGTAATTTAGTCCGCTGAACTTATGCAACCGAGCAGTGTCCGTAAGTGACTGAGTGAGTGAGTCCGTCAGCAAACACTTTTCATTATCGCTTGAACCAGACACACGATTTTGATGAAACTTAGCCACAAGCTTCATATCTGATGCTTAACAAAGGTGTATTAACCACATCAAAAGCTACGCTTATTAAGGGTCTGCATTGGGGGGGGGGGGGGGTGGTTGGTTGATCCCTCAAAATAGGTATTTGCTCTCCTCTCTGAAACAAAACATACAATTTCAATGAAGCTTGACCACAACCTTCATCACCAATGATGTACCAAAGTTTGTTCATGGTATATATATATATATATATATATATATATATATATATATATATATATATATATATATATATATATATATATATATATATATATATATATATATATATACCAGACGACCTGTGAACCCGTTGGGTTCCCGTTGACAACAGTTGATAAAAAAAAAATCATTAAAAAAACAAGAAAAGATAGCTCCAGCGAATTATACCGCTGAGGTTGTTTGCATTAATCAAATAATCCCGAAGAGTCATTGACTGAATCAGGAATTGATTTTTTAATAATTTTTTTCGTTTCCCAATTTTAACAAAACTTGATATTGCGTGTCAATGTGAAAAAAAAAAACCAGAGTTGGTGTTAAAGCCACCCAATGCTCGCCTGTTTATACATTTATCGTTTTTAAAAGACTAGTCCAATAATTAATATTTTTTATAAAGCATTGCAGTGAAGTCTGATCCAAATAATTTTAAAGCAATATATGTATTTGTATTTTGTAATCAGTAACAAGAGCGCAAGTGAGCACAATATACGTCCGAACAAGAAGGTATATACAGAATTGTGCTACGACATGGAAAACAGCATCCTGGTTGCCATGGCAACCACTTTAGATGATGAACGTATGTCGCGACACACCGTCTTCACAGTCTGTACCTATGTACCAAATAAGAAACGTGAAAGTTGAAAACTTTGGGAGTTAGAGTGCGGACAGGAACGGATGGACAGACGGACAGACAGATGGACGACAGGCATCACATTATACGCCCTGATATATATATATATATATATATATATATATATATATATATATATATATATATATATATATATATATATATATATATATATATATATATATATATATATATATATATATATATATATATATATATATATCGGGCGTATAAAAAATAGTGTGGTAGATAAAAACGTTAGAAAGGAAAAAATAACTTGCACCAAAAACTTTAACATTTTCACGCTGACGCTGACGCTCACACCGGGGGTATCGCTATAGCTCTCTGTTCTTCGAACAGGCGAGCTAAAAACGGAGAAAAGAAAGTTGAAGAAATTATTGTGCGTAATCTTCGAAACACAATTTTATTTATTAATGAACACGAAAGTACTAGATCAAAATGGCGATGTTTATTTTATGCTTAAAAATAAATCGTTCTTTGTCTATACTAAATGTTTGAGATTTTCAAATAAATCATTTAAAGAAAATAAAAAGATAGCTGCAGTGAACTATACCGCTGAGGTTGTTTGCATTGATCAAACTCTCCCAAAGAGTATTTGACTGAATCGGGAATTGATTTTTTAATAATTTTTTCATTGCCCGATTTTAATGAAACTTGATACTGCACACCACAGGCGAATGGTGAGTAAGGTGGCCCTAAAAAAATTAGTGCTATCGTGTACCGTTTTGGTTGTATTTCAGGAACATACATACAAGATGAGCGATATATACATACATATATATATATATATATATATATATATATATATATATATATATATATATATATATATATATATATATATACATATATATATATATATATATATATATATATATATATATATATATATACATATATATATATATATATATATATATATATATATATATATATATATATATATATATATATATATATATATATATATATATATATACACATACATATACATACATACATACACACACCGGGCGTAGTGGCGTGCGTCTGTAATCCAGCTACTCGGAGGCTTGGGTTGGAGGATCGCTTGAGGACGGGAGCTCTGCACTGGGCTGTGCTATGAGAGGGTGTAGGGTAGCGCGGAATCATGGCGAAACCCAATCCTTATCCCTGTGTCGGAAGAGGTGACCAGGGTTGCGTCAGGAAAGGCATCCAGCGTGAAAACCTGTGCCAAATCAGTATGCGGATCATTACGGATGATCCGCTGTGGCGACCCCTAAGGGGAGCAGCCGAAAGAAGAAGAAGAAGAAATCTCTCTATATATTAATACTGAAGGACCAATTTTGTGCTCCTCCTAGCGGTCGCGTCACGTTTTTCTCGGTACTGTGACCTGAGAAGTTTTGACACGGTGTACGTCAAAGTAGACACGTGCACAAATCAGGGGACTTCTTCACAAGGAGTTGTGTGCACCAAAAATGTCGTGTACAAGGACGTTTTGTAGGCCTCATTAGGTAAGGCCATGGAGTACATCGACTGGGATCCGGCTCTTACAAGAGCCGCCACTGGTTGTCATATTGGGCTCATGGAATGGAATCCGTCTGTGACGGGGTTTCGGCTCGTGTGTGTGTATATATATATATATATATATATATATATATATATATATATATATATATATATATACATCAGGCTCTGTGGGGTCTGCATGAATGGTGCTCCTGATCCAGGTGAGCTTGAGGATGCAAGGTCCTTTTTTTTTTGCTGGCATGACTTTATTCAATTGTAAATAATACATTTTGATCCAAAATGCTTGAAGAGAGAGAGCCACAAGTTCTCAAAAAGAGTCAAAATTGATTCTCAACGTGAAACTAACCTGTCCAGCCAAAAATAAAACATGATAAAAATAAATGCAACAAATCAAGTAAACCATCCCAGTCAATTATGTCCATGTTCATACACTGCCTGCAATCAACTTGACACCACCACCTGCTATATATGGCTGCTTCATTGGCTGTAGAGAATAATGTCTAAAGCTTAG
This sequence comes from Eptatretus burgeri, assembly GCF_056783735.1. Taxonomy (NCBI): domain Eukaryota; kingdom Metazoa; phylum Chordata; class Myxini; order Myxiniformes; family Myxinidae; genus Eptatretus; species Eptatretus burgeri. The sequence continues at coordinate 82,133,899 of NC_140965.1, forward strand.
GGAGAAACTTTGCCCAATATTACATGCAGGGCAACAACATTAAGTTGTATGTACCTTTAAGTCAATGACGGATATTAGAAGACAGTAGGGCCATTAGGAAAAAAAAACAAAGTATATGGGATTTGAACCTGAGATCCCACATTGAACCAAGTTTTCTGATTCTGAGAAAAACCATACTCTTTACAGAGCGCCGCTGCTGGCGAAGCAGTTTCTCTGCAATGATTATACTGGGTGGTTTGCCATTACTTTTCCAGCAGTAGTTAGGGAAGGAATTTGGCCATGGTGCTGGCAATATCTCGCCTACTCTTCGAGAAGGACACTGTGGGATCCTTAAAGTTCACTACATGCCGGCACATGCGATGCCAGTTTAACGTCCATCCAAGGGACGGCACACACATTGATGAATCTCCCTGTCCGTGAAACACCGGGGTGGCAGTTTATAGCTGGATAGAGATTCAAACCCAGACTCAACAGCCTGCAGGTGATTGTGTGTACCTCTATACCATCCGGCCAGCCAGTAAAATAAGCACTCGGATAAAAACACCAAATAGGCCAAAACTTGAGACAATATAAACTAGAACTACATTGTCAATGGCACACCATCGCATATTCCCACACACACTGCTTTGTCCCATGTATAACTCATGAATATGTTTGATTTAAAATTCTAAAAGACAATATATATATATATATATATATATTTTTTTAATGAGCCCCAATGCCCCACCCCTTCTGGCCTGGCCCCTAGGGGTCATATCAAAAATCTGACAGTGTTGTGCACTTCCCCATACATATATCTACTATGTCCCAAAGTTTCAAGTTCCTATCTCAAACGGTGTAAGAGGAGTTACAGGGTAAGACAGACGGACAGACGGCGGAGACAATCACAATATTCCCGCTTTTCTTCGAAAGCGCGGGAATAATAATGGTCAAATTCCTTGAATAATAATTTACTGACGAGATAAAAAGAATCCTCCATTATCCGGCTTTCCGCATAGTTATCTTCATTTTCTTTTTCACCACCACCTACTCGACACTCCCCCATTTCATCTACCAAGTGGTCAGCCAAAGAACCAACTCTGTGAACCAATCTACTTACTGCGAGTACATCAAAAAGTTTCTTCTTCTTTGCTGGCTCTTCTACCCACAACAGGATTTGTTTGATCCCTGCTGCCACACCGCCGGTGGCAAGCTTGTCATCCCCATCCTGATAGTTCTCTGCAGCAACGGTGACCCACACTGGATGGCGCAGCAGGCCATCGGCCAGATCCCGGATGCTATCAGGAAGGGTAGCTGACGCCAGGAGAGTCTGACGGTTGTCGGGAATCTTATCCAACACACTTTGCACTTGCTCGCGGAAACCAAGTTCCAGCATGGTGTCAACCTAATCGGAAAACATGAGGAAAACGAAGGTTCACTCAATATGCATTTCTTACCAAAAAGATAAATGAAGAAAGTGACTTCATCCAACTCTGGTTCATACCTCATCAACAAATACTGAGGAGATTCTATTCAGAAGTAATGTACCCTCTTTGGCAAGCTCAAGAACCCGTCCTGGAGTGCCAAGCACCAGCTGTGAAAGGGAATGAGACTACACATGATTACCAAAGCCAGCATTGAACAAGGCCACAACGATCATCATGCCTCATGCCACACATCATGCCACAAATGCCACACATCATGCCACAAAAGCAGAGATGCATCGGTGCTTCAGAAGCAGCCCTGAAAATAATGCAAAATTTCCGATGAACGGTATTTCGTTTTCTAGAGCTCAACATCCCATGCCTGACCAGCAGGGGATGTGCAGGATATGATTAAGTACTTGCCTCGATGAAGACCAGACAAGATAAATGTCGGATTTTATCAACGAAAGGTTAAAATTTGAAAGCATCCCAAAATATGCAAAAAATAAAAATAATAATAATTATTATGAGAATATGGAGAACACTTCCGATTGTACTCGAACTAAACCAGACGAAAACAAGAGCTATAAAATATGTAAATTTTAATAATTAGTAGCGGGGTGAACTTACACATTGTATAAGCATATGAACCGTGCTTCCTCATCGTCTCAGGTCACTCACCTGCATTTGATTTTTCATTTATTTATTTTATCATTTACGGATGCTTTTTCAATGGTTCTGTGATTTTACCTGGTGTATTGGCTTCGATGTCTGTCGGCACACAAAATTACCGTGCTTCCCCATTGTCTCAGGTCACTCACCTGCATTTTTTTTTCATTTCTTTTTTTTCATTACCTCCGCCACCGAAGGTAAAGGAGGTTATGTTTTCACCCCTTTCTGTCTGTTTGTCTGTCTACAGGGTATCTCAAAAAGACGGATTTGGAGTGAGCGGTGTGCAATAATTGATTGATTCAGTGATTAATTGCGTAATTAAAATAAATAATCGTCAAAAAATAATTGATTTCTCAATCAATTGGCAAATATCATACCTAAACCACCACAGTTTCATCCGAATCTGTAACTCTTTGAAAATTAATCCATCGAAAAATGAATCATTTATCGATTAATTGATTAATCAATAAATCAAAAATGCCCTTTATAGCCAAATCACTTGTTCACTGTCATGCCCACATATCAGTTTCCAAGCTCAAAAGGTGCCCGAGGTATTGCCCGGATGAGAAAGAAAATAAATATGGAATTAATAAATCGATAATAATTAAGTAATTAACCAATTAATTGATTAATCACAAAATACAAAATATCGGTTTTGCCAAAGATCATCTTGACTTTTGTCCCCAAATTTCAACTTCCTCAAAGGATTGCTGAGATATCACCTGAACAAACAAACAAGAAAACAAACCAATGTCACCCGCAGGGTGACCCGTATCTTGCCAAAAGGTGACCACGTGTGACTTCTTTAAGGTCACACTGAGGTGAACAGAGCTGCTATCCACCAGGAGCGACTCCTTGAGGAATATCTGCCTACGAGAGATTCCGATGAGAATCGTTCTACAGAATAACCATGAAAAATATGCTTTTGCCTCATAACGTCACCAAATGACATCATAATGTCTCAAGCTTGACATATCTAGAAAGCACTCAAGGTGTTCAATTTGAGGTACTACACGATATGGTTCATAAAACTTGAAAATTTGACCTTGGGGTCAAATATGTTTGACCTCAGGCGCTAACCATGAAGGTCCAGGCCAATCGCCACCAAAAATTAATCAGCTGAGCGCCAGACCATGAACTATATTCCCATGAAGTTTGAAGACGATCCGATCAAAATTACTCAAAAAATAAGGGTTTTGTCGACTCCCCTGATTTGCGCCAAAGTGACCTTGACCTTTGACCTTCAAAATTGTGTGCACTGAAAGGGACCTCTATAGGCCTCTGATATGCAAAGTTACAAAAATTTCCGATGATAACTGTGCTCTGCAGAATTTTTTATACGTGATTACAGACAAAAAAAAAAAACAACAAAAAAAAACACAAGCTGACTAACATATCTTGCAAAAACTTCGTTTTGGCAAGATAACAAACGGAATGAAAACTGAGTACTCCCTTCCTTCAGCGCCCGGCGATCACGTCATGCATCGCCTGGATATGGCATTGGGAAGGAGTGGTGCACAATAAGTGCAGGTAGTACAGCATTTTTGTGAACACTTAAAAGTTCCTGGTTGAAAGGCAAATGGTAACGGTGCTTTAACCAGGGAATTTCATTAATTCTGGTCATGTTTAAAAGAAGTGCAAGGTGGTGGTAGTAAAATTGAGGTGGTTTCAGAAACTTTCTGCAGCAACTTGAGGTTTCTCTGAATGATGTTCTTGACTGAAAGGTCATTAGGATGGCATCATCATCATCATCATCATCATCATCATCATCATCATCATCGTCTTACAGCCGTTTCCATGCTTGCATGTGCAAGCTGCCAAGGAAAATGGAATCATTTCTACAGTTTGACTCAGAAGGTTCTTAAGATGTCTATCACTCAATCAAGGTCCAATGCAGTGGAATTAATGGTGCTGGGAAAACCATTCAGGAAAGAATTGACATCTCTGTTGAAAAAGTTGTGTCAACAAGTTGCAGTAAAGCTTCCAGTTCGTTTTTGTTGATACACTAAACAACTATGACTGCTTTTATAGGCATACGAGAGCAAGCTTGTATGACGACCACATCCACGATATGTGTCGGCAAGCTTTTATGTGACAAATATGTCTTTGTACAATAAAACGATTGTGATAATTACATGATAGTTTGACATACAACGCTGAATAGATACACTGTAATTACTTGAACTGTTCTGTAAAAAGAAAAATCACTAAGAAGTGGAATCAAATAAGGTAGTGTGGGGTAACGCGTGCGGAGACATAACGAGCATATTCACACGATCCGTTAAATTTTTGAGATCCATAGCTTCGTGGCATGAGCGTGCAATGGAAAATTAGTAGCAGTAGGTATTCATCATCTTCATCACTGCTCCCTTGTGAACATGTTGCAGGCATTTACAAAGACTCTAGTTTTCGACCCAAAGTGAACACTTGTGTTTTTTCTAGAGTTAATTTTGTGTTGTTGTTGGTGGTACGAGCAGAGTAACCGCCCGAAGGGCTACCTTGATCCAAATGTGCAAAACGTTCTTCTGACACCTCCCTGTGTCTGGGCAGTGTAAAGGCAACAGACTGCTGCCTCACTCGCTCCCGAAAATGAAATAAATAAAAAATAACGCGGGTTACGTGCATGAAGCAAAACTATGTTTACTACTTGTGTGAATATATTGTTACTGGCCGGGGGGTCGGCCGCCAACCGACCGCTCTGAACGGAGCCGCAAGTCGAGTCGGCCCGACCGATCGCCCGCAATATAGATCGCCGCCCGGATAACTCCGAGCGACGGGTCCTTGTACAAGAACCGAAATATGCCAATCGGCAGATCACGTGGGGTAGAGTCGATTGCCAATCTTCAATGCACCTAAATACCCACGTGAACCAACTACCGGGATATTCGACCATCGACGAAACTCGTACGGAACAAACCGCCGAGGCGAGCTTGTCCGTGCGCGATTCCGAGCGGCGTAATCGCCGAGAACCATCGGTCCAAATGTCCCCCTATTACGGCAAACCAACGGCTTTCTAACTCCCAACACACGAAATGTTCAGTCAATGAGGGAATGGACGCAACGAGCAGGTTTACATTCACACAAGGACATTTATTATAATAAAACACGTATGCAATTAAATAAGGCAAAACACGGATGCAATTTTACAAGCAACAAAAGCACGACAAAAGAACTACAACCGTCTACTTATTATGTACAGTCATTTACACTTAACAGCAGTTCCTACTTATTAGACGGGCCCACGGACAAACGTACGCGCATGCACGCACGCACGCACGCACGCACACAAGAAATGGTGGCTGAGGCCTTTAATCACCAGCTCCAGCTCGCAGGACAGGTGAGCTGAAACTCAGAGCCTAACTCGAACCTTTCCACCTCGTGTGGTCTTTAACTTGTCCGTCCCGGGCTCCAGCGAGAGCGAGCTTGATCCAATAGCCGCGATCCTTCCCGAGCTCCCGCGAATCCTCCCGCGCTTCTCAACACATGCCGGTGAGACGAGGCGCCGATCCATCGCTTCCCCGAGGAACCAACTCCAAGAAGAGGCCGATGCGTTGCACGCAGCCGGGAAACAAAATGGAGAACGAAAAGCTCCACGGACCAAGAAGAAGAGGAAGAAGAGGAAGAAGCCTCCACTCGCTGCTCGAGCCGAACAACTGGCTCAAGTTCCTTCCAAAACAAAGCAGCAGCCGAAGCTCACTGAGCCAGCCGAAGCAAAAAGCTTCCGAAGGCCTCAAGCCAAGCAAGCCAAGCAGGACCCGATGGCCTGCTGAACGACTGCTCTCTCCGAAGCAAAAAAGCTTACTCCTCCCACGGGACTCAGCACACGAACTCTGCACATGGGACTCAGAACGGGACTCTTTACGAACTCTGCCACGGGACTCCCACGAACTCTTTCACGGGACTTTCACGAACTCAGCCCACGAGACTCCCACGGGACTCTTTTTTGAACAAAGAAAAGATGTCCTCTTTATCCTTCGCACCCCTCCCCCGCACCCGGCGTGACTCATGCCCTCGTGATCCACCCCCCGCTCGACCAGGGGTGGGAGGGAGTTGTTGACGTCACGGGATGGCAGGGTTCTTCTTCCTCTTTGCAGAAGAGGGGGAGGGACGTCTCCATTGTTTCGTTCCCTAACTATTAAATCGATCCGCAGCGCATCTAATCGATCTCTGAACATTTAAACAATGAAAGGTGAGCTATCTAAGGAACATGCACTTATCGACATAGCTGACTAAGGGAACCTGTATGTTGCGTGCAATTGAATTCCAAATTCGTAACACTATAATACACTGTGGGGGAAAAATTTATATTAATGTATTTTAAATTCCAACAAATGGAGTTTCAGAAATGTAACTTTTATGCTGCAATTTGAATTGGCTGTCATTTCTGGCCAAAAGACTTTTGCCCTAAATGATAAGAAATGTGTTGTTCTGGAGCAGAGTGACCGAGCTGATAAATGAACCTTTGCTTAGAAATGTACGAAGTGGCTTATCGTCTGAAGGACACGTCTATAGTCTGGGTGAATATCCCCCAACCTCTCTCTCACGAAAGTATAAAATGCTTTGAAATCTAAAATTGTTTTCAGTGCAAGCACGTGAGGAAGTATAGTTTCCCAGTGGCTTGTACTCCTTGGAACTGACCAAGTACCAAGTTAGAATAAAACTCTCTGATGTAATGTAGAAGTGAATTGAATCGGGTTGGTCTAACTGTTAACTAAAGTAAGAATAAATGAAATAGAACCAAATAATATTGCAATCAAATGGGGATTCTTAAGTTCATTGTACAAGGGTGAGAAGTGTATGGTGTATAATTAGGAAATAAATTGTTTCACAAGGAAGGACTTGTGTGGACATCAGTTTTATCAGTGTCAATAGGGTTTTTGTAGGATATTATAATCAAATCGGACAAACGTTAAATTCCGTCTGAAGTCAAACAGGATTCCACAATCGGCCAGTTAGAATCCTTCAGGAGGACAATGATCACAACAAGGTGGGTTTAAAAAAAATCCACATCAACACCATGGCTATATAGCTCAGATAATTTCAATTGCACCCACCCCCCATCCCTGCCTCCCAAAAGAAAGAAAATGCTAAGATGGGCGAAAATGGTTTTTTTAATTTCATGGAATCGAAAGAAACTTGCACATGCACAACTTCAGGATGCCAAGTTTCAGCTTCTTCGGTCACATCCTCTTGGAGGAGTACATCATACATACGCACGCACGCACGCACACCATAGCAAGAAGATAACACATTGACAAAGCCAGAATGAGGCACCTTGATATGCTGTTTCAGACGATGACGTTGATTGGGCAGTGGAAGACCGCCAACCAGGAGAGCTGTTCGAGCATCTGGTAGTCCAGCAAGCAACCGCCGTGCTCTTTGTTCCAGCTGGATTGACAGTTCACGCGTCGGAGTCAAGACTATAGTGTGTGGTTGACCATGCCATCGCTGAGAATATGGAGAAGAGCATCACATGTTGCAGGGGAGAGATCAAGTGAAAGACAATGAAATACCCACATGAAAAAACAATTTATCAACAAAGCAACTGTCTAGACTCTAGACTCCATAGTCTACAATGTGCAGGATATTACCAACTTAACAACCTTTTTTTTTTATCAACTTTCATGGCCTGCAAGTACAACTCAGATTCAGCGTACAGTGTTGCATCAATAGCATGAGCTGTCCCTCGGATGGACACATCTGCTAGTATTAGCTGGCGGATGTTAAAGATCCCACAGTGTCTTTTGATACAGAGCTGGCGTGTTATTGCTGACACCCTAAACTATTACAAATTTCTGCTCTAATGTGTAAGGGCACTGCTTCAGTGGCACAACGTGCCCTCCCCCACCCCTCCCCTCCCCTAACCACATGCTGCATATGCTCAGAATTGCGTTGCAAATAATGTGATGCGTTCATAACTGTCAAAAACACAAAATTCCATCCTTATTGTAAACACAAAACACACCTGCGCATTAAGTCTCGCAATTATTGGTACAAGAAACCCATCGGTCTTCCCAGATCCAGTCTCGGCCTGGACCATCACGTCACGTCCAGCCAGCACTGCTGGAAGCATCTGCATTTGCACCGGTGTTGGATCACCGAGTCCTGCCTGAGTGAGGTTCTGAACTAACCCTGACTGCAGTGAACAATGAGCGAATGCCAACACCGGGCGTGGAACATCATGACCATGGACCGAGATGCCAAGTGCTTTCCGCAGTTCGGTCACACGTTCCTCCGACAGAGATTTCACAAAAGGGTGCTCCCGGTACTGGAAACTGTCCCACAAAAGAATGGTGTCACTACAAGCCTTTGAAGTGGTTTACACAAATTTAAATTGCTCCCATAATGATCCATCCATCAACCATACCCTTCAAGCTCATCTTGAACATCTACTGTGTGACAAATATCTGCCTGGTCTTCCAACACACTGGGTGCTTCTGGAGGTTTGACACTACAACTTGTCCCTCGCAGGTTGCAGGCCTTGCATTCCAGGCTACACACATCCCTCTCAGTGGTAGCACATACGTACTCTCCGTGACGGCCACAAACCACGCATACTGGCTCCCCTGGCTCGGGCCAGCGCTGCTGTTTGCTGTGAGAAGAAGTGGGAGGGGATGAATTAAACCCAGATCAGAACTTACCCTACATAATACAAAAAAGACATTTTCCTCAATGACATGGATTACCTTTCATCTGGAGGTAATCTCATCCACATTGAATTTATTGGGCAGAAAAATAATGGCATTACAAACAAAGGTGTAATATCATTTGCTTTGTCATTGCAGGCAAAAGTTGTTCAACACCCCTCCCGTCCTTTCTCCCCCAAGTGATACGATTAAAGTTACAAAAGCTATGTATGACTTAAGCTGTCAAGACAAGTGCCAGCCAACAGAATATATCACATCTTAAGGTATTGTATGTGCTTTCTGTTTCTTACCTCCACCACCGAACATGAACGGGGGTTATGTTTTCACTCCCGCTTGTTTGTGTCTGTCTGTTTGTGAGCAAGATATCTCAAAAAAATTATGATGGATTTGGACAAAACTTGGTGGACAGGTTGGCTGTGTGACATGGACAAATCAATGACATTTTGTTGAAGGTCCAAATCCAGATACGAGGATTCGGTGATTCTTCACCATTGATTGTTACGGCCAAAAACAATGTATAGCACAATATCTCAAAAACTTGTGGACGGATTCAG
>NC_140965.1:82155674-82225674 GCF_056783735.1 Eptatretus burgeri
ATAATCTGTCGCAAATCTATTTTCCTCGTTTTTGTTTATTTCAACATGTTGATTTATTTTATTATCCCGATGTCGAGTTAATAAAACGATGACGTTTCCTGATGGATGGATGTTGTTGGTGAACGTCACGGAGTAATTTCTGACCTGGCTGAGGTAACAAAAAAAAAAAAGGGAAGATTTGAGCAGGAATTGATGGTTTCCTCTCAGGATGTATTGAAATGGAGCCGAGTAAAGGATCTCCGAACGTTGTGCGTAATGATTGAGGTTTGACTTGCTGAGTGCGAGGAAAGGATGGAAAAAGGAATGCGAGAAGATGGGGACGGCAGGGGATCTGCGATTGGATACGAACCGGCACGAGCCAAGCTTGCGGCCAGTCTGACCTGGCTGTGTAAAAAACTCGATGGGCCAGGTGAGCTGGGATACCTGGGGGCTGGTTCTGGGATTGGTGATGGGCTGCCTCCTGTTAGCCTGAGAATACCAACTGTTGGTGGGGTCTCTCTCCTCTGGGTTGCGATTAGTGGGGTCTCTCTCCTCTGGGTTGCGATTAGTGGGGTCTCTCTCCTCTGGGTTGCGATTAGTGGGGTCTCTCTCCTCTGGGTTGCGATTAGTGGGGTCTCTCTCCTCTGGGTTGCGATTAGTGGGGTCTCTCTCCTCTGGGTTGCGATTAGTGGGGTCTCTCTCCTCTGGGTTGCGATTAGTGGGGTCTCTCTCCTCTGGGTTGCGATTAGTGGGGTCTCTCTCCTCTGGGTTGCGATTAGTGGGGTCTCTCTCCTCTGGGTTGCGATTAGTGGGGTCTCTCTCCTCTGGGTTGCGATTAGTGGGGTCTCTCTCCTCTGGGTTGCGATTAGTGGGGTCTCTCTCCTCTGGGTTGCGATTAGTGGGGTCTCTCTCCTCTGGGTTGCGATTAGTGGGGTCTCTCTCCTCTGGGTTGCGATTAGTGGGGTCTCTCTCCTCTGGGTTGCGATTAGTGGGGTCTCTCTCCTCTGGGTTGCGATTAGTGGGGTCTCTCTCCTCTGGGTTGCGATTAGTGGGGTCTCTCTCCTCTGGGTTGCGATTAGTGGGGTCTCTCTCCTCTGGGTTGCGATTAGTGGGGTCTCTCTCCTCTGGGTTGCGATTAGTGGGGTCTCTCTCCTCTGGGTTGCGATTAGTGGGGTCTCTCTCCTCTGGGTTGCGATTAGTGGGGTCTCTCTCCTCTGGGTTGCGATTAGTGGGGTCTCTCTCCTCTGGGTTGCGATTAGTGGGGTCTCTCTCCTCTGGGTTGCGATTAGTGGGGTCTCTCTCCTCTGGGTTGCGATTAGTGGGGTCTCTCTCCTCTGGGTTGCGATTAGTGGGGTCTCTCTCCTCTGGGTTGCGATTAGTGGGGTCTCTCTCCTCTGGGTTGCGATTAGTGGGGTCTCTCTCCTCTGGGTTGCGATTAGTGGGGTCTCTCTCCTCTGGGTTGCGATGAGTGGGGTCTCTCTCCTCTGGGTTGCGATTAGTGGGGTCTCTCTCCTCTGGGTTGCGATTAGTGGGGTCTCTCTCCTCTGGGTTGCGATTAGTGGGGTCTCTCTCCTCTGGGTTGCGATTGGTGGGGTCTCTCTCCTCTGGGTTGCGATTGGTGGGGTCTCTCTCCTCTGGGTTGCGATTGGTGGGGTCTCTCTCCTCTGGGTTGCGATTGGTGGGGTCTCTCTCCTCTGGGTTGCGATTGGTGGGGTCTCTCTCCTCTGGGTTGCGATTGGTGGGGTCTCTCTCCTCTGGGTTGCGATTGGTGGGGTCTCTCTCCTCTGGGTTGCGATTGGTGGGGTCTCTCTCCTCTGGGTTGCGATTGGTGGGGTCTCTCTCCTCTGGGTTGCGATTGGTGGGGTCTCTCTCCTCTGGGTTGCGATTGGTGGGGTCTCTCTCCTCTGGGTTGCGATTGGTGGGGTCTCTCTCCTCTGGGTTGCGATTAGTGGGGTCTCTCTCCTCTGGGTTGCGATGAGTGGGGTCTCTCTCCTCTGGGTTGCGATTAGTGGGGTCTCTCTCCTCTGGGTTGCGATTAGTGGGGTCTCTCTCCTCTGGGTTGCGATTAGTGGGGTCTCTCTCCTCTGGGTTGCGATCAGTGGGGTCTCTCTCCTCTGGGTTGCGATCAGTGGGGTCTCTCTCCTCTGGGTTGCGATCAGTGGGGTCTCTCTCCTCTGGGTTGCGATCAGTGGGGTCTCTCTCCTCTGGGTTGCGATCAGTGGGGTCTCTCTCCTCTGGGTTGCGATCAGTGGGGTCTATCTCCTCTGGGTTGCGATCAGTGGGGTCTCTCTCCTCTGGGTTGCGATTAGTGGGGTCTCTCTCCTCTGGGTTGCGATTAGTGGGGTCTCTCTCCTCTGGGTTGCGATTAGTGGGGTCTCTCTCCTCTGGGTTGCGATTAGTGGGGTCTCTCTCCTCTGGGTTGCGATTAGTGGGGTCTCTCTCCTCTGGGTTGCGATTAGTGGGGTCTCTCTCCTCTGGGTTGCGATTAGTGGGGTCTCTCTCCTCTGGGTTGCGATTAGTGGGGTCTCTCTCCTCTGGGTTGCGATTAGTGGGGTCTCTCTCCTCTGGGTTGCGATTAGTGGGGTCTCTCTCCTCTGGGTTGCGATTAGTGGGGTCTCTCTCCTCTGGGTTGCGATTAGTGGGGTCTCTCTCCTCTGGGTTGCGATTAGTGGGGTCTCTCTCCTCTGGGTTGCGATTAGTGGGGTCTCTCTCCTCTGGGTTGCGATTAGTGGGGTCTCTCTCCTCTGGGTTGCGATTAGTGGGGTCTCTCTCCTCTGGGTTGCGATTAGTGGGGTCTCTCTCCTCTGGGTTGCGATTAGTGGGGTCTCTCTCCTCTGGGTTGCGATTAGTGGGGTCTCTCTCCTCTGGGTTGCGATTAGTGGGGTCTCTCTCCTCTGGGTTGCGATTAGTGGGGTCTCTCTCCTCTGGGTTGCGATTAGTGGGGTCTCTCTCCTCTGGGTTGCGATTAGTGGGGTCTCTCTCCTCTGGGTTGCGATTAGTGGGGTCTCTCTCCTCTGGGTTGCGATTAGTGGGGTCTCTCTCCTCTGGGTTGCGATTAGTGGGGTCTCTCTCCTCTGGGTTGCGATTAGTGGGGTCTCTCTCCTCTGGGTTGCGATTAGTGGGGTCTCTCTCCTCTGGGTTGCGATTAGTGGGGTCTCTCTCCTCTGGGTTGCGATTAGTGGGGTCTCTCTCCTCTGGGTTGCGATTAGTGGGGTCTCTCTCCTCTGGGTTGCGATTAGTGGGGTCTCTCTCCTCTGGGTTGCGATTAGTGGGGTCTCTCTCCTCTGGGTTGCGATTAGTGGGGTCTCTCTCCTCTGGGTTGCGATTAGTGGGGTCTCTCTCCTCTGGGTTGCGATTAGTGGGGTCTCTCTCCTCTGGGTTGCGATTAGTGGGGTCTCTCTCCTCTGGGTTGCGATTAGTGGGGTCTCTCTCCTCTGGGTTGCGATTAGTGGGGTCTCTCTCCTCTGGGTTGCGATTAGTGGGGTCTCTCTCCTCTGGGTTGCGATTAGTGGGGTCTCTCTCCTCTGGGTTGCGATTAGTGGGGTCTCTCTCCTCTGGGTTGCGATTAGTGGGGTCTCTCTCCTCTGGGTTGCGATTAGTGGGGTCTCTCTCCTCTGGGTTGCGATTAGTGGGGTCTCTCTCCTCTGGGTTGCGATTAGTGGGGTCTCTCTCCTCTGGGTTGCGATTAGTGGGGTCTCTCTCCTCTGGGTTGCGATTAGTGGGGTCTCTCTCCTCTGGGTTGCGATTAGTGGGGTCTCTCTCCTCTGGGTTGCGATTAGTGGGGTCTCTCTCCTCTGGGTTGCGATTAGTGGGGTCTCTCTCCTCTGGGTTGCGATTAGTGGGGTCTCTCTCCTCTGGGTTGCGATTAGTGGGGTCTCTCTCCTCTGGGTTGCGATTAGTGGGGTCTCTCTCCTCTGGGTTGCGATTAGTGGGGTCTCTCTCCTCTGGGTTGCGATTAGTGGGGTCTCTCTCCTCTGGGTTGCGATTAGTGGGGTCTCTCTCCTCTGGGTTGCGATTAGTGGGGTCTCTCTCCTCTGGGTTGCGATTAGTGGGGTCTCTCTCCTCTGGGTTGCGATTAGTGGGGTCTCTCTCCTCTGGGTTGCGATTAGTGGGGTCTCTCTCCTCTGGGTTGCGATTAGTGGGGTCTCTCTCCTCTGGGTTGCGATTAGTGGGGTCTCTCTCCTCTGGGTTGCGATTAGTGGGGTCTCTCTCCTCTGGGTTGCGATTAGTGGGGTCTCTCTCCTCTGGGTTGCGATTAGTGGGGTCTCTCTCCTCTGGGTTGCGATTAGTGGGGTCTCTCTCCTCTGGGTTGCGATTAGTGGGGTCTCTCTCCTCTGGGTTGCGATTAGTGGGGTCTCTCTCCTCTGGGTTGCGATTAGTGGGGTCTCTCTCCTCTGGGTTGCGATTAGTGGGGTCTCTCTCCTCTGGGTTGCGATTAGTGGGGTCTCTCTCCTCTGGGTTGCGATTAGTGGGGTCTCTCTCCTCTGGGTTGCGATTAGTGGGGTCTCTCTCCTCTGGGTTGCGATTAGTGGGGTCTCTCTCCTCTGGGTTGCGATTAGTGGGGTCTCTCTCCTCTGGGTTGCGATTAGTGGGGTCTCTCTCCTCTGGGTTGCGATTAGTGGGGTCTCTCTCCTCTGGGTTGCGATTAGTGGGGTCTCTCTCCTCTGGGTTGCGATTAGTGGGGTCTCTCTCCTCTGGGTTGCGATTAGTGGGGTCTCTCTCCTCTGGGTTGCGATTAGTGGGGTCTCTCTCCTCTGGGTTGCGATTAGTGGGGTCTCTCTCCTCTGGGTTGCGATTAGTGGGGTCTCTCTCCTCTGGGTTGCGATTAGTGGGGTCTCTCTCCTCTGGGTTGCGATTAGTGGGGTCTCTCTCCTCTGGGTTGCGATTAGTGGGGTCTCTCTCCTCTGGGTTGCGATTAGTGGGGTCTCTCTCCTCTGGGTTGCGATTAGTGGGGTCTCTCTCCTCTGGGTTGCGATTAGTGGGGTCTCTCTCCTCTGGGTTGCGATTAGTGGGGTCTCTCTCCTCTGGGTTGCGATTAGTGGGTTCTCTCTCCTCTGGGTTGCGATTAGTGGGTTCTCTCTCCTCTGGGTTGCGATTAGTGGGGTCTCTCTCCTCTGGGTTGCGATTAGTGGGGTGTCTGTCTCTGTGTCTCTGTGTCTATGTGTCTCTGTCTCTCTCTCTCTGTCTCTCTCTCTTCCCTCGGGGCTGCGATTGGTGGGGTCTCTCTCTCTCTCCTCGGGCCTGCGATTGGTGGGGTCTCTCTCCTGTGGGTTGGGGGACTGCCTTTTGTTGGCTGCGATTGGCAGCTGGACAAAATGTAAGGTTTTACCAATGGCAATATAATGGGTGTGAAGTGTTAAGAGGTATTATTTGTGTTTGCTGAGCCAACACAGTGCCCCAAGTCTATGAAATGAATTAAATATTCAGTGTCTTGCATTACAGCCTAATGGGATCTTTTCAGGATAAGGCAAGTGGTTTTTGTGCATTTTTGGGATGTGGAGTGAAGAATTTGGAATTGCAAGGAACTTTAACACAAGAGGAGGCTCATCAGCAATTAGTCCATGGGCCCAGGCATATATCGGTACCATCTGGGAAACCAAACTTTAGGGCTACGAAGTTATTGGTCGGGACTATATGATTATTACCTTCGCATTCTGCGAAAGGTTATGTTTTGGTCGCTGTGTATTTATTTATTTGTGAATATGTGTGTTTGTTTGTTATTCGCATAACTCAAAGTATTAAACCGAATTGCATGAAAATTGCTGGGATGATTCGTGATTATCCAAGGACGATTTGATTAGATTTTGGGAGCGATCGGGTCAAAGGTCAAGGTCATGAAAAGGTCAAAAATAAACTTTTGAGCATAACTTCCTTCATAAGACAGCTATCGACATGCAACCAACGCCATATTGTTCCATGACGAAATACCTTTCGGGTACGTGGTGTCAGATTTGACGTGACGTCATCAGAAGTGCGTCAAAATGACGTCACAAGATGACGTAAAGTTTCAATTTTCGACCATCAGTTTTGATCATACCGTTTTGTAGGACTTACCTTAAGGACGTCACACACCAAATTTGACGTTGTTCGGACTGACCGTTATGACGTCATTGACGTTTGAACATAACGTTTTTCATTTGTGGCTAAAATGTCCTGATATTTTATATTTAAATATCTATGTAATTTGTAAAGGAAATTGTCCCAAATCCAGGCATTATGATCAGTACCAAAATATCTGCTTATTTATGAACAGGTTTTGCAAATTAACTCTATGGTCAAGGTCAAAATATACTTGTAGACATAACTTCAGATCTAATAGAGCTATTGACATGAAACCAGCATTAAAATGTTCCGTGAAATAAGAGCTTTCAGGATGGTAGTCCGCGATTGGTAGTGACGTCATTGAAAGTGCGTCAAAATGACGTCACAAGATGACGCCATTTTTAAATTTTCGATTTTTTTCAGTGTTTATCGTTCCATTTTGTTGGACTGCCCTCAATGACGTCTAACACCAAATTTGACGTCCATCGGACTGATGGTTGTGACGTCATGGACGTTTTTAAATGATGTTTTTCAAATGTGCCCGGAAAAAAAGTAGCGGCGGCGAAGGTATGCGCTCTACCGAGTGCCCGTTCTAGTTTCAATATGTGATAACCGTTCCAGAAGAGCAGCTTAGTGTATGTATTTTGCATTTTTACCATTTTACCATTCTGAGATATTGACGTTTTGGGGGAAAAATCACACAATGGACTATTGACACATCCCATGAAGGTAATATCATTCAATAACAGCTCAGGATATCCAGATTTGTTTGCCTTTTCACTTTCATTATGTGGAGGGTGGGTACATTCCAGAGATGATGACTACCAATAAGCTACCAGTCTGCAATGGTTATCACATCAAAATATGATCTTTATATATACACCAATTCAAAAATCATAACAAGGATTGGTTTCCTTAGATGGTACCGACAAGTGGAATTTCTGGCCTGGGCCCATGGACTAAATCATGGTTACAACTGATCAACATTAATTCAAATCATCAGTTTTTCCACTTTATTTCATTGGGGGGAGGGAGAGTTGTGGGATGATCTACACATGTTCACAATGTCCATCCATCCCAAAGTTGTGAACAATGACAGTAATATGTTCCCAATTACTTGCTCCCTCCTAACCAAACATCCTCCCACTCACACTCTTTGCTTCCTCTTCCTCAGCCAGTCCTGCCAACCTTCATCTATCCCTCTATCCTTAATGTTTGTGGTTCATTTCTAATTCTAGTTTCAACCTATTTACTGTTTCTGCTGCCTCTACCTTTCCAGGGAGATCATTGCACATCCTAACTCCTCCGAGTGAAAGACCCCTGCCTTACAACCATCCAAACTCTTCTTTATTCTTGGGCTGTGGGCTCTTTTCATGTCCTGTCCATTTTGTTTAGAAACTCTTCTCCATTTATTTTATCTTATCATATCCCCTCTTGATGGCCTCTTCTCATGTTTAAATTCCTGTCTCCTTAAGCCTATCAAAGCTTGGTCTAACTATCTCTGAAATTGATGTGGTCGTTTGACGTTGAAGCTGTGTCCTTCCTCAGTGGTGACCAAAAGTACATAATATTCTAGATGATGTCACTAAATTCCTAAACGGTGTTAACACGACCTCTTTTGATTTTTATTTTTATTTTTTTTGCTTTACCAATGGCTGCTTGCAACTGTGCTCTGCACACCCCGAGGTCCTTCTCCTGTATGACACGCACCAACATTGTCTCTCGCATCACGTCATCCCAATTTTCATTATTTTTACCCATCTCGAGCACTTTACATTTCTTGGTGTTAAACTGCCTCTGCCAACGTTTTGCCCAATCTGTTAAACTTTTGAGACTTCCCTAAATCTGATCACCCCCACTCTCCCTTACCTGCAACCTTTGTTCCATTTGCAAATTTAGAAAGCCAACTGTTAACGCCACTTTCGAAATAATTGATGTAAATTTTGAATACCAACGGTCCCAATCATGTTTGCTGTTTGTGAAAGGTAGAGTTTTTAACACGAGGTTACACCATGACTTGCATCCTCCCAGGCAGACATCTTCCCACTCTCACTCGTCCCGTCCCATCGGTAAACCGTTTTTTCAATACCGTTGGTTACTCTGTTTCTGAAGTCATGTCTAGCATCTGTTTTTACTCTTCATCTTGAGTCCCAGCTGTAAATGTCATTATTGGCAAATGAATTTAACGACACCATTTCAAATTGTTTGGAAATGTTTGTTTTTTTCTAATAGTTTTAAAAATCAATTCATTTCATCTTCTCATCCATCTTCTCATCAAAAAAAAGGATATGAAGGTTAAAAAACAATTTTTTTGTCATGGACACTAAACCCTAATTTTTGAAATTTTAATTTCCCAGCGTGAAGATCCAATTTTTTTGCACAAGTAGAGCATGTCGCATTGATATGGAAAACTGGTGCCAAGACAATCGTGGATAAGGAATTGAACACCGTGTACCTTATTTATAGCTGTATCGACTGCTACTTTGGCCTAGTTTTTTTTTTTGTAAAGGTGGTGTGTTACCAATTGCAATCTGTGTGGGCTGGTTTAACGTGCAGCCGAGGTTCTACGGGTTGTTGTGCATGTCTGTGTGGCAGCTCTGGGATGCTGCGGCACCACCGGTGATTAACCACTGGTTTTGACATCTGCTTACCGAGGGGTATACATACTGAGTAAATCTTTGTTGCTAATACGGTAGTTTGGGAAAGGATGTGCATTCGTAAGGGTTTGTAGCTACATGAACGTCTGATGGTCTTGCACGTTGATGAAGATAAACATCGAGATGGCAGTGTTTACTTGAGCAGGCTGTGACACGCTACGTTGAGTCTGCATTTCCTGATGGTGAAGGAGTCTTCATTTATGTTTGAGGTCTGTTGGGATGGGTGTGGAAGGTTTTGCATTCACTCTTGTTTGCTGGCATGATGCTGCCAATTAACATGTAGCTGGTATGTCGCAAGCCAGTGGAGCAAGCTTGTAATTGTATGAGCATGCGTGTACCTTATACCGAACAGAATGCTTGCTTCCTGAATCCTGCATGTGGTGTTTCTTACTTGCTTGGACCACCTGTTCGTCCGATCTCGCATGTAGACGACGCCGTCATTTTTGTTTTTGCTCATCTCGGCAGATCTTGAGCCTGACTCTGCCTCGACGACGAAAGTGACCTGTGCGATGTGGTTTAACCTCCAAAAGTTGAGAAGTTGACGTGTGGTTAGAAACATTTATCCACGTTGTTGTCAGGGTGCCAGAATATGATAATGGTTGGTTTTGGTTTGCAGTTGCATTTCAACCTTTCTCTACATCATTGGAATGCCACCACCACATTCTTATCCGGTCTGTGCTCTTCGATAGACATAGTTTCAACGATACCAACTTAAGGTGTTTTTTTAATTTTTTTTTTCAATAAACGATGTTGTCCATCATTGGATTTACTTATATTTATTTATTTGTTTGTTTATTCTCTCTAAAAATTTTGAAACTGAGTTTATTGAACTTTCTAAATGATCACGATATGATTTTGAAGATGTGTCCTTGGATGGGATTGGCAATAACCTCCGCGTGTCGCTTGGCTCTTACAAAACAATAACCTCTTGGATTTGATCCCAAACGCACACGCAATTCTTGTTGTGTACTATCCACCCAGCCCTTTTTATTTTAACAGAAAAAGAAAACTCATTTGTGTTGAAGTGGGGTGCTCGCATCTCCGGTTTCACTCGGTTGCATTCGTCTGTCATGTGCAATTGTCATTGTGTGCAATGGCAACAATATGGCTCCGCTGATGTGCTTACTCCAACGTAATTCGGAATATACCGATGAATGTGGAAACAAATGGTGCTTCTATAATGTAATTACCTGTAGGTTTAGCAATCTCAAATGTTCTGATAACCATCTAGTTTCATAGTTGTGCAAATATGATGATACCTGACGGTGATGGAGAGGCTTTTAAAAGGTACTTTTGTTTTTCTTTCTCAACGAGAGAGTAATTTTTTGCTATAATTATACTCGTAATGCTTTGTTACAGATATCCTTTTGGAGCCGTTCATAGCCGAGGGCAGCGGAAGCGAATTGCACCCAGAGCTGGCTGAGACTCTCGCATCTGGGGAACTCTACAACCGGGTCCTGTGCCGGTGGTTGCATCCTTCGGGACTCCCGGCTGTGGGGGGTCATTGGGCTGTGATCCAGGCGTTGGCACGTCGGGGACTCTACGTCGTGGACACTGAAGACACGCCGGTGACCGAGAACGACTTGCTGGAACTACCTCTGCACACAGTGAGATTGCAACCTAACGTCATGACGCGTTTTGAACCGATAATCATGGTCTCGATCTATACCATCCATGACTGACTGGACCTCACTCGTGTCACTTGGTGTTTAGTCAAATCTTTTCAACAGCTTTGCTAAGCTTGTCCGTTGGCTGCCGTTAAGTGTTAGTAAAAGCCAGCTGCTACTTGGTCTCGAGTGTGACTCTCTCTCGTGTGGTCTCTAGTGGGACAAACACAATCGGCAAAACTGCACAATACACAGGTATGGCATTCCTGGTACCTGCGTTAATAATTGAGGACGGTGCTTTGTTCACTCGACTCCACTCTGCTGTATAACAGCGCTCAACAAACAAGCTATGTGTATGCTTTGGTTATTGGTCTCAATAATGAAATGGACATCAACTGTGAGGGATTGGGTTTAATGGCTGCAAACATTTAGTTATTATTATTATCACTGGTTTCCTCTGAACTGGTTTTTGATGGCTGTATATTAAGGGTTAAAATATCCTCGTCAGGGTTTGTAGGATGCTCCAATACACTCACATTTGTATTACGTGCATGTCGAGGGGGTTTGCATCTGTGAACAGGGTGAATGATTGCGTTTACCATTATGAACCCAACATACGTATGGATCGTTGAGTAATCTCGTCGATGTCAATGTTTGACCTTACAATGTGGGCACATGCTTCATGTTACATCTGAGTGCTGACCTCGTGATGTTGGAATTCCAGCTTCAAACCCCTGACGTACTGTTTGTTTATCTATCGTCTTCCGTGTCCTTGTGCATGAATTTCTGCTTTTATTTCTCCGTAGTCACTGTTTGTACGAGATGATAAAAAAAAACCGGTTGCTTTGACATGCATTGCTCTTCATATTCTCTGAAAATCTTTGTATTTTATTTGTCATTGTGTGCAAGCCTGAACAACATGTTATTTGAATCCACCACAAAGGGTTTGTATGTATGCAACAAAAATGTTGCAACATACAGTAATTAAGGGAGTTTGTAGATGGAGGTTTTGCTCTTTAACATCTGTGTCTGATACGTTTCGAGGGGAACGAAGAGTCTTTAATCCCTGAGTTCGTGTTCAAGCAGGTCAATAAAAATATTTGTCGGGCCAGAAAATCTGTTGGGCCATAAACTCCGCAGTCGGTTCCATTTTTCGGATATTCGAACCTTGCAGGAGATTAAATGTTTAGAGTCGAGCTGAACATGTCGTGTGTTTTAACAGGTGCTTGCATCGTGTCGAGTTACAACACCTTTGTCTATTTCCTCGGTGCACTCTGCAGCATGTTTGCTGTTTCTCAATAATTCTACACCCTGTTTATATCATCCTCGCTTGAATGAAATGAAATTAATTTTGCTTTGTATGTAAGAGGGTAATCGTTTTTTGTAAAAGGACAACACTAGTAAAGTTTGAAGGAAGTAATTAAACTTATGACAAAACTCTGTTTTTGGTGAACATAAGATTTGCAAATTGTGGCTCTGGGGTAGTCACGCTGAGGTCGTCTCTGGATGCTTTGGGGTAGAAGTGAAATTTTTTTGAAGAGAAGTTTCCATAGATTAGGGAAAGCAGAGATGGATGGTGTGGATAAAAATCTATGAAAGGGTTTCTTTTTACTCGAGGGCCAAGACCTGTCTGTGTCTGTTCTCGAAGTCACCTGTTGAATTGCTCTGCAAAGTAAAAATCGTTTCAAAATCAGAAGAATTTGAGGTTTGCAGCAGATACGAATCAATATTTGATTTATCTTCAAAACGAGAGAGATGAGATCTTTTGCTCTCCATTTCCCTCCGCCCCCCTAACTCCATCTCAGTCACCCCCCACCCCATCTCTCCGTCTCTCTCCCTCACCCCCCGCCCCATCTCTCCGTCTCTCTCCCCCCTGGTCTCTCCGTCTCTCTCCCCCCATCTCTGTCTTCCCCACCCTCCGCACCATCTCACCCCCCACCCTATCTCCTCAGCTCTCTCTCTGTCCACCCCCACCCCATCTCATCTCTCCGTCCCTCCCCCCACCCCATCTCCTCATCTCTCCGTCCCTCCCCACCCCATCTCCTATCTCTCCACCCCCACCACATCTCCTCAACTCTCCGTCCCCCCACCCAATCTCCTCATCTCTCCGTCCCCACCACCCCATCTCCTCATCTCTCCGTCCCCCATCTCCTCATCTCTCCGTCCCCCATCTCCTCATCTCTCCGTCCCCCCACCCCATCTCCTCATCTCTCCGTCCCCCATCTCCTCATCTCTCCGTCCCCCCATCTCCTCACCTCTCCGTCCCCCCCACCCCATCTCCTCACCTCTCCATCCACCCACCCCATCTCCTAATCTCTCTGTCCCTCCCTCCACCCCATCTCCTCGTCTCTCCTCCCCCCACCCCATCTCATCTCTCAGTCCCCCCACCCCATCCCCTCATCTCTCCGTCCCCCCACCCCATCTCCTCATCTCTCCGTCTCCCCCACCCCATCTCCTCATCTCTCCGTCTCCCCCACCCCATCTCCTCATCTCTCCGTCTCCCCCACCCCATCTCCTCATCTCTCCGTCTCCCCCACCCCATCTCCTAATCTCTCCGTCTCCCCCACCCCATCTCCTAATCTCTCCGTCTCCCCCACCCCATCTCCTCATCTCTCCGTCCCCCACCCCATCTCCTCATCTCTCCGTCCCCCACCCCATCTCCTCATCTCTCCGTCCCCCACCCCATCTCCTCATCTCTCCGTCCCCCACCCCATCTCCTCATCTCTCCGTCCCCCACCCCATCTCCTCATCTCTCCGTCCCCCACCCCATCTCCTCATCTCTCCGTCCCCCACCCCATCTCCTCATCTCTCCGTCCCCCACCCCATCTCCTCATCTCTCCGTCCCCCACCCCATCTCCTCATCTCTCCGTCCCCCACCCCATCTCCTCATCTCTCCGTCCCCCACCCCATCTCCTCATCTCCCCGTCCCCCACCCCATCTCCTCATCTCTCCGTCCCCCACCCCATCTCCTCATCTCTCCGTCCCCCACCCCATCTCCTCATCTCTCCGTCCCCCACCCCATCTCCTCATCTCTCCGTCCCCCACCCCATCTCCTCATCTCTCCGTCCCCCACCCCATCTCCTCATCTCTCCGTCCCCCACCCCATCTCCTCATCTCTCCGTCCCCCACCCCATCTCCTCATCTCTCCGTCCCCCACCCCATCTCCTCATCTCTCCGTCCCCCACCCCATCTCCTCATCTCTCCGTCCCCCACCCCATCTCCTCATCTCTCCGTCCCCCACCCCATCTCCTCATCTCTCCGTCCCCCACCCCATCTCCTCATCTCTCCGTCCCCCACCCCATCTCCTCATCTCTCCGTCCCCCACCCCATCTCCTCATCTCTCCGTCCCCCACCCCATCTCCTCATCTCTCCGCCCCCCCACCCCCACCCCATCTCCTCATCTCTCCGTCCCCTCCCCCATCCCCACCCAATTCTTCCCCCTCCCCCTATCTCTTAGTCTCTCTCCCCCCATATATTGTTTTGTTCATCTCCCCTTACCATTCACCTTGAACTGCTTTCACCTTTATCCATGCTGCACTTTGATGTTTTTAAGTTTCTCTACTTGTGATGTTACATTTTATCACCGGTTTGGGTTTTCCACCACACATACTGTACGAGCAAGATAAGATATGGTGTCGTAAATGAGAGAATATTTGGAACACTGACTAAAAAAACATTTTAATGAGAGTTTAAAATCAGTTCACATGATCTGAGGGATGTTGATATGTAAATAGTTTGTACTGCATTGGGATGAGAAAAAAGGAAACTTTGAATTGTCTCCACTCATCAAAAGTGAAATGTGATGAGACATGCCTGATGGAGTTTGGTTTCCTCTAGTTTATTGTTTATAGAGCAGGAAGCTGTTTATCAATTTTCCCATTCTCGGGCAACCCTTTCCTCAGACATTTGATTGTTGATCATCAAGGAGGTGGATGCAGTCACCATCATGATTCCAATTTTTTTTTCTTCCGATTCTGTCATCCAGTGGTTCATATGTAAATACGTGAGTTACTGAAGTAATTCTCACATGAGGGATAACTCTTACCCCCCCCCTCTCCCCCACTCCTCCCCAAACTTGTTTGTAGGACTCTCACATGGCCATGCTTGATTCTCTCATGCTTGCATGCTCCGTTGAGCGGATGAGTGTGGAGCAGGCGGTGGCAGCTACTCGTCGTATATCTCCCCTTACTCCTGGTCGTGACCTTCCTTACGACCTCGAGGGGGCCATGTTGCTCTGGATCAACAAGGTGTCCAAAAGGATGCAGCACTTAAACTGCTTTTAAAGCCAAGATCGATTGTGCTCGCTGTCATTACAAGCAATCTCTCTGGTTATTGGAGCTAGTAACCTCATTCACCAAAGTTAATGTTATTAGTGCTGCTATAAAGCAACTGCAATGAACTCCATTTCAAAGCTTTGAATTTTGACATTATTTCCCTCCATAATTAGAATTTTACAAAAAAGAAAATTGCTCGACTATTACGAGTAACACCTGCAGCAACGTCTGCACTTTGTGAATTTGAGGCTCAACTGCTGATTAGACTTGCACATTAAATTCGCTGAGCCTGTCAGGACATTGGAATTGTGGGTAGTTTTAACTGGATCTGTAAAGCTCATTTGATTGTTCGATCTATCTTCCACTTACCGTACCAACTTTGAGAGACTTTTTTTTTAAGCTCGAGGATGATGGAGAAGCTATAAATGAAGGAACTGTTATTGATGATCTGATTGGTAAGGTGACTTGTCAAAAAAAAATTACATTCAAGGGAAAAGTTAAAAATATTCCTTACCAACACCAGGTGTGTTTTAAAAGAAATTGGAAGAGCTTGAAGTTAAAGTACATAGTATGGAGTATGATGGAGTTGCAGAAAGTGAGACTTGGTTTAATGAGAGAAATTTGAGGCTAGGATTAGAAGGTTACAAGATGTATCGATGTGCTAGGAAAGAGAAAAATGGAAGAGGTGTCATAATTTGGGAAAGGACAGTATTGTGTCTCGAGAAAGGGGTGACATGAAGGAGGGAATTAATGTTGAGGAGTCTGTATGGGTAGAGATTAGAGATTGTAAAAAGAGTAAGATAGTGGCCGGATGCTCTTTCGGGCTCCGGGTGTGAAGGAAGAGGAGAAAGGAGGAGAACATGGAGTTCAGAAGGGCACGTGGTAAGGGAAGAGTATTGATTATGTGGGATTTTAACTTGCCAGGGATAGATTGGGTCCAGGAACAGGGAAAGGGCAGAGTAGATGAGGATTTCCTAGTTTTGGTCCAGGATTGCATTTTAACCCAGTTTGTAGATAAACCCACGAGAGGGAGTGCAGTGTTAGACCTCCTTTTAAGTAACAATCCCAATATGGTGGAGGTGGTGGAGCAGATAAGTGATATGTTAATCGATATCTTGGAACAACTCATTGGGGTCAGGACAGGTACCAGAGGATTAGCGAGAAGCAAATGTAACACCATTTTTGTTAAAGAGAGGATCTAGAGCAGGGGTCGGGAACGTTTTTGACTCAGAGAGCCATTAAACAAAATATTTGGAAATCTATTTCAGTGAGAGCCATATAATATATTTTAAGACTGAATTCAACGAAATGTGAGTATAATAAGCCTCTGAATTTATTATTTTAAATAATGTTGTTATAATACTCACCATTAATGGGACTTCTGGTGCTGCATGGATTTGCTGATGGCTTTGTAGTCTGGTTTGTACTTGGTGAGGTTAAGCTTCATGCAAGCGTTGAGGCTTTCATCCGTTAGACGTGATCGTAGGTTGGACTTGATGTTTTTAAGATGTGAGAATGACTGCTCACATGCATACGTAGATCCAAACAAGGTCAAGACAGCAATACTCACACGCTGCAGTGTGTGGTATGTGACAGGAAGCGCGTTCCAAGTTTTGATAATCAGCTCGTCTTAGGGTTGAAGTTTTTTCATTTCTGTCCACATGTGCTTGCTCGCCAACTCTGCTTTCTGTCGTGCGATTCTTTCCAAATCTTCATTCAGTGACTTGAACTTATTCACCCACATGTCTGAGGCCTTCAGGTCAGCCACTTCTGCTTCAAAATATCTGACGGAGACACCAGGAATGTAACTCAGGTCGGCTGTGTTCAGTGAACACTCGTTTGGATGGGTGATGAACTTAAAAAGACGAGTGTGCTCACAAAATTCTCCAAAGCGTGCTTTGAATGACTGTAGGAGACTGGATGTGAAGCCAGCTAACTGGTGGAGATCAAAGTTTTGAGTGGGCTCACTTGCTGTGCATGCATCTTTAAATTGTCTGTTTTTCAAAATGATGAAAAAAAAAAAGTTATTCAAACTCCAATTTTATCTGCGAGCCAGATGCAATCATCAAAAGAGCCTCACCTGGCTCGCGAGCCACACGTTCCCGACCCCTGATCTAGAGAATAATTGGGGAACAATAGACGTGTGAGTTTGGAAACGGTATGTATATAGGTTTAAATTTTAATAAAATCTGCACCTCGAAGTTTTGGGGATGTTGGAGTACATTGATATTGGTAGAAATGGTAGGTAGCTGAGTTATAAATCCCCACCCCATAACTTCCTCAGTAAATTAAATTTTATAAACTGTTGGACTGAATAAACGTGGTGTTTATATAGCACAGGCCTCATGGGCGAAATTGCCACGTTTGGCGTAAACATTCCTCGTGTATCCTTGAATCGCCATCTTTCTTGGGCACTTAATTGTCATTACTTTTTGAAGAGATTCGAGCACTCGATTTCTTTGGGTATCCCTTGTGGTTGTCTGTTTTGCAGGCGATTAAGAAAGTGAAAGAGGTCGCTGAAAAGGACAAGAGCCTGGTGGATGTGCAACAGGCAAGTAAACCGCCGATGATGTGGAGCTGCACGGAGAATGATTGTTTGCTTTGTCTTGTTCTTTCGGCCCTAGTTTTAACACGCAGTGCAATTTCAGTTCCTGTCTTTTAAACTGCTTATAAGATCAAAATTAACTCCTTTCATTTTCCTTTATATACAGATCTAAGGCTCTCTCAGTGGGGCTTGTCCGTAAATCGCATGCGGGGGTAACCACATAAGTCGACATTGTACTCGAATGTTAATTGCAAGGATGTTGGTAAGCGTTGGACACATGCATAATATACTCTTCACATAAAGATTGAGCAACAATAGCTTCAATGCTTTTGTTATTTCTTTGGTTGAATAGAGACCAGCACATTCATCTTACTGTACTTGCCGTAAACAAACATGTCTGCAGAAGCCAAGGTTAAGTTTTTATGCAAAAACAACATTGCAGTCTGAAATGAGCATGCGAGTTGGCAATGCCGATCAAAGGCAGGTTTACGATGGCAGAAATTGCTTTTGAAGTGTTACCATAAGACGTGCGTGACCATGGTTGACCCGATTACAAGCTTGTACACGTCTTGCCATTGACCAAAGACTATACAGCCTTCATTTGGGTCCACTTCGTCGATCGAGAGACTAGACATGCCTCCCAAGGACATCCCCAGCATGTTCAATTGGATTAGAGTTGAGAGATTGTGCAAGGCCAGTCCATGCAGGTGATGCTGTGGTCCTGAAGTGTAGCTTTGACATATGTTGTGTGGGTAAGCATCATCGTTCCAGTTAGGATCTTGCTTATTTTCCAGAGGAGATGACTACTGGTGTAATGATCACAACTCTGTTTTTGAGACAGCCATAGCTCCCACCCCTTCTGAATGATGAGAATATGAAAATATCACTTGTTCAGACAATTTGAACATCAGTCCATGCCTGAAGGCTGGTGAGCAGATCTCTAGCATGTACATTATTGAGGTCAAGATGGAATCTATAATGTGTGGGTGGAAAGAACCTTGCACCAACTGTTCACCACTCCAGTTGTGATGTGCTGTCCATTGCATATACTGCTGTTGATGTTTTGGGGTTTTTTTTTGTATAAATAGTCGAGGCTCGTGGCAGAGCTGGTTCACTGAACAGATCAGGATGTAACAGACAAAAACAGGGCTCAAAACATGCAGGCATGGGGTGAACAAGATTGATACAGAAGGAAACTCCAAGGAAGGACATCTCTCTGGCTGTTATCAGAGAACCACCTCACCGCCGTCGAGTCTGGCATTTCACTCAAGCCGACTGGCAGGGTCTCCGAGCAGCCATCAAACTTACAGACTGGTCTCCTATCACTACTTTCTCAAACATCAACTCATCCTGGGAATTCTTTCAAAGAAACTTGCTCTCCCTCATGCACAGATTTATCCCCTCTCGTGTTCAGTTGTCTTACCCTTCCTCCCGCCCTTGGTTTACTGAAGCTTGTGGCGAGGCAGTTGTCCTGAAACAACTTGCCTTTGCCTCATGGAAAGCAAACCCAACTGAGGGCAATCTCAGTTCTTTCCACAAAGCTCAGAACAAGTGTGTATCTACCCTCAGGAGAGCCAGAAAACAACATCTTTCTCATCTCAAGTCTGAACTCTCAAACCTCTCTCCCTCCTCAAAATCCTGGTGGCGTTTAATCAAATCTGTTTCTGGTGTATGTTCCCCCTCCATCCCCTCCCTTACCTCAAATGGCCGCACTGCTGATTCCACACGTGATAAAGCTGAATGTCTAAACTCGGTGTTTGCAGCTAAATCTTGTGTCCTAAACCCATCACTATCTCTACCCACTTTACCCAGTCGCACCCAACTGTCCCTGGACTCTGTATCCTTTTCTGTCTCCTGACAAGGTGGAGAGCTTGCTTTCAAACCTCGAGTCAGATTCTGCAACCGGTCCAGACGGCATCAGCCCACGTGTCCTCAAAGCCTGCTCTTCTGCTCTTGCTCACCCTCTCTCTGTTCTATTCACCCTCTCATTTGCCCAAGGTCATCTGCCATCTGCTTGGAAATCTGCTAACATCACTGCCCTGCATAAAAAAGGTGCAAAAACAGATCCCTGTAACTACAGACCAATCAGCCTTCTCCCAATCATCAGCAAGGTGATGGAATCTATCATCGCTTCAGACATGAAATCCTTCCTCTTCTCCAATGGCTTGATTTCCAATCATCAATTTGGTTTCAGACCAGGTCACTCTACCCTGGATATGCTGCTTCTGCTCTCCCATCAATGGATGGAGGTCCTCAATGCCAGACAGGAAATCCGAGCCGTATCCCTGGATATATCACGTGCTTTTGACACAGTCTGGCACCCTGCCCTACTCACCAAACTCTCTTCCCATGGTATTCAAGGCCATCTCCACTCATGGCTCGCAGACTTCCTCTCCTGTCGCAGTCAACGTGTGGCCCTAAATGGAGTTCTTTCATCCCCTCTTCCTGTGCAGGCTGGAGTTCCTCAAGGTAGCATTCTGGGCCCTGTTCTTTTTCTGGTTTTCATCAATGATCTCTCGGACTCTCTGGAAAATCCTCTATTTCTCTTTGCCGATGACTCCACCCTCTGCCGTACCATCTGTCATCCCTCAGACCGGCAAGCAGCAGCTTCTTCGCTCACTGCAGATCTGGATAAAATCACAAACTGGTCCAACACGTGGAACATGTCTTTCAATCCAGACAAATCTCACACTCTCACTATGTCTCTTCGAAAGGACCGTTTACAAAACCCCCCCATCCACTTTCTCAACAATCCTCTGGAAGAAGTCTTTTCTTTCAAGCTTCTAGGTCTCACTATCTGCCATGACCTTTCCTGGGAAAGTCACATTTCCAACCTCGCCTCAAAAGCCAGTCGCCGACTGGGAATCCTCCGTCGTGCTAAGTCCTTCCTCGGCCCTCTTGAGCTCCTGACCACTTACAAAGCTTTTGTCCGTAGCCTGATTGAGTACTGCTCTCCCCTCTGGGCTGGTGCTCCTGCCTCCCACCTTTCTCGGCTTCACGCTGTCGAAACCAGGGCATTTAAGATCATCGGCATCTCCCGCAATGAAGCTGAGTCTTTGGGCCTCTCACTCAATCACCGCAGGTTGGTCGGTGGTCTTTCTGTCTTCTACCGACTCCTCTCCAGCCTTGCCCCCCTGCTCTCTCTGCGATTTGTCCCCACCACATTTCCACAGGGCGCTCAAGGTCCGCCAACAACCCCCTTCTGGTAAAACTACCAAAATCACGAATCACTGCTCATCTTCACTCTTTCATTCCTCTTTTTTCCCGCCTTTGGAATAAACTTCCTCACTCTATTCTTTCCCATTCTTCATTCCAGGCTTTCAAAACAGCTGTTCACCACCACCTCTTATCTTCCCCCATCCAAATCCTCGATCTTTTCTACCCCCGATAATCCACCCAAGCCCACTTCCTTCATTTCTCCTGCTTTCCTTCCTGAAAGTCCCTGAAATGTCCATCTTCTCTTCGCCATGTTCCCCGTCCCATCCCCATCCCTCTCCCTTCCACAGTTCACCTAATGTGTCTGTTCCCCACTGTTTTGTCCCTTCCACTCCCGCCCCTCTTGTCTCATGCCTCCTTGCTGTGAGTTGTGTGTTGGCTCTCATACGAGCCTCGACCAAGGTATACAAAAAAAAAAAAACTGGAAAATTGGAAGGAGGAGGGATTTTGGTGGGGTTAACGAGAGTATAAAAAAATTCATGGTTTTGGATTGGGGAAGATCTGAGATGGTAGTGAACAGGTGTCTTGAAGACTTGGAGGGAAGAATAAGATTGAAGAGGATGTGCAAGTTGGTTCCACATGTATGAAAAAAAATAATGATTGGAACAAATGAGCGGAGAAGCAGTGATTCTAGATTGAAGTCGTTTCACCAGAAGGGGGTTGATGGTGGACTGTGTGACCTCTGCAGAAACCTTGAGGTGGAGGGGAGGAGCATGGTAAGAGCACAGCTTCCAAGACCAGAACAGAAAGGAGGGGTAGAAGACAGAGACCATCGGCCCATAGACTCAGCTTCATTGTGTGAGATTCCAATCATCTTAAAGGCCTTGCATGGTTTCCACATTGTTAAGCTGAGTAAGATGTGAGGCAGGGAAGAGCAGTACTCCATCAAGCTGCAGATGAAGGCCTTGGAGATGGAAAGGAGTTCAGCTGTGCCAAGGAAGACTTTGTGGGACAGAGGGATTCCCTGGAGGTGGCTGGCTTTGGAGGCCAACTTTGAAATGTGGTTTGCCCAATAATGATCATGGCTCAAGAGTTTGAATGACTGAGCTTCTTCAAGAGGATTGTTAAGAAAGTAGATAGGGGGGTTGCCAGGAATGCCATACGGTCCTTTTGGAGAGGGATAGTGAGCGTGAGATTTGCAGGATTGAAAGACTGATTCCAAGTGTTTGACCAGCTTGTGATTTTTTTTCAAGGTCTGAAGAGAGGGAAGAGATTGCAGCCTGCCTGTCTGAAGGATGAGCGATGTCATCGGCAAATAGATGAAGAGGATTTTCCATTCAGATCATTGATGAGTGCCACATGTTGGCTACGAGAGTAGACGAAGTTAGTAAGTGATGAATGGAGTTGGCCTTGGAATACCATCGGCAGAGTTTGGAGAGTAAGGCAGTATGCTAGACTGTATCACAAGCATGAGATATGCCCAGAGAGATGGCTGTGATCTCATATGTGATATTGAGGGCCTCAATCCATTGTTTAATGAGTAGAAGCAGCATGATCAAGGTGGAGTGACCTCGTCTGAAACCAAATTGGTCATCTGAGATGAGTTTGTTGGAGAAAAGGAAGGTTTTCATATCAACTGCAATGATGGAGTCCATGACCTTGCAGATTGGAAGTAAGATCATAGGTCTGTAGTTAAGGGGATCAATTCTTGCACCTTTTTTATGTTGTGCAATGATGTTGGATTTCCAAGCAGATGGAAGATGACTGAGTGCAAATGACAGGTTGAAAATTGCAGACAGAGTGTGCAAGAGCAGCAGAGCAGGTTTTTAGGACACATGAGCTGATGCCATCTGGGCCAGTAGCAGAGTCAGAATCGAGGGTTGAAAGAACCTTCTCAAGAGCAAAAGACAGAGTCCATGAGCAGTTGGGTACGACGGCGAAGGGGTTGGGGCCAACATTTGAAAGCAAGCACAGAATTGAAACATTCTGCCTTCTCACGAGCGGAGTCGGCTATTGTGCCTTTTGAAGAGGGAAGGAATTTTGAAGAAATTATACACCAGAGACAGACTTGGTTGATTGTTCTGAGGGTGATTCTGGTGAGATCATGCTGTTGCAAAGCCATTCCTTCTGGCAAGGGTGACAAGATGACTGTCCCTCATGAGGGGTTGTAAGGTTTGAGCGACCTGAACGAAGTCTTTGTGAACCATCTCGTTTGACATTACCTCGTCGGTGCCCGAGAAATGACAACATGATGAATTTTGTGTATGCAAGCAAGAGCAGTCCAAGTCGAGTATTGTGCATGCAAGCATATGATTTAAAGCGGGTCCTGAGCATCATTGGTTCAGCTTGGAATGTGTATATTGGGTTTCCACCTGACAGCTCTGAAACACATGTATTTTTAAAGTTTCCATGAACTCATCGCAGTGTTTCTTTTCTCGTTCTGCTTTGGTATTTTCCTACATTAGCTTGTGTTTTTCCTATTCCAGTGGAATTTGTGATTTCTTCTTTTTGCTCAGCCGGTTAACCCAGTGCCCCACATGCCATCTGCAGTTAATCCATAGGTGGAGTCGGGAGCACCTGAGTCGGCATTTACAAAAGATTTTGTGCAAAAGATTTGGCAGTGCTTGAAAGGGTTTCTTGCTCTGCATGGAATTGAAGCAACCAATCCGACCTGTTGGGTTTACAGCTGTGTGGAGTCGCGGTAACCTTGCCAGTTGGGTTTCTAGCTGTGTGGAGTCGAGTTAACCTTGTCCCGTTGGGTTTCTCGCTGTGTGGAGTCGAGGTAACCTTGCCAGTTGGGTTTCTGGCTGTGTGGAGTTGAAGTAACCTTGCCAGTTGGGTTTCTGGCTGTGTGGAGTCGAGTTAACCTTTCCAGTTGAGTTTCTAGCTGTGTAGTCGAGGTAACCTTGTCCCGTTGAGTTTCTAGTTGCATGTTTGTGTAAAATTGGTTGATGTGACTAACAGCTCGGAAACGGCACCCCGCCCTGTTTCCTTTCCATGGTTCGTTCCACCAGCCTACTTTACTCCCCTCTCTGCAATTTCGTTTTGCACCAATTTGAACATTCCTGGCCATTTCTCAAAATGCTTTGAACTTAACTCATTTATGCTTCGTGGCATTTTGTTTATTTTGATGTTTGAAGAATGAAGGCCAAGTTTTGTTTTGCTGGGTTATAAAGCCATTAAATAAATTACCTTTAAAGATTCTTTCAATCCTTTGATGGACACCCTCCACGATCGATGAAGCTGTTTCCACAATAAGAGCACATTACCTACATTCTCGTCTAGTGTGCATGATCTGCAAACGAACTACGCCCAAACTGCATGCTCACCTCCCTTCATCCATTTCCCTCTTCTCTCACACGTGGAAGAGTCTTCCCGAGTCTGTCGTCTCCCGCTTTTCTTTCGTTCCAGGACTTTAAGTATGTCCACAGCCACCTTCATGGTCTCTGCCGTTTGATTCTGAACTCTACTGCAACTACTGTAACCCTGTCTCTCTTTAAGCTCCAAGTCTCATCATGCTGTGATGTATCTGTGTCCCACTTTGTCTGTTGATCCTCTGACCCCAGATATTCCAGACTTGCATGAGCCTCGATAATATGTGTCTGAAAGGAAAGCCAACTCTCCATCAGTCTGAATGAAAGTCATGGGGGCAGTCGAGTTTGCCTGAAGTGATTGTTTCATGATCCCTGGCATTGATTTGTATAAACGCTCATTCTGTTGTGATGCAGGCAGGGGGTGCTGTAGCCTCAAGCATGTTGAAATCTTATTAGGGTACCCAGTCTAATGGACTGGATAACCTATTGTTTTTCTTCTGTTTATTTCTTATTTATTCTTTTTCCGCCGGCAATTTGCGGGCTTTTTCGCTTTAAAAATCATTTTCTCAGGAACAGTAAGTCTGATCGACACGAAATTTTCACCATAGTATGTATCTTTTTTTGATAGCATACTTAATTGATAATTATGACGTCATAGGTCACGTGGTGCGGGCGCCATCTTGAAAAAAACCGATAAACTTTGGACCTCTATCTCTAAAACCGTGCAATGGAATTTTTTTCGCTTCATACATTTTAATGAACTCCGCATGGGGAACATGGGTGATTTTTCGTGACGTCGTCAGTGAAGCGGTATCCCGGTGAAAATTCGTCAAGTAGAATGCTGCATGGGAAAAATCTGAAATTTATTGAGCTTCATCAACACAAAAAATCACCGTAGAAAAAAATTAGTGACGTCATTGGTGACTTGGTTCGGCAGCCATCTTGTTTTGATTTTTTTTTTTTTTAATCTTCTTCTCCAGAACGTTTGGACAGATTGAGGCGAAACTTTATACACACATTCCTCATGACATCCTTTTACAAGATTGTTAATTTTTATTGATAGGTCACATGGTTTGGCGGCCAAATTGAATTGACCTTAAAATCTTCAAACATCTTCTCCAGAACGGCTTGACAGATCAAGGGGAAACTTCAAAAATCTATTCTGCATGCGTAGGGGACATTAAGTTTGTTAATGAATAATTGATAGGTCACATGGTTTGGCAGCCATGTTGGATTTAAGAAAAATATTAAATAATGTTTTCTCTGGAACTACTTAATCTATCGAAGCGAAAATTTGCAACTATCATCTACCGTCATTTCTGCATACATGGTAAAAAATTATGACGTCACAAGTCGCATGGTTTGGCGGCCATCTTGGATAGAAAACCGCACCTTATCTGATAAACACGAAACTTCACACGTGTTCCACTACACGATTGGAAGCAGGATATTAATATATGATGTCGTAGGTCACATGGTTCGTCAGCCATCTTGGATTGAAAATTAATAAATTGTAAAAATGTTCTTCTCCAGAACAGCTGGATAGATTGAGGCAAAAATTCACACGCACTTTCCCCAAGACATCCCTTCACAAGTTTGTTAATTTCTAACTGATAGGTCACATGGTTTGGTGGCCATATTGAATTTACCCTGAAACCTTCAAACATCTTCTCCAGAACAGCTCAACAGATTAAAGGGAAACTTCACAAACGTATTGCACATGAGGGGTGAATATGTTTGTTAATTTCTAATTGATAGGTCACATTCTTTTTGCAGCCATGTTGGATTCAAGTATTATATTAAATAATGTTTTCTCTGGAACCACATAACCTATCGAAGCGAAACTTGGCAACTATAATCTACCCCCATGCCTGCATATACGGAAAAATTATGTCGTCGCATGGTTTGGAGGCCATCTTGGATAGAAAAACGCACCTTGTCCGATCAACACGAAACCTAAGAAGCATAATCCACTACTCCATTAGCGGGAGAAGTTAAATTTATGTTGTAATAGGTCACATGGTACGGCAGCCATATTGGATTGAAAATTAATAACCTTAAAAGTCTTCTTCTCTGAAACGGCTGAACAGATCGAGGCGAAACTCCACATGTATGACTGTCTCTCATATTGTATTAGCAGCCATATTGGATTGAAGGAAAAATATTAATTCATGTTTACTCTGGAACTACTGCATCAATAAATGTGAAACCTCAGAGTTATGATGGAACAGTCATGTGGAATGAAGGGTTCAAATTTCAACTCGATCGGCCCCATAGTTTGGCAGCCATGTTGGATTGAAGGAAAAATATTAAATAATGTTTCCTCTGGAATTACTGCATCAATAAATGTGAAACTTCAGACTTGTGATGGAACAGACATGTGGAATTAAGGGTTCAAATTTCAACTCCATCGGCCCCATGGTTTGGCAGCCATGTTGAATTGAAGGGGAAATATTAAGTAATAGTTACTCTGGAACCCTGTGTCAATATATGTGAAACTTCAAAATTATTATCTAGCCGACATGTGAAACATAGGTTTAAAATTTCAACCTGATTGGCCACGCAGTTTGGCAGCCAGAATTATTTAATTATTTGAATCAGAACTTTTATATTTGTTTTTTCCAGAAGGCTCACTTGGCTGCACCTGCATGCGTTTGATGGTACAGGAACAGCAATTCAATTGATAATGCCAATGCCCCCAGGAAAAGGGCTAACTGCGTACAGAATACATAGATTGAACACTTTGTGCTACCCGGTCCATAACGCGTCAGTCCCGCACTGTATCGAAGCAGGGCTGTATTTGTATCACTCTTAAATAATGTTTTCTCTGGAACCACTTATCCTATCGAAGCAAAACTTTGCAACTATCATCTCCAGAAAGTCTCATGTTTTATCAAAGGCGGACGTCTAGGTACCCGGTTATCACTGCCAATAAAGTGGCAGTTCTAGTTATTATTATTATTTTTTTTAAATATATTTCAAAAATATTTTGTACAATCAAAATAAACGGTTGGTCCTTATGAACATGAGATGTGAAAAACGGCTCAATTTTTTTGGCAGTTTTACAACAGCCATCATGTTTAAATCCAGTGTCCATCTTTAAACATTTGAAGGTGTTTGTAATCTTCTTCGGGATGGTGTGCAGACTTGCTTGTATTTCCTAGTATTGCTAATTACCGTGCGTGTGAAAAGTAGGATTAGGCAATTGGTTCACTTTGTCTGTCTGGTTGTCCACAAGCATCAGTTGATGATTGAGGAACAACAAAATTTTTGAACAAGAACCAGAAAACGAACCTGTAGTTCCTCAGTATTTTGGCTCTGAATTCGTCCCGATCGCACATGCGCAGAGAGGAGTGAATTTTAAGCGGTATTTCCGCTTCAATATTTGGTATGTCCATCCATCTATCCATCCGTCCGTCAAATTTTAAGTAGTGCAGATGCTTGATTGATACCGGGGGGAAGCTCTAGCTGCCGAGCATGATGAGAAGGAAATGCCAAACCACCGCTTCCTTTGGACATGGGTGTGATTTATTTTATTTTAAATATTCTGCCTGTGGCTCGTGGTCAAACAAAATGAAAAATCATTCCAAAGGAGAAACCAAGCTGTTTTTAAGGACGTCATAAAGGATGCAAACAACAGGCACAAATAACTGATGTGACGTGTAAATAAGGTGGTGTAACAGTCTGCATGAATGACAGTAAACTTCTGAAATTTTCTTTTTCTCCAACCTTTTAAAATCTTTATTTTATTTCAATTGAATTATAAACTTGAACAATGTATAACACAAATGGGCTTTTTGGCACTGATAGCAAACTTTCGTTTTTTTTTTTTTTGTTTTTTTTTCGTTGTTTGTTTTTTTTTTTGAAATATATACAAGCTTGGAATGGAACACACACACACACACACACACACACACACACACACACACACACACACACACACACACACACACACACACACACACACACACACACACACACACACCTTGGGGGAAGTGCCGTTACTTCCCGAGATACTCTAGGTTCCAGCGACGTTACAACAATGGCACCGCTTTTCTCACCGCACTTAGCGGGGCATTTCCTCCTCCCCATGAATGCCAACCAATAGGGATTGTCTGTACTCTATCTTTTCTGTTTTTTTTAAATGCTGAACCTCAAGGAGGCAGCACGTCCAATTTTTTATTAAGTCTTTGGTGTGACTCAGCCAGGGTATGAACCGCTGACCTCACAGACTCGGAGTGGACACTCTCACCATCACACCATCAAGTCTGGTCAAAGTACTTGGATAAAACATTACGGCATTTTACATCACCTCAACCAATCAGATTTGCTCCTCGCAGACCCCACCCATGTCCTTTCTCAATATTGCGTGGGGTAAGGTGTTCAATGAACTCTCAAGTTCCAATTGTAGTGAGTTTTCTGGTTGTCCTGGCAACAGTTAGCCTGCTTGGTGTTCCCATCTCAACACTTGACTCATTGTGCTGGGATTCCAGGTTCAAATGTTGTACCAATTTGTTAAATAGTCTCCAAACGTCCTTGCGATTCGTGCAAAAATACATTGAAGTCTCTTATCCTTGTCTTGCATGTGATTTGTGTGTACAAGCTCGTCCATAAGTGAAGAGCAGTATTAACTGTACGTAGTAAATGTAAGGTTTGAATTTGATTGATGTTTGCCTCTCCTGGTCCCCCTTCAGCCAGCATTCCCGATACTTTGTGACCTGAAGGACATGCGTGATGGAAGAGCCCTGCTGATGTTACTGCACTATTACTGCCCCAGCATCCTGCCTCTCGATGGTGTGCTTAAGCAGTGTCATTTTACAGCTTCTCTGAGCCATGTGACCTTGTATCTTTCCTTAGCCTGGTCATGCTCTTGATGTTTCTTCTCCATCCACCCTCAGACATCTGTATGCGTGAGCCGATGACTATGGTTGACTGTCTGCACAATATACGGCTCCTGCAGGA
Source organism: Eptatretus burgeri (assembly GCF_056783735.1). NCBI lineage: Eukaryota > Metazoa > Chordata > Myxini > Myxiniformes > Myxinidae > Eptatretus > Eptatretus burgeri. Next base: position 82,184,211 of record NC_140965.1, read on the forward strand.
GGTCTGTGAGCAGCACTTGGGCATCTTCCTGTTGCTCACACCGGACGACGTGCTCCACTGTCTCCCCGCCCTGCAGGTCGGTTTTTATTGATGAGAAAATTTACATGGTTGCTGACCTCTCTCTTTGATGTAGTTTTTGTCAGAGTATGGATGATGTGTCAGAGATAAAGTTTGAAGAAACATTCATTTTGTTATGACATTCATTTGTCAACCTTTAGGAAGACGTAGGAATGTGATTTATGTCAAAGGTAAGTGTGAGCAATAAGGGGTGGGCTTGGCATTCTTGGCACACTTTTGGATGTGTCCTGACTCGTCTCCATATTTACAGAAACAAAAAGAGAGCCTGTTCTGAACTTCATGGCACTTCTGAGCTTTGCAGGTTGTGAAATGGATGAACAGACATATTTGATTATCATAGTCATCTGTGACATCTGCCCTTCCTTCCTCGTGGGAGGCTGTAATTGGTGCAGGGCATGGGTTTCATTGGGAGTAGTGTGTGTAGCATGCAGATAAAGCAGGCCTGCAAATGAATGGCCACACCCTGGTTGTTAAACTGCACAACTTGACCCGACAGCAGGTACTTTAAATGAATGGTTGGTTAATGAAAATTGAATGGATTGACAATGATTGCTTTTTAAATTTTTTTTGTCTTTTCTGATCATTAATTCCTCTTCTTCCCCTTCCAAATTGACTTATTTTCATTCTTTAGCCCAACATCATGGATTTTGTGGCTGATATTTTTTGGAGGGTGGCAGTCGAGCCGGCGGACTGCGTGCAGCCACTGGGTGGAGTTGAAGATCCAACGATTGATGGTGAGGATGGAATTGATTGGAGGAAGCTTTTTATATTTTTTTCTTTCCAAGATTGAGGCTTGTGGAGGAATGAGGTGACAAGGTAAAAAAGGAAATGTCCTGATATTGGGGCAACAGTTGGACACTAAACAAAGGAGTGAATGAACAGGAAGAGAGATAGGAAATGCCTTCACCTACAATTAAGTGGGTTGGGTTAGGTAGGGTCAACAGAAGTATAAATGATTGTGGGCAAAGTTGGGGCAAGCTTGAGGATGTGGAATTTGAAACCCTGGAAGGAAGGCAATTCCACAGATGAATGAAGAAAGGAACAAAAGATTTTGAGTGGTCTAGTCAGTCTTGATTTGGGAAGATTTGATCTGTAGGGGTTACTGGAAGAACCTGTACATGCAAGAGTTGTTGGGAGGGTTGGTGGGCTGAGGGAGTGGGGGGGGGGCAGGGGGGCACAGGGTTCAAGAGGGATATGTAAATAAAAATGAATAAATAAATGAGGCCACCAACCTGCCTACAATGTGAAAGCAACAGACCTTATGCTTCAGCATTATTGTGGGATATTCCAAGAATGTTGAGCTTTGAAGAGATAGATGTGAAGCCAAGGTATCATTCCATAAGGGAGAACAGTATTCCATCGCGTTATGGACAAAGGTTGTTTTTTTTTTAGGTTGAGTGTTTCAAATTTTAAGGAAAGATGTGGAGTGACAGAGGATGTCCAGTCTGTGGATGGTTTTGAAGGTCAGGTTTGCTACATCGTTTGCCTAGGAGAGGTCTTGGCTCATGGTGAGGCCTCACACTTCTTGAGACAACCTCTTACAGTGACTGACCATGAATACTGTAGTTTGAAAGTGAAGTAGAAATATATGGGAGTGGGGAGAGATAAAGTACAGCAGTGGATTCAAATTGATGAAAGGGCTACATGTCAGCTGATTACGATTTTGTATTTGATTTTCGCAGTACAAACAGGTCAGTACCCCCAAATGTGTGAATTTTCAGAACCTGTAGATGCAAGTGATGGAGGTGTTGAAATCTCTGATGGAACAGGTGCTGAACAGAGTCAAAGGTAAGCAGATTTTTTTTTCCTGCTGTAACCATGTAGTTTAATTATAATGTTGCGGGCCGGGGTCCGGTGGCGAGAACGACCACTAGGTGGGGGAAGTTGCGTCATCTTCCACCAGACTCCCGGAATTGTAGGCCGTCGCTGACGGATAATTCCGTGGCGAGAACGACCACTAGGTGGGGGAAGTTGCGTCGTCTTCCACCAGACTCCTGGAATTGTAGGCCGTCGCTCACGGATAATTCCGTGACTCGGCGGGTCGCTTAACCGACCGTGGATGCCAATACCTCAACCGCGTAGTGTAGGGTCTTCCTGCCAGGTGTAATCAGTTTACCGAATTAACCACGCGGTTTCGACTACGGGGAACCACGCCCTCGGTACGCCTTGCCCGAACTGGATCATCCTACCAACTACGGTAGAGTACCAACTACCATCTCCGGATCGGATGCAGCTGAGCGGAACTGCCAAGGACGTACCGGCTGGAATGAGCAGATTAAATTATCGGGGATAAAGACTCTGCTAAACTCAGATCCGAACCATGCTGGACCAATGAAGGCAAAGACAAAAACAAACTGGGAACATTTCTACCATCATTTATTTACACGAAGGCGAGGAAAGTCATGTGGCACAGGAACAAGTTTTTTGGTGTGTTATGCAGGGGAAAGGAGAGAGAGATATAGTGCGACAATTTTTACAGCAACTTACGAAAGCGGACACAGAGCAGACTTTACGCGAGAATAATAAAAGCAAGAATTCCAATAATCAAAGAACTTGTATACAGTTTACTTATAAGACAGGCGTCACACACTCAGACAAAATAAACCCAATTAAAAGAAAAGGGGACCTTTTGCAGCCAGGAAGGGAGGGAGCTGAGGTCGCAGTTCCTAGTACCTGAGAGTTTCAGGGGAAGGGATGCTCTGTGGTGCGGCACCTGACAAAGGTTGAGTTCAGCCACAACCATACGTGTGGAGTTCGTGTCCGTGAAGGAGCTTGATTGGAGAGCGCGGGCCACCGAGGTAGTCTACCACGTGGGTAGATGCTTCGCAACAACGCCAACGAACCCACCGAACTCTCCGACCACCAAAGAACCAACGACCTTCCTTCTTACTCAAGACCATTCCACCAACTCAACCACCCAACCCTACTCTGAGGATCGCTTCGTACTTTATAGATCCCCCTGGGTGGGGAGGGGCCTTGGCGAAGCTGACGTCATCGTCCGTGCCGATTGGACAGGGCCTTCATGGGGTCCGCCCTTTCTGGACGGGGTTTTTTGCCAGGCCGGCAAGCCCACCCACTCCACGCGTGTCTGGACCCGCCAAGAAGGAACTACTGCAAGATTTTGCCTCTAAAACGAGTCTGGTTAGGCGAGTCGGCGGTGAAGTGCTTGTCCAGCCCAAACGAGAGTAGCAAGCGAGAGAAGGTACTGCAGCTCCAACAACGGGAAATAAAATAAAAGGGGAGAAAATGATTTATTAATCTAACTAAAAAAATATCGCAACGCACCCCTTTGCTTGCCCACTACACACAAGGGAGGGATCTATCCGCACATATACTAATGGCATAACTAACTTTGGGACAACTGTATGTTTGTATGCATACGGTTCCTAGGAACCGTAACAATATTTACTTTGCATGTGTAAGGGGTAACGTGTTGATCCACCATTGTCATGTTGCCCCCGATGACATTTCTTTAAACCACCTAACTTAAACAGTTGAAAATTTTTATTTGGATCCAAATTCGAGGCTTGTGGAAGAGCTAGATTATTATAATGATGTTAGATAATTAACAGTGTTCCTAAAAACTACATCGTCGTAGATTTAAATTTCTGGAGAATCAACCATTTAAAATCGTTTGCATGCTCTCCTAAAGCAGTGTTCATTGTCATGTTGCCCTCGATTTTGATTCAGCTTTGATTTTTCTGTTTGAAGGTCTCTTCCACAGTCCATCTCCTTTGAAATAAGCTTTGATGATGGTGATAATGGCGGCAGTACTGTACGCCATGCACCTCGCAATGGCCTTCCACGTTCCCATATCAAAGATGGTCTTCAGCGTCCCACCAGACCACGTGTGCGCATGCCTAACACTGACCTTTCACTTGGCTCCCCTTTGAAATCTGCAGCCAACAAAAGATTGCAAGGTGACAAACCACATTCACTTGCAAACGGCGATGAAAAAGAAATTCGGAGTGTGGATCCCCATAAGGAAATCGGTCCTGACAGCCCACTCCAAATTAATCGCCGCTGTCACACACCGACAGCCAATGAAGGCTCTGATGGATTCTATCTGCATCCTGGAGGACACAGTGCCAATGGGATGGAGCAACATGTTGGAGATCGTACAAGTTGCATCTTGAACTCGTCTTTCGACTCGCCTGAAAAAGCGATTGCTGTAGGGCTACCTGTTGTGCCTGTGGTCAGTGAATGGGATGAAGATGAAAATGATCACGATCCCGACGATGGAGAAAAGTTTGACATCGATGGTGGGAGTCACCAAAGGTTGTCTCCAGAAGTGAGTCCCAGCCCTAGCCCTTGTCCAAGTGCTGATAGTACAGCCTCCTCCAGCTCTGGTGTGCGTTTAACAAGCTTTGCAGAGCGTAAACATCATAAACTAATCAGTGGAGGTGAGACTCGCTCAAGTGTTGGTAGTTCTTTGCGCTCTACACCAGACAGCTCGGAAAGCAGTTTTCCCCAAACTGCAACAACAGGTGGAATGCATCAAGGTGTGCGCAGCAGTCACAACCCTTCTACACAGTATCCTTCATCGCTTTCGGATGATATTGCAAGTGACGATTGTACCAGTGTGCCACCCAACCAGCACCCCACATCCAGCGAGGTTACACGATTGCAGTTGAAGTTGGAACAGAAGCGACGTGCCATAGAGACACAGCGACGCCAGGTGGAAGCACTGTGTGCACAGCAGAGAGAGCGCTGTGGAAAGGAAGCATTTCTACACGTGATTAAAGGCAGCAAACGAGAAAGGCCGGAGCCACAGGGGGCTGGTGAGACTGCAATGCCATTGCCATACAAAGGAAAAAATAGGGAGAAGGGAGAAACCTCTGCTTGTTTTCAGGAGAAGGATGGCCATGACATGGTGAAGGAAGAGACCTTCAGTGGAGGAAGTGGTGGTGGTGAAGATTGGGCAAATCCTGAAAGTACAGAAGAAGAGTATGGTGAGAGTGTTAAAGCAAGTGAAGAAGAGCAGGAGGGTGTTGATGGTGGAACATCTGGCAATTCAGACCTTGGCCAATATAGCAAATCAATTGGAAAGCTTAATGAAACACTACGTGGATTGCAGCAGGAAATGGTGCGCTTGGCGCATCAGCAAGACAACCTCCTCGCAATGCGTGACAGCCAACAGGCAATGGCAGATGCTGATGCAAAGTTGCAACCAAAAGCTTATGAGACGCTCCCAGGCCGTCGTACTCCGTCCAGGTCTCCAGCACGTGGTGCCCTTCGTAGTCGTCATTTGGCTAAAGCCAAAGCCAAAAGGCCTACAGAGCTTCGTTGGTCTGCATCTCAACTGTCTGCTGACTCCCCAAAACCAAATTTGGAACGGGTCCTCAGGGCACAACCTTTTATTGATCACGTGCTACACCGAAGGCGCTTTTCCCCTGAGCAAGTTCGTCTGCAGACCAAATCAAGTATCCAGTTTGGCTTTAACGAGGAGGAAGACGAGGGAGATAACTCTGCAGAGACTCCAACCAATCCAGCCCCGAATATTCGAGGAACCGCTCGGCTTAAGAGCGAGTCTGAAGAGCCTCCAACACCCACGCAGTCTTTATCACCTCTCAATTCTAATTCCCCAACACTCTTCAAAAGCTTGGGGGTCAATTATGGAAAAGAGCCAGGAAATGGGGAAGGTTCTCCCAGATCAGAGAGTAGTCCAGCCAGAAGCTCACACCTTGTGGGAAGTCTGGCAGGGCAAGTATCTGTGGAGGAGGGAACAGAAGATACCAAGAGTTCAGAAATGAGCACATCAGATGCAGATGAATTGAATTCTGGAGAGATGGACACAGCTGAGTTGGAAAAGAAGTTTGCTGAAGGATTCTTCTTTGTAAGTACTGTACAAGTTTTGTTTTGATTTGCCATTTCTATAGTATCCTTTGTTCCTTTGCATCATTGTGCTGCAGTTTTCTCTTCATCCTTTCTTGTCTTTTATTATTTGGCCATTTAACATTTCATTGTTACCTCCCCCTCCTAATGGGGACAGAGGTTATTTTCACCCCTTTCTGTTTGTCAGCAGGATATCTCAGTTATAGACAGATTCGGACGAAACTTAGTGGACAGGTTCAGTGTGTGACGAGGACGAATTGATTTAATTTTGAAGATCCAGATACGATAATTTTTTTAAGCGATTCTTCACCATTGATGGGGCCAAAAATGATAGATAGCACAATATCTCAAAAAGTTGTGAACGGATTGGGACGAAACTTGGTTGACAGGTTGGGTGAGTGATGAGGACAAACTGACTCAATCTTGGTGAAGATCCGGAAACGAGAATTTATTTTAATTTTCTAAATGATTCTTCACCAATGACAGCACCAAAAACGACATGACCTCAAAAAGTTGTGGACAGATTATGACAAAATTCGGTGGATGAGTTGGTTTGGTGTCAAAAACAAGCTGAGATTTTGCTTGAGGTCCAGATGCAGATCTGGCCGATTAGTGTTCAACCTGGTGGAGGTAGTGCTCCGCTGAGTACCGTTCCAGTTCACGTGTATTTTGGTTCGCCTCCAAGAGGACTACTTGAGATTGCACAACATCATGCTGCTGATCGTGCATTAGGCTTATTCATGCACATTAAATCATGCAATAGGCTTATTTTAGAATATTGTTCTGCTTGGAATTTGTTCCCCAAATGGCTAATTGTGGGGGAGGTGGGACGGGGAAGGGTTGAGGGGGAACAAGTGGGCGGGTGGTTGGATGAGCAATAAGTAATTTGATTCGTCATGCAGAAAAGAGTGCAAGGCACTTGAAGTGACATCTCATCACCAGCCAGTTGTTGTACTGGGCAGTTGAATGAGATACAGTGCCTTCAGAAAGTGTTCACACCCCTTGACTTTTTCACATTTTGTTGTTACAGCCTGAATTTAAAATGGATTGAATTGATGTTTTTGGCACTGATCGACATATAATTCCCCATAATGTCAAAGGAGAAAATTTTTCCCGACATTTTTACAATTTTATTAACAACTAGAAGGGCACTCGGCAGAGCGCATACCTCCGCCATGCAATGCCTGATCCATGAGAACATATCGAGCCCAATACATTTTTGAAATATAATTCTGTATTTTGTTTTTGGCCCCATCTCTCAATGGTGAAGAATCACTTTAAAAATTATCAGATTTGGATCTTCACCAAAATCTAATCAGTTCCTCCTTGTCACACACCCAACCTGTCCACCAAATTTCATCCGAATCCATCTACAACTTTGAGATATCCTGCACACAGACAGAAAGAGGTGAAAACATAACTTCCTTCACCTTTGGTGGCAGAGGTAATGAAAAGCTGAAATGTCTTGAGTCAATAAGTATTCAACCCCTTTGCAATGACACTCAAAATTGAGCTCAGGTACATCCAATTTCCTTTGATCATCCTTGATATGTCTCTACAACTTGGAGCTTACCTGTGGCCAATTCAATTGATTGGACATGATTTGTGAAGAAACACACCTTTCGATAAGGTCCCACAGTTGACTGTGTAGGTCAGAGCAGAAATTTTACCACGAAGTCCAAGGGACTGTTTGGAGAACTCTGATATAGAATTGTGAGGAGGCATAGGTCTGGGAAAGGGTATAAAACAATTTATAGTGTTGAAAGTTCCTAAGAGCACAGTGAGCTCCATCAATAGGAAATAGAAATGGAACTCCCAGACTCTTCCTTGAGCTGGCCGTCTGACAAAACTGAGCAATCTCAGTTTGTTTTTGTCAAAGAGGTGACCAAGAACCCAATGACCACTGTGACAGAACTACAGAGTTCCTTGACTGAGATGGGAGAACCTACCAGAAGGACAACAGTCTCTGCAGCACTTCACAAGTTTGGCTTTATGGGAGAGTGACCAGATGGAAGCCACTCCTGATAAAAAGGCTCATGACGGCACACCTGGAGTTTGCAAAAAGACACGTGAAAGATTGACAGCATGAGGCAAAAGATTATGTGGTCTGATGAGACTAAAATTGAACTCCTTGGCCTGAATGCAAAGTGCTCCGTCTGGCAGAAACCAAGCACAGCTCATCACCCATCTAACACCATCCCCACCATGTTGCATCGTGGTGGCAACATCATGCTATGGGGATAATTTTTCTGTGGTAGGGACTGGGAGACTTGTATGAATGGAGCCAAATATATGCAAATCCACAAGGAGAACCTGCTTCAGAGTGCAAAAAATCTAAGACTGTGGTGAAAATTTAAATTTCACCAGGACAATGACCCCAAGCATACAGCCAAAGCCCCGACTTGAATCCCATTGAGAATCTGTGGAAAGACTTGAACATTGCTGTTCACTGACGCTCCCCATCCAACTTGACGGAGCTTGAGCAAATTTGTAAGGAAGAATGGGAGAAAATCCCCAAATCCAGATTTGCAAAGCTGATACAGACATACCCAAGAAGACTGAAAGCTACAATCACTGCCACAGGCACTTCTACAAAGTATTGACTCAGGGGATTGAATAGTTATGTAAATTAGATATTTCTGCCTTTCATTTTCAATAAATTTCTAAAAATATGTTTTCACTTTGTCATCATGGGGTATTTTGTGTGGATCGGTCACAATTTTTTTTTTCATCTGTTTTAAATTCAGGCTGCAACACAAACTGTGAAAAAGTGAAGTGGAGTGTACTTTCTGAAGGCACTGTATCTGTTTGTGAAGGGAGATTTGAAAGTTCTGTGTCATTGGCAGGATAGCGGCGGTCTGCCTCCGGAAGAATGCGAACGACGGAAAGCAGCTTTGTTTCAGCGACAGCAACAACGGAAAAAGCAGCTTACAGCTGAAGCTGAGCAGCGGCGGGAAGAAGAAAGGTAAGCTGGACTGTAACAAGCTCGCTCGTGTTTTGGACATTATCAATTTAAAGGCTTTCAGGAGAAATTAAAAAAGAGGGATATGTGCTTCATCACTTGCTCATCCTATCGGTGTATTCGTGTCAGTTCTTCAGTTCAGGATATTTTACGAGTATCAGTACTTCGACCACGCTATCTTCTTGACAATGGGTTGTAATTGTACGTGCTCACTGCAGACGTCGAGTGGCAGAGAATGAAGAGAAGGACAGAAAGGACGAAGAAGACAGAGCGCAGCAGCAGCAGCAGCAGCAGCAGCAGAAAGCCGAATGGAAGGCTGAGCGCGAGTACATTCACGAGACCTTCCGACGTCGGCAACAAGATCAAGCGTGGCAGCGGCGGCAACAGCAGCAGTTGCGCCAGCCAGCTAAAGGCCTTCGGCAACGACCAAAGTCTGCGCAGCGTGGAGATTCAGCAAGCGTTGCCACTTCACCATACAAGCCACCTCTTGGTAAGCTCTGGCCATCACTAAACAAGCTGCCGCTATGCAAAATCGGTTCTTTTACCTTGATGTGAATAAATGTTTCTAAAGTTTGAGATGTTCTTCAGATCAAGATGGTCCACTCAAACAGCAACACCTGATACTTCCAAGGAGTTATGATAACCAGTATGAGAGCATTTTTCTTGCAGGCACTTCGATGAATCGCTTCCATTCGGTTTCCAGCCTCTCTCTTGCTTCGACAACTGTCAGCGATCCCAATTCCAGCACACATGACCAAAGGTTACAGGCGACTTGATGGTCTTGTCGATTTGTTTTGTAAAACCTGTTTTTTTTAATGCACTTGGGTTTTATCAAATAGACTTGAATCATGGGTGAAACTAGAACTTTTGAAAAAAAGGAAAGTGACGAGTAAAATGACTCCTCTCCCCCTTGTAAAATTTTGAAAAATTGATTTAAAAATATGCATTTTGGGAGTGATCGTGTCTCAATTGTAACAACAAAAAATGCAAATTAAAGTGATATTTGGAGAAATTTTTACTTTACTTTACTTGAACATCCATTGCAGGGAAGATTATTTTCAGTAAGTATATATAGCATTTTGTTTTAAAATAAATACTGAATTTTGCAGGACTTTTAATACAAGTGTTTTATAAAAGGGGAGACGGTGTCCTGCATTATGTGATTGAGCGGTTTACCGGAATCGCCCTACTCCAGTATAAACCAGAGCATTCATTACCCCATTAAACTCATGAGTCATGTAATGGAGAGGTTTTCCAGAACCACACTCGCTCCAGTGTAAACCAGAGCATTTACTACCCTCTTTACGTCTTCTGCGCATTTCTTGACTTTGCGGATACTGGACTTGTGAACACCATGAAGACCTCGCCTGGTACCCTCTGTTGCGTACTCGTGGCCATTTTGATGAGATTACATTTCCTGTATTAAGTGGGTTTTCATATATATATATATATATATATATATATATATATATATATATATATATATATATATATATATATATATATATATATATATATATATATATATATACTAGCGATACCCGTGCACATGCACGGGATAGCAGTAGCAGACGACAGACTGTACACGTGGAATGACAAAAATACGCATTGTGCAAAATGCAAGTGGTACTATGGAACGCCAAGACTTCCCAAACATTGTCGGCATGTCCGCTAAGTGCCACAGCAATTTCATAGGGACCGTGTGACGGCGAGCCGAGTTTTTAGTGTGCAAGCTTGGTATTATAATAGAGATATTTGCGGGCTGGGGGTCGGGTGAGAAGACCATCAGGGGGAAGCTATCTCGGGATCCCAGCAGACTCCGCGGACTTGCAGGCCGTCGCACATGGATAATTTCATGATGCAGCGGGTCGCTAACCGACCGTGAATACCAATAAACTCAACCACGTGACTGAGGGTCCTCCATCTAGTTAGTCAGGTTACCTAAAAATAACCGCGTGATCTAATTACCGGGGGGACACGCCCTCGGTGCGCTTTGTTAGAACCTGATCACTTTACCGGATCAGATGCAGCCGAGGGACACTGCCAAGGACGTACCGGCTAAAAGGAACGGATCGTTGGGAATAATATCCCGGATAAGTTAGGACATGGACCATGCTGAATCAATGAAAGAAAAGACGAAAACGAGCTGGGAACATTTCTACAAAGGGATTTATTTACAGGCAGGTGAGGAAAGGTATGTGGCACAGTGAATGTTTATTGTTGTCTGTAGCAAAGATAGCAAGAAATGTGAAAGGTGCGGCAATATACAAGCAACTTACAAAAGCAGACAGAGCAGAGTTATCCCGATATAATTATTGTACATTCTTAACTTAAACGAGGACAGGTGCCAGGACACGTGTGTGTGTGTGTGTGTGTGTGTGTGTGTGTGTACACACACACACACACACACACACACACACACACACACAAACCGATGAAGAGTAAAAGGAGGAGATGAGGCTAATGGTCTCTCAATACCTTGCACGATCGCACCACCAGTACGTTTTGGGGGGATGCTCTGCTGGGCGATACCTCCCTGACAGCTGGCACGTCGTCTCTTGCTTCGTGGCACTTTGAGCAGCTCGCGTTGGTCCAGAGAATGAGACACGACCATGGGGCGTGCAGGAAGGGACTTTGGTGGAGTCAGAAGCCAATGGGTGGAGAGAGGCGGAGTCTGAAGCAAGTGAATGGAGAAGTGAAGAAGGCAGAGTCAGAAACTAGTTGGTGCAGAAAGGCAGAGTCAGAAGGTGAATGGTTGAAGATGAATTCCAGGCCAGGACGAGCAAGACCAATCGACAGGACTGAGCGAGCAGGAACGATGACCCTCGAACGACGACTACTACTCTCACCGCCCCGCTACCTGTCCTTTTATAGATCCGGTGGGGCGGGGGCAACGACCCGAAACGATGTCGTCACCCAAATCGGGTGCTCTGGTTGGACCCCGGCCAGCACACTGGCCGGCCGCCATGACCGGAAGCGGCTCCACTTCACTTCCTGCCAAATGGTTCCAAGCTGCGGAATCATCTCGCTCCGAACCCCATGATATGAATTGCCTTGCACCGAACCCCGTGCCGTGCCCCGGCAACCGCGGTTGGCACTGGTCAATGTGCCTGCTCCATGGTGCGCCACGCGGCCCGAGCGATCCGGCGGAGGTGCGGGAGGATGTCTGCCATCCGCGGGAGACATTTGTTGCTGACATGGTAAGATGTTATTGTAATCTCATGCGCCGACCCAACCAAAGATATGTTATTTTGCCCCGTTCTGCACGAGGATAAAGTATCATGGCTGCACGCGAGTCCGCCATTGGACACATGGTCAGCGTGTGGGTCCGCCCCCATCGAGCATGCCCCGTACAGTGCATGTAGGTCTGCCATTAAGCACGTGGCCAGTGCACGGGTCTGCCTGCCATTGAGCATGCCCCATACAATGCATGCAGGTCCGTCATTAAGCACGTGGCCAGTGCGCGGGTCTGCCTGCCATTGAGGATGCCCCGTACAGTGCAATGATAAACCACCCCGGGGCTGTGCTTAGGTCCGCCGCCCTGATCCGTGTCATGAATTCAGGAAAATGATTGGAAGAGAGGATAGACACAAGTATTAAATGGGGATTCGGATTGGAAGGTGATAGATATTGTTGTGGTTGACGAAATTCGCAAACCACCATTCAGGTCCCTTAGGTGAGATATCTCTGTAAGTATATGTGTAGTTAGGCCCAAACCCCTTGTTTAGAGGGAATAAATGTCATTCATTCGGGCTGCGACCCTTTTAGATAGCCGTTTTTCTTTTACTATCTTTATTTTGGACCAGCCGCCATTACTACCACCACAACCACCACCAACCACGTCTCAACAGCCATCACACAACAACCACCAACCGCAACGCCGCTTCACAACAACAGCCACGACCTTTACCGTCACATCTCGCTCTCGCAACCATCGCATCACCGCCATTCCCGCGCCGCTTGTGGGCACCGATCCTGGACTCGTACAGGGCGCGCACCGAGCAGCGGGTGCAAAAACACCAGCCTTTCCGAGAAATTGGATCGAGAATCATTCATGCCCACTTTTCCTCTGTCCAATGGGGAGCCAGCCAGAGGTGAAGGGTCAAGGTGAAGGAGCGAAGCCCCGGGGGCTATAAAGGGCCGCGTTCGCTCGCCGAAAAGGCAGTTGGAGGGAGTCGAGCAGTTGTTGATGGAGTTTCTGAATCGGGAGAGAAAAAGAGTTTCTGAATCGCAGTTGGACGGAGTTGAGAAGAGTGGAGAGTTGGAGAGTTGTGGCGGCGGCGAAGGCAGTCGAGAGGGCGCTCGTGTCAGAGTCGGGGAGCTGCGGAGAGGGGAGGCCGGTAACGCGACCGAGGTCGCGGTGGAGTCTCTCATCGCGGGACCCAAGTCAGCGAGATATCCTCATTCCCCCAAGCATCAACAACCCCCTCCTGTTTCCCCCCCCCCCCCGCGCTGAGATAGTGTGAGAAGGGGGCCCCGTTCCCACCCCATTCCAGGCAGTGCCAGCGAGGCCCGCGGAGTCGGGGCGCCACCGCCATCTTGCGGCTCATCACCAGACGGGTAGGCTCGACGCGGTCTCGGCCCCAGGCCGGTCTGCCCCCTTGTAGTTGAGGGTGGTCCCTTTTTCTTTTGCTTTGAGTATATGTGTTGTCGGCACCGTCTGTGAAGTAAAACTGTATAAGTGTTGCCGTGTGCTCGGTAGTCGGTAGTAGATCTGCATTGTGTCTCTTTTGTTGCATTTGCTTTTTGTGCAGAATTGTTGTTTCTTCTACTTTTACATTTGCTTTTGGTGCATAATTATTGTAATTGTATATGTGTGCTTTCCGTTTGCGCGGAATAAATGTGCTTTATGTTGAACTGTTTTTTTTCCCGTTTCGCTCCGTCTTTTCTTTTATTGAATCTCCATCTTACTTCACGTAAAGGGTTGGTCGTGGGCTAAATACGCCCAATAATTAATCGAACCGTCGAGGTTGACGATAACACCGCTCGGTTATCCCGATAGTACGGAACGGGTCGCTTAAAGTGGCCCGTGTCCGAAGTCGACCTGCGGCGAGGTGCGATCGCCCGGTCTACCCTCCGTGTGGGTACTTAGGTAGGTCGAATTTGGCGAGCAACCCTATCCCACGCGGGGGGTCGATTGGCACGATCGTGGTGAGGCCGAAAGGCCCACCCGTGACTAGTTCCCGGCGTTAGTCCGAGAGGGTCACGACGGGATTGTCCGTCCGGTGGGCGACGTGCCGCGATTCAAGTTACGTGGCCGTCCGCATGCCGGCGGGCGCGAATCCGCAACGATATAATTATTAGATGGGGATTTGGAAATTGGTTGGAAAGGGTGCGGCCACGTGTGCTTTGCAAGTTGCCAGCATTTAGGATGCCGTTTCTTCCATTTCCTCGGTACGTGTTCTGTTCAGCGTGGGCGTCGTGTTGGGTGCGCTTTCTGTCCAGTGGGTGGAAATTACCACTGCACATGCGTTTGGCAGGCTGTGATTTCTGCAGAGGGGTGTCTGGCGTAATGCCTGCTTGGCCTTCGCTGAGGACCCATCTCACAGCGAAGGGCACACGTGGCTGGGATTTACCTCAGGAATAAGAGTAGAAAAAAGAATAGGAATGAGTGCAGAGATTTAACCAGACCGAGCTATGAAATTTACACAACTCACTGTCCCGTTGTCCTGCGAGACAAAAGGAAGGGTCTTTGAACGTACATTAATGGAATAACTGTTTAGAGAATGCTGTATGATGGTTGCTGTTGCTTTGGAAGGATGTAGTTCCCAGAACAGCACCAATATATATATATATATATATATATATATATATATATATATATATATATATATATATATATATATATATATATATATATATATATATATATATATATATATATATATATATATATATATATATATATATATATATATATATATATATATATATATATATATATATATATATATATATATATATATATATATATATATATATATATATATATATATATATATATATATATATATATATATATATATATATATATATATATATATATATATATATATATATATATATATATATATATATATATATATATATATATATTGTGTGTGTTTATATATAATCGTGAGTGTACTTTATTTATTGATCTGCTCGTTCTCATGGCTATCTTTTGTCCTGGGATTCTACGTTTTCGTCATCCCGTGCCTTCTTCTAATAAACATCGCACATTTAGTACGACTTCAATGGGAAATCCCTGCGGAATGGAAACGTTCTCTCTAAAGGGATCAAAGGAATTAACAATTCTTACCCTCCCCTCCAGCAGGGGTCAGTAAACGCACACCATGCCACAAGTGACGTGTATGAGGGAAAGTTGCAAGTCGTCATAAACAAATGAGTTTTGAAATAGATTTTATTCAAATTTATAACATTGTCGTCCCTTTGCCGACCACACTTCACACTTTTCTCATCCATATTCCCCCTCCCCTCGGATGAAACTGAGTCGAGAGCCTTAGATTTATTTAATGTGTTGGTGGTGCAGCACAGGCATTATGGGCCAAATGACCTCTTCCGTTAATTCCTTAAGATTTATTGGTCTCATATCGATGTGGTCACGACCCAACAGACATCAGTTTTTGTACTTGTGTGCAGCAGAATTGCTGTCTTCAAGTCTTCACTTCATGCAATACAAAGACAGCACTTCAGTATTTTCTGTGAAGTTTATTGAAGGGAGCTGCAACAGGGGAAAAAAAAATCCAACTATGGATACTATTTCCATACTTACCGACATAGACGGACGTTCTCCTGCCTGGCAGACATCTGATTATGGACACGCACTTGCAAGCTTTTGTACCTGGCTGACTTCTACAAAAAAAAACCTCATAATACAAAACGACCATGGGAGCAATTCACATCACCGTAGTCACGATGTGTGAGCATTGCATCCCATCCGGATGAAATGGGTTAAGAAAGAAATCAGAATTCCCTAAAATCGTGGCATGTTTATCTGCTGACAAACATACGGAAACCTCCATCTGGGTCATTTTTGAAATGTGGATTTTCGTAATATACAGAAGGAGTTTCACCCATGAGTTAAAATGGTAAATGTTGGTTGGATGGATAGTTCACTCCTGCTTGGAGATGGTTATGATTATGGTTTAATTGTGACAGGTCTGGCTCTGTGGATATGCTGGACATCGATGATGGCTCTGGAGACAGCCGCAGTGGTGAGCGAGACTGGGATGCAGTTTCTCAGATATCATCACAGGTGTTTGCTGGGGAGTATTCAGGTGAGAAACTTTTCCTTTGGTTCTCCTTACATTGTCGTTCTCGATTTGGCTACATCACAGAATGACTCGTACTGTATAAAAACCAGGACCGAAGCTATACAAGGAGCCGAGTGCAAAGTCCAATAGACACATCATGCACAATGCACTGTCCCACTGCTGCCTTGCTGGAAAAGTTAATGAGCCTCTTAAAAACAAGGTCATCGAGGTATGATCTGTGCTTTCTTCTCTCGTCGTCCAACACTCTCCCCTTGCCCCCTCCAATTTTATATTTATTCTTTGTTCACAGTTGTCTGTCTGTCTTCATTAGTTGTATATTACCGTTTCCACTTTTCTGCTTGTGCTCCTGGACCAATCTCCTTGCAGGTCCTTGATGCCTGTGATGCGAACCACTTCCTCATCCTCTTCCGTGATGTTGGTTGCCAGTATCGTGCGCTGTACTCATTTCTTCCTGAATCAGAATCCATATATCGTCTCTCTGGCGTCGGCCCAAAGACCATCACCCCTGACATGATTGATGGACTCTACAAGTACAGCTCCAGCCGCAAGCAGTTTACAGCAGTACCCGCACGCAGCGTCTCCGTCGGTATGGATGCGCTTACTATCTACAACCACCTGTGGCAACCACGGCGTATGTCCATGCCGACAAACACCTCAACCCCACGGAAATCTGGACCACCTAAAACCTAGCATGGAAGCTGAGCAAATGCCAGTTTCTGCTTTCTCCTTCGACTTCGTGCTGCCAGCCATATCTACCCCTTGGGTGTTTTAATCCCCAACTATTTCAGCTCTTTCCCCCAGCCTTGCCGATGAATGTTTTATGGGTAACGATGCGGGTATGTGGAGCTTACTGCAGGGTTTTGCTTGGATTAATTGTGGGAAAGTGGGGGAGGGAGACTTGGGGAGAATATGGTGCTGTGCTGGAAGTCAAGCCACAACGATGAAAACTGTAAATGTTCGTTTGTATTGTTTTGCACAATTCAGAACAAATTAAGCTCTATGGCAACAGGATATTGGGCCTGTTGCTTCATGGATTCCTTTGAGTTTAAAATGCACTACACAAGGAAACTACTGAATGCAGCGCTTGGAACAAGGTGCTGAACACTTGTATTGAATGAACTTTTTTGGTACTTACAGAAACCATTCCCTTTTACCGAGCTCTCAGCCAGTGTTGCACCGACTAACACTAATACTGTACTGTATTCAACACTGAGTTGGTCTTTAAAATCGTAACCCAGGTAAAGATTTCACACTTTTTTTGTTATATGCATTCTGGAGGGGGCTAGTAGGGAAGTTCCCACAGTACTTACGGTCCAACGGGAAATGAAGGTCAATACAGGGAACTTTTAACACAACAGGGCTGGTTACCATCCGATTGTTCCAATCCAAGCCCATGTAGTGTGAAGTGCTCGTCCAATCGGGAAGCAACATGGGTGCTGCTTGTTGTCCCTTCCCTTCCCATGTAATCTTGGGTGTATTTTCATTCCCATAAATTGTGCTTTGAGGCACAACATTTTTGTATTTATCATAGTTTATTTACATGGTATGCCCAATTAATTTTTGCAGTTACAGCCATCGAGTATTTCCCAGTGTCACGTGATGAGTCTTCCTGTAAGCTTCTGTTTGAGATAGAGTTGGGGACCACAGTTTAAACTGCTAAACGCTCTCTGTGTACATGGTGTAACAGGAAAATTATGAATGCATGTTTTTTTTGTATTGGATAATATTTAAACTGTAGCTTCGCACAAGGATGTAGAAATTGCAGTTTTATTACCAATATCTGACTGTACATAGGCAAAAGGAAAAGCCTTATATGGATCAGGCCTGCTTGTAGAAATGAGTATATGAAAAGGGAGATGTGATAAATCAACATTTTAAACTTCTGCTAATAAAAGCATGGAAACACTGGCTTGTCACGTTTTCACCACTGACCATGGTGGCTGTAAAAAGGATGGGTTTAAACTTGATGAAGGTTTGTACCAAAGCGGGAGGATCGACAGGAAGTTACACTTATGCAATGCAGAGTACAAGCGGATGCTGCTTCAGTCCTGTTTGAGCCCACCAAAAACTTCCGTTGGCACAGTCTTCTGCTCAAGCTGCACTTCTGCAAAGCACAAAACAGGAGAACCAGTTCCAGCTTTCTCTCTCCCAAATGCTTGCACAACTTTGGGCTCTGACTGACTTCAATGTGAGGGGGAGGAGGGGAGAGTAAGGTGGGTTGAGTGTCTTACCGTCTGGTTCCTTGTCTGAGCCTCCATCATCAGAATCGATATTGATTTCGTCGGGGTTTGCCTGTTGTTGTGTCAGCTGTTCCAGTTCGTTCTGCGTTGTGTCTCCCCTGTACACAATCACACAGGATGCCTCGCTGTCCAAAACGAAGTAAAATTATAATTATCAAGCATTAGTTCATATTTGTTGATGGAATTGAGTTTGGTCTGACAACACAGGCTTGCTGATTGTTCAAGAATGGATTTTCACTCCAGAGAAGTTGAAAGCAGGGTGCTTTTCTTTAAGGCCTTGCCATCCAAAAAGTTATGCATTCCTATCTCTGCATCAAATGAAGCCTGAGCAATAAAAAAGTCAATACCTACCTTTTTGTTTGTTTGTTTGTTTTGATTTTTTTCCCAAGGAACTACTCTCCTTAAAAGGAACACAAATGCAAGTTTGTGTTGTTTGTTTTTCTGAAAAACCATTGAAAATCAGTAATTTAAGGAGGGAGACCAAAAGTGTCTTTTTTTCACTAGTGGTCAGACTCAACCCACCTTTATCCAAATGGTGGCTCACTTAGGGAAACTGCAGGTTGATCTTGGATTCTGATACCAACACTAAAGGTTCTCAGAATGCTGAAAATGATCAATGGGGTTAAGAAACTAGTGGAGACGATTAGTGATGGAAATGCTTCTGGGGGAATTTGGGAGCTGTATCATTTTGAGCCTTATGTGAGCGATTCACACAAAGATGGCAATAATGGAAATGTTGGTGAAGATGAAAACGCTGGTCACATATTCACCACAGATTGGTAGGTTTTGTTTTTACATTCAATTGACGATTTATAAGGGATTTTATATCCATTGATAAATCTACAACAAATGTTTGTTGTCTGTTTTGCAGATACACCACCTCTGCATGGATTTGGACCAACTTTGTCACAGAGGTAATATGTTGTTCTCATCAGATTTTAGCAGCTCCTTCCACCCCCAAGAAAAATGATAGGGTATACTTCCTCACTGTTGCAGTTGGTTGGGATAGCACCACCTTTGATGGTATAATGGAACCAAAAATGTGGTTTCACATTGCCCACCCAAGGTAAACTGAGAAGCATATTCCCACCCACAGGAGGAGAGCCACCCAAAGGAGGAAGAACTTGAACCCTGCAGGAGGGATTTAATTTCCCCAGGAAACTACATGACTGGCATATTCTATGGTTATTTCCCCAACTATCAGGCTCACCTCTAAACTGGGTTGTGTATAGCAAACCTCTTCCTCCATCACTCTCAATTTTTGTTGAACACTAGACAACCCGTGAACCCGTTGGGTTCCCGTTGCGACAGCGGTTGATGAAAAAAATAATTTCAAAAAAAAAAGATAGCTCCAGCGAACTATACCGCTGAGGTTGTTTGCATTGATCAAATACTCCAGAAGAGTACTTGAATGAATCGGGAATTGATTTTTGAAATACTTTTTTTTGTTGCCCGATTTGAACAAAACTTGATATTGCACACCGCAGGAGAATGGTGAGTAAGGGGGCCCTAAAATTTTTGCGCTATCGTGTACCGTTTTGGCTGTATTTCAGGAACATACATACAAGATGAGTTTTAGAAATATATATAGATATCTGTTGTTATATATCACCGGGCGTAGTGGCGTGCGCCTGTAATCCAGCTACTCAGAGGCTTGGGTTGGAGGATCACTTGAGGACGGGCGCTCTGTGGTGGGCCACGCTATGAGAGGGTGTAGGGCAGCCTGGAATCATGGTGAAACCCAATCCTTATCGCTGTGTCGTAAGAGACGACCAGAGTTGCGTCAGGAAGGGCATCTGGCGTAAAACCTGTGCCAAATCAGTATGCGGATCATAACGGATGATCCGCTGTGGTGACTCCTAACGGGAGAAGACGAACAACAACATCTGTTGTTATATATATATCTTTCTTCTTACTATATCTTCCTGTAAATGGATGAGGTTGTGTCACACTTTTTGTCTTATGTATGGACATTCATTAATTACACATTATTGAATGTACTTTTGATCCTTGAGACTGCTTCGAGCTTAAAGACCCAAAAGTTCCCAAGGACCGAAGCACATCTGGGCTTGGTGAAAGGCAAGCTAATGCTCAAGTAATCAGAGCATAATGCATAACCATTGTAGGTGGGTATGCAATAAGGGTGTGAAGACCAATGAAAATTTGGTCCATCGGACGAACCGGCCCACTAGTTTATATACATGAACGGGACTCGCAATTAATATGTATGTGGGAAAATTACGCGCCCAGATCAGGGATCGAGCCCGGGTCTCTGGTGAACCATATAAACTGGACAATGTATAAAGGACCTCTGCCTCATTTTTGCGTCTTTATTTATTTCAATATACCTTTCTTTCATCATAAACTATGCATTGTTAAATCTCCACGTTCAGCATGGGAGAAAGGGATTTGTGGTGTGCTGGGTTATGCACGGTCATAGGCCAGAAGTTATTTGGGCTGCATATGCAGGAGAGAGCGGACGCAAATTCTTTCGATGGTGTACTCCTGAGGGTGGGAGTACCCACAAAAAGTGGCCGGTGAAGTTGAGTGCAACAGGATGGATTAAATTCCCCCAGACAAGTCTGACTGTCATCTTCTGTTATTCTTGCCACCACCATGGCGAGCTTTTCCCATCAATGGGGAGGGGTACTTTTGCTAGTCAGTTATATTACTGCAGCACGGACATGATGCTGCATGACCACGGCCCGACGAATGCTTTGTTCCACCATCATAAGCAACTCAGGTGTCCTGTATGTGGGTCTTGTGGGGGGTGAATGGTCACCCATGTACATGTGCTGGTAGCTGGGTAGAGACGGTGTTAGTTTTGAGCAATGACCCAAATCCTTTAAGTAGTTGTGGAAGGAGAATCAGAAACATGAGGTTTCTTTCAGTTTCACACACAAGTAACTTCAACTTGATGCATGATCATCACCTCCCTCACCTATCTAGAAAGGTCATTGTGAGATTTCAAAACTTAAAAGACCACCACTGAATGAAGCTGCCTGTCCACATTGGTGCAATTCTTAATTATTATACAACAATAACCACCCACATTCAGTGTCACATGTAAGAGAATTATTAAAATGTCAGGTCTTGCAATCTGCCTTTTGCAGTCCCATGATGCTTTCCCCCCCTTGGGAGAATACTGAGCACCCGACACATTATGCACACACGGTCCTGAATGAAGACCACTCAGAGGTCAATGTCAGACCTGAGCCTTGCTTCCTGGGCAGTTGCACAAGTCGATGCCTTCAGTTTTCAATCATGGGTCTTCCCCACTCTGACATGTTTTTTTTTACATAAATATCTGTTCACTCAATCCAACAACACCTTCCATTATGAACAAACACCTACCTGACAAAAAGGATCTTCTCCTTGGGCTTGTCTTTTTCGGCCTCTCCTGCGAGTCTCTGTGCTTTTTGTTCGAGCATCCGCATTTCGTCGGTGCGTCCAGGTGCCAAATCGGAGACTGCATACATAACATGCAAACATGAATTTACCAATCAACACCAAATGTATTATCAGTGGAGACGGAGAAAATAAATAACTCACAAACTTTGTATTGAACCAGTTTTGAGGCCTACAGATTGGCAGATGTGGCATTCAAAAATGATGGGGTTAAAAAGTGAATACTGTATACGCAATGTAAAAGAGGATCAAACCTCAAAAAATGAAGATAAATGTAATGAAGGTGAATATGGTCCGGTTTTTGAGGTTTTGATTTTTTGTACATAGTAGAGGCTCGAGGAAGCGCTTGTAGTAGAAGACTAAACAGATCAGAACACAACAGAATAAAAAGAATAGTAGCGAGACGGGGGAAACAGCAGCAGCAGCAGGGCCAAGGGCTAAGATGGAGGCAAACCTGGACCAACAATGGGTGTGGGAAGGAATCGGGGGCAGGTAGGATGCATGGGGTGGACAAGATGGATACAGAAAGAAACTCAGGAGGGAAAATTGGAAGGGGTAGGGATTGTGGTGGGGGTAACGAGGGTAGAAAAGATCATGGTTTTGGATTGGGGACGATCTGAGATGGCGTTGAACAGGTGTCTTGAAGACCTGGAGGGAAGAATGAGATTGAAGAGAATGTGGAAGTGGTTCCACAGGTGGGGGGGGGGGGAATAAATGAATGGAGGTGAACAGTCAGGTCAGGTATGGGAGCATGCGCCAGAGCAGCGCATATGTGAAGTGATCCTGGATTTAGGTAGCTCCACCAGAAAGGGGTTGATGGTGGACATTGTGAGCCATGCAGAAACCTGGAGGGCAGACAAAGAGCAGAGGGTGCAAGACCAAAAGGAGGCGGTAGAAGAAAGAGAGACCACCAACCTGTTTGCGATGGCGGAGCAATAGACCCATGGACTCGTCTTCATCACGGGAGATTTCAGTAATGTTAATGGCCTTAGTTTCCACGGCATCAAACTGAGCGAGATGTGAAGCAGGGGAGCCAGCCCAAAGTGGAGAACAGTACTCCATCAAGCTGCGAATGAAAGCCTTGTCGGTGGAATGGAGTTCAGGAGTGCCAAGGAAGGACTTTGTATGACAAAGGATGCCCAGTCTGTGCCTGGCTTTGGAGGCCAACTTTGAAATGTGGTTTGTCCAAGAAAGATCATGGCTGATCGTGAGATCGAGGAGTTTGAATGACTGAACTTCCTCAAGGGGATGATTCAGACAATCCTTTCGGAGAGAAATCGTGAGCGTGTGACATTTGTCAGGATTGAAAGACATATTCCAAGTGTTTGAGTAGGTCAGGTATGGGAGCATGTGCCAGAGCAGCGCGTCGCTGCATCCACTTTCCGCCGATACTCCAGGGGCCTCCGTCTGGCCATCCCCCCAGGCAGATGCCTGGCCCATCCACATCTCCTTGAGATGCCAATCAACCTGCAGCAACCATGAGGCAAGTGGTCGGCCTGTTGGCCTTCTCCACTCACGAGGCTCCCTTTCCCTTTAAGATATAATATTTGAGCAGCTTGTGATTTTTCTCAAGGTCTGAAGAGAGGGAAGAGGCTGCAGCCTGTCTGTCTGAAGGATGAGGAATACACAGCAGAGGGTGGAGTCATCAGCAAATAGATAAAGAGTCAGATGAATCATTGATGAAGATCACGAATAGGACTGGGCCCAGAACACTGCCTTGGGGCACTCCAGCCTTGGCAGGGAGAGGAGATGAAAGGATTCCGTTGAGAGCCACACATTGGCTTCAAGAGTAGAGTAAGTCAGTAAGCCATGTGTGGAGTTGACCTTGGATGCCATGGGTAGAGTTTTTGGAGAGCAACACAGGATACCAAACTGCAGCAAACAGCCCGAGATATGTCTGACATTGAGGGCCTCCATACATTGTTGTTTTTGTTGTTGTTGGGTGAGTCGAAGCAGCATGTCCAACGTGGAATGACCTGGTCTGAATCCAAATTGGTGATCTGAGATGAGGTTGTTGGAGAAAAGGAATGATTTCGTATCATCTGTGATGATGGATTCCATGACCTTGCTGATGATTGGAAGCAAGCTGACCGGTCTGTAGTTAAGGGGGATAAGTTTTTGTTAACTTTATTATGTAATGCATTGATGTTGGCAGACTTCTAATCAGATGCAAGGTGACCGAGGGCAAATGTTGGGGTGAAAAGGACCATTACATCCACTTGTTCAGCATTAAATTCATAACGTGTGGATGAAATGGCATCAATTCATTTCACACTTCTTTTTTTTTACTTTCAGGCAGCATTTGGTCTATGGAATATAGGGCCTACAATAAAGGGACTCCCCTCTCACGAGACCATCTGACAATGCAAATGTGGCATCAACATTTTTTGTGTGGAGCTTTCAATTTGGATTTATCCAATCTTTTCTCATGCTATTTCCACCCTGTCCCACAAAGACTGCTGCCTGCTTTCACATCGCGTCTTCAGTAATTAGCCCATTCCAATTGTTTTATAATGTGGTGTGTTGAGTTGTCTGCTGGTTCCCCTTTACCCCACTGTCAATTTCTCAACTAGTAACCCGTTGTCGTTTCCTTCTTCCACGAGTCTCAATGTAAAAAGTAGCCCACGCTGGCCAAACTTCATCGTAGTCTCACCCGTGCCCGGTGCAGCAGAACCAGAGACAGCAAGCATCTGTGCTGTCATGAAGTTCACTTGAGTGTTGTACGTGGCCTGTACACTGCGCTTGATTCGCAACATTTCTCGTACAGTGTCCTCATTACCGTGCTTGATCTCAAACTCCTTCCACGTCTGCCAAAAGCTCACAGTCACCTGCACGTCACACGATCACAAGGACAACATCCGGTATATATCAAAAGCAGTCTGAGACACGACAATTCGAACTGGGGTTAAAATGATAGCAATAATAACATCATATAATCACAATTCTCCCTCAAATTCAAACGCCATTGAACCGGCCATCTTGTGCACACTCACACGAGGGTCAGACATCTGTGAGCAGTACGAGTAGATTGCACGGGCACGATCGATCTCGCCGAGCTTGCATTCCATATCCGCGAACCGGATACACATGTCCCGTGCCTGATTGTCCGGCAGCATCTGAAGTGCCGACATAGTCAGTCGACAATGGATCCAATTTAATAAGTTTAACTCTGACGGCGAAACATCATGAAGTAGAAATTGACAGTTATTTTTCTAAAGCTGCGCATTTCAACATCGCCTTTCATGCGTGTAGATAAACGTTCTCTGAATAAAGTGAAGAGCTGTTTTAAATAAACCACAATCATCAATCAGCATAACATTCCCCACCTCAACCGCCTTCTGATAGATGGCACGTGTATATGTAACCCCGTATATCTCGGCAGCGCGGCGCAGGTAGATGTTGAACATGTCGTAACGTTCCCCGGATTCGACAGCACATGTTGCACGATCGTACACCGCCATGGCATGACGTGCCAGCCCGTGTTCCTCCTCCAGCTTGGCGTACAACAGGAATATGTCTGAGTTGATTGATGACGGTGGACAGCAGGTAGACAAAAAAAAAATTAAAAAAAAAGCAGCAGCAGCTCCCATTAGTACCCTTTTGAGTCGATATAATAAAAACCTTAACTCATTTCAAGCTGGTGCTTTGTGCCATCACAACGTTGGCCAACAAAACCTGAGCGGTCTGCCACCGCCTCAAAGCGGACACACAAATGCAACAACGCTTCTGAACACCATCGACAGTTTTTACCTTTAAAAACAACTCGGTTACCAGACACCTGAACTCTTTGTGCACATTCAGTCGAGTGCGAGACAAAACTGCTCGCATCGACCCAGCAAGTCGTGCCAGGATCAGCTTGGTTAAGCCTTTACTACGTTGACCAGGTCGCACTGAACAATGGATGATCTCATTGGGAGATCTCCACCAGCATGAGTACACAGACAAAGCAACAATCTTGGTGAGTTTCAACAGACTCGAGTCGTTTCTCCGAGATCAAACCCAACAATGGGAATAGAGGAAAAGCAAAAAATGCTCACTCTACTTGTGCGCACATACAAATTAATAATATTAATGAGCACACATTAGCTTGTATTAATCATGTAAACCACCTCAATCCTGAGTTGCTGTGGTCATGACTCCAGCAACTCATGTTGAAGCAAGGGATGGTGTGTGTGTGTGTGTGTGTGTGTGTGTGTGTGTGTGTGTGTGTGTGTGTGTGTGTGTGTGTGTGTGTGTGTGTGTGTGTGTGTGTGTGTGTGTGTGTGTGTGTGTGTGTGTGTGTGTGTGTGTGTGTGTGTGTGTGTGTGTGTGTGTGTGTGTGTGCGCACACGCACGCACATGCACACACACATGCCTGGTGTTGGCGCAGTGGTTAGGGCAGCGGCTTGGGATCCAAGAGGTCCTGAGTTCAAGCCCCGTTGGGCCACTGAATTAATACACCAGGGGGTTGACTCAGCCTGTCATCCTTCCGAGGTTGGCAAAATGAGTACCAGTGTACTGGGCCGGTGTATACCCGGGTTAAAATAGGTGTACCATATCCCTGTGTCGTAAGAGGCGACCAGGGTTGCGTCAGGAAGGGCATCCGGCGTAAAACATGTGCAAAATCTCTATGTGGATCATAATGGATGAAAGAACAAGAACAAGAACAAGAACAAGAACAAGAACAAGAAGAAGAAGAAGATATATACACAGACACACATACACATCTCTGGCTTTGTTCCTTATGCACGGCCACATATTTTAAGTTACAAACTCCAAACTCGGGCTGCAAATACGTGTGTGTGTGTGTGTGTGTGTGTGTGTGTGTGTGTGTGTGTGTGTGTGTGTGTGTGTGTGTGTGTGTGTGTGCGCACACGCACGCACATGCACACACACATGCCTGGTGTTGGCGCAGTGGTTAGGGCAGCGGCTTGGGATCCAAGAGGTCCTGAGTTCAAGCCCCGTTGGGCCACTGAATTAATACACCAGGGGGTTGACTCAGCCTGTCATCCTTCCGAGGTTGGCAAAATGAGTACCAGTGTACTGGGCCGGTGTATACCCGGGTTAAAATAGGTGTACCATATCCCTGTGTCGTAAGAGGCGACCAGGGTTGCGTCAGGAAGGGCATCCGGCGTAAAACATGTGCAAAATCTCTATGTGGATCATAATGGATGAAAGAACAAGAACAAGAACAAGAACAAGAACAAGAACAAGAAGAAGAAGAAGAAGAAGATATATACACAGACACACATACACATCTCTGGCTTTGTTCCTTATGCACGGCCACATATTTTAAGTTACAAACTCCAAACTCGGGCTGCAAATACGTGTGTGTGTGTGTGTGTGTGTGTGTGTGTGTGTGTGTGTGTGTGTGTGTGTGTGTGTGTGTGTGTGTGTGTGTGTGTGTGGTAACACAGGCTATGTGGCTGGGGCCTCACGCGAGGGTGGGGGGAGGGGCATAAATTATTTGTATAAATGTTTACTGTGTTGCACCACCTGCTGGTGGTAGCAGAGAGCATTACAATTCCCTTTTTTACCTGAGCAATACTGAGGTTAAAGCACTCCACACAGGTAAATTTGTCTTCCTTCCTTCCCCCCCCCCCCAAAAAAAAACAAAAACGGAGGAGCCCGTCAAAGCCTGTCATCGTGTGTGAAACATTCCTAGCGGGAAGAGACATCAGGACGAATGGAGGGCAAAAGGTGGGGGAGGGAGGGAGGGAGGGAGGAGGAGGTGGAGTGGGACGTGAGGACGTGGAGAGGGCGTGGACGGGGGAGGGGTTAAAGCACTCAATGCACTGGTAAATTTGTCTTCATTTCCTTCTCACCCAAAACGGAGTGGCCTGTCAAAGTGGGAACCGTAATGACCAGAGGGAGCCAGGGACATCATGACAGGCAAACATTTCTCATAGCAAGGGATGTGCAGCTGAGGTGAGGGGTTGGGAGAGGAGATGGAAACGACAAACTCCAAACTCAGGGTGTATATATATATACAACTTTGTGAGCGAAGTAACATGGGCTATGTGGCCACAGCCTCAGAGGCCGTTTTGCGTCCGCAAAGTGACCAATATAGCAATTTTTTGCAAACGGGACGACCGATTGGTCCGTCAGTGAAGCGATGGGTGGGCTCTGCTCGTATACCATAAGCATGAGAAGAGCACCAAACCATCTGACTCACATGGACGGCTTTCCAAATGGAAAACCATTCTGTATCGAAAAGGATTTTTTTTCCTTTTATAAAACATGACTGAACTAAAACGGTAATCCATAGAGCACATATCTCCACCAGGCTGAACACTTTACATTTTGTATCCCACCGATAGGCTAGACCTGGGTCTGTACCTGAAACAAAATTTCATCGCCTTGTTATTGTCACCGACCAACTCATACAACCAAGTTTTGTCATAATCCATCCACAATGTTTTGAGATATCGTGCTAACTATCGTTTTTGGGCCTCATCTTCGAATGGTGAAGGAGCATTTAAAAAGAAATAATATTTTCTAAAAGATCTTGTATCCAGATCCAGATCTTCACCAAAATAGAATCCCCCATCGCGCTCGTCCCTTTAAAAACACCCAATCTGTCCACCAAGTTTCGTCCGAATCCATCCATAAAACTTTTTGACATGTCCCACTCACAGACAGATAGGGGTGAAAACAAACTCTGTCAACCTTTGGTGGTGGGGATAATGAGGAATAAAAAAAACATTCAACTTTACAGAAAAAGACAATTGCCGATAGAGCTTTGTGAAATTGCACAAGGTTTACTGACAATTTTTAGTTGAAGACCTCCAGACAGCGGACGTGCTCACTTTTGGCAAACTTTGGTGGACACCCATCCAGGGCCTGCTCAAACAGATCCCGTGCACGCTCCAGTTTCTTGCCCCCATAGCGCTCGATAAACTTCACCAGGTACGTGTTCCAAATGTCAAACACGTTGGGCCAACGGAACAGCGCCACACCCCGCTCGTACGCCTGCCAGGAATGGTCGTGTCAGCTCGGCAAGCGGAGGTCCACACCACATTTCTCAAGGTGCTGGATTCACCGATACCTTGAAGCTCTCCTCGAAGTAGTTGTGCTCCTCGAGAAACATGGCGTAGTTGATGATTATCTGCGGCGTGGTGATGCGGAGGTCGATAATACGATCGTACACAGCCTTGGTGGACTGCACAGACCAAACCGAGAGATCAAGTTAATTGCAGACAACCTGTCCCACATGATCTTTAGCTCCTCCAACAGATGAACTACACAGTGCTCATGCCAACACAGTTTCTATAACCTCGAAATCTCAACTTCCTCTCCGATTCAAATTTGCTCGTTTCAGGTTGTCCTCCCGAAACCACGGAAGGAAAGAGCAGTCTAATCTCAAAATGAGGAAAACAATGAAAATAATGATAATGTAATTATACAATGGGCTTCACACGTTCAGCAAGTGACCAGAAAATATGATCCAAGAGTACCCCTGGAAGACCGCATCAGAAATGGTTGCGACTCTACGACCAACATCATTACCTCACCAACTCCAAGTGTGCGCTCCAGCCGACACCATTCTCAGCTCTTTGCAAATTATATGACCAAAGTATCTTAACAGTGTTTTCTGGGATTCCTTGTGAGAGACGACCTTGGTTTGCAGAAACAGAATTGAAATACATCATACTGCTTGCTTCAAGCAGATTTAAAACCAATGACCTCTGGAATGCCAGACCAACGTCCTGACGAGTAGGCTACCACGCAATACTCAAACAAACAACACTCAAGGATAGCACACATATAACCACATACAAATGGACAAACCTTGAAGGTTCCCAGACTCTCCTCGAGATCTGCCAGCATGGACCAAACTTTTAGCGACTTGTACAACCGTGCCTGGACGGTCTCCGAGGGATCAAAGTAATCTGCTTTGCGTGCTGGCATGGCTGTGGCTCGCTGAGATTGGAAGGAAAGGAAAGGGGCCAAAAGAGGTCCGAGAAATAATCAAACACCACTCCACAGATACAGTCTTGAATACCAGAGAATCTTTACCAAGTAAAAGTGACAATCAGAATTTCCAGTTACATTCGAACCCCCAACTCGAGTTCAAGGCCAACAAAACAGGACTCTACCCGAAGGAGACGCAAAGCAGTGTCGTAGCTCTCGTGCCGAAGCTCCATTTCGGCATACTGGCAGCACACGGCAGCGAGGTCGTCTACAGCACGCAGGTTCACTTTGGTGGCCTTCTCAAAGATGGTTCGTGCCTGTGTTATCGTATGCATCCCAGTGAGATTGTACAGAATTTTTTTTGTAAGCAAATCTGACCGTTACCCATGGAAGTCACAAAATTACCAACAACTCTAAAAGAAGACTCGCAGGAAGCTCCAAATAGTACGGGGCAATGTGAGAGTTTGCAACATAAAACAAACAGCACACGTATCTTAAAATACTCCCAGAAAGCCAATTCCCTGGAAATCTGAAAACTTACATCATCCAACTGGTCATTAGCTTCATAAAACTTGGCGAAAGCAACCCACAGGGTGTGTGGTTTTCCCGTGGCCTTGGCAGGGTTGACTGTCTGCACAGCCTCTGTGAAGGTGTTGATGATCTAGTGTGCATCAAACATGGAACAGAAAAGGTTGAAATCAATGTGAGAAAACTAGAACGACAAGTCCTTGTAGATAGAAACTAAGCAGGGGCAGGTGAAATCCACATATTGGACTCTGTGCACCTCTCTGGGATGTCCTTCATACAGTTGCACACGCCGGTGCCATTCGTGCACATTGTGAGGGTTCTGTCGAAGCAGAACACTGTTGAGCAGGAGCGGGCGTCGGTCCATCAACAGCTCAAACCGTGCCAGACGCAACTCCAGGTCCACGTCGTCTGAAAAAGAGGAGCTTGACCTTAATTTGAGGGTCTTATGAAAGGTTAACTGGCAGTTGCTCAGGCTTACAAAGCAATACATTTCCTTGGCTCTGACCTCGTCCTGGAAATGTACCTTTGAATAATTGAGGTCACCAAATACTCAAGCGAGCTCAGTTTATGGGTACAAATTAAAAAGAAGTCAATATTACAAAACTTGGAAACATCTCCACCTTCTTCAGTTGGACCGAGCTCGGCGGTGGACTCTATGCGAGCGCCGATCAGGTTTTCCTCACACTGGGCATATGCGTCAAACACATGAGAGAAGTCTCGTACTGTTGTCACAGTCTGGATTGCCTCCTCATACACATCCCGGGCCTGTCAGGAAGCACAGTGATCACTTAATGGCATTACACAACCATATAATGGGAAAAACACAGTTGATAGGTTGTGAACTTGATATCCCAGCATCAAATTCCTTTGGATACTCCATTCCACTCTTCTACCCAAAATTATAAAGAAAGGAAGCTTGCAAGATTGCTGAACAAGAGATTTACAGACTCAATGAAGTTTCACAGAAAAGTTACAGGAAGAAGACCTTCTCAAAGTGTCCGCTGTGGATGTAGTAATTGGCGAGCGAGCACCACAGTTGGCCGAGCTGATCCGTGAAGCGCGTCAGTCCACCCCGGATAATGGCGCCGACGTCCAAAGACTTCACCTTGTCTGGGTTTTTGGAAATCAATTCGCACAGCTCGTGCCAAAGCTGAAGTTAAAGAAAAATAAAAACAAGAAGCGACTACTTCGATATCGCGCGGCTGGGGGCAGTAACAGTCTAGGTTAAGAATGATGAAACAATTTTGCAGTTATAAAATTCAAATGCAGACATGCATGATGGGATGAGTTGTGACGTTGGACAAATTTCTATTTATAGCCCTCAGATCAAAGGGACATACAATTATATAACAGCACGATGTAACAATGCAAGTTTTAGGTTGACGAGGAAGGGATACAAACCAAAAGGGACGACTACTACTACTACTACTACCACCACCACCACCACCACCACCACCACCACCCCGATTATTCCCACCTTCTTTTGGAGTCATCCGGGGAAAGATTTTAGCTCAAGTCTTTCACAAACCTGCTGGCCTGGTCTTATGTAACTGAAGGTGGTCGGAATTTGTGAATTGTTCAGGCTGCCAGCGATAACGACTTTTCACCAGACACCGTGGGATCTTTACATCTAGAATGCCAGCAGATGGGATATTCAGCTTCTGGGGCAGATTAACACATGGGCACGCAGAGCCTATGCCCAGGGCCCTGAGCTTAATGAGGGCCCCGTGGGGAAAAATACATTTACTGGTAAAATGCTCTATACCAGATTCACCACTACAATATTACGTTTTCAGTTTTAAATTCACGTTCAAGGTGTTTCAGTGTTGGTTTTGGCTTTATACTGTTGTGGGGTTCTCTGCGCTCGAGCGCTGCGTGACCCTTGAGTCTCGGAGGTGCGAAACCAGACAACACTTGATAATACAATGATTATACAATAAAAATCACCACACTGTGGTCACGAGTCACAACCGTCGACAAAATCAGGTTCTGGGCCGATTGGGAAACACATTTAAAGCGTGATTAAAAGATGAACAGCGTGATTGGGAAACGCACATTGACACCTTTTATCCACGTAAACATCTGCCACGGTTATATCAGAACGAGTTGTTTCGTCACACGCTCACGGATTGTTTAACCCGAACATGGGACCGTTCAAAAACTACCAAACGCTAATTTATTTTTTTTTTTTAGTAACATATAAATTAAGATGAAACAATCATGTCCAAAGGCAAAAAAGAACATTTTACAAACTCGCGTTCCAATATGAAAATGAGTAAATGACTTGCAACGTCATCGGTCAGGTGGCAGTTTCCGTTACAATTCACAGGCGGTTGAAAAAAAAAAATGGATCGGCATCGGCGGTAGTTAAGTGGGAGCTCAAAGAGAAAGGTGAAGCAAGCAAAGGAGGTGAAAGGAGTTGCTCTGTTAAAAACGATCCCAACAATAAACAAACACTTCAAGGAGAAAGACAAATGACAGACGATGGTGACACAGCTTCCGGTTTGGCAGACATGGCTCTGCTGGCAATATGGAACATGTCACTGGCCTTCAACAAGAGGAGAAAGCACCAGATCAGAACTTGTTGCGGGAAACAGTCGAGCTGACTATGTACTTGCACTGATAAGCCAGAGCCGAGTGATATTGCCGATGCCGAGGCAAACACAGCGCAAGCAGGTGAATTTATCAGTGATCCTGCATTATGGGATAAGATTGATGAAAGTTTCAGGAGTTTTTGGATTGCTGAGGGTTCGTCTGCTTGTGAAAATATAAACAACAAATTCCCTGCTTCAGCTCAGGTGATTGGAACGAAGACGAGTATGGTGACTGAAGATTCTTGGTGACTGCACAACGGTGAAGCTGTTTCTCATATCTGGCTTATTTACTCTCCCTCCACTGGAAATGTTTACCATTTTGCCTGAAAACTTACATCAACCAAAACGCACGCCTTCAGCGAAGGAGTCAACGATTGGAAACATCCCGAACACATTTCTGAACACAAGAAAAGCTTGCATCACCGAAGTTGTACGCTGGCAAGGGTACAGCGTGCAAAGATAATGGGTACATTTGATGCAGCTCTCGCTCGGCAGTTTCAGGCAGTGTCAATACTGGAGAGATGTTCTTAAGCGTATTGTCGCCGATATTAAATTCTTAAGTGAGCGTGGCCTCGCTTTCCGTGGCCACGATGAGCTGCTCGGTTCACCAAATAATGGCAACTATTTTGGGATTTTGGAGCCGATTGCTCAATTTGATCCCTTTTTGCAGATCACGTTGCTAAATTTGGACAGATGGGTAAAGGCAGTACTTTTTATTTGCCATCGACTACTTGTGAAGAATTCATCGGTTTGATGAGGCAGAAATTAAAATTAAAAAAACCAACAGCTTTATAACTTCAACAAGCCAAATAGTTTTCAGTTGATATAGATTAAACACCAGATTTATCACATGTTGATCAGCTGACTTTCATGTTCAGATTTGTCAATTCGGAAGGAAAAAAGTTGTTGAGCGATTTATTGGATTTGACACGCTCGAGTCATTCGGGTGCAACCCTTGCTGACTCTGCACTTGCAATGATAAGCAACTTGAATTTGGACATATCTAATGGAGTCTATTATTCATGCATTTTGATGTATTCGGGTTTTTTGGACGATGTTTCGGGTCTCAATTTTTTTTTTTTGTGCCCAGGGCTGAAAAAAAAAAATCTTGATCCGTTTCTGTTCAGCACACTGTGTGAAGCAACACTTTGGTTGTGAAGCACCAGTTCAACAGCATATAGTTGCATTGGAAATCAAACCCCAACTGGAAAACTTAAAAGTGTGCTACATCTACACCACCCTGATGAAATATGAGAAGAATGATACTGTAGAGCTTTACTTTCATGTTAACAGTGCCCCCCCTTACTTCCCCATCCCCAACCTACAAAACACTGCTCCCAAGTTTTACATTTTTGTGCTGACAAGTAATTTTGACCACGTGGGAAACATTTTAATGAAAAAGCCAGAACGTCTTCACTCCAACCAAGTTTGTGCTTGTATTATTCTAGGATATTCACCTCCAATAAATAATTCATTTGTAAAACATCGCGTGTGATCTCTAAGGCAAGCTTGTTTAACAACACCAGCCCATACAGCTGAACTTGGGATTAAAGAATCAAAACATAAAAAGAAATAACCATATTTTAAATTTAAGGAAGTGATTAACTGAGAAGATAGTGAATAAATACAGGGTGTCCAACACCCTAGTTTGTTGTTATGAACCTGGTCCTGCTCTTATACGGAAACATAAACTCACCTGGTGATTGGACTTCCCCTTCTTGGAGACAAAGCGGTCGTTATTTACAATGGCAGCAAGACGGAGTGCAGCTTCGTCGAGACGGTCTATGGACACCAAGTAATCGATGTATTCCTCAGCATTCTCTGGCGAGAGCTGCAGATCACGTTATAAATCAGATATTGATGCGGAAGCAAATCAAAAAAGAAAACCTGGTAAAAAGCAACTCTTATCCATAAACTGAATCAATAGCAGAGAAAGATCCAAACTACATAATGCTCACAACATTATTGGAATCTTCCACGAGGAGGCTGAAGCACAAGGTCTGTGGCTGTCACCTCGCAGGCAGGTCGGTGGTCTCTCTTTTCACCTCCTCTTCTCCAACATTCATCCCTCTGCTCTCCTAGTCCTACGACCCTCCCCATCTACTCCAGGATGCATGTTGTTTTTTTTTTTTTTTAAGTAACCCACTCGTGGTTAAACTTCCAAAATTCAGGCTGACTACGCACCTCAACTCCTTTGTTCTTCACTCCTCCGATCGATGGAACCACACCTTCCAGGGACTGTTCTTTCCCACTCTTTTCTCCAGGGCTTCAAGCAGGCAGTACACCATCACTCGTGTCATCCCCCATCCTGAGCCATTACCTTTGAAATCTCCCAATAAACCTTTCCTCACCTCCCCTCTCTTCCTTTCCTGTTTGTTTACTCCATCGCTGGTTGTATACAATTGTTGCCCTGCTACCCCACTGTCAGTTCAACCTTGCTCTTCCATAAGCCTCACTCTTATTGAGAAAACAAATGTCATGGGATAATTAAAGCCTTAAATCAACACATACAGAGGATTTGGCATACGGCCAGGACATCAACACCACAAGATGGCTTTACACAATGTCAATGTCCCATGAGTGCAAGCACATAAGAATAGCCGACTTAAATGTCTCTAGTGCTGCCCTTTTGCATCACAAGTGAACGGTTGTTCTGCTGCACCAAATTCCATGGTCCATCGAAGGACACGATTGACATCGCAACGTCATCATCACGCATCATGTTGACAATAATGGAGAGATCCCAAGCGGTAATGTGGCAGAAAAGCTTCAGAGAAATTTGTTCAGAAGATCATTTCAGTCACAAGAGAACATCGAAAATTGATCTCAAGCATTTGTCAATAATGAGAAAGTCTCAAAAAATGTTTTTGTTTTTTTTTAAGCAACAAACTGGCTTTAGACATGTGAACATCTGGAATTTTGTCAGTTAATCCCTTCCTTGAAATCAAAACGACAATCTCATGTCCATGATTCAATTAATCTCAAAAAAGGAAAAATAAAGAAAGTCCCTCAAACCAAGAATGTTGGACCTCATACATCGGCATCGTCAAAACAGCTTCTTGGTACATGAAACTTGCCTTGAGGTGCCGGCGGTATACCCGTACAGCAGTCTCTGGAAGCGGGTGACTGCGGACAAACTTGAGGTAGAGAGGCCAGATCCTGGAGTGCTGTGTGACGGGTAGAGCACGGAGCGCACGATCCAGCGTACGCCGGGTACGTGTAACTTTGCACTGTTCCATCAGGAACTGGCAGTAATCCAACCAAACCCGTGGCATCTGATGAGGATCGGTACATAGACGTCACAACAGGAGCCTTACTTTACACCGACAACAATCAGTACTGTACCTGGGCTTTGGTGCTTTAAGATCCATATGATTGATGTGATTATCACTCAATGAACAACATCGCTGTGGTTAAGCATCAAAAATATCTCATGCAATTTTGTGACAGTATTCCATTAGCCACACACCAGTTGCTCAGTCTTTACGATGGGAAATCCTGCTTTTTGGTGGCCTGGAGTTATTAACTGTGAGATGAACAAGCTGAACTTAAACGCAACTCCATCCATCTTAGCTCCACCCAAAGTTGAACGGTGCAACAAACTAACTGGGTTGACAGAAGACATCGATGGGCTTAGCCAAAAATGCACCATTTTCAAATCGACTGCAATCTATATAATGCATACAATCATCCTACAATAAATAAGGTGTGTGCGCGAGGGAGATAGCGCGAGGGAGAGAAAAAAAACAGGGCTGGGCAAATCTCCACAAAATTTTTCATGTCTTGGTGGTACCCAGGGTCAGGTCATGGGCACAACCCCCACACCCACACCACGTGAGGGTGGAGGGGGACTTGCCAATGCTCCTGAAGGGAGTGGGTGTTTATTGTCTTGGAAAAATGTCAAATCAGAATGTTATATTTAAACAACAAGTATTCATTTGAAAACTCAAAACTCAAATCTCCATTGAAAAATGATTTTTAAAGTACAGTATATATTATTTCTATTTCCAATGCATTTCATTGATTTAAACAAGTTTATAGAAATGAAGAAGGGGGGGGGGGTCTATCTCTTGGCATGCCATATCATCACATATGATCAGATGGGGTCATTTCGGTTCGGAATCTTGGCGAGGCAGTCCAAAAAAACTCATCCAATTGTTTTGTAGTGGAAAGTGCGACGATGAAACCGATGTTGCTGAAGGTGGTGTTCATGATGGGATAAATATGACGGAGGTCAATTTTGGAAATTCGAGTGAAGAGACAAATAAAGACAATGAACCAGTGAACAAAAGCCCTGTTACTCATGAGAGCAGCACTATGGATTAGTACCAAGCTGTAATAAAATGAACATTTTCATCAACATACTGTCACGTCAGATGGCTCCGTTAACACAGCCCATCTGCGCTGGGGGTGGAAGACTCCCAATAAGGATAGAAACAGTGTTTCTGTGTAAATCGTAGTTATATATAGACGATATATAAATCTACATTTATAGTTACTGTGTTTGAAGTTTGGAAGATGTTATATATAGACATAGTTATATATAGACGATATATAAATCTACATTTATAGTTACTGTGTTTGAAGTTTGGAAGATGTTATATATAGACATAGTTATATATAGACGATATATAAATCTACATTTATTGTTACTGTGTTTGAAGTTTGGAAGATGTTATATATAGACGATATATAAATCTACATTTATAGTTACTGTGTTTGAAGTTTGGAAGATGTTATATAAATCTACATTTATAGTTACTGTGTTTGAAGTTTGGAAGATGTTATATATAGACATAGTTATATATAGACGATAGATAAATCTACATTTATTGTTACTGTGTTTGAAGTTTGGAAGATGTTATATATAGACGATAGATAAATCTACATTTATTGTTACTGTGTTTGAAGTTTGGAAGATGTTATATAAAGACATAGTTATATATAGACGATAGATAAATCTACATTTATAGTTACTGTGTTTGAAGTTTGGAAGATGTTATATAAAGACATACTTATATATAGACGATAGATAAATCTACATTTATAGTTACTGTGTTTGAAGTTTGGAAGATGTTATATAAAGACATAGTTATATATAGACGATAGATAAATCTACATTTATAGTTACTGTGTTTGAAGTTTGGAAGATGTTATATAAAGACATAGTTATATATAGACGATAGATAAATCTACATTTATAGTTACTGTGTTTGAAGTTTGGAAGATGTTATATAAAGACATAGTTATATATAGACGATAGATAAATCTACATTTATAGTTACTGTGTTTGAAGTTTGGAAGATGTTATATAAAGACATAGTTATATATAGACGATAGATAAATCTACATTTATAGTTACTGTGTTTGAAGTTTGGAAGATGTTATATATATAGACATAGTTAAATATAGACGATAGATAAATCTACATTTATAGTTACTGTGTTTGAAGTTTGGAAGATGTTATATATATAGACATAGTTAAATATAGACGATAGATAAATCTACATTTATTGTTACTGTGTTTGAAGTTTGGAAGATGTTATATAAAGACATAGTTATATATAGACGATAGATAAATCTACATTTATAGCTACTGTGTTTGAAGTTTGGAAGATGTTATATAAAGACATAGTTATATATAGACGATAGATAAATCTACATTTATAGTTACTGTGTTTGAAGTTTGGAAGATGTTATATATATATAGACATAGTTAAATATAGACGATAGATAAATCTACATTTATAGTTACTGTGTTTGAAGTTTGGAAGATGTTATATAAAGACATAGTTATATATAGACGATAGATAAATCTACATTTATAGTTACTGTGTTTGAAGTTTGGAAGATGTTATATAAAGACATAGTTATATATAGACGATAGATAAATCTACATTTATAGTTACTGTGTTTGAAGTTTGGAAGATGTTATATATATAGACATAGTTAAATATAGACGATAGATAAATCTACATTTATAGTTACTGTGTTTGAAGTTTGGAAGATGTTATATAAAGACATAGTTATATATAGATGATAGATAAATCTACATTTATAGTTACTGTGTTTGAAGTTTGGAAGATGTTATATAAAGACATAGTTATATATAGACGATAGATAAATCTACATTTATAGTTACTGTGTTTGAAGTTTGGAAGATGTTATATATATAGACATAGTTAAATATAGACGATAGATAAATCTACATTTATAGTTACTGTGTTTGAAGTTTGGAAGATGTTATATAAAGACATAGTTATATATAGACGATAGATAAATCTACATTTATAGTTACTGTGTTTGAAGTTTGGAAGATGTTATATAAAGACATAGTTATATATAGACGATAGATAAATGTACATTTATAGTTACTGTGTTTGAAGTTTGGAAGATGTTATATAAAGACATAGTTATATATAGACGATAGATAAATCTACATTTATAGTTACTGTGTTTGAAGTTTGGAAGATGTTATATATATATAGACATAGTTAAATATGGACGATAGATAAATCTACATTTATAGTTACTGTGTTTGAAGTTTGGAAGATGTTATATATATAGACATAGTTATATATAGACGATAGATAAATCTACATTTATAGTTACTGTGTTTGAAGTTTGGAAGATGTTATATAAAGACATAGTTATATATAGATGATAGATAAATCTACATTTATAGTTACTGTGTTTGAAGTTTGGAAGATGTTATATAAAGACATAGTTATATATAGACGATAGATAAATCTACATTTATAGTTACTGTGTTTGAAGTTTGGAAGATGTTATATAAAGACATAGTTATATATAGACGATAGATAAATCTACATTTATAGTTACTGTGTTTGAAGTTTGGAAGATGTTATATAAAGACATAGTTATATATAGACGATAGATAAATCTACATTTATTGTTACTGTGTTTGAAGTTTGGAAGATGTTATATAAAGACATAGTTATATATAGACAATAGATAAATCTACATTTATAGTTACTGTGTTTGAAGTTTGGAAGATGTTATATATAGACATAGTTATATATAGACGATAGATAAATCTACATTTATTGTTACTGTGTTTGAAGTTTGGAAGATGTTATATATAGACGATAGATAAATCTACATTTATAGTTACTGTGTTTGAAGTATGGAAGATGTTATATATAGACATAGTTATATATAGACGATAGATAAATCTACATTTATAGTTCGTGTTTGAAGTTAGGAAGATGTTCCTTTACAAATAAAATGGTTTATTGTAATGAAATATGGGAATAAGGGTGGACAAGACAATCAATAAATAACGGCACAGATCTGGTGGTTGATAGACAACTCGGAATGAAAAGAACACGCAATGTTATTTTCAAGAGATGAATAACTATAACCCCCTAATGGCACTAACAAACACCAGATTCATGAGCACTTGAAGCAGGAACAAAGCTGATGGCATGCAGTTTGTTGGCTCACAGGGCTGGCATGGCAAAGGGCAAGAGGATTGCGATGAGAGGTACGGCGATGGGGCGAGGTACGACGATGGGGAGAGGGATGTTGCCACTCCAAAGATCTAACTCCAACTGACGTGCTCCGTGTGGTCACAGACCTTGTCAACTCTGGGACCACCGTTTTTAGCAGTGGATCACGTTATTGACTGTTGTTTCTGTGGGCGTGCCATCCCACCCCATAGGGCAGCCCCAATTAAAAAAAAAAATTGTTGGCCCTCTCCAGGAGACCGCAGCCATCTTCACCGCCATGACTTGTGGTGTGCTGGTCAAGCAATCTATATTGATATTCTTTAAAGAGCTCAGCACTTTTTGGTGCATTTGAAATGCACAAGTCCTCCACCTGGCCTTGCCTAAAAACAGAAGGTTTTACACGGTACAACCTTTCTCTAGGATGCCGTCTCAAAGTTTACACCCACAGAGTCCTCAATGCACGTTTTGCAATATGACTTGCCTCGATACAAATAGCTGTTACAAGAGGAATCTAACCTACACAATCACACGGTCCATACTATATTGTTAACACGATAAAGCTATTCATCCCACCTCATACCATCTACATTTCCTCGTAACAGTACTTTGTTTTGTGTTTAGCACCGTTCATCAGATCTGTTAGCTGGGTAACTGACCATCACGTACACAAACGGAGGATAGGGATGGCGAGGAGAGGTTGCTGGGGTGCCGACCAAATCATAGCACCACAATTTCAATTTCTTGCTAAACAACCTGTGTGGCAGAGTGAATTATGCACATCATCACTACGAATAAGCTGATAGGATGGCCTAGAGATAAGCACACTCACCTCTAAGCAGTCTTACTTGGGTTTGAGTCCCAACCGAGTTATAAACTGCCATCCTGTTGGTTTACTGGCAAGGTGATTCATCTACGTGTGTGCTGTCCTTCGGATGGACGTTAAACTGGACGTCCCATCTGCCGGCATTAGTTGGTGGATGTCAGAGATCAAACGGTGTCGTTCGCGAAGAGCAGGTGAGCTATCGCCGGCACCATGAACAAAATCCAAATTCCTGCTCCAACTAATGCTGGGAAGACAATGGCAAACCACCCTGTGTAACCCATTCCAAGAAATTGCTTCGGCAGTACTGAAACTACCTTTGGGAAGAACACCAGAATGAGTACGAATCACCCCAAA
>NC_140965.1:82230674-82275674 GCF_056783735.1 Eptatretus burgeri
ATAGGAGCCCTCCTGAAAATATGGAACGCTCCGCTCATGATGACTCATTTTCCAGCTCACTCTCAACACGACTCACTTTCCAGCTCACCAGACAACTCTGAACTTACAATTTGTTCCTCATAACACAGTGATTATAGGGTCATTATCTATCCATAAATACATTTTTGTTTGGATAATACAGTTAGGTGATGAATTATAAAAGTTTTAACTTAAGCCCTTGCTTCCGAGGGCTCTAAAATGGACCAATTTTGTCCCCTGGTTTGACCATGTGGCTCGGGGTTTAGGATCTTCATTTGTTTTTCTAAAGATTGCCTCATATAAGATGTGTCTACTGACCGAATAATTTTATGTAATGCCCATGGATTCATATTAAAATAAATTTTTATTTACATGCACGTTTTTTTATAATTATTCACATTTTTCATATTCATGAGCTTATAAATCTGAAACTGAACACTCTAGCAAAGTGATACTGCAGATATTTATAAACTGGCATATGAAATTTAAGGATCTGTTATCAGAATCCCTGATAAATGCATATGTTTCTACCTGTAGGAAGTTGAAAATGCCACTTTGACTAAAAATGGTGAATATGCAGGGGGCATTAACTGAGGTTATGTAACAACTTAGATTATTCTTCTTCTCATAAATTAATAATTATAAGTACATTTTTTATTCAAAAATAAATTCTTGCAATGATAATCCAAACAAAAGCTTGGGTTTTAATTTTAAAAACATGTCCTACAATTCTCTATTTGAAGTCATCAGTTATGACATACACCACTAGATGGAGTAATATGATGGGATTGGAGGAAATGTGAAGCACCTTTTTGCAAGGGCAAGTTTGCAGGCCACTCTACATTATCAGATTCTGACAGCTGAAGAGATCTTCCAGTGGGCAGAG
This sequence comes from Eptatretus burgeri, assembly GCF_056783735.1. Classification (NCBI taxonomy): domain Eukaryota; kingdom Metazoa; phylum Chordata; class Myxini; order Myxiniformes; family Myxinidae; genus Eptatretus; species Eptatretus burgeri. Next base: position 82,231,579 of record NC_140965.1, read on the forward strand.
AAGAATATAGGAGGGATCAAATTCTTCTTTGTGACATCACAAGAAATCCAACAAAATGCAATGGAGTATGACCTTGAGAAGCGCATCAGAGCAGCAACAACCATTGCTGGTACACGGTCACACCATGGTTTCCTGCCAATCTCCTCAACACGTCTGGAGATGAGAAGGGTTTCTTCTGATGCTGTATCATCAACAGTATGCACAGGACCGGAAACCACACAAGCTCATCTATCCCAGTTGTTGGTCCCAACCCTAACTGAAGTGGATGTATACCAGGCTGGGAAATGTATTGCTTGTGTTTATGACAGAAGATGGTACATTGGGAACATTGTCACAAGAAATGATGATGAAAATGATGTGTTTGTGAACTTCATGAAGCAAGGAAGGGTAACACATTCTCATGGCCTCCAGAAAAAAAGAAAGATCAATGCTGGGTGTCATTACTCGACATTCTTTGTGTGGTTGACGCCCCTGACATAAAATCTAGTGGACGTCAGTACCAACTGTCACAGCATGACTTTAAGCATGTTCAAGACCTGTTTTTTAAGATGTAAAATTCTGTGCCTCTGAGTGCTACATAATCATGATAATGAATGTCATAAAAGATGAAAGGACATTAAAGAGTTTTCTAAGGTATAAAAATTACTAATATTCATTGTCTCTGTATATCTGTAAATAAAAAAGCTGCTACTCAACTAATCAAATTTGTTCTAATTTATAATTTGCAATCACTTACGAAAGTAATCATGAGCATGTATTTATGAATAAATAACATCCTTATCAATAATGTCTAATAAGAAGCATAATTTAGCCTCATGCGCACCCCTGCAAGTTCACCTTGTTTTGTACCAAGTGGGCCAAATTGCCATATTTGGCTTCCTAAAACTAGGAGTATGTGCTCTCCAGAGACATTCTGATGCCACAATCTGAAATTTTGTTTACCAGTTTATAAAATTCTGCAGTAACTCTTTCCTGGATAGTTCCATTTAAGATTTATAAACTTCTGAATATGAAAAAAGTGAATAATAATTTTAAAAACGTGCATGTAAATAAAAATTTATTTTACTATGAAGCCATGGGCATTAGATAAAATTATTCGGTTAGTAGGCACATCTTATATGAGACAATCTTTAGAAAAACAAATGAAGATCCTAAACCCCTCGCCACATGGTCAAACCAGGGGACAAAATTGGTCCATTTTAGAGCCCTCGGAGACAAGGGCTTATGTTAAAACTTTTATAATTCATCACCGAAATGTATTATCCCAACAAAAATGTATCTATGGATAGATCATGACCCTATAATCACTGTGTTATGAGGAAAAAATTCTAAGTTGTTCCATATTTTCAGGAGGGCTCCTATAGTTTCACCTTATTTTAGCTCGTTTTGGCCAAGAAGCCATTTTTAGCTTCCTATAGAGTGAGAAATATGCATCCCAGAGGCTATCCGATGCCATAATTGAAAAATTTGGATGCCAATTAGGAAATATTTGCAATATTAACTTTCTAGAGGAGTCCATTATAAAATTATAAGCCAATGAAGTTGGAAAAAAAATGCCTTTTTCACATTTGGCATTTTTAGCGCCAAATTTCAAAGGTCTGTAGAGATAGATATTTTTTAAACTATGAGGAATTGAAAGCTAATCTTTTGCATGGTGGGTAGAGCCATATAGACCTACATTTAAGAATTTTTCCAGCAAAATCTGAGGAGGTGACCTGGGGACCCTTAGGTGAGTTGGCACGGAATGACCCCACAGGCTGTGTATGAATGAATGAATAATAAACCCAACCTATCCACCAAGTTCCATCTGAGTCTGGCAAAAGATTTTTCAGATATTGTGCTCCACTGTGCATCGATTTGGGCCCCATCTCTCAACGGTGAAGATTCACTTAAAAATTATATAATTGATCCGGATCTTCACCAAAATCCAATCAATTCGTCCATGTCACACATCCAACCTGTCCACGAAGCTTCGTCCGAATCGGTACACAACTTTTTGAGATATCTTGCTGACAGATAGACAGACAGACAGACAAACAGACAGACGTTTTTCATTTTGGGATGTTTTTCTCGATTACACTCAAAAACATCATTTTGTACGCAGCCTGTGGCTGCTGGTTGTATTGTTGCTGGGTGCTTAGCTGTGCCGCTGATGCAGTGCCCCTGTTTCTAGTAAGCTGATACTCATTTTTGTTACTCAGATACTCATCCTCAGAAGGATGACAGGCTGAATAAACCCACCTGGTGTTAGTTGACAGGATGAACAGGGGCTCAAACTCAAGACCCTACAGATATTTAGCCAGCCACCTTAACCGTTAAGCCAACACCAGCTGTCTCATTAAGATTAAAAAATAAACATAAAATTAATTACACCCACAAAACCGAACATGAGGGGCAAAGCGAAACAGTACCCAATTGTGCTGATTTCCACCCTGCAGTCACACTGGCTGCATCCTTTATACCTGGGAGGTGTTGCAGGTCGACAAGTGCTCGACTGGTTATTGCTGTTGCTGTTGTTATTGTGGTTTTTGTTGGGGGTAGATTGTTGAAATGTGCACCCACTGGTCAGACAGCTACCAGACCCCATGCACATTTGTCTGTTGCCTCCATCCACAATGGCACCCAAACAAAATCATGTAGCCACCATTTTGGTTTTCTGATGGGCCAAAGATATCAGGCCTTGCCTCGACCCACAATGGCACCCAAACAAAATCATGTAGCCACCATCTTGGTTTTCTGATGGGCCAAAGATATCAGGCCTTGCCTCGACCCACAATGGCACCCAAACAAAATCATGTAGCCGCCATCTTGGTTTTCTGGTGGGCCAAAGATATCAGGCCTTGCCTCGACCCACAATGGCACCCAAACAAAATCATGTAGCCACCATCTTGGTTTTCTGGTGGGCCAAAGATATCAGGCCTTGCCTCGACCCACAATGGCACCCAAACAAAATCATGTAGCCGCCATCTTGGTTTTCTGGTGGGCCAAAGATATCAGGCCTTGCCTCGACCCACAATGGCACCCAAACAAAATCATGTTGCCACCATCTTGGTTTTCTGGTGGGCCAAAGATATCAGACCTTGCCTCCACCCACAATGGCACCCAAACAAAATCATGTAGCCGCCATCTTGGTTTTCTGGTGGGCCAAAGATATCAGACCTTGCCTCCACCCACAATGGCACCCAAACAAAATCATGTAGCCACCATCTTGGTTTTCTGGTGGGCTAAAGATATCAGGCCTTGCCTCGACCCACAATGGCACCCAAACAAAATCATGTAGCCACCATCTTGGTTTTCTGGTGGGCTAAAGATATCAGGCCTTGCCTCGACCCACAATGGCACCCAAACAAAATCATGTTGCCACCATCTTGGTTTTCTGGTGGGCCAAAGATATCAGGCCTTGCCTCCACCCACAATGGCACCCAAACAAAATCATGTAGCCACCATCTTGGTTTTCTGGTGGGCTAAAGATATCAGGCCTTGCCTCCACCCACAATGGCACCCAAACAAAATCATGTAGCCGCCATCTTGGTTTTCTGGTGGGCCAAAGATATCAGGCCTTGCCTCGACCCACAATGGCACCCAAACAAAATCATGTAGCCACCATCTTGGCTTTCTGGTGGGCCTAAGATATCAGGTCTGTAGGCCTCTGCTGATTACACACTGCCTGGGTTTGTTGTGTTGCATTTCCATTGCCTTTGTTTGGGTCGAGTGTTACTCACGAAAAATCTAATCATATGTGAAATAAAAATTATTAGTAAGGTTTAATCAAGAGTTGAGTGGACAGAGAAATATATATATTTTGTGTTACAAGTTGTGACCACAGTGCGGTCATTCTTGTTCAAACTTGATTGACGGTTACTGTTGCCGCAGCACATGACGTGAGAGTGACCTGAACAGATAGATGTACAGTACCTCGTATCGAAAATGAACTTTCAGAAGTTGTTTGTGAAAACAACATTTGAATATCTGGTGGATGATTCACGGCAGGATTTTACAACTGCCCCAGGTTGGACCCAGCCACCGTTAGTATCGCTCTCCTTTTTTACGGAACATATGCAGTGTCGTTACCTCTGCTCTCAATGCTGTATCATCTCAAGTATACAGCGTATGTCAAATCTTTGGGTGCAGTCACTATACAGGTTCTGTCACCACATAAACAACCGAAAATGACGTGAGAAACGTCAATGTTCTGACTGATCTTGGAGAAAAAAGCATTGGGTCGAATCAACCACATCTGACTGATTTTACAAAGATAATATTTAGGAAAAACAGTCGTTCTCTCGGGGCCAGATTTTGGCATGGGCAAGCTGGGCAGTTGCCCAGGGGCCTCCGCCACCAGGGGGCCTCCACATATTTCATGAAAAAAAAAATTGTAAAGAAAAATGTATTTGTGAGTGCCTGAATGGTAGTTGGTAGTTAGTGGAACAGATATGAGATATTAATCTATAACAGATATAAGATATTCATCTTATCTCATTCTCTATTTTATATAGAAGTTCAGATTCTTTGTTCTTGAAAAATATACTTTATGGATGACTGTAAATAATTATGTCTTGTCACCTTTTTAGTATTCTAAGGTAGGGTGGGCCTCCACTACTTTAGGCTGCCCAGGGGCCACCACATGTCTAAATCCGGCCCTGCGTTCTCTTTCACTGTTGTAATCAAAATAATTCATTTGGGTTGAATAACCTGTTGAACAAGATGTTGTGTTCAGCCTTCCCTGCCATCACTTCCACTCAGAGACAAGCGAAGCTGAGGATTCATTTATCAATAAAAGGGAAGCACATTTGGAAGAAAATCTTTGGAAAATTGTCTCAACCTACCGTTTCCCAGGTTCATTTCGAATGTATGGAAAAGTGGAAATGCTTCAAACATGGCGAAGAAATGGGATCAGCAGCAGTGAAGTTTTCGGAAAGTCATAAAAAAAACACCTTTCAGAGAAACAGGGATTACCTTGCAGAGGTTTGTCACATTGTAAAGTTACATTCAAAGATTGGCTTACTGTGCTACAGATCTGCAGATCTAGTTTACAGAGAAATTGTACAGGCCGGGAATGAGATGGACATTTTTAGCTATAATGGCAGGTGAGGCCAGGTCGTTTAGGACAGAGAAGCTTTCAGTTTGTATCAGATTTGCAGAAAACCTCGACATCACAGAAAGGTTCCTGTGCTTTGTCAACTGCCCATCTTCCAAAAATGCACAAGGCATTTGTACTGCAATAAAGAAAGCTTTGGAGACGAATGGACTGCAGAATGCGCCGAAGGTTGGCCAATCTTATGATGGTGCTGCGGTCAGGACAGCTTGCATAGATTCAAACCCAGGCTCGACAGCTCGAGGCGAGTGTGCGTAACAATAGGTCATGCTGCCAGCCCACGTTAAAGGAAGAACAGTATTTATATTCGGAAAATGTTTTTGAAAGTGTAACTCTTAGGAGATATAATTCCTCAACTGCTCGATTTTGTTATGATGCCAAGGGTGGTACCTGGTAAACATGTCAAAAAAAAAAAATCAGGCAAAAACAAAAAGTAACAGTGATTAAATAATGAAAATCAATTGCATTTGTGATTTCAAGGATACCAACATTGTATAAACTATATGAACAAGCAGTAATTTCAGAAGTTAGACCATGCTGTCCATCATTATTACACCCCCCCTCCCAAATGAGAAGTCAAACTACATCTATAGTTACAATGCTGTTCTGATTATCACTCCAGCAAAGGAAATGCAATCCAACACAATCCAACACAGACTCTCAACAGAACATAGGTGCTGCCAAAGGAGTCTCCTGGGCTATTTGGCACAATCCTGGAGAGGTCACCATGCCAACACAGGACATTCAAATGGCTCAATCATTCCAGCAAGCTGGTACTCATTTTGCCAACCTCAGAAGGATGACAGGGTGAGTCAACCTCATCTGGTATTAACTCAACAGCCAAGCAGGATTTTAACTCAGGACCATCAGATCCCAAGCTCACCCCCTTAACCATGAAGCCAACACCAGGCTTGCAGGAAGACAGGGGAGGAATTTGTAATATGTTCATGGTACCGGCAATAGCTCGCCGACTCTTCGCGAAGGACACCAATGGATCTTTAACATCCACCAACTAATGGTGGCAAACAGGACACCCTTTTAACATATATCCGAGGGACAGCGCACACATTGACGAACGACGTTACAGAGGGAGACACTGTATCTGATTTGGGCACTTCTTAACACTGATGGGAAGGTCATGTCTGGGGCTTGTCAATGCATAAGGTAAGTTTAAAATGATGATATTTACTATTAATCATGTTTGGGAGGGAGAGGGGAGATTGGGACCTGTATGGGCTGTGGTGCCGTTATAAATATATATTTTTGGTTTCTTTTCGGGACCACAAGAAAAATTATACGAGATTTTTGCATCTATTGGTAAAAGGAGGAACATCCATGCGTGTGTGTATGTTTGGGCATGTGTGTTTCAGATATATATATATATATATATATATATATATATATATATATATATATATATATATATATATATATATATATATATATATATATATATATATATATATATATATATATATATATATATATATATATATATATATATATATATATATATATATATATATATACACAAACACACTTCTGCCGCTGGCTTGTTCTCCGATCACGACTCCTCTCATCCATGGATATTTCTCGTATTTCCTGGATTTTCGTGTCTGATTTACATTCAGGAACACAACAATTATGGTTAACCACCTCAAAATTGCCACTTTTTCGTCTAAATGCTGAAAAGTATTGTTGCGGGCCGGAGGTCCGGTGGCGAGAACGACCACTAGGTGGGGGAAGTTACTTCGTCTCCCACCAGACTCCTGGAATTGTAGGTGGTCGCTCACGGATAATTCTGTGACGTGGCAGATTGCTTAACCGAACGTGGACGCCAATACCTCAACCGTGTGGCGTAGGGTCTTCCTGCCAGGTGTAATCAGTTTACCTAATTAACCACGCAGTTTCGACTACCGGGGAACCACGCCCTCTGTACGCCTTGCCCGAACCAGATCACTCCACCAACTACGGTAGTGTACCAACTACCAACTACCAACTCCGGATCGGAAGCAGCCGAGTGGAACTTCCAAGGACATACCGGCTAGAATGAACAGATTATCGGAGATAAAGACCCGGCTCAACTCAGATCCGAACCATGCTGGACCAATGAAGGAAAAGACAAAAACGAACTGGGAACCCTTCTACCATCACTTATTTACACTAGGCGAGGAAAAACATGTGGTACAGGAACAAGTTTATTGGTGTGTTATGCAGGGGAGAAGAGAGATGTAGTGTGACAATTTTACAGCAACTTACAAAAGAGGACACAGAGCAGACTTTTCGCGAACATAATAGAGGCAAGAATTACAGTAATCAAAAACTTAAACAGTTTTTACTTAATGGACAGGCACCACACATTCAGACACACACTCGGATAAAATAAACCCAGTTGCATGACAAAGGACTTTTGCAGCCACGAAGAGAGGGAGCTGAGGTCGCAGTTCTTTTGGCACCTGAACGTTCCGAGGGAAAGGATGCTTCATGGTGCGGCGCCCGACAGAGGTCGTGCAGTTCGGCCCACAGCCGCACGTGTGGAGATCATGTCTGCGAAGGAGCCCGGGTGGAGAGCGCGGAGTCCAAGGTATGAACGGGTCAGGTCGAGGACTTCCCAGCTCTCTCACACTCAAAACGAACGACCCCCAAAGAGCGCAACCACTCTACGACCTTCCTCCTTTCTTCCGCTACCAGCCGTCGAACTGTCTCATTCCAACGCTCCGCTCATGACGACTCACTTTCCAGCTCACTCTCAACACGACTCACTTTCCAGCTCACCAGACAACTCTGAACGAATGGTGTCGTAATTTATAGATCTCCCTCAGCGGAGAGGGGCCTTGGTGAAGCCGACATCCCTGTTCACCCTGATTGGATGGGGCTTCCATGGGGCTGCCCTTTCTGGGCGGGGTTTCGGCCATACCGGGAAGCCCGACCACTCCACGCGTGTTCAGACTCGCCAAAAAGGTACTACACAAGGATTTTACCTCGGAAAGCGAGTCATCGGTTAGGCGAGTAGGCGAACACGCGCTTGTTCAGCCCATGCGAGAGGAGCAAGCGAGATGAAGGTGCGAGCAGGCAGAGGGTATAGTAGCGTGGGTCGTCGTGGATGGGATATAATGATTTATTAATCTGACTAAAAAAACATCGCAACGCACACCAGTGTCTTCCCACTACACACAATATCAAGATCTATCTGCACACTCCTGGCTCTCGGGGGGAGTTCGTGGCTATCGCAAAAGTACAAAGTCATGCATGATTTTATTGTTGTACAATGTACATACTGTGGTGTAGCCTGCGGGCATGCAGGGCGGGGCATGATGATGGGAGGAGGGGTCGGCGTGGTCATCGGGTCTGCAAGGGATATAAGGTGTGCGCGCCGCCTGAGGCATTGTAGTAATGCTGGAGTCGCCCGGCTCGTGAGTGTGCTGAATACGCAATAAAGGAGAGCCGCGGGCAAAGTACGCCCGCACTCGCGCTTGTGCAACACAGCCCGGCTCGACTGTTCCCCCGCTCGTGTCTGCCTGCTAAGCATCTTCTATCCAGTACACCACAGTTGGCTGACGAGGATCTTCGGATCGGCGTGTGCAGGGCGGCAAATAACCCGTGCGGTTCCAGGCTACGGAGCCAAGGGTCTCGCCAGCACGAGCATGGCAGAAGGTCGGTGCACGGCGCACGAACGCGTGCCCGCCTTCGTCGGAATCGACTTCGGCCACGTCGAGTGGGCAACGGCCGCGCTCAGTGTTCGTTTTATTGAGGCACGACAGATTGGGGGAATGATTTCTGCAGAGCCATGGCTAAAGATCGAGGACACGCGGTTCGGCTCGAACGCGGCGTGGGACGTCGCGCGAGCTCTGAAGAATGTCCGGGGTCTCGATGGTCGGGGCACAGCAGATGGTCCGGGGGTCAGCGCGATGTGCCAGGCGCGTACGGCCGCGTGCATGGTCTGCGGCGCGGGTCGTGGGCGAGCGTTGCAATGCAGTCACTCGGACGGCGATCTGAGCACTCGAGGACGTCTACGGGGTGTGCGCCGAGAGTCATCGCCCATCATTACAGTCATAGATGGCGGTGTGCAAAGCGGTCCTTCCGTCCCGGGTCAAGACCTACTGCCGGCATGGTGTTCGGTGCATGGCGTGCACGGTGACGCCCCGGGTCGAGTTTTGCGGCCGGGGCACAGAGATTCCAGCGACCCGGAGCGGGAGATGCTGCCGGAGTTAGACCTGCTTCCAATTGATCCGGAGATGACAAGATCAGTGGCAGGGGAGGTTGAAGTGATCGGGGCACTGATCGGGTGTCGAATTGAGTCCACTCGTGCTGCCCGCGCATCGCACGCGTACACCGGCGAGGCGGTTGCGCCGCCTGTTCACCTGCGACAAATGTGCCCGTATAAGAACACCGTGTGTTTGCATTGTCACAAGGTGGGACATTTGAAGCGTGTGTGTCGGATGGCGGGGGCCTCCGTTGGGGTCTTGGATGACGAGGTGCGGGAGGACCCCAGTGACCTGGAGATCGGCCTGCAACCGGGGCATGGCGATGCCGGCGGGCCGGAGCAGGAGATGCAACCATGGTTGAGTCTGTTTTCCGTTGGTTCGGAGATGACGACGCCGTTCACGGTGGAGGTCGAGGTGAATGGCGAGCCGACCGTGTTTTGCGTGGACACCGGGACTGCGGTGTCGGTCATGGGTGAACAGGCGGCTCGTGGTCTTCGCGGTGTTCGCCTGGTCAAGACGGCCTTGTCGCTGTACACGTACACCGGTGAAGCGATTGCACCGCTTGCGAGGGCCGACGTCTCGGTGCGCTACCGAGGTCGACGCGCCCGGCTCTCGGTGTTCGTGGTGCGAGGGGAGGGGCCCGCCCTTTTGGGTCGGGACTGGCTGGCGCACCTCGGGCTGGATCTCCGGTTCGTACCTCCAGCTGTGCCAGTGCTCTCTTCGATGCCTTCGTCGAGTACCGAGGGCGAGGTTCTGGCGGCAGGAGCCGCGTCGATGCAACGGGAGCGGCCGTTCGTTGCTGCCTGCGGCGGTGATGTACGGTTCGGGAGCGGCGAGAGCCGTATCAGCTCTCGCGATGAGTTCCCGCGCTTCGGCAGCGTTCATGAGGCAATGCGCACCGGTGTTGTTCGGGCAGCTTCAACAGGTTGCGGTGAGCCCGTGGCGTTAAAGGGAGTCGCGAGTCACAACATCGAGTCGACGACCAAGAGACGGACTCGTGATGTGGGTTGTGGGTTGCTGTTCATTGCATATGTGTTTTTCCTTGCTCTAGTGATGCAGTTTAACATTGTTGAAATAAATGCCAGCAGTTCCCGTGTGAGAGTGGGTTTGGCGGAGATCAATCAATGGGATTGGTATTATGATCAATGTAATGTGGTGGCTTTGGGAGCGGTGGTGGCGAATAAGTTGGGTTGGTTGGTTAATAGGTTGGGTTGGCCTTCCATTGTCCCGGGCCGCGGGTAGTTGCTTTGTCATGTGCTGGGATTTTATCAAAAGAACGCGCTGTACGGAAAAATGAGTTTGCAATGGTTCAAATGATGTTCGTAGTGATTTATAACGAGCCTATGATTGAAGTGTGGTTTAAATGGAATTGCTACCGTCTAACTGCCGTGTGGGTCTCGGAGATCGACTCGGAGCCAAGACTGGTGCGCTGGTCGGCGTTACCCCCACCTCTGGTTGTGGGCGCAGCTCTCTGTGTTAGCTCAAGGCCGTTTAGACGGGCGTTGGCATCTCAACTGATTGTGGTGCGTGGGTTGTTTTGGAGCATTGAGTGCGTCCAGCCAGCGGCGCTGTTCAGCGCCCCCATCCAAGGTCGATCGAGGCTGGCGCTGGCGCCACGGCTTCCAGACAGCGGGCTTCCGGCCTCGGAATGTTTATCTACGTCGGGTCTGCCTGGGGGAAGTGGGCCGGAGGCGTTTGATGGTGCCGGGGGAGGTTTGCTCGGGAGATCGCCACGGCCTCGCCGAGGGCCATGTCAGCATGAGCCGCCTGGGGGCGTTTCCGCTGTGTAGGGCTGCTGTGCTTTTCGCCTTGCTGCTTCATATCGGTGACGCGGCCAGAGTTTGGGAGGTGCTGTGTGCACCTCCGTCTTCGGAACCTGGCCGTGGCAGCTACATTAGCTCGCTTTCACGCATTATATGATGTGATGTGCTGTTATACTTCGCTGTTTTCATTTTTTTGTGCCTTGTCGACTATTATACCGTAGTCCTTCGTGTTGTTTATGCTTATTATGATGGTGATCATTTAATAATCATAGTTTTAGGAGGGAGGAGTGTGGTGTAGCCTGCGGGCATGCAGGGCGGGGCAAGATGATGGGAGGAGGGGTCGGCGTGGTCATCGGGTCTGCAAGGGATATAAGGTGTGCGCGCCGCCTGAGGCGTTGTAGTAATGCTGGAGTCGCCCGGCTCGTGAGTGCTGAATACGCAATAAAGGAGAGCCGCGGGCAAAGTACGCCCGCGCTCGCGCTTGTGCAACACAGCCCGGCTCGACTGTTCCCCCGCTCGTGTCTGCCTGCTAAGCATCTTCTATCCAGTACACCACACATACCAAGACCTTTCAAATAATTTTGGGTGACAAGCCCAAATCTGTATCGATTTTGCTACAGAGGGCGCTTTTCAAAATGGCCGCCATAAGTATAACTTCTGACCATATCTTGTTCTGTGAGACTCATAGAGACATGATATTGGTGCCTAAACCGATGTTTTCAGGGTCAAGGAACTCAATAAGACCAATAGCAATTACATTGGCTCCTTCGTTTGCGGCAGCAATCTTGAATTTCAAAATGGCCGTCATTCAAAATCGCAGTTGTCCGTATATCAGTCATAAAAACACACAGACGCTTGATGTTGGTGGTTATACTCATGCGTTTAAGCCCAAGGAATCCAATGATAAGAGTATAATAATGGAGTGGTTCATTTGGTTGAGTTATGTAACCTTAAATTATCATTTCATCTTAAATCTCTGGGCAGTAGGTTTGTCCTGGAAAATAACACAGACTGTGTCATACTCAGACACATTAGCCCCTTTATGATCTCAGTTGTCAACGGCTGCTGATGTGAATTGTCCAGGATCAAAATGAGCTGGTAGTGCAACATCCTGCCTATTGTGCTGTGCGGTGTATAAACACGATTGGGTTTTATTTCTATCTTGTGAATATTACTTAACGCGTGCACATGAGAGAACAGGAAACAACAAAAACAACACAATACCCTGGCAATTGTGAATCCATCGTTGGCTATGACCATTTTGCTTCTGTTTTTTTTTTTGTTTCCGGTTTTTGTCATGGGGAATGATGCATGCCGGGAGATCATGACCGGAAGTGTTTATTTATTTATTCAATTATTTTTTCCCAAAGTTAATTTTATACTTCCGAAAGTTATTTTTTTTTCATGACAGGAAGTGTTTATTTTGTATTTAACATTACCGGGAGTGATTTTGAAACTCTTTCCCGAACTTTTAATTTCTTTTATTCTTGACCAGAAGTGATCGTTTATTTATTTATTTATTCTATTATTTTTACCCAAAGTTAATTTTAATAAAGATATCTCCCGCATCATCAAAAAATATTTTTTAATCGTGATTTACATTATTTGATCGCTGATCCCGAATCCAGGCCGAAGTAACCGGAAATTGCGTCAAAATCATCAGCTGTGCGGCGCTTACACGTACCACGGTATAGTTGGCAAGTGTACAGTTGTGAACAAGTTATAGGTAAAGTCAGATGTGAATGTAAGAAGAATTCACCATTCGCTTCTTGGCTTTGCCTATTCCATATTATTATACTCTTATAATTGGATTCCTTGGGCTAAAACGCATGAGTATAACCACCAACATCAAGCGTCTATGTGTTTTGATGACTGATATACGGACAACTGCGATTTTGAATGGCGGCCATTTTGAAATTCAAGATGGCTGCCGCAAACGAAGGAGCTAATGTAATTGCTTTTGGTCTTATTGAGTTCCTTGACTCTGAAAACATAGGTTTAGGCACCAATATCAAGTCTCTATGAGTCTCACAGAACAAGATATGGTCAAAAGTAATACTTATGGCGGCCATTTTGAAAAGTTCCCTCTGTTGCAAAATCTATACAGATTTGGGCTTGTCACCCAAATTTATTTGAAAGGTCTTGGTATGTACAACAATAAAATCATGGGTGAGTTTGTACTTTTGCGAGGGCCACGAACTCCCCCCTCGAGCCTACACAAACACATATACTTAATGGAATAACTGACTTGGGGACAACCTTACTGTATGTTTGTATGCATATGGTTCCGAGAACCGGAACAATATACAGTGTCGTTACCTCTGCTCTCAATGCTGTATCATCTCAAGTATACAGCGTATCTCAAATCTTTGGGTGCAGTCACTATACAGGTTCTGTCACCACATAAACAACCGAAAATGACGTGAGAAACGTCAATGTTCCGACTGATCTTGGAGAAAAAAAGCATTGGGTCTAATCAACCACATCTGACTGATTTTACAAAGATAATATTCAGGAAAAACAGTCGTTCTCTTTCACTGTTGTAATCAAAAAAATTCCTTTGGGTTGAATAACCTGTTGAACAAGATGATGTGTTCAGCCTTCTCTGCCATCACTTCCACTCAGAGACAAGCGAAGCTGAGGATTCATTTATCAAAAAGCAGGGGAGCACATTTGGAAGAAAATCTTTGGAAAATTGTCTAAACCTACCGTTTCCCAGGTTCATTTCGAATGTATGGAAAAGTAGAAATGCTTCAAACATGGCGAAGAAATGGGATCAGCAGCAGTGAAGTTTTCGGAAAGTCATAAAAAAAAACACCTTTCAGAGAAACAGGGATTACCTTGCAGAGGTTTGTCACATTGTAAAGTTACATTCAAAGATTGGCTTACTGTGCTACAGATCTGCAGATCTAGTTTACAGAGAAATTGTAAAGGCCGGGAATGAGATGGACATTTTTAGCTATAATGGCAGGTGAGGCCAGGTCGTTTAGGACAGAGAAGCTTTCAGTTTGTATCAGATTTGCAGAAAACCTCGACATCACAGAAAGGTTCCTGTGCTTTGTCAACTGCTCGTCTTCCAAAAATGCACAAGGCATTTGCACTGCCATAAAGAAAGCTTTCGAGATGAATGGATTACAGAATGCGCCGAGAGTTGGCCAATCATATGATGGTGCTGCGGTCAGGACAGCTTGTAGCTGGGCATAGAATCAAACCCAGGCGAGACAGCTTAGAGGCGAGTGTGCGTACCAATAGGTCATGCTGCCAGCCCACGTTAAAGGAAGAACAGTATTTATATTAGGAGAATGGATATCTAGGTGTAACTCTTGGGAGACATGATTCCTCAATTGCTCGATTTTGTTATTATGTCAACAGTGGTACCTGGTAAACATGTCAAAGAATCAGGCAAAAACAAAAAAATAAGAGTGACAAGTCTGAAGACGGCAATGGTTCACGGGTGGTATTTGACGATGTAGATTGTTTCAGAAGTCAAGGATGAGACAATGTGATAATTTTTGACCAAGTTATAAAAATGATCAACATGATGTGGTACGAGTGACGGGTTATGAGTTGCAAAATGTCGAAAACCCGGTTTCGTTCAACAACTTTAAAAATTTGACCTTTGCATAACCTTTAAAGGTCACAAAACAATGTTGTGGACATTAGAATAAGGAAACAGGATACGTGCTATACCTTATTGGAGTTAGTTCATCAAAGAAGGTCGAAAACCCGGTTCGATTCCAACAACTCTGAAAATTTGACCTTTGTGAACTTTAAAGGTCAAAGGTCAAGGATGATGACCTTTGGTGCAAAACTTCCTCTGGAACATTCCAGGAACAATATAACGTCATATAGGCTATATGGCATTTTGCACTCCTCGCATTACACTGAACAACAAAATTTTTTTACTGGAGATGTGTAAAGTGATTTAGACTGATTTGGGTACGCTGATTTCAAAAATCATAACCATTTTGCTGTATCACGTCAGGATTTTCAGTAACAGAAATATTCCCATTGCCTAGAAGTCAGGATTTCAATGAAATTTACAAAAATTCATTTATTCATTTATTTCATCATGAATGCTTCAAAATTATAGAAATTACAGAAAAACTCCACTAGAATGTAATTAAAAATGCTTTAGGCATTTGGCTTTGCGTTTGTGCTGCTCTGTGTCAGTTTCACGATGCAGGAACCAGCAGAAATCGCCCATCATGTTCGGGTTGTGCCGCCCTTGGTAACGCGTCTCCATGAGTGAAATCTCTTGGTGGAATCGCTCGCCGTGCTCGTCCGAGACTGCTCCCAAGTTGTCAGGGAAGAAGTTCAGGTGCTGGTGTAGGAAATGGATTTTCAGGGACATCCTGGAGCCAAGTTTCCTGAAGGACTCCAGCAGCTGCTGCACTATTTCTTCATAGTTGTCCGCGCGCTCGTTCCCCAAGAAGTTGTCCGTCACAGCTTTGAAGCTCCTCCACGCTGCCAGCTCTTTGGGGTTTAGAGTTGTCGGAAAAGTTTCGTCCTTCATAATCTGTCGGATTTGCGGTCCAACAAAGACACCAGCCTTGATCTTGGCCTCCGACAAGGTGTTGCCAAACTTTTCCTTGAGGACGCCCATAAAAACCCACGCCCATTCAGATCCATTGCCCATACAAAACTTTTCATCAAGCCGAGCTTTATGTGGAGTGGTGGAAGGAAAACCTTGGCTGGGTCGACAAGGGCGACATGCTTCACGTTGTGTCGACCAGGTACATGCTCTTTTCGCTCTTCCCAATCTTTCTTCGTCCAGTGATTCTTGTCGTCTCTGCTATCCCAGAGACAAAGGAAGCACATGTATTTCGTGTAGCCTGACTGCAGCCCTAACAACAGCACCACCACTTTCAAGACTCCGCAGATGTGCCAGTTGAAGTCATTGTACTTGATGGAATCAAGCAGCTGCCGCATAGTCTCATAGGTCTCTGTCATGCCGAACGCGTGAGCCAGTGGGACTGATGGTTTCTCGTTGCCATTGTGGAGCAAAACAGCCTTCAAGCTGTTCTTCCCCGAGTCGATGAAGAGGCGCCAGTCTGCAGGATCGTGATCACACCCAAGTTCTTTCAACAGACCGTTGATGTCACTGCAGAATGTCATCGTGTCTTC
This sequence comes from Eptatretus burgeri, assembly GCF_056783735.1. Lineage (NCBI taxonomy): Eukaryota > Metazoa > Chordata > Myxini > Myxiniformes > Myxinidae > Eptatretus > Eptatretus burgeri. Next base: position 82,247,769 of record NC_140965.1, read on the forward strand.
CATCTCAAAGAACTCAGCCATGTCTCTGTGACGTGCTCTGAACAAGGATATCTTGGTGTTAGGTTCAAGTAGATTCCACTGCTGCAGCCTTGATCCAAGCAGCTCTGCCTTCGCCTTTGACAGCGAGAGATCTCTTGCAAGATCATTTAAGTCTCCCTGGTTCAGAAGGTGTGATTCTTGAGTGTCGGGTTCAAAAGGTTCATCATCATCATCCTCTTCACCACTGCTTACAGCTATGTTCTGATCAGCTGGAGGTGTTGGAACGGGGTTCTCGTCATCATGAGGCACAGGTTTACGAGCAGAGACGCAGTCAACGTACTTGATGTGACCTTTATTCTTCTTGTTGAAGCCGGCGATGCTTGTGCAGCAGAAATAACAATCATCATGATGATTCTGCGGCTCACGCCATATCATGGGCACCGCAAATGGCATGCTCGCGCGCTTGCCCACCAACCACTGAGTCAAGGTTGTGTGACAGCTTGTGCAGCAGATGTGTGGTGCCCAGCTCTGTTCTTGGTCCCCCACCTTACATCCGAAGTAGTGAAAGTAGGCGGCCTTCATTTTCACTGCTGTAGATATACTTCGCTGTTGATCTTTTTTGGTATACCGACCACAGACATAACAGAAGTTGTCAGGATGATTGGTACAGGAACACCTACTCATCTTTATCTGAAAGAAAGAAATATAACACAAGTTAACAACAATTGTACGAAATAGACATGTTAAAGACATATGTAAATTTCATTGAAATCCTGACTTCTAGGCAATGGGAATATTTCTGTTCCTGAAAATCCTGACGTGATACAGCAAAACGGTTATGATTTTTGAAATCAGCGTACCCAAATTAGTCTTAATCACTTTACACATCTCCAGTAAAAAAATTTTTTGAAATTTGTTGTTCAGTGTTATCCATACTTTGATGAAATCAGCGTAAAAACAAACTTGAAGGGGGCGCCACGGGCAAGGTGTTCGAGATAGAGCAAAATGGTTTCAAGACTTTAGGTGGGGAATGACCTCAAGATTATGCATAAAAAATATTGTCATCCTCGCTCTCAAAGTTTGGGCGGTCGTATGATTTTTATGTCAAAATTCGCAATTTTCTAAGTTTTTGACCCTGTGACCTTGACCTTGGGATGAAAATGAAAAATCGGACAACGACAAGTTTTAGATAATTCATTTTGTTATTCAAATACCAAAGAACCCATTCCATTCAGTCAATTCCCTTAGAGAAGATAGATTTTTAATCCGACTACCCCCTAAAAATGGCTATTTTTTGGGGCGTGGCTCCCCCCTCAATGGGCGTAGCACGCCCTCATCCAGCAAAACACAACTAGACATTGATATCGAACACATAACCAAGTTTTATCAAGATCGGATCAAAGTCCACGGAGTTATGCTCTGGACAGACACATACACAGACATAACAAATATAGTGGTCACTCTGGCTGTCGCTCGTGAACCAATTACATAATGAACATTAATTGCATTTGTGATTTCAAGGATACCAACACTGTATAAACTTTATGAACAAGCAGTAAATTCAGAAAGTTAAACCATGCTCCCCATTATTATTACACCCCCCCCCCTCCCAAATGAGAAGTCAAACTACATCTATGGTTACAATGCTGTTCTGATTATCACTTCAGCACAGGAAATGCAATCCAACACAATCCAACACAGACTCTCAACAGAACATAGGTGCTGCCAAAGGAGTCTCCTGGGCTATTTGGCACAATCCTGGACAGGTCACCATGCCAACACAGGACATTCAAATGGCTCAATCATTCCAGCAAGCAGGTACTCATTTTGCCAACCTCAGAAGGATGACAGGCTGAGTCAACCTCACCTGGTGGTAACTCAACAGCCAAGCAGAATTTGAACTCAGGACCCTAAGATCCCAAGCTCACCCCCTTAACCATGAAGCCAACACCAGGCTTGCAGGAAGACAGGGGAGGAATTTGTAATATGTTCATGGTACCGGTACACAACTTTTTATCATTGACAACACAAATCTGTATCATATAACAGTTTTCTTGAGTATTTTAGAATATATGCCTGCAGATACAGAATTTTTTTGTGGAGGCCCCCATATTGTGTAGGTCCATGGGCGACTGCCCAGTCTGCCCTGCCCTAAATCCGGCGCTGGTCGGGCCATCGATTCATATCACATGAAAGAAAGAAATGAGCGAGCCTGAATGAGAAAATGTGCAGTGTGCAAAGTAAGTACATTCAGATGAAGTGTAAATCCAGAGAAAGAAGGAAAACAGGGTGGTTGAGCTTGGAGGAAAGGGATGCTATTGATGGCAAGGAGAAGGTATTTATGAGATACAAAATAAAGGGACTGGAATCGGACTTGTATCTCTTCCTCTGACTTGCATTCAGCTTTCAAATCTGCCAGAAATCATTGCAAATATGTTATTCCTGAAGCGAAGCATTCCTTTATTCAAAAGAAATGTGACAACTTCTCTTGTTCTTCCACTAATAGATCTTTCTAGTCCTCAGCTAAAAGAATCTCCAACAACTTCTAGCACTCTACCTTTCCTTCGCTTTTCCGTTCCGATGATACTGTTACGGTTCTTGGAACCGTATGCATACAAACATACAGTTGTCCCGAAGTCAGTTATTCCGTTAAGTATATGTGTAGATAGAACCCCTCCTTGTGTGTAGTGTGAGGACACTGGTGTGCGTTGCGATGTTTTTTTCAGTTAGATTAATAAATCATTATATCCCATCCATGATGACCCACGGTACCCTCTGCCTGCTCGCACCTTCATGTCGCTTGCTACTCTTGCATGGGCTGAACAAGCACGTGTTCGCCTACTCGCCTAACCGGCGACTCGCTTTCCGAGGTAGAATCCTTGTGTAGTACCTTTTTGACGAGTCCGAACACGCATGGAGTGGTCGGGATTCCCGGCATGGCCGAAACCCCGCCCAGAAAAGGCGGCCCCATGGAAGCCCCGTTCAATCAGGGTGAATAGCGACGTCGGCTTCACCAAGGCCCCTCCCCGCTGAGGAAGATCTATAAATTACGACACCATTCGTTCAGAGTGGTCTGGTGAGCTGGAAAGTGAGTCGTCTTGAGCGGAGCGTTGGAGTGACACAGTTCGTCGGCTGATAGCGAAAAAAAGGAGGAAGGTCGTGGAGTGGTTGTGCTCTTTTGGGATCGTTCGTTTCAAGTATGAGAGAGCTGGGAAGACCTCGACCCGACCTTGACCGGGTCTCTCGTAGGGTCCTGTCTGTAGCCCTGATCTCCGCCTCGGACTCCGCTCTTCTCGACCCGGGCTCCTTCGCAGACACGGTCTCCATGCGGGTGACCATGGACCGAGCCGCACGACCATTGACAGGTGCCGCACCACGGAGCATCCCTTCCCTCCAAGGTTCAGGTACCCGACAGAACTGCGATCTCAGCTCACCTCCCTCTCTGGCTGAAAAAAGGTCCTTTGCCACACATCTGGGTTTATTTTCATCTGAGTGTGCGTCTGAGTGTGTGGCGCCGTCTATAAGTAGAATTGCATAAGTGTTTTTATTTGATCATTGTAAATCTTGCCTGTTTTATTCCCACGACAAGTCTGTTTTGTGTCTCCTTTGTAAGTTGCTGTAAAATTGTCACACTACATCTTTCTCTAATCTTCCCCTGCATAAACCCCAATAAACCTGTTCCTGTACCACATAAATTTCCTCGCTTAGTGTAAATAAATTATTGTAGAAATGTTCCCAGTTCGTTTTCCTCTTTTCCTTCATTGGTCCAGCATGGTTCGGATCTGAGTTTTAGCCGGGTCTCTATCCCCAATAATCTGTTCATTTAAGCCGGTACGTCCTTGGTAGTTCCGCTCAGCTGCATCCGATCCAGAGTTGGTAGTTGGTACTCTACCGTAGTTGGTAGAGTGATCCGGTTCGGGCAAGGCGTACTGAGGGCGTGGTTCCCCGGTAGACGACACCGCGTGGTGAATTAGGTTAATTGGTTCTAGACAAAAAGACCCTACGCTACGCGGTGGAGGTATTGGCGTCCACGGTCGGTTAAGCGACCCGCCGCGTCACGGAATTATCTGTGAGCGACGGCCTACAATTCCGGGAGTCTGGTGGGAGACGACGTAACTTTCCCCACCCAGCGGTCGCTCTCGCCACCGGTCCCCAGCCCACAACAATACCATCGCTGTCTCTCCGACCGATAAAGCAACTCTTTTTGGTTCTCTTTTCTCCTCTAACTTCACACTGGATGACTCTAACATTCCATCTCCATCTGATGCTCCCTTCAGCAATCCTATGTCCATCCCTATAATCTCCTTTCATGCAGTCAAAAAATACTCCTCTCTCTGGAAATAAGCAAGGCCGATGGGTAAGATGGCATTCCTCCCCATGTCTTGAAGGAATGTGCTTCGGAACTTGCACCCACGCTTACTTGTTTGTTTCGTTTTTGCTTAAAAACCCAAACTTTTCCTATTATCTGGAAACATGCCTTAGTGCAACCTATTTTAAAGAAGGGTGTTCCTTCAAACTCTTCTAACTACCGTCCTATTACTCTGACTTCTACTGTTTCCAAAGTATTTGAATGTCTTCCAATTCCCATGTTCTCAAGCATTTTGAATCTCACAGTCTTCTATCTGACCACCAATACGGCTTTCGCAAGGCACGATCTGCAGGTGATATCCTTTCTTACATTACGAATGTCTGGGCCTCATCTTTGAGAGACTTTAGGGAATCCTTTGTTGTCGGCCTTGATATCTCAAAAGCCTTTGTCAGAGTTTGGCATCGGGGTCTGATATCCAAGCTTCCCTCTTTCGGCTTTCCTCCTTCACTCTGCTCCCTCCTATCGCTCTTTCTCTCCGACCGCTCTATTTCCATAATTGTTGATGGTTCCACATCTCCACCCCTTCCCTATCAACAGCGGTGTCCCTCAGGGTTCCGTTCTGTCTCCAACACTCTTCTTTCTTTTTATCAATGACCTTCTCTCTTCCACAAATAACCAGATGCACTCATATGCTGATGATTCAATATTACATTCCTTCATGTCTTTCCCATTTTCCCTCACTCGATCTACATCTCTTTTCATCACAGCGACCTCTTTAAATTCGGATTTGGACAAGATCTCCCAGTGGGGCAAATGTAATCAAGTGAAGTTTAATGCTTCAAACACTCAATTTCTTCTCATCTGTCTCTCGAAAACTCCTCTCAACTCTCCAATCTCCTTTGAAAGCTCTACGATTACACCATGTGAGACAATAAACCTACTAGGTATCACTCTAACAACAAATTGTTCCTGGAATCCACACATTACACAAATAGGTAAGTCTGCCTCGAATAAATTAAGAGTCCTATTCAGATGTCGAAGATTCTTCTCCTCTGAGCAGTTGCTCCAGCTATATAAAGGATTGATCCGTCCTTGTGTAGAGTACTGCTCCCACATCTGGACAGAATTGAATACAAAGTTATTCGACTTGTCAACTCCACCAATGTGACCTCAAAACTCGACCCACTCAAATTACGCTGCATAGTAGGCTTTCTTTCTATTTTCTACAGATATTACTTCGGTTTCTGCTTGCAAGAAATTGCTGCTTGTGTCCCTCCACCATTAGTGAGACCAAGAAATACTCGACAAGCCACCACATCACATGATTATTGTGTGGCCATGGGTAACTCAAGGATGGGCCATTACGATGTTTGTTTCTTCCCCTCCACTGCCAAACTCTAGAACTCTTTACCTTCTCATGTCGTCACAAATACTTATGACCTTCCCCTTTTGAAAAAGCACATTTTTTACATCCTCAATAACTCTTAAAGTATTCTCTTTCCTTACTTTTCTATTCATGCAGTTCTTTTATCTAAGGCTTGGCTTCGATGAGGACGATAAAGTCCGTGCCTGTAGCCTTCAACATTAAATAAATAAATAAAAAATCAGAATAGAAGTAAACAAAATCTCGTTGAGAAACCTCAGCAGACCAAAAGAGAATACAAGAAAGATATGGCTGAGAATGTTAAACATAATAACAAGGCATCTTTAAATCCATAAGGGGTGAAGAACAGGCGAAGACAAACGTGGGCCCATTGAGGAATAGCAGAAGGAGATCGCTTCGGGATGAAAATCAAATGGCATGCTTATTAAATAGTTATTTTGAATCAACATACATTACACCAGACCCTTCAGGGGAATTACCAGTTAGTTAAAGAATCTACCTTGGTGATAAGGAAGGGCTTTGAGAGGAGTTCCAGGTCGTACGTCGGAGTGGAGGAAGTTAATAAGCAGCTAAGAAATCAAAGAGTCGATAAAGTTCCAGGGCCAGATGACTTGCACCCGAGTGCATTGAGGAGTTGGAAGAGTAGGTAAGCGAGATGTTGACATTCTGGGAAGGTGTTGGAGACATTATTTCGTGATCACAAAAGGATAAACATTTAACTCAACTAAAACTAATTAAAGGTAGTCAGAACATATTTACTAAAGGGAGATCATGTTTATCATATGTTTTTGGAATTCTCTGAAACAGTTTCTGATTGGGTGGATAAGAGAATGACAGTGGATGTAGTATATCCAGAAGTTCAGAAGGTATTTGATGAGGTACCACAAAGGAGGTTGTTAGTTAAGGTGAGGGCTTGTGGAGTGGCTGGTCAGGTAGCTAACTGGATTGGAAACTGGTTCATGATAGGAAGCAAAGAGTGGCTGTGAATAGAGAATTTGGGGATGGGCGATTGTTAGTCATTGGATACCTCAGGGGTCTGTCCTGGGAGCAATATTATCCATTATTTACATCAACGTTCTGGATAGTTGGGTGAAGAGTCGGCTTTCTAAGCGTGCAGGTGACACAAATCTTGGGGGTGAGCTGGATAGCAGAGTGAGGAGCGACTGACGGAGACAGGAATTTATACAATAGAAAGGAAATGATTAAGAGGGGATCTGATTGAGATTACGAGGAGATCTAGTATAATTCAACTCACTACTGATTATACTATACAGTACTTATACCCTGTTTTAATCAGGTGAAATAAAGTAAGGTAAGCTATCGTGTTTTGGTACTTTACTCTGCAGCACAAGCTATTGTCAATCTTTACAAAGAAATACCAGGTAAGCATAAACCTGTAAGGCCAAAGGTAAATCAAAAAGACTTTTGCAAATATTTATTTTCCTTTTCATGCAACAACAACCACAGGTGTGTTATTTATTTTACCTGCACAGCATGCGACATGCACTTCATTTGCTCTTTCAAGATCACAAAGCACGATGTCCACAGATTAAAAGGCAATAAGACAGGATATTAAAAAAGAAAATCTCAACAACTGATCATATAAAGTACAAATTACAAGAGTTACAAGAAAACGTCAATTTTTTTTTTGTCCTGTTGACCTTGATCAGACCAACACAGAAACCGGCAGCACACAACTTGTTTTGGCCGTCTTGTCAAATGAACCACAGACCTACCTTCTGCCTGCTCTGTCAACTCCAGAATGGTCCACATGTCCGGTACCCCATCCCCCTCTCCTCCCAAGCAAATAACATCCTCTTCAGTTTGTTACACCATGGAAGCAGGACATATGGACCAGGCTGTAGATTTCAGTCACAGGTTGCCTTAATATTTAAATTCTCAGTTTCATTCTTTCCCACAAATACACTCCGATTTCTGCTTCTTATGGTCCTGTTTATATTTATATCCCTCACGATCATGCAGCATGCCTCAAACTACCAAGAAAGGCAGGGGTCGTAAAAGAAATACATCTCATTTAGCAAGGTTCTTGGCAGTGAAACTGTTGTTATGAGTATAAAGTAAGAAAGTCCAGGCATGCATCAGGCAGTCCAGCATCAGAGTGCTGGTTGTATCATCATTCCTTGGTGTGCGACTATGCTGCCGACGCAGTGCCTCTGTAGACATGCGGAGACGGTGTATTCATGGCCATAATCACTCCAAATCGGGCCGGCCCATGAATGACACCCGTTGCTCGTCCTTGTCCTGAAACCTCTGGATGAGGCGCAGGAATTCTTCATCGGGTGTGGTTGGTGCTCGGCGTGGCAAAGGTGGTGGTGCACAGCGCTGGTCATCCAACCTGGAGCCCTGTGTAAAGATCTCTCACCAATGAATTAATTAAAAATTGAAAAAACATATTCAAGCCATTTTGTGATCATTAGTTTTGAGAATTGTAACCCTGTGTGTGTAGCGCAAAGCGGGGTTAAGCAATAGGTTCACCATGTCTATCGACAGATGTCCGTGAATGATTGAGAAGCTTCTTGATTTTGATTGAATTATATATTTTGAACACTGTAGAACATGAATCGGAACATTAATCAAAACAAGAAGCTGCAGCTTAGCACTACTTTGGCTCTGAATTTGGCAAATAGTCCGGAATCTCGTCCTAAGCGCGCACGCACGCAGAAGAATAAGGACATCATTTTAGTCTGGCTACCTGGCTGGAAGTGAAACGAAATTGAAAATCATTCGAAACAAGGAACTTCCTATACACAAGCATCAGGCACGAATAACTAATTTAACATGTTAAATAAGATGGTGTAAAAGACACTGCATTAACAGCGATAAACTTCAGCAAAAAAGCTTTTTCTGCAGCATTTATAACTTTTATTTCATTTTGAAATTACACTAGATTTTTTGCATCTATTGCTAAAAAACGAAGTTTGTGTTTGTGTGTGTGTGTGTTTTTTTGTCACCATTCGTTTGTATTAACAGGAAATGGTAGAAACTCGACACCTCTCATTCACAGATCTTTCATGTATTTCCTACATTTCCGTGAGTCTGATTTGCACCCAGAAACACAATAATTGTGGTTAACCGATTGGAAATTGCCACTCTTTCGTCAAAATGCTGAAAATTGTGTTTAAAAGATGATTTGAATCACACATTTCTCCCTATTGAGGCAGGTGAAAAGTGCCCCAGCTTGCAAAAGTGAGTCGCTGAAAACACACACACCCTCGCCTCATTGGCGTGAAAGGCCTCGTTAGCATTCATACGTCATTTTTAAAGTGTCATTTTCACCCGGTGGTAATTTTTGAGACAATTAATCCCTCGTTAATGCTGGGGTATCGCGTCCTTCACCATACAATGTCCTTCGTGGATCTTTTTGGGCCGGCATGATTTTTGTTTTGCTATAACTTTGTTATAAAAACGTTTATTTGCGAGAACTTTCATGTATGCTTATAAAAAACAGTAATACATATTGCCGTGTATGTGTGTAGTATTTTTGTTCAGGTTCGAGGGAAAAAAATCTTCATAAAGACTTTAAGGACGGGTTATTTGCTGGTTCTTGTAATTATTCCTCCTCTACCCCAAGATTATTGCTATTTTTTCTCACTTATTATTACTTTTATTAGTTTACTAAGACCTGTTAAGCAGGGTGGACAATGCAACTCAAACTCCCAGGAAAAAGCCATTTGTTCACTTATGCACGTAACATATCTGCATCCACCAATAACAAGCATGTCACATAAACTAGACGACCCGTGAACCCGTTGGTTTCCCGTTGTGACAACGGTTGATCAAAAAAATCATTCCAAGAAAAAAAAAAGATAGCTCCAGCAAACTATACCGCTGAGGTTGTTTGCATTGATCAAATTCTCCCAAAGAGTACTTGACTGATTCGGGAATTGATTTTTTAATAATTTCTCCATTGCCCGATTTGAACGAAACTTGATACTGCATTCGGCAGGAGAATGGTGAGTAAGGTGGCCATAACTTTTTGTGCAATCGTGTGCCGTTTTGGCTGTATTTCGGGAACATACATTCACATGTTTATATATATATATATATATATATATATATATATATATATATATATATATATATATATATATATATATATATATATATATATAGTGTGTAGACACAAGATGAGAGTTTTAGTATTATACTAGACGACCCGTGAACTCGTTGGGTTCCCGTTGTGACAGCAGTTGATACAAAAATCATTTCAAAAAAAAAACCAAAAAACAAAAAGATAGCTCCAGCGAACTCCACCGCTGAGGTTGTTGACATGGATCAAATAATCCCGAAGAGTAGTTGACTGATTCGGGAATTGATTTTTTAATAATTTCTCCGTTGCCCGATTTGAACGAAACTTGATACTGCACACCACAGGAGAATGGTGAGTAAGGTGGCACTAATTATTTTGTGCAATCGTATACCGTTTTGGCTGTATTTCGGGAACATACATTCAAATGTATATATATACATATATATATATATATATATATATATATATATATATATATATATATATACACATATACTAGTAGTAATGCCCAGCGTTGCTCAGGCTAGCAATAAAGCCCAGTGTTGCCTGGGCTTTCTTGCAAATTTCCTGAATAGCTGTTAGCGGTTAGTGGTTAGGGGTTAGCGGTTAGGGGTTAGGGTTAGGGTTGCAGTTAGGGTTAGGGTTAGCGGTTAGGGTTAGCGGTTAGCGGTTAGGGTTAGCGGTTAGGGTTAGGGTTAGCTGTTAGGGTTAGGGTTACGGTTAGGGTTAGAGTTAGTGTTAGGGTAGCTAACACTAACCCTAACACTAGCCCAAACCCTATCCCTAACCCTAACAGCTTGGTGTCGCGGAGGTAAACAGCGCCCAGGGCAAAGTGGAAATTTGCGTCCCCCGTCGGCCTTAAACTTGAGTGGATTTGAATGGAAAATCCCATAAGGGATATCGATTTATCGATTTTTTTCGAATATCTGAAGTGTTATGCAAAAAATTTATCGCCAATGACCTAAGTTGGACCAAAAGCCATAATCGCACCGAATTTGAATGGAATCCGCTGGAGTTTGTGAAAATGCATCAAAACGAATTTTGAGGGGCCTCTTTTGGAAGACAATAATATCATTAGTATATGTGCCAAATCTTATTTCATTTCATGCAGTAACAAAAATCAGATGGTGGAACAAAGAAAGGGGCGTGCCGAAATATATATATATATATATATATATATATATATATATATATATATATATATATATATATATATATATATATATATAAATATATATATATATATATATATATATATATATATATATATATATATATATATATATATATATATATATATATATATATACACACACACACACAAGATGAGAGTTTTAGTATTATACTAGATGACCCGTGAACCCGTTGGGTTCCCGTTGTTTCAGCAGTTGATAAAAAATCATTTCAAAAAAAAAAAAAACCCAAAAAACAAAAAGATAGCTCCAGTGAACTCTACCGCTGAGGTTGTTTACATTGATAAAATAATCCCAAAGAGTACTTGACTGAATCGGGAATTTATTTTTTAATAATTTTTTCGTTGCCCGATTTGAACGAAACTTGATATTGCGCGTCAATGTGAAAAAAAAAACCGGAGAAAAAAAAGTCGAAGAAATATTGTGCGTAATCTTCGAAACACAATTCTATTCATGAATGAACAGGGAAGTATTAGATCAAAATGGCGATGTTTATTTAATGCTTAAAAATAAATCGTTCTTTGTCTATACTAAATGTTTGAGATTTTAAAATAAATCATTTCAAGAAAAAAAAAAAAAGATAGCTCCAGCGAACTCTACCGCTGAGGTTGTTTGCCTTGATCAAATTCTTCTGAAGAGTACTTGACTGAATCGGGAATTAATTTTTAATACTTTTATCGTTGCCCGATTTTAACGAAGCTTGACACTACACACTGCAGGAGAATGGTGAGTAAGGTGGCACTAAAATTTTTGCGCTATCGTGTACCGTTTTGGCTGTATTTCGGGAACATACATACAAGATGAGAGTTTTAGTAATATATTGATCGATGGATTCACTGGCAGGGTTGTGGTGGTTATATTATTATTATTATTATTATAATTATTATTATCATTTTTTGCTACAGTTCCATCTGTGTTGGAATGGCGACCCATCCATGATATTAACCCCAGCCATAAAAAGTGTTTCGAGACCACTGATGTTCTGAATAGAGCATGCTTCATGATCTGATCCGACAGTACCATGAGGAAGGTACAATTGGATATATTATATGTCCATATGCTTGTAGAATGGCCAGCAAACTTTATCCTTCTCTTCTGTGAACATGCTCGTTGATACAGCACCATCTGCTTCTCAACACCCACCAAATCAGAAGTGGGTGTAATACCGTGCAGAACATCCTGCTACCCTAAAGTAAGTTATTGGTGGTTGTGACTTTGTTCTAAAGTCAAGGATCATGCTCTTCATTTCAGTAGTGTACATCGATAGGCCTAATACACATGACTTTATTTTTAATACACCAAGCCATCCCAGCAACATTATTCTATGCAACAAAGATATGGATATATTCTGTAAAGCTAATCGAAGAGCTTACAAAAGAGCAGCCATCACCTCCATCCTCACAAAAACCTGCAAAGGATGTTGCTTTGACATTATAGACCAAACACCTCACCTGACATCGCATCACCATGTCAAAGAATGCTTCATCGGTGGCCTGGGAGGAGCATGGTTGTTTTGAGTCAGCGAGATTAACCAACAGGCCATTGCTTTCGGAACGGTGTGCAGGTGTTCCATCTGCTTGTGTGGACTGCAACCCCAGAAGAGCTGGGGCAGAGACTCTCTGATCATTCATTCTGCACTCCTGTGAGCGAGCTATTAACTCCATCAAGTCGTCCATCTGTGAGGAGGGCACAGCACCCAGGGGGGCAGCTGGGGATGGTAGAGAAGTTGGGAAACAGAATGAGGTTTTTCATTGTATAGTCAAGTTGTGATGATTAAACCAAAAAAGATATCCCAGTCATACTACACTAACTAGTTCAGAATGATGCATTAACATGTGATGTTGCCCTTTTGATCTGATGGGTTGTTTGTCCCCGATTATTAATCTGAACCTTTCCATGTACTCAAGATTGCTTGTTGGGGCTGTCCTCGTTATGAAATGACGAATATAGATGAAATGATCCACAAGTGAAGCTTAAAGGCATTGCCATGACTTTGCCAAAAGGGAACTTGTTGATGTTTAAATAGGTGTCCACTGTCCAACAGTCCATCCATCTACCCCCTCATTTGGCTCAAATGTATCTGCCGAGTTCTGCAGCTCACGAGCAGTGGCACGTCGTCTCGGTGAAGCCGATCTCGATAGCAATTTATCTCTCGCCTCTCTTTCTGTTCGCCCACCATGGGATCGGTTGAGCAGGTCAAAAAATTCTTCGCCATTATAGGCAGAGCTTGTGCTTGATACCTGTGGCACATAAAGGTAAAGGTAAAGGAGAGGGTGTTTAAACACAATTTTCCTGAAGTGGAACATTGTAGTACCAAATGCAACAATGGCCAGCCTTGTGACAATGTGATAGGAAAAACCATGAGAGAAGTTTGTGGAAAAGCAAGAGAATTTAAACAAAGGTTCAGAGGAGGCAGATGTGAAAGTTATGCAGATAAGGCCAAATCCTACTCTATTAAATGAGAAAAGTGTGTGTGTGTGTGTGTGTGTGTGTGTGTGTGTGTGTGTGTGTGTGTGTGTGTGTGTGTGTGTGTGTGTGTGTGTGTGTGTGTGTGTGTGTGTGTGTGTGTGTGTGTGTGTGTGTGTGTATATATATATATGTACTGTATGTATGTCTGAAAATCATAGAAAAAATAGGGCTGACCCTATCTCCACCAACTTTTGCAAATGTATTGGGAGTACCTATGGTTAGGTCATAAGCACAACCTACCCCCTCGAGACCACTTCCCAATGCTCCTGAAGGGAGTATGTGTTCAAGGAGGAGGAGATTGGGACCATACTCTGTGCAGAGCATTGGTGCTGCTGAAGCAGTCTCCTTGGCTATTGGGCACAATCCTGGACGGGTGGCCACTCCGACACAGTATACCAGCATGCTGGCACTCATTTTGCCGACCTCGGAAGGATGACAGGCCAAGTTAACCCCACCTGGTATTAATTCAACAGCTAAGCAGGATTTGAACTCAGGACCAAAGGATCCAAAGCCCACCACCCTAACCATTAAGCCAACACCAGGCATATGGTAAAACACCTGTGTTCAAGGTAAAACAAATATCTTATTAATTTCCATCTCTGCTCACTGTATTTGCATTTTTCACTGATTTTTGGAGAGTTAAAGAATCGATATAAATACACAAATATATTAAATGAAAGGAGTACGCTAACCCGAGATGTGACATGACACTGATGTCATGCACATAGATTATCTCGACACATCAAATCCAGACTGGGATGGCAGCCGTGAGGCACTAAGGTCTTTGCGGACTGAGATTTATGCCTTTATGGTCACGAATGAATGAAACTAGAGCTGTCGATCAAGATTTCACCCTCATTATGAGCTCATCAGGATGACATAAAGTAAACCATTAAATACTGAGGGATTGCTATCACGGTTTTGAACAATCACAGCAACCTTTTTTATGTCCCGATTTAGTTATTGCAGTTTAATTTTGACCACTCGTGGTAACTGAGCTGAGTTGTGATGGTTTTCTAGCACCACGAGCCTTCTGTTGTTTCTCATCCACCATTAATAATAGAATGGCACCGAAGTGAAAAACCACAGCCAAAAGTGATTATTTAAATTTTTATTTATTTATTCACTGGTTTACAGAGCTGCAGAAGCATTGAAAAAACTAAACACATCGACAGATTACAAAGGAAAACGATTGAAGAGTTTAAAAGGGGAGGAATGGTGGGAGTGAGGGGGCAAGTTCAATTGCTTCTGAATGTTCAATCTGCTTCAACACAACAGGAGACTTCATCATAAAGCTGATTTATATTTATTTTAATTGTTCATTTCAATTGGAATGTGTTTATTTTTGGCTACCACTGACCTTACTCTCTATTTCTCGAACACCAGGAACCTAACCCCCTTATTCCCATAAAATTGGTTTTAACTCTCACGGTTTTGAATATCATGACATTTTTCCAGGGATGTAACCCCCATGATATTTAAGGGTTTATTGTAGTACACATCGTTTACCCATAACCATACTAAGTTGGCTAATAAATACAAATCGAACCCCCTAACTTGACAAGGCAGAAAGGCACAGATGGAGTGTCATCACGGCCCTTGCTGCATGACCCGTAAGCAACAGGTGTCGACTGCCACACAAACACATTGTCTCTGCAATGCTGATCTAGTTTGGTGGTTTGCAGTCAAGAATGATCCTAATATTAATTTGCAATTGGTCACTGCCTTTGACACCAATCCAATTTTTTATTATGGACTCTCGGCATCAAAAAGCTACATGTATCAAACAAACAGTTTCAAATGGAGCACCTCACCACCATGTTTCACAGGCAGAGTGATTTATCAATGTCATGTCTACGGTCTGTCCCTCGGATGGACATTAAACTGGGGGTCCCATCTGTTGGCATTAGTTGGTGGACGTAAGAGATCCCACAGTGCCCTTTACAGAGAGTAGGCAACCTATTGTCGGTATCCTGGCCAAATTAAAAATTCCTGCCCTACCCTAAGCCAAACTTCCCCCTGGCCAGCCCCACAATAATGTGGGAATAATTCTGACCATTAAGAAAAAGAATAAGAAGTTGGCTTACTTCCAAGCAGATGGAAAGTACCCTTGGGCAAGTGATATGGTGAATAGAGTAGAATGTAAATAAACTAATTCAGTTCCAGTCTGAAAAAGAACACAGAGAACCCCCCACTGCATAATGCAGCGCCAGTCAGCCTCCATCAGCTTTTGAACCCTTTGTTTGGCAGGATAATCACGAGTCAGCCAACCAACTGGGGAAAGTAATCAACCCATGGACGCATTTCTGGCTCCGTGGCCATCACCTCTGTTGAGAGATGCCTTTTTAATAGAAAAAGAGAAAGAAAAAAAAATAATCAAACATTATCACAAAGCTATGGATGTGTACATTGGCCCCAAGACAAAAGTACACAGTCAAGCAAAGTTTGTCAAACTAATACATCTAAGGATCTAAGGCCAAGGCTCATGGTCATGCAAAAACACATCCACGCCCACTGGGCCAAAAAGTGTGGTCATACCTTAAACGTTGTAGACCACTGGCTTTCTTCTCTCTGAAGAGATGCTTTTTTATATAAAAGGTAAAAAAATCTAATATTGAAACAAAGCTAAGGACGTGTACTCCAACCGTAATGCCAAAGTGTACAATCCAACAAAGCTTGTCAACCCAATTACCACCACCACCGCAGATGGGTGGAGGTTATGTTTTAACACCCGTGTGTATGTCTGTTTTTCTCTCTGCGTCTTTGAGCAGGATATCTCAAAAAGTTATGAACAGATTCCGATGAAATTTGGTGGACATGGGTGTGTGACAAGGATGAATTGCTTAGATTTTGGTGAAGATCCGGATTTGGATATTATAATTTTTAAGTGATTTTTCACCATTGAGAGATAGGGCCAATAACTATATGTACATGATATCTAAAAAGGTTATGGACGGATCCGGGAGAAACTTGGTGGACAGGCTGGGTGTGTGACAAGGAAGAATTGATTCAATTTTGGTGAAGATCTGAAATTGGATCTGGATACGAGCATTTTCAAATTTTTAAAGTGATTCTTCACCACTGTGAGATGGGCCAAAAACAATATATAGCACGATATTTCAAAAAGTTGTGGACGAGTTATGACAGAACATGATGGATAAGTTGGTTAGATGGCAAGAATAAGCCATTTAGGTTTTGGTTCAGGTCCGGATGCAGATCCGGCCCATCAGTGGGATACAAAATGTAAACTGTTCAGCCTGGTGGCGAGTGTCTTTCTAGTTTACCTATGCAATTTGGCCCGAAGGCCAAAGTACATCATCATATAAACACATACATTCTATCCGATAAGGCCTTGTGAGACGGCCTTTTATATGTTATAATAAACTGGAATGGCACTCTTTAATGTCGTGACATCGACAGATATGCCTCTGCCCACATTATTACATCATTTTCCATACTTGTATCAAGCTTGATTTAAATCCCTGAACCCAGATTCAAAATATTAAATAATTTTGGTTGTCATAACTTGCGTCCGATCAGGTTGAAATTTAAAACATATATTCCCCATGACTACTAGATCATAATTTTGCCATTTCATGTCGATTGATGACGCGGTTCAAGAGAGAATTTTAAAAAGATTTTTGCTCAACCCAATATGGCTACCAGAGCATGAGACCTATTAATTATTTGTGAACAACCCTGGTATCGCCAAGGCTTAGGGAACATGTGGGTGAAATTTCCCCTTGATCTGTCCAGTCGTTCTGGCGAAAATGTTTTTTAAAGGTTTTAGGGTAAATCCAATATGGCTGCCAAACCATGTGACCTATGATATCACAGGTGGAGAACTTTTTGTTCCTCATGGATAAGCGATCATACCTGTAAAGTTTCCCCTCAATCTGTTCAACCATTTCGGAGAAGGAGATTTTCAACCATTTTTGAAGGTTTTTATGTTAAAAACAATATGGCTGCTGAACCACAGCCGATGACATCAACAATTTTTCCCCAATACAATTTAGCCATAGATAACCCTCAAACATTTTCATACTGATCGGATAAAGCGTTCAGTGTATGCAATTATGACATCATAGTAAAGCCAACTATGACATCTTCAAAAAAACACATTTTACGTGGAGAGTACTTGCCATGTGCCAAGTTTCAATTTTATCCATGGAGCGGTTTTGGACATACAGAGGTCCAAAATTTTTCCTTTTTACAACATGTCTGACACAATTTGTGACCTATGACCTCATAATTATCATTGAAACATTCTACATGAGTCGTCACACCGATGGTGAAAATTTTGTGTCAATCAGATAAGCGGTTGCAGAGAAAACAGAGAAAATTATCATGGACGGATGGATGTATTGCACATACATATGTACGTACGGATGGACGGGCAACCCAAAAGCATAATGCCTCTGACGACTTCGTCACTAGAGGCATTAAAACATTAGAACAAAGTTTAGAGCCTGTACCTTGGCCCTCTGTCACTTTCGAACAGGTGGTGACATGAATCCCTGCGCCACACCAGCACTTGGTGCAGGGGTTCTGCCCAACACGGGTTGCACAAATCATGGCTCAAATCCCGTATGGAGCCCTAACAAGACACACATTAAACGATTATCTTGTCTAAACACACAAACTGCTGCAAGCCTGATGAGCAAGAGGGCTCGAGCCATTCATGATCTTGATCCAATGATGGGCTAAATCTTGAAACGTCAGCTTCACTTTGCTTCCAAAGGTGGCTAAGTTTCCTTTGTTACCCTTCAATTGTTTAAACCTATCGTTTAAACTGTCTGCCGACACAGATCGACACAAGCCTTCTTCAAGCCTGACACAGAACTAATACACACAAGATTTGAGATAAAGTGATGTTGAACTGAAACAAGTTCCTTATTTTATTTGAGCTAAACAGCACAGGTGGATACAGGGAAAGAATGAGAGGAGAACATTCTTGGGGCTTGGAATCCCTGACCCCTCCACCCTTCCCCCACTTCCTTTTCAAAATATACAGGGTGTTCATAAATAAATGGGTGAATTTATAAATAAATAAAAACTAACCCTCAACAAACTCTAACAAAAAGTTTTTCAGTGTTGTTCTTACCTACTGAGTGTTTTAAACGACAGAAAAAAAGTCTAACAAAATCCGACCATCAGGAGTAGGTTAAAACTGTTCCAAGATCGCCGCCGCTAACCTGGAAAATCAAGAAGGCGGCTGTAACTTCCTTATTATTCGGTGTAGAACAATTTTTTTTGTATCTAACCTTGGGTTTTAAGGGACAAGCAATTCATTGGTGCCAATGGATTTATGACTTGGTCCATCAAATCCAAAAATCCAAGATGGCGGCCAACACTCCCAAACAATGTGATATAGGACAGTAGTTTTTGCTTTATTGTTTTCTTTATTAAATATTACTTGAAGGAGATAGTTCTAATGCTTGGTAGTTTCCACACATTCATGAATCTGCTTGGAGTAATAGGTACACTGATGGAGGGCACAGGACTTAAAAGCATTTTAGAAGTGGCTGACGGTGTAAATGTTGTAGTGCATATAATGACCGGTAAATCAGTTCAAAGGGCATTCCATGGCCATCTTCTGGTGGTCAATTGTCTTTGCCAAATGATTGTGAATTACTTGGTAGATGAAAATCTGGAATTTACTTCACGAATAGAGGAGACCAAGAAAATGTATTCATCCTTGTTGAAGGGTGACACCACTCTTGAAAGTCTTGTAACATCCACTACAGTCACTAGGATAAGTGAGGAACTTGACAAGAAGAAAGCTGAACTTAGTGCTCAATCTAAAACGAGTCATTTGTGGCTAGGATATCAGCGGATGCTTCGTACTGCATGAGCGCTGATCAAAGCAGATCACACTGGGTCTTGGCTGAATCACTTGCGTGCTGTTTCTGATGCCTTGTTGATATTTGCTGCAGCAGGACACTACAATTACCTGAAGTCTGTCTATCTCTACATCCAAGAAATGAGTGAACTGGAAAGCAAACACCCAGATATCTCCAGGGAGTTTCAAGAAGGCTTCCATGTCATTCATCGAACAAATCCATTTTGGGCAGGCCTCGATTGTGATCTAGCCATCGAGCAAACACTTATGAAGTCGCTAAAAAGCACAGGCGGCTTGACTCATGGCAGTAAGATGACAGAAGAACAGCAGGCATTGTGGACAATGTCAGCCCCCATAATGTCTGAGTTCAACACTGTCATGCAGGAGTTCAATGATCTCACATGTACACCACAAGTGGACAACACAAAGATTCAACTGACACCAGAATTGAAAGAGACACATCAGACCTTTTCAAAGATAAGCACAAAGCTGATTTCATGTTCACCTTTCTCCTCTGACCCCTCATTGAGAAATATCATCAATGGTATGGTGGCGAAAAAGATGTCAATGTGCATGAATATAAATCCGTTGGAAGGAACATCATCGACAGAATGATTGGACAGCCTGTGTTTTCTTTCTCTTTCAAGAGGAAAGGCAAAGCCAAGACCCTGGGAAATTAATCTGCTGTCAAGGTTGCTCCTGACAGAACCATTGATCCTGGCCTATTGTTCCAATGATTCCTTGTAGTGTCCAGGACAGGACACCTGTCTCTTGAGGAGGTGATGAGATTATGAGCCTAGTTTATACCCGTCACCCCTTTTTGAGGACAAAAAAATCTTGAGAAAGGCCGACAAGCCTCAACGAGCAAAAGCCATCGACGACCATTGTAACACAATACCATCAACTGAAGCGACATCAGATGCCATCCTGAAGACTGAAAGATATGTGTTTGACAGAGGCTCCTTACTATGCAAGCTGAAGTGGAGGAGAGGAGATACGTATGGTAAAATAGTCAAGGTGTATGCTGACTTTACAAGTAAGCACGATGAGGCAGCAACTGCTGTGTTTGATGGGTATGGGGGCAGCAACTGCTGTGTTTGATGGGTATGGGGGCAGCAACTACTGTGTTTGATGGGTATGGGGCAGCAGCTGCTGTGTTTGATGGGTATGGGGCAGCAACTGCTGTGTTTGATGGGTATGGGGCAGCAACTGCTGTGTTTGATGGGTATGGGGCAGCAACTGCTGTGTTTGACGGGTATTGGGCAGGTCCCTCGATAAAGGATAACGCACACCAGAGATGGGGAAAAAAACATCAATTATCCGGTTGTGAACTTCACCAGTGAAACCAGATTTGAAG
Source organism: Eptatretus burgeri (assembly GCF_056783735.1). Lineage (NCBI taxonomy): Eukaryota > Metazoa > Chordata > Myxini > Myxiniformes > Myxinidae > Eptatretus > Eptatretus burgeri. The sequence continues at coordinate 82,268,353 of NC_140965.1, forward strand.
GGAAGCAGGGAAGGGAACCAAAACCTCTGCAGCCAAGCGATGCCTTATGTTTCGGGGGAAAGGCACATGTTCTCTGGCAGCATTGCATTATGATATTCTCACTGAGAAAGTCGTCTCTGCAAAATGATTTGTTTTTGCCCAAACTTCTTCCCCCAACTGAGTCTTTCACCAAATTCCATTGTCTCAAGGTGTACTTTCAGACCATGACATGGATGGGGATGGACAGTGATATTGATCCTCAAACTGGGATTGGAGACTTGAAGGCAATCAACTTATATCTATAATGTCTGATATATGAATGCTGCACCTGACACTCTATTGAAAATGGGACATTACAATTGCACAACTGCTTTCAATACCCCCCCTACCCCCCACCATTGTAGTTGCAAAAAATATGGGCTTCCATGTACTTCTGAATGTGAATCGTACCAACTTACATCCTGTGACAATTCACACAACCAGCTTTCAGAGGAACTAGAGGACAGTTTTGAGGACTAAACCGAGATGGTAAAAGACTGACAGTTACTTTTATTTACTATTGCATTGAGTATGTATAAGATTTTCACTGAATTCTTCAATGTACTCTCTGAAATATATTATTCTGAAACAGGTCAATAAAATTTACTCTAAACAAATGGATATTTGCATTCTTTGGCCCTGAAACTGATTTACAGGTGAAATAATATGGGGGTATTTGGTAGGTGACTTCATTCATGATTGTTGGCCGCCATCTTGAATTTACGTATTCGATGGACTGACTCATATATATCCATTGGCACCAATGAATTGCTTGTCCCTTAAAATCCGAGGTTAAACACCAAAATTATTGTTGTACATCTAATAATAAGGAAGTTACAGCCGCCTTCCTGATTTTCAGGGTCAGCGATGGCCATCTTGGAACTGACCCAGTTTTAACCGACTTCCGGTGGTCAGATTTTGGAAGCCTTTTTTTTTTCTGTTGTTTAAAACACCCAGTAGGTGAAAAAAAACAAACACTGAAAAACCTTTTGTTAGAATTTGTTGAGGGCTTGATAGTATGTTAACCCATCTCAAAGTTCTTTTGTAACTTTAAACTTTAATAACTTTTATTTTAAAGACGACAGAAGGAAACTGTGAATGGCATACGAAAGGATAATTCATAAAGTTTTGTTCATGTTATTGTAGTTGTGAAATCCACAATTCCCCTGGATTTCTTGACGAGTTGACGTTTATTGATGAGGAAACTTCCACATTAGAGGTAAAGTCAACCACCAAAATTACTGCATTTTGGGGAACACAGAAAAACTCAGGAAGTCTGGCAATATTAAAGAGACTCATCAAAAATTCAATGTCTAGTGTACTCTCAGGGAGTCACGCATCATTTGTCCTTTTTTGGAAGAATGGTAAAACGTTACTTTGGAATGTTGTAGAATTTCTGTTCCTGAACTATGACGATTGAATCTTTCATGTATCACCTTGTACCAGCAAGACCAATTGTTGTATCAGTAAGACCTATTATACCTTGTACCAAATATTTATGTATACCCATGCTGCAGGTCATAAAATCATCATCATTGTTTTACAGCCATTTCCATACTTGCATGTGTAAGAATATTTTGTTATCCATGCATATTTAACTATTTAACTTACATATGCAAACATTTTATTTAACATATTTTGAAGTGCCCCCTCCTTCCTCTTATCAAAATGCTGGCTACGCTTCTGAATGGGGAAGTGAGGAACAGATAAGAGGTAACTTTCTCACCCTCAGTGAAACATGCGGAGAATGCAGTGAAGAGTCAGATAAACCTACAGGAGTGATTCCTGGGTCAGGGGATTCCTCTTCACGGTACTTTTGACTTTTTCTTCGAGACAGAAATAGGGATGAGCTTGAAGCCTTTGAAAGGAATGGACGAAGTAGACCAGTACCTTGGTAGTTATCCTTACTCTGAACACACCGACACACCACAAAAGCAGAACAGCAAAAAATTACATTCGTAAACAAAGATGAGATGAATTTTTGATAAAATGAGTTTGATAAGAGACAGACTATATGGTTCCACACCTTCTTCCAGTCCTATACATAAGGTAATGGTACACCACCAACACTTCCTCGGCATTCTCAATGTCCAACTCTCTCATAATTATATACTTTGTGATAATCTTACATTGTAGACTCTTTGTTAGTCTTGTCTCAAGAAGTGTGGTCCTATTTATTCCTGTCTGCCTACTTACATCTATTCCTCATAGCAAAAGTTTAATATCTGTTTATGTATTACTTGTATTAAATAAAATTTATTGTATTAAACTTGTATTAAAACTCACAAGCTTGTATTAAAAATAAGAAATGTTAATGTCAATTACCATAAGAGATCACCCTTCAGGAAAGAAACAAGCTCAAATGAGCTAAGATCCTCCTCCTATTAATGATGACGTCATAAAAAACGAATATGACGTCATTGTGATGTATCAGGTTTGCGATAAATTATATTATCTGTGCTAATGCCCGGCTTGATTTCCGCAAACAAAATTCAAACAGCTTGCCTAGTTTCGGAGATAATGGTATAGGCGATTTCCATTAGCGGTGATACTATGATGTCAACTTTTTTTCTAGGAAGAATTTCCAAAATCGGAGATGGTTACTGCCTGCGCATGGGCTTTCTGCATATACATGGCAAGTTTCACGAAGTTTCGATGAAAACTCTGGGTTGTGAAACAAAAAATGTCAAAAAATAGGAATGATGTCATAAAAATTGATATGACGTCATAGTGATGTATCATATGTGAGGCAATTCATCTCTGCTAATGCCCTGTTCGATTCCCGCAAACAGAATTCAAAAAGCTTGCCTAGTTTCGGAGATAATTTTTGAGGTGATTTCCATTAGCGGAGATATTTTGATGTCATAACTTTTTTTCTAGGAGGAATTTTCAAAATCGGAGATGGTTACTGTCTGTGCAGGGTATTTTTACATATATATGCCAATTTTCATGAAGTTTCGATGAAAACTGTAGGCTGTGAAACAAAAAAGTCCACAAGAAGAAGATGAAGAACAACAATGTGAGTAAGACTTAGAGATCCTCCACGAGGATCTAAAAAAGCCTTCATGGGATCTCGTGTTTTGATTCCAGGAAATGTTAGTACCACTGTGGAGTTGCATTATTGTGAAGATGCACCATGCTGGAGTTGTATCATGCTCAAACTGCATCTTGTTCGACATACATCGCAGTGGTGTCGCCCCGCCGTGGAGCTATATCACGGTGCAAATGTACCATTGTGAGGCTTCATGACCAAGAAACTGCATCGCCGAGAACCTGCATCACTGAGGAGCTGCACCACAGTGGAACTACACAACGGTGGAGATGCACCATGATAGAGCTGCACTACAGTGAATCTGCATTATGCTGGAACTGTAACAAAATGGAACTGAATCATGATGGAGCTGTAACATGATGGAACTTCTTCATGGTGGAGCTGCTTCTGTGTTAATTGAACTACTGTGACAGAATCAAAGAGGAACATGTTTTCTGCAAAATAGACATGAACTGCAAGATGAATGTGAAGATGCCCTCACCAACAACCTATAAAGCAAGATCAAATGAAATATCAAATGCAGTGTTTATCAATCTGAGGCAAAGTCTAGACGCCAAACCCTTAAATGGCTTAAAGTGTGTTTTGGGGTCCACACACTATTTTTTGACGGTTTTCTAGCCTCCAAGGTTGATCAACTCACATACCACCAGGGTGACATCTTGTCACCCTTGGGAAATAATTTGTTATTGCCCTTTCCTGTATTGAGGGTTCAGACACTTATTGTGACTCAATGCATCCAACTCTATACAGGGTGCCCAACAAATAAATGAAAAAGTATATTATCAATGTGTTTCAAATTTGGTCAGGAGATTGTGAGTCATGCAAGATACAATGGAGTGTATTTTGATGTATGTAGGTCAATGGCTTTATGCTCAAATGAAGGCAGCCAGTCCATTTTAGTGTAATGAAATTACATATTAGGCCATCAGCCTTAAGCTGTATCGTGCAGTTTCGTTCCACTCATGGGGGGGGGGTAGACAAAACCTTTATAATATGATAGTATATATCCAAATACATACGTATGCAAAAGTTCTTCACTCGAATAGCTGCAGTTATTGTGTATTTTCATCTTGAAAATCGATGCATTCCCCGCATTCTCTCATTTGAATTTTCTCCACTCGGATCACGTGTGGACCACGTGACGCCTCGACAGCCAATAGATCGGCTGTCATCGAATGCAAATTTCATCAGACTGCGTACCTACCAACCCTACCAATTCGTGCGGTAGCCTACCGATTTTCCATAGCTCCCAACGCATACCGATTTTATTCGTCAGACATAACGCATTTGGAAATTGTTATTGGAAAAAAAAATAGATAGTTGTGTTTTTTTCAGTTTTGCGTTCGTTTCTCACTGCCAAGATTGTATCACACGCGGCTGCTTCCACATTCGACAAAACTCGTGCCTGACCTTGATTTCTTATCTCGTCAGCGATTGGTTATTGCTTCCAAACTAAGCATGACCAATGGGATGACAGGAAACAGCGGGCATTCATTTCAAGACAACGCGCCATTTTCCATTCATGATCAAAGACTGCAGTTAACAGAGAGTACTCATGGCTTCAGTGCACGACAACAATGCAAACACCAGAAAAGAAAAACCACCCCCACGTTGGACAACAAGTTTAAGCCAAGTTGGACAACAGAGTTCAAGTGTATCAAGGCTTCGCGTAAGGGAGACGGACATGCCTTCTGTGATATGTGTCGATCAGACTTCTCCATCAGTCATGGGGGACACAAGCTGTTAGGATACAAGCTGTCACTGAACAGGACAACCAGAGGTCGAACAGGGAGCTATTTGTCGGTTTCCAGGCAATGCAGCTCATTGTGAAGAACGCCCTGGAGGGGACCAGTGGAGTGACGAAATTCAGAGCAGAGGTCCGAATGTTCTACGTTGGTTCCCTGACCTACATGATGGAAAAATTCCCATTCCAGGGTCCTTTGATCAGGAATGCGGTCATCGTGGATCCAGCCTCCTCCAAGACAGCTTCCATGCAGAGCCTACTTGCACTGGTTGAACAGCTCCCTGCATCTGTTGCCCCAGAAGAGAACAGAGATGCGCTGTGCAGAGAGTTCTGCACATATCAGTCAGATGTCACCCTGCCAGCATATGACCCAGATGAGAGGGTGGATGTGTTTTGGGCAGCCATGGAGAAGATGATGGACCCCGCCACTGGCACCAGCCAGCCCATTTACCCATCGCTCTGTAGACTAGCCAAACACGTCCTGCTGATCCCTCACAGTAATGCCTACTGTGAGTCCCTTTTCAGCATGGTCAAGAAAATGACAACTGATCAGAGGAGCACGTGGGGACGCGGCAAGGAAGGTCACGCCAAGTCAAGTGTGTACGAGGACAGCCATGGCATCAGAAACGCTCTGTGTGGTTTGCTGGCAGGGAAGATTAACATCTTCAAGCCGGATGGAGTCAGCTGCTTCTCGTGGAAGCCAGATGCTGACCTTCTTAAGAAGGCCAAATCTGCCACCTACCAGGCTCTGAATAGCTAAATGTGCATCATAACTGTTCAAACCTGAAAATTGTAAATATGTGTGAAACTGTAAATATGTTATGAAATCAGAGTGGCCAGTCATTTCATTCATAAAGATGTATCAGTGAGTTTTTGTAAACTGTTGTGTACATGTATGGGCACATACATGTAGAGCTTGGATAGTGAGTAATTTATGGAAACGGGAGTGATGATCATGATGTCTTAGAAAAATAAAGATTGGTGAGTAGACCAACCATGTTAAGTTTTCTCTTTTTCACTCTAAAAATATCTTGATATATTTCAGCTAACTGTGGTCTCAAAATGGAGGAGATTGCACCAATTTGCTTCATTTTTTTGAAAATTTTCTGGGGGGACATGCCCCCGGACCCCCCTAGGGACGCGTGCCACTGCGTTGCACGCCAGCCTGCCGCTTTTCCTTCAAAAAGGGTTGGCAGGTATGAGACTGTCCTGTGACCAGCGAAGTTGTCCAAGATGGCAGCTTCCGACAGGAAGGAAATCACCGGCAGCTGATCGGTGATTTATCGGTAATTTTTGATGAATATGGCCAGTGAGGATGCTCCCTAGTGTATTGTTCACCAGCACAATGTAGTGAACGAAGAAGTCAAACGTTTTACGTCTGTAAGATGGGATAAATGGAGATAAAGTGTCAACAAATGGCTCGTCTTAGGCGGTCACGAACGACGTTTAGCCGAGAGTGCACGAGTGTATATTGAGTGTGAAGAAATCCTTAGTCATCTGGGCTATCACGACACTTGCTACCGTCGCTTCATCGATGCAAAAAGAATATGTGGGGCTGAGAAACGTTGTTCACAAACCATGCATGATGACTCTGTGATTGTTGATGATTGCATGTATGAAACATCGCCAAAAAAACTGCGCTCTGCATCGAACATTGCTGGACATGTTGAAAACCTGCAACTCCCACAAAAAGCAAAAATGAGGTCACCCCGCTTTCCTTATTGTAGTAGTCGGGGCCGTCTAGGGGCTGTTGCATGACGGGTAAGGAGGCTGGGACCCCACCCCGTGAGGTCTGGAACATCCTCAACACGAGAGCCAAACTACATGGGTGTAAGATATATAAATATAATTGAATCAACTCTCCGCGACACACGATAACGCCCGGCGCCCCGTTACATCGACTCAACCCTGCGGGGCTGGCCCAATGCCACCCTGACGATGGCGAGGCGAGAGTTGCTCTTCCCAGACGAAGATGCCACACGACTAGTGATGCGGCAAAGTCAATCCTCACGCTGACTGGGTGCGCCTCAAGTGTCAATCAGTGCCGGTTCAACTGCCCAGTTGTCTGCTCCACTGGCCGTATGTATGTAATGTCCAGCCGTGGCTGACCGGCTATATATAAAGCTGTCCGAGGCAGGGTCAATGACGTTCATTCGATGGGTCGATGCGCTGGCGTTGCACAATGGTTAGTCCTCCTGCGCCGGCACTCCGAGTACAATAGGCCCATGATCGAAGTTAGTCCTCCCGCGCCGGCACTCTCAGCTAAACGTCGTTCGTGACCATCTAAGATGAGCCATTTGTTGACACTTTCTCTCCATTTATCCCAACTTACAGAGGTAAAACGTTTGACTTCTTCGTTCGCTACATTGTCCTGGTGAATAATACACGGGGGAGCGTCCTCACTGGCTATATTCATCAAAAATTACCGATAAATCGCCGATCAGCTGCGGTGATTTTCTCCCAGTAGGAAGCTGCCATCTTGGACAACTTCACTGGTCACATGACAGT
>NC_140965.1:82278174-82415674 GCF_056783735.1 Eptatretus burgeri
AGAGCATCAGCCACAGATTTATGTCTCACATGGTAAAAACACAATCTGCAAAGAACAAAATCCTGTCTGCCACCTAGACGATTGCTCCTGCCAATCAAAACTAAAATATAGAAAACAGAAGGCAACTGCCATTGGGTAGAGATGTAAGTCAAAATGTGTGAAGCATGATGAAGCACTCCCACCCAATCTCCAACAGACGTGTACCGCACATGCGCAGACCAAATTGTCTACAGCTTGGATGGACGATAAAAAGCTTTTGATATTGTCCCACATTCATGCATGAAAAAAGGAAAGATCGCAATACTAGAAGTATTTCTGAAATTTCAACTGAAATTAGTGAAATGGCACTGACGACATCCACATGGAATTTGTGCAAGTGTGCAAGTGCGCAAGTGGACATTCATACATGGTACACCAACAAAAACGGACAATATAAAAATTAATCGAGATACAACAATACAGGAGCTAGACAGCAAAACATCCTACAAACACCTTGGAGTAGAAGAAGGCCACCAAATATGTCATATAAAACATGCAAAACAATTATTTATCAAAGAATACCTGCGTAGAACGAGGTTGAGCCTGAAAACATACCTCTCCCCAAGGAACAAAATTAAAGCCATAAACCAACTCGAAGTAACAGTGTCCCAATACAGCTGTGGAATAGTAAACTGGCCACAAGTGGAAATCAAAAAACTAGATATCAGAACAAGGAAACTCCTCACTGTCCATAAAATGTTCAGCAAAAATTAATGCATCCAGAGAATGTATCTGCTGAGGAAAGAAGGAGGTGGTGGCCTGATGGAACTCAATCAAGTGCACAGAGCGACGACTGTAGGATTAGCAGAGTACGTGAAAAGTTCAACAGACTACCAAATACAATTTGTATGGCAAGCATGAGCACAACAAACCAGCAAAGGGAGCTCTCACTCACCTTGAAGAAATACTTCCAAAAACAGGTGCAAATAGAAGATGTCACGCATCAAACCGAAACAGCAACCAATACAGCCCAAACAATTATAAAAAAGACAAAATAAATACCCAAGACGAAATACCAACAGATATATAGTGACAACTGGGAGAAAAACAAAAGAGCAGGGAAATATAAAAAAAGAGTTGGAAAGATTGGGGATAGACAAAGAAGGATCAGTGGAATGGCTAAGAAGAGGTCAGCTCAATTGGGAGGGAGAACAAATCATTATAAATGCCCTTATAAATCATGTTTGTAGTTTTGGAGAAGAAAGCAAATATCTGTTTTGGGGGGTCAAACCCACCCCCTCCGGGAAAACCGCTTAATGAGTGCAGATTTTGATGAGGTCAATATACCTTCGTTAGGCATCAGATATGAAGCTTGTGGTCAAGTTTCATCAAAATTATGTGTTTGGTTCAAGTGATAATGACTGAAGTGTTTACGGACTGACTGACTGACCGACTCACTCACTCACTCACTCACCTAAGGACACTGCTCAATCACATAAGCTCACCTGACTGAAGTCCAGGTGAGCTAAAATGGCAGGATTGAGCCAATCAGACAAGTGTAGATTTTATGAGGTAGAAACATAAAGCATGAGCCACCTCCTATTGGGATGTAAAAAACTCATGTCAGAACAGCTGTACACCCAAAGGCACAACAAGGTATGTTGAGTAATCCACTGGCACATTTGCAAAAAATTTCAATATCCCAGTTTCACAAAACTCATGGAAACATGAACCAAAAGCAATCATTGAAAACAAGGACATAATGCTCACATACGATCTGATGATCGTATCCAGTGTGAACATAAAAAACAAGGCACTGCGACCAGACATAGTACTCAGATACAAAAAGGAAAATAAGGCATTGCTAATTGAGGTTTCAGAACCCAGTGATTTTGGTCTAAACAATGCAGAAATCACTAAAATGACCAAATATCAAGACGTCAAGAATGAAGTGAAAAGATCCTCGAAGCTGAAGAGCGCCAAAATTGTCCGAGTGATAATTGGAGCAACGGGAATGATAAGAAGAACCTCAAAAGGATCCTACAAAACATCGCTGGGAACATTACCACAACATAACTGCAGTTGGAGGCTGTGCGGGACTCAGTGACAAACCTGAAAAGAGTCCTCGGGACAAAACTCTGAGAACAAGTCAACTTCACAACTTAGGCCATGAATGATGATCCTTCACCAAAACGAAGGTGGATACTTCAATTCCTGGGAGGACTCTGTTCCACCGACTGAAACCCAAATTATGGAGACAAGCACCGACACACACACACACACACACACACACACACACACACACACACACACACACACACACACACACACACATATAGACACACACACACACACACACACACACACACACACACACACACACACACACACACACACTCTCTCTTATTTTTGAATGACTGTCTTCTTGTTTCTCTTCAACGTTCTCATTTCACAAACCTCTTGCCATCTCACATTCTTTATCTCCCATTTCTCTCATTTCATTGATTCTCTTTCTGACTCCATTCCAGAGAAACAATAGAGTGCATTTTGTACTTCAACTTACCCTTCCCCATTCCCTCCAATTCTCACCGTTTGTGATATATTCTGCACATTATAGAATCATTTCTCATGTTACACTATTAGTGTAACTCAGCATGTCCTTTACAATATCTTCGTTTCTGTCCACGTTGCATTTGTTGTTGTCTCAATGTTTAAAGCTCTTCCACGAGCACCGTTTTCACTCCAACCAATAATAATAATAGTTTTAGTTCACACGTTGATATGTTATTACACGCTGAAGAATGACATTTACGAGCGATCTACATCAGACAAGAAGTGCAAGCTGGCATACTTCTGCTTTGTCCTTGGTGGTCCTCAGCTGCTCCATTATCCCCCACACTGTGTCGTTGTTCAATCCTGGCTCGAGTTCCTGCGCACAGAGGACAACACACGCACAAACACACAAACTACATTCTCATGTTTGGGGTTTCCCTCCGTTTCCCCACACTATAGTGTACTTACCTGCCAATGTTAAGTTTGGAACCAGGACCTCGTCACGGTCATTTTGGAAACATCTTTTCAATTCTAAAAAAGCAGATCAGGTAATTTAGTGAAGAGGTATCGGGTTGTATCGAGCACAATTACTCCATCCTCATGCACACGCTGCTGCCCAGCTTTACCAACAGGGATGAAATACGAGTGACCGAGACCGCTCGCTGGTGCTTTGACCTTTACAACTGGGGAATGAAAGCGAAGGACACGGTTTGTGGTGGATGTGGATGAAACCCACCTCGACCAGAGCTGCCTCATTCAGAAGATAAGTTGTTAAAGTTGCCAAAAGGATGAATGAGTTGAGTGAACAAACCCACACCGTGTAATCCTTGATCATGCTGTATTTCATACTAAGTCTGCTGCAACAGGGTGGTGCACTGGTAACGCACTCACCTTTGAGCTGACTAGTCTGCGTTCGATTCCTGACCCAACTGAACACTGTCTGATGACTACTGGGAGGAGCAATGGTTATAACCACCCAAGGTATTGTATGCCTATATCGACTGACAGCTTTGGCATCATGGACACTCTGGAATAAGAGGATGGCCACATGAACTGGGTGCATTTCATCACAAGCTGGATTGCCATCCTTAGTGCTAAGACTTTTAAGGAAGACAAACTCAGTCTCGTTATCCAATGGACAATGGGCTGTGTCCATTGTCCATTGGGACCATACTCTGTACAGAGCGTTGGTGCTGCTGAAGCAGTCTCCTTGGCTATTGGGCACAATCCTGGACAGGTCGCCACTCTGACGCAGGATACTTGAATGACTCGGTCATCCCAGCAAGCTGGTACTCATTTTGCCGACCTTGGAAGGATGGCAGGCTGAGTCAACCCCCTGGTGAATTAATTCAGCGGGCAACGAGGCTTGAACTCAGGACCCTCGGATCCCAAGCCGCCACCCTAACCACTGAGCCAACAAGCTCTGTGATTGGCTTATCAAGCAGGAAATGTGATGTTGCAGGGGTTTCTTACTCGTGATCTCAGGAGCTCATGTGTTCTCAGCCAAGCTTAAAGCCGACTGTAAACCCTGTAGGTCATCCTTGGCAACTACTGCGCCATCAGCATCATGCACCTGTCGGGCATCGATGTCAATCAGGCCACATGGTTTCCTCCACAAAATGCATTAGAATAATGAAAGGCCAGACATTCTGTGGATACAAAGCACATTTTGCCTAACTCTAGACTTTCCTGTTATGGATGAATTCAACAACTTGAACCAATGCAGCAGGCTTGTTGAGCATGCTAGTCAAGGCTTGATGAATTGTGCCTAAGGCTATGTATACATAGATATGCTTTTAGTGGCACAAGATTGTCCTGATCTGAACACTCTTCTAATTTTCGATTAAGGAAGAAACTCCAAACAAAATACTTCTCCATACAAATGAAATCAGAAAGAGATGCTATGCAGTGGTCAAGTGTACCCACCTCTCGAGCTATGTACAGATGTCTGAGCGCGTAACTCTGAGCTTCCACGAGCTGTCCCGAGGCAGTCGCAAGTCTCCAGCAAGCCCGTCTTTCCTCGACTCTGAGGCAACACAAGATCTTTGCACAACCCTCAAGATCAAGACTTTCGCTATGGTATGTGCTTGTGCTTGCATCACACGATGGTACTTGACACGTGTCAAGTACCATTCCATGGTGCTTTGCATTTATGGGTCAAGTCGTGGGGATATGACGCAAATAACGATTCGTTGGATAGATGGGGACGCAGCTGTTTGAGGACCGGATTCATCTTGCGATGTGCATCATGACAGTGGGTAAGGGACATTGGAAAGATTGCAACGACCTGACAATTCGAATACACATCGAGCTATTTCAGAAATTTGTGGGTTAGGTGGGCTGCTTATATACAGGGAGAGCATAACAATGTACTCAAATTTTGAAATATATATATATATTTTTTTAAATCACAGTAGTAGAGGTGTAAATGTCAAATATAGTGAATTAGGTCAGTTAAACATTCAAATTGTTTGTAGCAAATATATTTTGACATTTATATTATTATTATTATTGTTATTATTATGACGAGCAGCAGACGGGAGTGCCCATCTCGGCCCACCTTTGGTGGGCAATTTGAAGTGGTGATATTTATACAAAATGATACTTTCTTGTGGAACATGCTGTACAGTTAAAAAAAAAAATTGGGGATATACTATAACCATATTTGGCCTTGTGTAATGTTTTTGTGCTATAAAATACAACAAAAGTGGAATGTTCCACCAAGTGATATGTTTTCTGCGACACTGCACACCTGCACATTAATTTTGGGACATACTGTCATCATATTTTGCTTCGCAGGACCACATTGTCAAGTTTTTATTTTATTTTATTGATGTCATTTTTTTTGTAGGTAACCCATGGCGCAAGTGACGGAGGAGCGAATCTTCATTGTCGAACAGAAAGTAGAGCTGAAATCAGTAAAATGAGTGTAGTAGGCATACAGAAGACAATTTCCAAACATCATAATACCTTAACCTTAAAGTGGAGATTGACGGGCTCAATGAAGAACAACAATACAGGACAATCTGAACATCTGAGGGATATTCGAACTCCAGAGACTCTGCCAGGCGGGCACCAGTTGAGGTTGAAGTTTTCCTGGCCAGTGGCAACCCCCCCTTCCCCTCCCCCATATACTTTCTGAACTATCTTCTTGAGGAAGTTCAGCCATTCAAACTCTTGGGTCTCACGATCAGCCCTGATCTTTCTTGGACAAACCACATTTCTACGTTGATCTCCAAAGCCAGCTGCCGACTGGCCATCCTCCATCATACAGAGCACTCCCTTCACACACTGAACTCATATCCACATACAAGGCCTTCATCCGCAGCTTTATGGAGTACTGCTCTCCCCTCTGGGCTAGCTCCCCTGCCTCACATCTTGCTCAGCTTGATGCCGTGGAAATGAAGGCTTTCAAGATTATTGGAATCTCCTGCAATGAAGCTGAATCTATGGGCGTATCGTTTAACCATCACAGACAGGTTGGTGGTCTCTCTGTCTTCTACCACCTCCTTTCTCTTTCTGGTCTTGCACCCTCTCCTCTTTCCATGATTTGTCCCCCCCCGCCCCCTCAGGTTTATGAAAGGCTCACATGATCCACCATCAACTCTCTTCTGGTAAAAGTACCAAAATCCAGAATCTCTGCTCACATCCACTCATTTGTTCCTCTTTTTTTCCCCACCTGTGGAACCAACTTCCACATCGTCTTCAATGTCATTCTTCCCTCCAGGTATTCAAGACAGCTGTTTACCACCATCTCACATCATCCCCAATCCAAAACCATGATCTTTTCTACCCTCGTTAACCCCACCCAAATCCCTCCTCATTTTCCAGTTTTTCCTCCTTGGAGTTCCTTCTCCATGCATGTGTGTTCTGCATCCTGTTTTTGTCTGTTACATCCTGATCCATTGAGTGCACGAGCTATTTCACGAGCCTCGACTTGGTGTGCAAAAATCCCCACAATTATTAAAGTGATTGCGCGTTCCGCTAGAAAATCAACAAGGGTCATTTCACATGAAATTGCAGTGTTTCAAAGCAGTGTCATGAGAGTGTTAAAGTGTGATCTGAAGGCTTTTCCCTTACAAAACAAAAATTAATTTGTCGGTTTTGGGGCATGGATATCCCAGCCCACTTTGTTGAGATACCACTCCACTCTCCAAAAATACCACGTGCACTCCAATTTTTTTTACAACAGTTCATACCTTTTTAAAGATCAGGATACCGAGGAAGGGGTGGCTGTGAACGCGGAATGTTACGCACACATGTTGGACACGTTTTTCTCCAATCAAGTGAGAAATGTTCCTGGTGCTCGGTTTCAACAGGACGGAGCACATGACCATGCAGCTCGCTTTCCCCATGCATTGGCTCAGTAATCACTTTCCTGGCAGATTAATATCCACCGATCTGGACTGACTTGGCCTCCAAGATCTCATGACCTGCTCTCACCTTTAGATTTTTAATTCTGTGGGGATTGTTAAAGGAAAATGTTTTCAAAGAACCTAATGAATGTTTCTGAACTCACAGATGCTGCAACGAGGGTCATTTTCAGTCTCATGTGAAACACTTCCAAATGTATCCGTAAATGTGCAGAACCTCAAGGAGGATATTTCGAACCTTATTTGCAGTCAAACAAACTTTATGAGTTGTTTTATGTATCAAATAAATTATATGGTCTTACATTAAAAATATCAAATTTAATAAACAATAAAAATCGGGTACATTTTTGTGAATAACCGTGCCGTGCAGATCACAAAGCACACCGGCACGTCCAGAAGACGCAACATTCGGTACACAACGTCGCACACCAACTCTGTGTGCATCCGAGGACTTCCTACATCCTCACCATCTCAAGCAAACAATTTTATAAACTGTAAACGACATCGTAGTATGCACTTGAACTATATGGCCAAGAGAAACATTGATGTATATTTCTTACCTGATTAATTTGAAGATCACCAACCGTTGAAAGCATAAAACTCCCCTGACCATTCAACACTTCCAGCCGAACGTGCAGGTGCAGTAAGACATCAAGAGATAAACTTGACTGAGGTCAGTAGATTACTCCACTGACGAATTGTGAAAGCAGGCAGTTAAATCACTTTCCTATTTCTTCATCTTTCTCAAAAAGAAGTCACACGTAGAGATGCACCGACGTGTGATAGCACTCGCTGCACAGTGCCCACCTTGAAATCTGGATCAAGGCTTTAAGCTCCTATTTTTAAGGTGATCGAGGATGACCGGCCCCGTGCATGGACCCTTCAAAACGCCCACCGGCACACGCCACTCGGCCCAATTAGTGGTGCTGAAGCACAGCGCACGACAAGGCAGAGCTGCTCATTGTGGCTGTTGAAGATGTGCCCTCGAGCGTTAGCATCCCATTTCAGAGGAAGGCATAGGAATGGGGGAGGTAGAAGTTTCCCCCCCACAAGTGTGGCATTCTTAATATGAGAATGTCCATTCCGGGCCTCACGGACATGCGAGAGAGACATGTAGATTTAGGTGGGACAAGATGCCCCCTGTATGTATGTAATATGTAATACTAGCTGAAGTACCCAGGGAAAGTCAATGACATACTCTAACGAGAACGGGCACTCATAGAGCGCATACCTTCGCCGCCACTACTTTTTTGTTCTTGGTATGAGTGTGGGGAACTGGTTTCATATGAATGGTCTTATGACACAAACCACATATCTATAATGTCATGACCCCCCCCGACTTTCGGGGGCTACGGACTAAACAACAATCAACTCACGTCGTTTTGGCGAGTCTTCACTCGCAAGCTCGGTGAATACAACGTTTCAACAAGAGAAGGTAATCTCGTTTGATGCTGGTTTCATGCAAATCGAATAAGAATTGACTGAGTTATGCCGAAAACCGCATATTTTTCAAGGGCGTGACTCCCCCCCCCCGACATTTTACCCCAACCGGTGACATGTGTTATGATGTCATTGTGTCACAAGATTGGGCATTAAATTCTGAACATTTTGGTGTAGGGTTCATGTAAAGCGGACAAGAATTGACCGCGTTATGACAAAAACCGCACATTTTTCAAGGTCGTGACCCCCCTGACCTTTGACCCCTAACCGGTAACAAGAGTATGGGCGTCATTGTGTCATATTGCATATCACAAGATGGGGCGTTGAATTCTGAACATTTTGGCATTAGTTGCATGCAAATTGAATAAAAATTGACCGTGTTATCGTAAAAAGACGATTTTGACCTTTTCGTGACCTTGACCTTGACCTTTGACCCGAACGATCCCAAGATCGAATCGAATGCTTCCTGGCTAATAACCAATCATCCCACCAAATTTCATGCAATTCGGTTTAATACCTTTTGAGTAATACGAATCACAAGATTACAAATAAATAAATAAATAAATAAATAAATAAATACACGCCGACCAAAACATAACCTTTCGCAGAATGCGAAGGTAATAACACTGGGGAACAAATTTGTTCGTATTATCTGTTGCATGAGATTTTTCAACTTATTCTATGTATTTTTTCAACGCTGATTTCAAATCTGAAATCGGTTTTCCTCTACATGCTCTCATTTTCATGCAATTTGAAACTTCCAATTTTCGCGAAAAAGGACACCCATTGCTATTTGCACTCGGGATAACTTGAGATCTAGGGGTGCGATTTCGGACTTTAGTGGAAATATACGATGCCTAAACTGCTAAATAACTATCGACCGTATTCGTTTTGCTGCTAACTATTTGCTCACGATTTATTTGACATCAATTTTTTTTATCTTTATTGATATTTATTTATCTTTATTGACATATATTCTTTAACTTTATGTTTTTCTTTGTTTCAGATCTGATCATGGCTTCTTCAATAAGACATAAATGTGTAAATAATCCTGATGCATTCTGTTATGTATGTGGCTGCTACACACTACTTCATCAAAAGTGCAATATAACATCGTTTGTAAGGCATGCCTATAAAGCCTATTTTGATGTTCTTCTTGGTGACCAAGACAACAAATGGGCTCCTCATATGGTATGTCATAATTGTAAGGAAATGCTTCGTGACTGGACAAAAGCAAAACGAAAGGGTCCGCCTTTTGGAGTTCCCATGGTTTGGCGAGAACCCAAGGACCACGTAACTGACTGCTATTTTTGCCTGGTCAACACAAAGGGTGTTGGCAACAAAAACCGGCAAAATATCTCCTATCCCTGTATTCCCTCAGCAATTCGACCTACTCCGCACTTTGAGGAACTCCCTGTTCCAGTCTTTAATGGTTTTGTCTTATCTGAAGATGAAGGCAGTGAACATGATCAGCAAGAGCATGAGGCTCGTGATGACGGGCTTCAATAAATGGTTTCAGAATCCGAAGCCTCCTCATCTGATACCAAACAGTCATCAGCCCCTCAGCAGTTTCGCCAACCGGAATTGAATGACTTAGTGCGTGATTTGGGGCTCTCCAAGAAAGCAGCTGAGGTATTAGCCTCCAGGCTGCAAGAACAAAATCTACTTGACCACTCTGCAAATGTTTCATATTTCCGAAAGCGGGACCAGATATTTGTTGCCTTTTTCTCAGAAGACGAGCAGTTTGTTTACTGCCACGATATCCCAGGTCTTCTCAGGCAATTAGGTGTAACTTCGTATAATCCAACAGAATGGCGATTATTTCTGGATACCTCTAAGCGCAGCCTCAAGTGTATTCTCTTGCACAATGGCAATGTTTATGGAGCGGTTCCAGTTGGTCACTCAGTGCATTTGCGAGAAGAACATAATGACATAAAAATGGTCATTGACTTACTCAAATATCACGAGCACAACTGGATCATTTGTGTAGACCTGAAAATGGTCAACGTTCTCCTTGGTCAACAGAAAGGCTTCACAAAGTTTCCATGCCATCTCTGCATGTGGGACAGCCGAGCTCGAGAGAAACACTGGATCCAGAAGGAGTGGCCCATCCGTGAAACTGGAAGCAGGCATGCCAAACATTGTGAATGACCCAATCGTCAACCGAGAGAAGATCATTTTCCCCCCACTCCATATCAAGCTCTGCTTGATGAAACAGCTCGTGAAGGCATTGAGTACTGATGGTGAATGTTTTCAACATATAGTTTCTGCTTTTCCTGCTTTGTCTTTCGAGAAGATGAAAACAGGTGTGTTCGATGGACCCCAAATTTGTGCCCTTCTACGTGATGAGGAATTTGTAAGGAAGATGAATGACAAGGAGAAGACAGCGTGGCTGTCCATCGTCACAGTTATACAAAACTTTCTTGGTAATAAAAAGGCAGATAACTTATGAGTTTCTGGTTACTAGAATGCTGTTGGCTTTTCGTGATCTTGGGTGCAACATGAGTGTAAAGCTCCATTTCCTGAATAGTCACCTTGATCAATTCCCTGAGAACCTTGGGACTGTGAGTGAGGAACAGGGAGAGCACTTCCATCAGGACCTCATGACGATGGAAGAGCGCTACCAAGGGCGATGGGACAAAAATATGATGGCAGACTACTGCTGGAGCATCAAACGAGATTGCCCTGTGGAAGTCCACAAACGCAAGAGCTACAAGTGCAAATTCTTGCCTGAATAGGACCTATTTGAACTTTGCATTCCATCCTTATCAATTGTTCTGAATCACCTATCGTCTTTATTTCGAAATATATGTTAATTTAAATTTGCTTTTAATTCAAATTGTAACTTACCAAATAAATGTTGATAATGGTGGATTGAAAAAAAATCGAGAGCTTCCAGAGAGAAACTAACTTCAGATTTGAATTCAGCACACTCAAATTAGGTAAGATCAAGTGCTGGTATAAATGCAACAAAAAATTTGTTCGCCAGTGATTATTAAATTTGTGTTGTCGACAATAAACTACATTGAAGGGGTCTTAAAGGGTCTTCGGAGTCTTCGGGATTTTGAGGGTCTTAAGGGTCTTAGGGGTCTGAGGCATCTTCGGGGTCTTTAAAGACTGAAGTGGTGAATGAAAATACCCTTAGGACAATCCCTGGGTCGGACTTGGTCTGTCTGCCAAATGTGGTGGTCTTTGCAAAAAATAAGATTGTGGGTTCTGAAGCTCATCTGGATCAGGAGCAAGAATCACTGAAACCACCCCCCCCACCAATCCCCCGCAGCAATTCTTCAACCCTGATTTTTTTTTAATGCTGTGAACAAACTTGGTACATCACAGGTGATGAATGTTGTGGTCAAGTTTCATCAAAATCGTGTGCATCGTTAAGTAGAAGAGAGCAAATACCTATTTGGGGAGGTCAACAACTCCTCCCCATGTAGACCCCCTTAATGATTGCAGATTTTGATGAGCTCAATACTCCTTTGTTCGGCAACAGAGATGAAGATTGTGCCAAAGTTTCATCAAAATCGTGTGTTTGGTTCAAGCGATAATGACTGAAGTGTTTACGGACTGAATGATTCATTGATTCACCGACTGACACTGGATCAGACCATGCATGACATTATAACATGTTAGATCAGGTCATTGAAAGGATCAGACCGTGCATGACATTATAACATGTTAGATCAGGTCATTGAAAGGATCAGACCGTGCATGTCATTATAACATGTTAGATCAGGTCATTGAAAGGATCAGACGGTGCATAACATTATAACATGTTAGATCAGGTCATTGAAAGATCAGACCATGCATGACATTATAACATGTTAGATCAGGTCATTGAAAGGATCAGACCATGCATGACATTATAACATGTTAGATCAGGTCATTGAAAGGATCAGACCGTGCATGACATTATAACATGTTAGATCAGGTCATTGAAAGGATCAGATCGTGCATGGCATTATAACATGTTAGATCAGGTCATTGAAAGGATCAGATAGTGTATGACATTAAAATATGTTCGATCAGGTCATTGAAAGGATCAGACGGTGCATGACATTATAACATGTTAGATCAGGTCATTAATAGGATCAGACCGTGCATGGCATTATAACATGTTAGATCAGGTCATTGAAAGGATCAGACGGTGCATGACATTATAACATGTTAGATCAGGTCATTGATAGGATCAGACCGTGCATCACATTATAACATGTTAGATCAGGTCATTGAAAGGATCAGACCGTCCATGACATTATAACATGTTAGATCAGGTCATTGAAAGGATCAGACCGTGCATGACATTATAACATGTTAGATCAGGTCATTGAAAGGATCAGACCGTGCATGACATTATAACATGTTAGATCAGGTCATTGAAAGGATCAGACCGTGCATGACATTATAACATGTTAGATCAGGTCATTGAAAGGATCAGACCGTGCATGACATCAGGTCCATCTGAGTCTTAAGTTCCCTGGTGCTTCCAGTTTTGCTCTCCAGATATGAGACTTGCACTCCGACCAGGGATCTGAGACCGAGACTTAATTCCTTTGGTACCAGGTCTCTTCAGAGAATCCTTGGCTATTGCTGGTCAGACTTTCTGTCCAACGAGCGGTTGTGGAGAGAGACTCAAATGAGATTTGTTACCTGCATAGTCCGTGAGTGTCAGCTGCAGCTGTAGGGACATGTGGCTCGTTTTCCTAACGCTGATCCTGCTTAACAGATTCTCTCAGCGGGGGAGCTTCGTGAGTGGAGGAGGCCAATGGGCCGACCACGTGTCTCATGGTCGATCAGCATCTGAAGGAGATGGGGATGGACCAGGAATCTGCCTGGGGCATGACCCGACGGAGGCCCCTGGCATACCGGTGGAAAGTGGGCACAGCGATGCCCTGCTCTGGTGCATGCTCCCATACCTGACCTGACTCTCACCCCACACGTCATCTCTTTCAACTCCTCCCTTCCAGAAAACATTGCAGATCACTTACCATCAGAACAACACACTTCAATAACAGCTTCTTTCCAACAGCAGTAAGAACTTTGAAGACTGAGTCACCTATCTCACACTTCACTGAAGAAAACATACCACTTAATATTCAGCATTGACACACTTGATATGCCAATACACATTTACTGTCTCCTGTATATTATATGTGTAATCTGTCTCTGCTTTGTTTTGTAAATTGTAAAATTATGTATGATTGTTTTTTTCCTGTAATACGCCAAAGCAAATTCCTATCAACCTTGGTTGGCTGTCAATAAAACTCTTGAATCTTGAAAAGAAAAAACTTAAGTACTGAGCATTCAGTAAGTACTGAATGGAGCATGCTCACACAAAGTGAATATTGGCAAGATTTCTTTGAAGAATTTTGTTGAACATTTTAAGAAACTCAAGTCAGAAGTCGAATGATAGTGGGTATCCTAATGATGAAAATTTTGATGCAAGGACCATTAATCATTCTGTGAATGAATGGATGAATGGTGATTTCTACTGAAGAGCTTTTGTCTTTTAATACCCAAACTTCTTCTTGCATAAGGGAATTTGGCTGCTGGGTAGCTATCATCTGGTGGTGACACGACTATGCTGATGATGCTGTGCCCCTATACCAGTACACTGGTACTCATTTCGCCAACTTCAAAAGGATGACAGGCTGAGTCAACCTCAGCTGGTGTTAATTCAGCAACCAACGGGGTTCAAATCAGGACCCTAAGATCTGAAGACAGCCAACCTAACCACTAAGTCAACACCAGGCTCGACCCAAAATTAAAAATAACAAGTCTTGTGGCATTGATAGCATTATTAACGAATATTTTCAAAAATTGCCCAGTTACTGTAATCCAACTCAGTTTGGTTATTTGATTATTTATTTTTTTGTATACCTTGTCGAGGCTCATGAAAGCAAACGCACAACGCACAGTGAGGGGGTGGGGGGGGCATGAGAAAAGAGGGGCGGGAGTGGGAAAATTAGGGAACAGAGACATTATGAGATCTGTGGAAGGGAGAGGGATGGGGTGGGGAACATAGGTAGGAGGTGGGTTTGCTTTGGATTAACGGAGGGAGAAAAGATCGAGGATTTGGATGGGGGATGATAAGAGGTGGTGGTGAACAGCTGTTTTGAAGGCTTGGAGGGAAGAATGGGATTGAACAGAGTGAGGGAGTTTATTCCAATGGCTGGGAAAAAGGAGGAATGAAAGAGTGAAGGTGAGCAGTGATTCGTGATTTTGGTAGTTTTACCAGAAGGGGGTTGTTGGCGGACCTTGAGTGCCCTGCGGAAATATGGTGGGGACAAATCGCAGACAGAGTAGGAGGGGTGAGACTGGAGAGGAGACGGTAGAAGACAGAAAGATCACCGACCAGCCTGCAGTGAGAGAGTGAGAGGCCCAAAGGCTCGGCCTCATCGCGAGAGATGCCAATGATCCGAAATGCCTTGGTTTCCACAGCGTGAAGCCGAGAAAGGTGAGAGTCAGGAGCACCAGCCCAGAGGTGAGTGCAGTACTCCATCAGGCTGCAGCCAAAAGCTTTGTATGTGGTCAGGAGCTCAGGTGGGCCGAGGAAGGACTTTGCTCGATGGAGGATTCCTAGTCGGCGACTGGTCTTGGAGGCGAGGTTGGAAATATGGCTTTCCCAAGAAAGATCACGGCAGATAGTGAGACCCAGGAGCTTGAAAGAAAGGACTTCTTCCAGAGGATTGTTGAGAAAGTGGATGGGGGGGGTTCTAAAATAGTCGATGGGGGATTTGGTATTGAACTCAGGAATAGTTCCTAGTGACTGGTCCATTGGTGTAACGAGATGGTATTCATAGAATACATACCCTGCACAATCTTGAGAAGGACCCGGTGCAAGCCAACTCTTGATTTTTTAATGTTTTTTTTCTTTGATTCAATATGGCTGCCAGACGATGTGACACTTGATGTCACATCTTTATCAAACCATATTTCCCATTGGTAGTTGATCAATTCGTTAAATTTTGCATTGATCAGTCAGGCAGTTTCTCCTGCAAAGATTTTCAAAGATTTTCCCTTCGATCCAATATGGCTGCCAGACCACGAAACATATGATGGTCCTTTTTCTGAAAATCCTGTTCATATTTCAAGTCAATCGGATGAAAATTGAGGATTTCAGAAATTTGGCCAATGTTGACTTTTTGGCTTATGTTGACCTCAAAAATAATTGGCGGTTGAATTCAGTGAGGTGACATGAAAATTCTGTTGAAATTTCAAGTCAATCAGATGAAAAGTGACAATTTTCAGCCTATGTTGACCTATGTATGTTGAGCTGTGTAGAAATTCGGCTTATGTTGACCTTTTGTCTTCTTTAGACCTCAAAAATAATGGGTAGTTGAATTCAATGACCAAATGTGCAAATCCTCTTCTAATTTTAAGTCATTCGGATAAAAATTGACAATTTTAGAAATTCAGCCGATGTTGACCTCAAAAATAGTTGGTAGTTGAATTTAGTGACCTGATGTGCAAATCCTGTTCAAATTTCATCAATTGGATAAATATTGAAGATTTTAGACAAACCACCTTAGTTGTTGACCTTGGGCCTATGTTGACCTCAAAAATAGTTGGTAGTTGAATTTAGTGACCTGATATGCAAATTCTGTTCAAATTTCAAGTCAATTGGATGAAAAGTGACAATTTCAGAAATTTTGGCCTATGTTGACCTTTTGGCCTCAGATGATCTCAAAAATAATTGGTAGTTAAATTCAATGACCAAATTTACAAATCCTGTTCAAATTTCAAGTCATTTGGATAAAAATTGACAATTTTATAAATTTCGGCCTATGTTGACCTCAAAAATATTTGGTGGTTGAATTAAATGACCAAATGTGCAAATCTTCTTCAAATGTCGAGTAAATCGGATGAAAATTGACAATTTTAGAAATTCAGGCCGATACTGACCTTTTGTCCTATGTTGACCTCAAAAATTATAATTGGTGGTTGAATTCACTGACCCTGATATTAAAATCCTGTTCAAATCTCAAGTCAATCGGATGAAAGTTGAAAATTTTAGAAATGCGGCCTCAGTTGACCTTTTGGCCTATGTTGACCTCAAAAATAGTTGCTGGTTGAATCCAGTGAGCTGATCTGCAAATCCTCTTCAAATTTCAAGTAAATCAGATGAAAATTGGCCTATGTTGGTGTTTGGCCTATGTTGAGCTCAAAAGAGTGATCGCTATATCACATGGTCATGTAGCATGTGGTAAAGTTTCAGTTTCCTCCGCTGAACGGTGTTCGTTGTATGCTCTTAACAAAATGCAGACTCAATGTACGACGTAAGGCACATGTAGTATGCTACCGATTGCTTAACCATGCTTTTTTCTTCACGCGCGCAGGGTAATAATGCTGTTGTATAAAAATTAAGGATCGATTGATGAAAATTACAGAGGCATCACTCGTTGGAGTTGTTTAGGCCAGCTGTTTACTGCATTAAATGCCAGACTATGAACCTACATAGAGGTGATGAGCAGGCTGAGTTTAGAGAAGGGTTTAGTACCCTCGACTATATATTTGCTATACATTCCATAGTTGATTTGTATTCATCACACCAAAAGAGATTATACTGTGCCTTTGTTGACCACAAAAAAGCATTTGATTTGGTCAATAAATCTTCTCTTTGGTAGAAACTGATTTTATCAGGGTTGAACGGTGGGGTTATCAATGCTGTCGATAACTTATACTTGAATGCTAAGTCATGTGTTAAAAAAAGGTAATTCTCTCTCTCACTTATTTTCGTGTAATGTTGGTGTACATCAGGGTGAAAATTTGTCCCCTCTTTTCTTTGCCATTTACACGACTTTGAATACTATCTTGTTCAGGCCGATTAACACTGACCTAGATGGATAGCCAAACGGTTTTCACTCGGACGCGAACAGCCGAGATCCTTGGAGGTTAGATCCGCCAGAGATCCGCGTTGGGGAGGAAAGGCGGCGAAGGCGCATCTGATGGAAAGCACACGGGTTTATTCTCGAACCCACGTTTAATGAACATAAAATTAACGAGTTATAATGAAAATACACCAAAGTGTGAGGTAATGAAACGTGAGGTAAACTAATTCCGAGTTTGAGACGTCTCCACTAGGTCACAAAAACAGACAAGGGGAAAGATAAAGTTAAAAGAAATTCCTCCCTTTATGCTGGTACTCAGCGTTGTGTCCAGAGATTACCTTTTTGGAGCCTGGTGTCATCGAACCACGTAGCTACCGCATGGTAAAACGCACCCAAAATGGCGCGAAGTGAGATATGGTCACATACGTGAGATAATTCGTGTGGACCATCTTCAACGCCAGGGCCCACAAACCGCCGTGCAGTTTCTTCTCACGATCAAGGTTGCCACACCGCTTCCTCAAATTTCCCGGTTCACACACACAATAAATGGCGCCGCCTTCTCCTCGATCACATAACAAGGTGACTGCCGTGGCTCTGCGATAAGGCCGAGAGAGGCGCTCTTCTTCTCCTCTCCTTCTCAAATGCACAAACTTCATGATCCAGGTGATCAGACAATAGCAAGCATCTTGTTTCAGTAAGTGAACAAATTCACATCAGCACAAACAACGACAATCGCGCTGCTATTTTGTCATGGGGAGAAAGACCAGAGTCTCACGCTTTGCTTCCAACTGCCCTCTCATCTCTCTAACCCCTCCCTCTTCTCTGACGTCAGCCTCGGGGGCATGGCCTGCCAGTATGAAGCCAGGAAGGTGGGGTTTTTGCCTGCTTGGAAGCATTCGGCTCTGTTGTTATTTTTGTTGTTGGAAGAACGTGATTCCTTTTTATAGCCGGCCTTGTAAATGTAAAAACGTAGGAAAAGGTCACGGGGGCAATCACATACTACAAGAAACTAGCCTGAAACCCGACCTCATTAACACAGCACTGCCACCCCCGTGTGGTGACACGTAACAATCTTAAGCTGACAATTTTCCCAACTTAATTTACACGAGATGTCTCCAACCCATCCACGGACCATGCTACACTATACAATTCTACCTTTACCATGGAATTCCTCCATCTACACCACAAACGTAACAATACTTTGTCAGTCATCAATACAATGGTTTAGATGTTCTTACGTATAATATCAATAATTTCCTGAGCGATAGTGATATCCAAGTTTTTCTCAGGCTGCATGTGTTACTTTATGTTGATGACAATTGTGATGGTGAATATCCCGAGGAATTGCAGCATGCGCTAGATGCAGTGAGGGATTATTGTGAGCTCTGACATTTGACTGTGAATATAGTATCCAAAGCAAAAGTTGTCATTTTTTTTTTTCAAGAGGTAAAGTCCGAAATTTTCCAAATTTTATATTTGGTAAATGACAAAATTGAAGTGATGAGAGATTATATGAGACTTCATTGTATTGTACCTTGTATGAGACTTCATTGACAAGAGAATGGTAATTTTGTGGTTGCGAATTGTAAGTGGCAAGCAGAACAAATTTTCTCCTGTTATCTTTTAGATTAGCAGTGTCTTCATGAAAGTGAAATATTTCAGTCTAAATGGATATCCACTGTGAAAAGTATTGTTGATCACTGGTTATTCCAATATATGGTATAATTTCTATAACTTTGATAAATGATGGTTTAAGTATCAAACGCAACATCCTTGACACGAGTGTGCAGATTTTGCATGATAAAGTCAACAAACAGTAACTCCCTGTGCTCAAATTAGTTTACTTGAGAATAAGTTTTACTTCATTTTCTCCTCTACCACCAAAGGTGAAGGAGGTTATGTTCTCACCCCCTTTCTGTTTGTTTGTCTATTTGTTTGTGTGGACGGATTCGGATGAAACTTGGTGGACAGGTTGGGTGTGTCACAAAGACGAAATGATTAGATTTTGGTGAAGATCTTAATTCGGATCTGGATATGAGAATTATTTAATTTAATGAATTGATTCTTCAACATTAAGAGTTAGGGCCAAAACGATTTATATACAGTTTGGCATTTCAAAAATGAATTGGGTCACATATGTTCTTATTATATGGAACAGGAATTATGGGGCAGAGGTATGTGCTCTACTGAGTGCTCTTCTAGTTTATGAGTGCAACTTTCTCCAGTCCTCAGAGTTAATATGTATAGATTTTGCTGACAACCATAATCTTCCTGTTTCTCGTGGTCGCTATCAAATCAATATTTGATACTTTTCAATAGCTATGTCCATTATGCGGGTCTAATGCTACCGGTGACGAATTTCACTTCTTCTTGTCTCTCCAGCGTTGGATGAAGCTCGAAAGAAGTGTATGAAACGTCATTATTGGGAAAATCACTCACTACATAAAACGAATGAGTTATTTAATGTGGGTAATGTTGGTCAGCTTGTTAATGTGGCGAAGCTTATTGGTAGCACATTATCCAGGTTCGAATAACTTGATCATTTTTTTGTTGTCATGGAGAAATTTTGTATGCTCAGTCATGCTTAAAAATGTAATGTATCTTGTCATCTGTATGCAGACATCACTCATTTTGTAAACACTTGCATTCTTACGCTCCCTTTACTCTTATGCCCTGAAAGGGCTCAAATTGTTGATAATATAATTTAAATAAAAAAAACAAATTCAATTGGATGTAATTTCATTGGCAGGGATTTCTCATAGGTAATCAGTCTAATGGTGTTGTCACTTTAAAAAAAAAAAAACAACATAACAATTATAGAGCTTGATGATAATTGTGTTTTGATCAGAAAGCCTCCAGGTGTTTTTCTCATCCAGAAACATCAGCTTAAATCTCTCCACCATGGAGTTATCGTTCTGTCCCGTGGAACACGACACTGGGACTTTGGACCCTCCGACGTATTTTTCATTGTTGGGACTTGGGAGGCCTTGCTAATAGCCGGGAATACAGAAAAAGCAACTCGACAGGTGTTTGTGACAGCAAGTGGGGGGCGTTTCCCACACCTTTCAGACCGGGGTAAGTGTGGTTTAGCGTGAACTCGCCCCGAGTTGGCTCTTGCACGAGAGAGAGAGAGAGAGAGTCAAACACTTCAAAGGAAATGGACAACGTGGGACTTCCCATCTTGTAGAAGCTCTGTGGTGAGTTTGTCTCCCACCTCGACTCGAGCATTGTCGAACAATCGCTGGAGTTGAACAAAAACTTCTCTATTGATCTTGATCATTGCAAGCAATATGCATGCAGTGTGTGTGTGTGTGTGTGTGTGTGTGTGTGTGTGTGTGTGTGTGTGTGTATATCTGTCTAATACGTATAAGATAGGGTGTATATATATATATATATATATATATATATATATATATATATATATATATATATATATATATATATATATATATATATATATATATATATATATATATATATATATATATATATATATATATATATATATATATATATATATATATATATATATATATATATATATATATATCTATATATATATATATTTTATATACATGTACATTTCTATAATATATATATATATATATATATATATATATATATATATATATATATATGTATATATATTATATATGTGTACATATATAATATGTATATGTATATATATATATATATATATATATATATATATATATTTATTATATATTGTTACGTTTTATATATATTTTATATTTTTTTATATTTTCTATATATAAATGTTTTATATATTCTTTTCTAAAAACAAAAACATGTCAGGATGTACAGAAGATTAAATTCATTTAAAAATAACCCGGGCAACGCCGGGTGCATTCACCGAGTATTCATATATTGATGTAGGGCTGGGTATGGGTGGCGAGCACGACCGCCAGAGGGAGCAGAAGAGTCGGCTCCACCGAACACACTGGAATTTAGGTCGCGACCTTCTGATAAGTCCGAAAGGTACGGGTCCCTTGTAGGACCATGAATCGCCAATAATTCAACCGCATGGGGTCGGCTTAATTGCCAAACTTCAATATACCTAATTACCCACGCGGCAAAGCTACCAGGGAATTCACACCCTTGACAGACCTCAAGCGGGAAGAGCCGTTACCGTGCTCAAACCGTGTGTAACCCGAGCGGATGGTCACCAAGGCCTGTCGGTCCAAATGCACAATTTACTGTCTCGCTATTTCTCAACACGCACCATGCTAAGCCAATAAAAGGAATGACAGGGAACGAGCTGGGACATTCAACAATAGGGAAATTTATTACAATAATAAGTGGGGTGGGAAGCACGTAAGGGCAGAGATATCCGAATATCAAGCAGGCAATATACAATGAGCAAAAGCTCTTATCAATTATACTTATCAGACGGGCCCATACACAGATACACACCCAAAGAAACGGACCCCGTCGGGTCTTTATTGAAGGCTTCCAGCTCGAGGAAAGGTGAGCTGGAGACCAGAGCCCGTGCTTGGACCTGCCCGCCTTGTGCGGTCTTCGACGATCTGGCTCAGTGGCGGGACTCAAACCCGCAGTTTTCACGTGGCGTCAAGGACGAAGGCACCAGGAGTGGAGCGGCAGACGCCAGCACGATCGGCAAAAACAAGTGAGGAGGCAGTGAGGCAGGCGAAGCAAGTGATTCTCCTCAGGCTCCGACATACAACCAGGCTCCGATGCCAACACAAACATGAACACATACCTGAACCCGAATACAAACAACCCTCCAAAGGGAGCCTGGTCTTTTATCTGCTCCCTGAGCGGGGCGGAGCCTCGGTGTCGGATGTTCTGTGCACGCTTGGTTGGACAGGGATCAGGTGTTGACGCGCTGTTCGCTCCTGATTGGACAGCAAGGGGAGCCTGGTAAAGCGCTAGTTCAGTGGAGGAGTTGTGAAGGGGAACGCGCTGTAAAGCACTAGTTCAGTGGAGGAGTTGTAAATCGGAACACGCTGTAAAGCGCTAGTTCAGTGGAGGAGTTGTGAAGGAGAACGCGCTGTAAAGCACTAGTTCAGTGGCAGGGTGGTTGGTTTGTCGGATCTAAGGATTTAAAGACCTGACTATAAAACAACTTCGCAGTGCACGTACACTTAGTTACCCATTAGACAAGGGATGGAACCCTAACTAGAAACACATACCTGCCGATATAACTGATCTATAAGGACTCTGGCTGTTGTGTGCGATGGGTTGCAGATTCGTAACAATATATATATATATATATATATATATATATATATATATATATATATATATATATATATATATATATATATATATATATATATATATTTATATCGTAAGTGGTGCACACCATTCATATTAGTGATACTGCAATTGCTCCCTCTTAGATTCTGCAGATTGTTCAATGTCCTTGCAAGTCACCAATACTGATCATGGAGTAAACCACGACGATAATGATTAATTTGAAGAATGAATTAAAATATCAAGAACTAAATTGGGTCGAGGTAGTGCACTGATCTTTATAAGCTTTGCATATGAATAGAAGGACTTGGTTCCATTGCTGACATGACTATGAACTCCACGACATCTCCCCTTTCTCCTTCCCACCAACCCCTCATCCAGAACCACCCTTTTCTACTTATATACAATATACAGCGCCGTTGTATCATACAATAATAATTCCCTTGTTTCATATCGCAATCAGGAGATCTTTCTTTGAATAGTAGTTGTGCCTGCAACTGACAATATAATCTCTCTCTCTCTCTCTCTCTCTCTCTCTCTCTCTCTCTCTCTCTCTCTCTCTCTCTCTCTCTCTCTCTCTCTCTCTCTCTCTCTCTCTCTCTCTCTCTCTCTCTCTCTCTCTGTCTCTGTCTCTGTCTCTGTCTCTGTCTCTGTCTCTGTCTCTGTCTCTGTCTCTGTCTCTGTCTCTCTCTCTCTCTCTCTCTCTCTCTCGGTCTCTCTCTCTCTCTCTCTCTCTCTCTCTCTCTCTCTCTCTCTCTCTCTGTCTCTGTCTCTGTCTCTGTCTCTGTCTCTGTCTCTGTCTCTGTCTCTGTCTCTCGGTCTCTCTCTCTCTCTCGCACTCTCTCTCTCTCTCTCTCTCTCTCTCTCTCTCTCTCTCTCTCTCTCTCTCTCTCTCTCTCTCTCTCTCTCTCTCTCTCTCTCTCTCTCTCGATTTGGGCACGCAATCACCACAAACATTAGCTGAATCCAGTATGTGTGTGTGTGTGTGTGTGTGTGTTTTGGTTGTTATCTCCATAGGTGGTTTCAGAAGGTGGATCAGAGTCCTCCCAGGTCACGAAGTATCCACCTCCGTTTCAGTAAGGGATGATGATTCATGGACCAAACTGTGAAGTTTTCTTGCTTCCGCCGACATCTGCGATGGGCGGAGGTTATATTTTCACCCCTGTCTGTTTGTTAATTGCCGGAATCCTTCGGATTTCGGGAATTATGTTGGTCGGTTGTGTGTGTCATTCTGTGTGTCTGTCTGTCTGTTTGTTTGTGTGTTTGTTTACCTTGTAGCAGCCATACCGTTTCAGCGATCAAGACCAAACTGGGTACAGATGTCGGCCATGGTCCAATTTAGACACTTGTTGCTTTTGGTGAATCTTGGTCAAAGGTCAAGGTCAAGGTCACCGAAAAACCGAAATTCTTATTTTCGCAATAACGCCCACTAAAACGGTCATATCGACTTCAAACTAAATCCAAAATGTGCATCTTCCAATTCTGCATCCAACCATATGTCTCATTGGGGTGTAACACCAACACCCTTCTTAGCGGTTGGGGGTCGAATGTCAGGGGAAGTCGGGTCAAAACTTTCAAATTGCGATAAAAACGCCATTTCAAGTCCGATTGACTTCCAAGTTATAATCATGACCAAACTAAGTGCTGTAACTCATTAAACAGTAGCACTATCGACTTATAAGAACCAAATTGATTTCCAGGTTTTTGTTTTTTCAGAGATCATGGCGATATGACAAAGTTATTCCGGCAATTCCTTGCTCAACGAGCAATTTCATTTGTCTCAAAAAGTTGTGGTCGGATTCGTACAAAACTGGGTGAACCAGTTTGGTGTATGACAACGATAAAATCATTAGATTTTGGTGAAAGTCCAGGTACGAGAATTTTTTAAGTGATTCTTCACCATTGAGAGATCGGGCCAAAAACGATAGATGGCACGACATCGCAAAACATTGTGGATGGATTTTGACAAAACTTGGTGAATTAGTTGCGTAGGTGACAAGAATAAGCGAATTCG
Source organism: Eptatretus burgeri (assembly GCF_056783735.1). NCBI lineage: Eukaryota > Metazoa > Chordata > Myxini > Myxiniformes > Myxinidae > Eptatretus > Eptatretus burgeri. The sequence continues at coordinate 82,302,603 of NC_140965.1, forward strand.
ATTTTGGTTCAGGTCCGCGTGCAGATCTGGCCATCGATACGATATAAAACGTAAACTTTTCAGCCTGGTTGAGGTATGCACTCTGCTTTCCTCCTATTTTACATCTACCTCCAATGACCCCCCCACGCCCCCCACCTCTCTCCCCCCCCCCAAACCCTCCGGTATAGTTCGGAAGCTTGCCACCCTTTGTCGTTTAGCTACTCATCTAGCTATACACAGAGATTCTGAGAATTGGCTTCATGATATAAGTTATTAATACATATTGGAAGGCCTTAGATTTCATGGACTTTAATGTAGGGAAGACAGGAAACAACAGCATGAGTCCACAGTGGTGAATTGTATTCTGTGAGACTCCAAATTAAGGCTTTGGGCACCATTATAAACTGAAAATGGCAGAGGAAGGACATGTCCTCTGGAGAAAACCTTTTTCTTGTATATAAGTTGAAGCTCATGCACGAGCTGGAATACAAGAAAACAGAACAGCTAGAACACAGTGGAAAGTGAGGAAATCCACCAACAGTCGTGCAATGGGACTCTTGGAGGAAAAAAATCAGTAAGGGGAAGAATGAGAGAGTTCGGGAGCAGGAGGAAGACACAGGGGGTGAAAAAGGAGGACACAAGCTTCTTCTAACATCGCACGCAGCACATGGCTGCAGGTAGCATCATTCGCTGGTGTTGTGGCTGTGTCACGGATGCAGTGTCCCGTGTAGGTTTGAGCAGGAATTTGTAATTTTTTCAGGGTGCCGATAATAGCTTGCCTACTAATAGCAAAAGGATGGATCAGGGAGGCTGGGGTAGGTGTGGTTTAGTTGGTTTCCCAATCCAGTGATGCAATATGCAAATCTTATTCAAATTTCAAGTTGGCGAGCATGGGATTTTTAACATCCATGAGCTAATGCTGGCACATGAGATGTCCAACTAACGTCCATCCGAGGAACAACAGGTTGATGGGACAACCATTATTCAAAGAAAGATGTCAGGATGGTTTCACATGATCATTTCTGGTCACCATCCCTACCTTGTTTACATTTTTTTGGGGGGAACATCTCTGGATCCTTTTGGATTAAAAAAAAAAAACAAGAAGAATAGTAATCAGAGATTGCAGACCCTCGCCGGGACTTGTTTTGTATGGTGAATTTTGTGTGGTGTGTACTGGTGTGTTACGTAATTAATGAGACATAACTATAACTGCCACTTTATAACTGCTGGCAGTGATGACCGGGTACCAAGACATCCCACTTTGATGCATCCCCGCTTCGATCGGACACTTGACCCTGACCCGTGATGTTTTTTTATCATTAAGTTGAATTTCGAATTGGATTTAAATAAATTCAAATCAAATGGAAGACCAAATAGGTTCAGTCCTGCATTGGAGTAATCAGAAGGAACCCAAACAAGCAAAAAGCAAAGATGAAGTCATCAGGAGGAACCTGGATAGGATTTGGGTTTCAGCTGCTACCCCTGTACCCTCAAACCCATCCAGGCACAGCCAAGTAAGATTGATTAAAAGGAAACAAAACAAACAAAGAAAACAATCCAGATCAAAACATATTAAATCATTTTAGCTACCAGACCATGTGGCCGATCAAGTTGAAATTCAAAACATATATATTCCTCATCACTACTAGATTTAAGAGAGAGAATTTTAAAAAAGATTTTCGCTCAACCCAAGACATAGTTGCCAGACGATGTGACATCAATTATTCATCATTACCCTGATATCCCCAAGGCTTGGGGAGCATTTGTGCAAAGTTTCCCCTCGATCTGTCAGCCACAGTTCCATTGCGAGCTGTAATCTTTGTATGAAGGTTGGGTTGTACATTTAATTTGAGATTGAGCCATTTGTTACATCTAGTGCAGAGAGCTGAGTAGTGACGGTTGGTGATTCTAATGTTGCATGCAGGGCAGATGTAGACGGGTGGATGAGGGTTGAGTTCAATGTCTCCTGGAAGTAGAAGTAGGAGATGAGGTGCCTGGAGACGCCCGAATCTCTATCTTCAAGAAATATAACGTCCAGTAGCGCAACTTTGCACCTCCTGAGAAGAACTGCAGTGGGAGGTGGGGATAGGTGAGGTGGAGGGATGATGTGCACCGTCTGCTTCTTCTTGAGGTCAGAGCCAACCGCACGAAAGTGATCCTCTTCAGCTCCAGGTTCCGCGATGAATTATTCCCATTTAATTGTGGGGTTAGCCAAGGGGGAGGTTTGGCCCAAGTGTTTCAAGAATCAGCTGACCAGGCCTGATATTGGAGCGGAGTTGAGTTGGGCAGGAATTGATGGTTTGTTCAGGGTGTCAGCAATCACTCGTCTACCCTTCATGGTGGGGATCTTCAACATCCACACACTAATACAAGCACACACAGGACACTCAGCTTAACGTCCATCACAGGGATGGCATACAACTTGAAGTGATGCAACTCACTGCCTGCAAATAATCCATAAGACAGTTTATACTCGGGTTGGGTCAGGAATCGTACCCAAACTAGACATCGTGCAGTTCAGTGCACTACCTCTGCACCATCCCACCAGAACCGAGTTGTTATCCATAATAATAAATAGGTGTGTGTGTGTGTGTGTGTTTCTCCTCCATATCTACAAAACCATGCAACCTCGCAGCCTGAAACTTTGCAGGCAAACTCAGGGAACTCCAAGGAAGTGCAAGAGTGAAAATTGGATGTTTGGGTTAATTTAAACACTTCTTTTGAAGATCATTAAGAGCTTTGTTTAATTATATCCTTCATCAGGTGCATGTTCGGCCACCTCCCTCTTTGCGGTCTGAAGGCGTATCCTGGGTAACTTCACCACGTAATGTGTGCACACACGAGCAGGCAACATGGCAGATTATTATCTGCAATGTTTATTTCACGGGCGATTAAACTTTGCGATGTCTCCTGGGTTGTTCTACATGAAGCAGCAACTCTTTGTGGATAAAGTTATTACTCGAATGAATTCATTATATTTCATTAACTGCTGCGTGTGCGGTGAAGACTGGCTTTAAAGTAAAAGGGATCCCACATTGGATGCGGGTCATTCTCACATAATTGACAGATTGATGTCACATGTCTTTAAGTGGCCTCATTTCATGAAATTTCAGGCATTTTCGGCGAAGTTATGGACCATATATCATTGCCCTGGGTAGCGTTCAAATAATCCCATCGTTTTGAGATCATAAAATTACAATAAATAGGAAAAAATGAGTTTGTTCTCTCAGTCTGATACAATTTTTGCAGTCACAATACCCACAGTGCCATGTTCATGTCCCAAAAAAACGTTAATAAACTCTCCGAATTTTATGAGTATTCATGTTGGGTTCCTTCTCAATTCAATATCTTCCGTATTAGAGTCTAAATTCCGTCGGAAACTGTACAAGTTTTGCAAGACAGTGGACTTTGTGCCCGTCACTCAATTTTGTCATTTCCTGAATGAAAACGCCCTACCCGTGAATGTTCGAACTGTGAGCCAATTTAGCGATTACATCAAGTGATCGTGACACGGCGTTCGGTTCTTGTACCCCCATTTTAGAATTATTTTTCATGTTTGGTCGGTGCAGTTTGGATGCAAAAACTCCCCAAAAGTTGGCAAGGTGAGTCCGTATGCTTATTCAACGTCACTACCGTACATCCCCGATTGACCATACATATGAATTTCAACAGATATTATGTACACGGACGTGGAGAATGCTTTTAAATGCTAACGTTTTTGACAAGTCACGGTGTGTCTGCTTCCCGGTTTTTGTCACTACGAGGCGTTGTATGTTGATTTCGTCATTTCCGTAACACCATTTTAGTAACATCATTATCGGAACACCATTACCGGAACATCATTACCGTAACACCATTACCGTAACACCATTACCGTAACACCATTACCGTAACGTTTTAGTTTCGTTTCGGTAATGATGATTTGTGTTACGGTAATGATGATTTGTGTTACGGTAATGAGGATTTGCATTACGGTAATGATTTGCGTTACGATACTGATGATTTGGTTTCGGTAATGATGATTTGTGTTTTGGTAATGATGATTTGTTACACGGTAATGATGATTTGTGTTAGGGTAATGATGATTTGCATTACGGTAATGATGATTTGTTACACGGTAATGATGATTTGTGTTAGGGTAATGATGATTTGTTACACGTAATGATGATTTGCGTTACGGTAATGATGATTTGTTACACGGTAATGATGATTTGTGTTACGGTGATGATGATTTGTGTTACAGTGATGATGTTTTGTGTTAAGGTGATGATGATTTGTTACACAGTGATGATGATTTGTGTTACGATGATGATGATTTGTGTTACGGTGATGATGATTTGTGTTAGGTGATGATGATTTGTGTTACGGTGATGATGATTTGTGTTACGGTGATGATGATTTGTTGCACGGTAATGATGATTTGTGTTACGGTGATGATGATTTGTGTTACGGTGATGATGTTTTGTGTTAAGGTGATGATGATTTGTTACACGGTGATGATGATTTGTGTTACGGTGATGATGATTTGTGTTACGGTGATGATAATTTGTGTTATGGTGATGATGATTTGTGTTACGGTAATGATGATTTGTGTTCCGGGAATGATGATTTGTGTTACAGTAATGATGATTTGTGTTACGGTAATGATGATTTGTGTTACGGTAATGATGATTTGTGTTATGGTGATGATGATTTGTGTTACGGTAATGATGATTTGTGTTACGGTAATGATGATTTGTGTTACGGTAATGATGATTTGTGTTCCGGGAATGAAGATTTGTGTTACGGTAATGATGAATTGTGCTACGGTAATGATGATTTGTGTTAGGGTAATGATGATTTGTGCTACGGTAATGATGATTTGTGTTACGGTAATGATGATTTGTGTTACGGGAATGAAGATTTGTGTTACGGTAATGATGATTTGTGTTTTGGTATTGAGGATTTGTGTTACGGTAATGATGATTTGTGCTACGGTAATGATGATTTGTGTTACGGTAATGATGATTTGTGTTCCGGGAATGAAGATTTGTATTACGGTAATTATGATTTGTGTTACGGTAATGATGATTTGTGTTACGGAATTGATGATTTGTCTTACGGTAATGATGATTTGTGTTATGGTAATGATGATTTGTGTTACGGTATTGATGATTTGTGTTACGGTAATGATGAATTGTGCTATGGTAATGATGATTTGTGTTTCGGTATTGAGGATTTGTGTTACGGTAATGATGATTTGTGTTACGGTAATGATGATTTGTGTTCCGGGAATGAAGATTTGTGTTACAGTAATGATGATTTGTGTTACGGTAATGATGATTTGTGTTACGGTAATGATGAATTGTGCTACGGTAATGATGATTTGTGTTAGGGTAATGATGATTTGTGCTACGGTAATGATGATTTGTGTTACGGTAATGATGATTTGTGTTACGGTAACGATGAATTGTGCTACGGTAATGATGATTTGTGTTTTGGTATTGAGGATTTGTGTTACGGTAATGATGATTTGTGCTACGGTAATGACGATTTGTGTTACGGTAATGATGATTTGTGTTCCGGGAATGAAGATTTGTATTACGGTAATGATGATTTGTGTTACGGTAATGATGATTTGTGCTATGGTAATGATGATTTGTGTTACGGTAATGATGAATTGTGCTACGGTAATGATGATTTGTGTTACGGTTATGATGATTTGTGTTCCGGTAATGATGATTTGTGTTCCGGTAATGATGATTTGTGTTGCGGTATTGATAATTTGTGTTACGGTAATGATGATTTGTGTGATGTTAATGATGATTTGTGTGACCGTAATGATGATTTGTTTTACGGTAATGATTATTTGTGTTACGGTATTGATGATTTGTGTTACGGTAATGATGATTTGTGCTACCGTAATGATGATTTGTGTAACGGTAATGATCATTTGTGGTCGGGTAATGATGATTTGTGTTCTGGTAATGATGATTTGTGTTACGGCAATGATGATTTGTGTTACGGTAATGATGATTTGTGTTACGGTAATGATGATTTGTGTTACGGTAATGATGAATTGTGTTCCGGTAATGATGATTTGTGTTACGGTAATGATGATTTGTGTTACGGTATTGATGATTGGTGTTACGGTATTGATGATTTGTGTTACGGTAATGATGATTTATGTTACGGTAATGATGATTTGTGTTTCGGAAATGATGATTTGTGTTACGGTAATGATGATTTGTGTTACGGTCATTATGATTTGTGTTACGGTCATTATGATATGTGTTGCGGTAATGATGATTTGTATTATGGTAATTATGATTTGTTTCACGGTAATGATGATTTGTTTTACGGTAATGATGATTTGTATTACGGTAATGATGATTTGTGTCACGATAATGATTTGTGTCACAGTAATGATGGTTTGTATTTCGGTAATGATGATTTGTGTTCCGGTAATGATGATTTGTGTTATGGTAATGATGATTTGTGTTACGGTAATGATGATTTGTGTTCAGGTAATGATAATTTGTGTTACGGTAATGATAATTTGTGTTACGGTAATGATGATTTGTGTTACGGTAATGATGATTTGTGTTACGGTAATGATGATTTGTGTTACGGTAATGATGATTTGTGTTACGGTAATGATGATTTGTGTTACGGTAATGATGATTTGTGTTACGGTAATGATGATTTGTGTTCCGATAATGATGATTTGTGTTCCGGTAATGATGATTTGTGTTCCGGTAATGATGATTTGTGTTATGGTAATGATGATTTGTGTTCCGGTAATGATGATTTGTGTTACGGTAATGATGATTTGTGTTACGGTAATGATGATTTGTGTTACGGTAATGATGATTTGTGTTACAGTAATGATGATTTGTGTTCCGATAATGATGATTTGTGTTCCGGTAATGATGATTTGTGTTATGGTAATGATGATTTGTGTTAAGGTAATGATAATTTGTGCTATGGTAATGATGATTTGTGTTACGGTAATGATGATTTGTGTTACGGTAATGATGATTTGTGTTACGGAATTGATGATTTGTGTTACGGTAATGATGATTTGTGTTATGGTAATGATGATTTGTGTTCCGGGAATGAAGATTTGTGTTACAGTAATGATGATTTGTGTTCCGGTAATGATGATTTGTGTTACGGTAACGATGATTTGTGTTACGGTAATGATGATTTGTGTTCCGGGAATGAAGATTTGTGTTACGGTAATGATGATTTGTGTTACGGTAATGATGAATTGTGCTACGGTAATGATGATTTGTGTTACGGTAATGATGATTTGTGTTACGGTAATGATTATTTGTGTTACGGTGATGATTATTTGTGTTACGGTAATGATGCTTTGTGTTCTGGTAATGATGATTTGTGTTCTGGTAATGATGATTTGTGTTCTGGTAATGATGATTTGTGTTCAGGTGATGATCATTTGTGTTCAGGTGATGATGATTTGTGTTACGGTAATGATGATTTGTGTTACGGTAATGATGATTTTGTTGTAATGTGCATGATGATTTGTGTTATGGTAATGATGATTTGTGTTCCGGTAATGATGATTTGTGTTCCGGTAATGATGATTTGTGTTCCGGTAATGATGATTTGTGTTCCGGTAATGATGATTTGTGTTATGGTAATGATGATTTGTGTTACGGTAATGATGATTTGTGTTCCGGTAATGATGATTTGTGTTCCGGTAATGATGATTTGTGTTCCGGTAATGATGATTTGTGTTACGGTAATGATGATTTGTGTTACGGTAATGATGATTTGTGTTCAGGTAATGATAATTTGTGTTACGGTGATGATAATTTGTGTTACGGTAATGATGATTTGTGTTACGGTAATGATGATTTGTGTTACGGTAATGATGATTTGTGTTACGGTAATGATGATTTGTGTTACGGTAATGATGATTTGTGTTACGGTGATGATAATTTGTGTGAAGGTAATGATGATTTGTGTTACGGTAATGATGATTTGTGTTACGGTAATGATGATTTGTGTTACGGTAATGGTGATTTGTGATACGGTAATGATGATTTGTGTTACGGTAATGATGATTTGTGTTACGGTAATGGTGATTTGTGTTACGGTAATGGTGATTTGTGTTACGGTAATGATGATTTGTGTTACGGTAATGATGATTTGTGTTACGGTAATGATGATTGGTGTTACGGTAATGGTGATTTGTGTGACGGTAATGGTGATTTGTGTTACAGTAATGATGATTGGTGTGACGGTAATGATGATTTGTGTTACGGTATTGATGATTTGTGTTCCGGGAATGAAGATTTGTGTTAAGGTAATGATGATTTGTGTTACGGTAATGATGACTTGTGCTATGGTAATGATGATTTGTGTTACGGTAATGATGATTTGTGTTATGGTAATGATGATTTGTGTTACGGTATTGATGATTTGTGTTACGGTAATGATGATTTGTGTTATGGTAATGATGATTTGTGTTCCGGTAATGATGATTTGTGTTCCGGTAATGATGATTTGTGTTACGGTAATGATGATTTGTGTTACGGTAATGATGATTTGTGTTACGGTAATGATGATTTGTGTTCCGGTAATGATGATTTGTGTTACGGTAATGATGATTTGTGTTCCGGTAATGATGATTTGTGTTACGGTAACGATGATTTGTGTTACGGTAATGATGATTTGTGTTACGGTAATGATGAATTGTGCTACCGTAATGATGATTTGTGTAACGGTAATGATCATTTGTGGTCGGGTAATGATGATTTGTGTTCTGGTAATGATGATTTGTGTTACGGTAATGATGATTTGTGTTACGGTAATGATTATTTGTGTTACGGTATTGATGATTTGTGTTACGGTATTGATGATTTGTGTTACGGTAATGATGATTTGTGCTACCGTAATGATGATTTGTGTAACGGTAATGATCATTTGTGGTCGGGTAATGATGATTTGTGTTCTGGTAATGATGATTTGTGTTACGGCAATGATGATTTGTGTTACGGTAATGATGATTTGTGTTACGGTAATGATGATTTGTGTTACGGTAATGATGAATTGTGTTCCGGTAATGATGATTTGTGTTACGGTAATGATGATTTGTGTTACGGTATTGATGATTTGTGTTACGGTAATGATGATTTGTGTTACGGTAATGATGATTTTTGTGACGGTAATGATGATTGGTGTTACGGTATTGATGATTTGTGTTACGGTAATGATGATTTGTGTTACGGTAATGATGATTTGTGTTACGGTATTGATGATTTGTGTTCCGGGAATGAAGATTTGTGTTACGGTAATGATGATTTGTGTTACGGTAATGATGAATTGTGCTACGGTAATGATGATTTGTGTTTCGGTATTGAGGATTTGTGTTACGGTAATGATGATTTGTGTTACGGTAATGATGAATTGTGCTACGGTAATGAGGATTTGTGTTATGGTAATGATGATTTGTGCTCTGGTAATGATGATTTGTGTTACGGAATTGATGATTTGTGTTACGGTAATGATGATTTGTGTTATGGTAATGATGATTTGTGTTACGGTAATGATGATTTGTGTTACGGTAATGATGATTTGTGTTATGGTAATGATGATTTGTGTTACGGTAATGATGATTTGTGTTACGGTATTGATGATTTGTGTTACGGTAATGATGATTTGTGTTACGGCAATGATGATTTCTGTGATGGTCATGATGATTTGTGTGATGGTAATGATGATTTGTGTTACGGTAATGATGAATTGTGCTGCGGTAATGATGATTTGTGTTACAGTAATGATGATTTGTGTTCCGGTAATGATGATTTGTGTTCCGGTAATGATGATTTGTGTTACGGTAATGATGATTTGTTTTACGGTCTTGATGATTTGTGTTACGGTAATGATGATTGGTGTTACGGTATTGATGATTTGTGTTACGGTAATGATGATTTGTGTTACGGTAATGATGATTTTTGTGACGGTAATGATGATTTGTGTTACGGTATTGATGATTTGTGTTCCGGGAATGAAGATTTGTGTTACGGTAATGATGATTTGTGTTACGGTAATGATGATTTGTGTTACGGTAATGATGACTTGTGCTATGGTAATGATGATTTGTGTTACGGTAATGATGATTTGTGTTATGGTAATGATGATTTGTGTTACGGTATTGATGATTTGTGTTACGGTAATGATGATTTGTGTTATGGTAATGAAGAATTGTGCTACGGTAATGATGATTTGTGTTTCGGTATTGAGGATTTGTGTTACGGTAATGATGATTTGTGTTACGGTAATGATGATTTGTGTTACGGTAATGATGATTTGTGTTCCGGGAATGAAGATTTGTGTTACAGTAATGATGATTTGTGTTCCGGTAATGATGATTTGTGTTACGGTAACGATGATTTGTGTTACGGTAATGATGATTTGTGTTACGGTAATGATGAATTGTGCTACCGTAATGATGATTTGTGTAACGGTAATGATCATTTGTGGTCGGGTAATGATGATTTGTGTTACGGTAATGATGATTTGTGTTCCGGTAATGATGATTTGTGTTCCGGTAATGATGATTTGTGTTACGGTAATGATGATTTGTGTTCAGGTAATGATAATTTATGTTACGGTAATGATGATTTGTGTTCCGGTAATGATGATTTGTGTTACGGTAATGATGATTTGTGTTACGGTAATGATGATTTGTGTTCAGGTAATGATAATTTGTGTTACGGTGATGATAATTTGTGTTACGGTAATGATGATTTGTGTTACGGTAATGATGATTTGTGTTACGGTAATGATGATTTGTGTTACGGTAATGATGATTTGTGTTACAGTAATGATGATTTGTGTTACGGTATTGATGATTTGTGTTACGGTAATGATGATTTGTGTTACGGTAATGATGATTTTTGTGACGGTAATGATGATTGGTGTTACGGTATTGATGATTTGTGTTACGGTAATGATGATTTGTGTTACGGTAATGATGATTTGTGTTACGGTATTGATGATTTGTGTTCCGGGAATGAAGATTTGTGTTACGGTAATGATGATTTGTGTTACGGTAATGATGAATTGTGCTACGGTAATGATGATTTGTGTTTCGGTATTGAGGATTTGTGTTACGGTAATGATGATTTGTGTTACGGTAATGATGAATTGTGCTACGGTAATGAGGATTTGTGTTATGGTAATGATGATTTGTGCTCTGGTAATGATGATTTGTGTTACGGAATTGATGATTTGTGTTACGGTAATGATGATTTGTGTTATGGTAATGATGATTTGTGTTACGGTATTGATGATTTGTGTTACGGTAATGATGAATTGTGCTAATGTAATGATGATTTGTGTTACGGTAATGATGATTTGTGTTACGGTATTGATGATTTGTGTTACGGTAATGATGATTTGTGTTACGGCAATGATGATTTCTGTGATGGTCATGATGATTTGTGTGATGGTAATGATGATTTGTGTTACGGTAATGATGAATTGTGCTGCGGTAATGATGATTTGTGTTACAGTAATGATGATTTGTGTTCCGGTAATGATGATTTGTGTTCCGGTAATGATGATTTGTGTTACGGTAATGATGATTTGTTTTACGGTCTTGATGATTTGTGTTACGGTAATGATGATTGGTGTTACGGTATTGATGATTTGTGTTACGGTAATGATGATTTGTGTTACGGTAATGATGATTTTTGTGACGGTAATGATGATTTGTGTTACGGTATTGATGATTTGTGTTCCGGGAATGAAGATTTGTGTTACGGTAATGATGATTTGTGTTACGGTAATGATGATTTGTGCTATGGTAATGATGATTTGTGTTACGGTAATGATGATTTGTGTTACGGTAATGATGATTTGTGTTATGGTAATGATGATTTGTGTTACGGTATTGATGATTTGTGTTACGGTAATGATGATTTGTGTTATGGTAATGAAGAATTGTGCTACGGTAATGATGATTTGTGTTTCGGTATTGAGGATTTGTGTTACGGTAATGATGATTTGTGTTACGGTAATGATGATTTGTGTTACGGTAATGATGATTTGTGTTCCGGGAATGAAGATTTGTGTTACAGTAATGATGATTTGTGTTCCGGTAATGATGATTTGTGTTACGGTAACGATGATTTGTGTTACGGTAATGATGATTTGTGTTACGGTAATGATGATTTGTGCTACCGTAATGATGATTTGTGTAACGGTAATGATCATTTGTGGTCGGGTAATGATGATTTGTGTTCTGGTAATGATGATTTGTGTTACGGTAATGATGATTTGTGTTACGGTAATGATGATTTGTGTTACGGTAATGATGAATTGTGTTCCGGTAATGATGATTTGTGTTACGGTAATGATGATTTGTGTTACGGTATTGATGATTTGTGTTACGGTAATGATGATTTGTGTTACGGTAATGATGATTTTTGTGACGGTAATGATGATTGGTGTTACGGTATTGATGATTTGTGTTACGGTAATGATGATTTGTGTTACGGTAATGATGATTTTTGTGACGGTAATGATGATTTGTGTTACGGTATTGATGATTTGTGTTCCGGGAATGAAGATTTGTGTTACGGTAATGATGATTTGTGTTACGGTAATGATGAATTGTGCTACGGTAATGATGATTTGTGTTTCGGTATTGAGGATTTGTGTTACGGTAATGATGATTTGTGTTACGGTAATGATGATTTGTGTTACGGTAATGATGATTTGTGTTACTGTAATGATGAATTGTGCTACGGTAATGATGATTTGTGTTATGGTTATGATGATTTGTGCTCTGGTAATGATGATTTGTGTTACGGAATTGATGATTTGTGTTACGGTAATGATGATTTGTGTTACGGTAATGATGATTTGTGTTACGGTATTGATGATTTGTGTTACGGTAATGATGATTTGTGTTACGGTAATGATGATTTTTGTGACGGTAATGATGATTGGTGTTACGGTATTGATGATTTGTGTTACGGTAATGATGATTTGTGTTACGGTAATGATGATTTTTGTGACGGTAATGATGATTTGTGTTACGGTATTGATGATTTGTGTTCCGGGAATGATGATTTGTGTTCCGGTAATGATGATTTGTGTTGCGGTATTGATAATTTGTGTTACGGTAATGATGATTTGTGTTATGGCAATGATGATTTCTGTGACGGTAATGATGATTTGTGTGATGTTAATGATGATTTGTGTGACCGTAATGATGATTTGTTTTACGGTAATGATTATTTGTGTTACGGTATTGATGATTTGTGTTACGGTAATGATGATTTGTGCTACCGTAATGATGATTTGTGTAACGGTAATGATCATTTGTGGTCGGGTAATGATGATTTGTGCTACCGTAATGATGATTTGTGTAACGGTAATGATCATTTGTGGTCGGGTAATGATGATTTGTGTTCTGGTAATGATGATTTGTGTTACGGTAATGATGATTTGTGTTACGGTAATGATGATTTGTGTTACGGTAATGATGATTTGTGTTACGGTAATGATGATTTGTGTTCCGGTAATGATGATTTGTGTTACGGTAATGATGATTTGTGTTACGGTATTGATGATTTGTGTTACGGTAATGATGATTTGTGTTACGGTAATGATGATTTTTGTGACGGTAATGATGATTGGTGTTACGGTATTGATGATTTGTGTTACGGTAATGATGATTTGTGTTACGGTAATGATGATTTTTGTGACGGTAATGATGATTTGTGTTACGGTATTGATGATTTGTGTTCCGGGAATGAAGATTTGTGTTACGGTAATGATGATTTGTGTTACGGTAATGATGAATTGTGCTACGGTAATGATGATTGGTGTTACGGTATTGATGATTTGTGTTACGGTAATGATGATTTGTGTTACGGTAATGATGATTTTTGTGACGGTAATGATGATTTGTGTTACGGTATTGATGATTTGTGTTCCGGGAATGAAGATTTGTGTTACGGTAATGATGATTTGTGTTACGGTAATGATGAATTGTGCTACGGTAATGATGATTTGTGTTTCGGTATTGAGGATTTGTGTTACGGTAATGATGATTTGTGTTACGGTAATGATGATTTGTGTTACGGTAATGATGATTTGTGTTACGGTAATGATGAATTGTGCTACGGTAATGATGATTTGTGTTATGGTAATGATGATTTGTGCTCTGGTAATGATGATTTGTGTTACGGAATTGATGATTTGTGTTACGGTAATGATGATTTGTGTTATGGTAATGATGATTTGTGTTACGGTATTGATGATTTGTGTTACGGTAATGATGAATTGTGCTAATGTAATGATGATTTGTGTTACGGTAATGATGATTTGTGTTACGGTATTGATGATTTGTGTTACGGTAATGATGATTTGTGTTACGGTAATGATGATTTGTGTTACAGTAATGATGATTTTTGTGACGGTAATGATGATTGGTGTTACGGTATTGATGATTTGTGTTACGGTAATGATGATTTGTGTTACGGTAATGATGATTTTTGTGACGGTAATGATGATTTGTGTTACGGTATTGATGATTTGTGTTCCGGGAATGAAGATTTGTGTTACGGTAATGATGATTTGTGTTACGGTAATGATGAATTGTGCTACGGTAATGATGATTTGTGTTTCGGTATTGAGGATTTGTGTTACGGTAATGATGATTTGTGTTACGGTAATGATGATTTGTGTTACGGTAATGATGATTTGTGTTACGGTAATGATGAATTGTGCTACGGTAATGAGGATTTGTGTTATGGTAATGATGATTTGTGCTCTGGTAATGATGATTTGTGTTACGGAATTGATGATTTGTGTTACGGTAATGATGATTTGTGTTATGGTAATGATGATTTGTGTTACGGTAATGATGATTTGTGTTCCGGTAATGATGATTTGTGTTACAGTAATGATGATTTGTGTTCCGGTAATGATGATTTGTGTTCCGGTAATGATGATTTGTGTTACGGTAATGATGATTTGTTTTACGGTCTTGATGATTTGTGTTACGGTAATGATGATTTGTGTGACGGTAATGATGATTGGTGTTACGGTATTGATGATTTGTGTTACGGTAATGATGATTTGTGTTACGGTAATGATGATTTTTGTGACGGTAATGATGATTTGTGTTACGGTATTGATGATTTGTGTTCCGGGAATGAAGATTTGTGTTACGGTAATGATGATTTGTGTTACGGTAATGATGACTTGTGCTATGGTAATGATGATTTGTGTTACGGTAATGATGATTTGTGTTACGGTAATGATGATTTGTGTTACGGTAATGATGATTTGTGTTATGGTAATGATGATTTGTGTTACGGTATTGATGATTTGTGTTACGGTAATGATGATTTGTGTTATGGTAATGAAGAATTGTGCTACGGTAATGATGATTTGTGTTTCGGTATTGAGGATTTGTGTTACGGTAATGATGATTTGTGTTACGGTAATGATGATTTGTGTTACGGTAATGATGATTTGTGTTCCGGGAATGAAGATTTGTGTTACAGTAATGATGATTTGTGTTCCGGTAATGATGATTTGTGTTACAGTAACGATGATTTGTGTTACGGTAATGATGATTTGTGTTACGGTAATGATCATTTGTGTTACGGTAACGATGAATTGTGCTACGGTAATGATGATTTGTGTTAGGGTAATGATAATTTGTGCTACGTTAATGATGATTTGTGTTACGGTAATGATGATTTGTGTTACGGTAACGATGAATTGTGCTACGGTAATGATGATTTGTGTTTTGGTATTGAGGATTTGTGTTACGGTAATGATGATTTGTGCTACGGTAATGACGATTTGTGTTACGGTAATGATGATTTGTGTTCCGGGAATGAAGATTTGTATTACGGTAATGATGATTTGTGTTACGGTAATGATGATTTGTGCTATGGTAATGATGATTTGTGTTACGGAATTGATGATTTGTCTTACGGTAATGATGATTTGTGTTACGGTAATGATGATTTGTGTTATGGTAATGATGATTTGTGTTACGGTAATGATGAATTGTGCTACGGTAATGATGATTTGTGTTCCGGTAATGATGATTTGTGTTACGGTAATGATGATTTGTGTTATGGCAATGATGATTTCTGTGACGGTAATGATGATTTGTGTGATGTTAATGATGATTTGTGTTACAGTAATGATGATTTGTGTTACGGTAATGATGATTTGTGTTCCGGTAATGATGATTTGTGTTGCGGTATTGATAATTTGTGTTACGGTAATGATTATTTGTGTTATGGCAATGATGATTTCTGTGACGGTAATGATGATTTGTGTGATGTTAATGATGATTTGTGTGACCGTAATGATGATTTGTGTGACCGTAATGATGATTTGTGTTACGGTAATGATGATTTGTGTTCCGGTAATGATGATTTGTGCTACCGTAATGATGATTTGTGTAACGGTAATGATCATTTGTGGTAGGGTAATGATGATTTGTGTTCTGGTAATGATGATTTGTGTTACGGTAATGATGATTTGTGTTACGGTAATGATGAATTGTGCTACGGTAATGATGATTTGTGTTTTGGTATTGAGGATTTGTGTTATGGTAATGATGATTTGTGCTACGGTAATGATGATTTGTGTTACGGTAATGATGATTTGTGTTACGGTAATGATGATTTGTGTTACGGTAATGATGATTTGTGTTCCGGGAATGAAGATTTGTATTACGGTAATGATGATTTGTGTTATGGTAATGATGATTTGTGCTCTGGTAATGATGATTTGTGTTACGGAATTGATGATTTGTCTTACGGTATTGATGATTTGTGTTATGGTAATGATGATTTGTGTTATGGTAATGATGATTTGTGTTATGGTATTGATGATTTCTGTTACGGTAATGATGAATTGTGTTACGGTAATGATGATTTGTGTTACGGTATTGATGATTTGTGTTACGGTATTGATTATTTGTGTTACGGTAATGATGATTTGTGTTACGGTAATGATGATTTTTGTTACGGTATTGATGATTTGTGTTATGGTAATGATGATTTGTGCTACGGTAATGATGATTTGTGTCACGGTAATGATCATTTGTGGTACGGTAATGATGATTTGTGTTATTGTAATGATGATTTGTGTTACGGTAATGATGATTTGTGTTACAGTAATGATTTGTATAACGGTAATGATGATTTGTGTTATGGTAATGATGATTTGTGTTCCGGTAATGATGATTTGTGTTACGGTATTGATGATTTGCTTTACCGTAATGATGATTTGTGTTACAGTAACGATGATTTGTGTTACGGTATTGATGATTTGTGTTACAGTAATGATGATTTGTGTTATGGTATTGATGATTTGTGTTACGGTTATGATGATTTGTGTTACGGTAATGATGAATTGTGCTACGGTAATGATGATTTGTGTGACGGTTTTGATGATTTGTGTGACGGTATTGATGATTTATGTTACGGTAATGATGTTTTGTGTTGCGGTAATGATGACTTGTGTTACGGTAATGATGATTTGTGTTTCGGTATTGATGATTTGTGTTACGGTAATGATGATTTGTGCTACGGTAATGTTGATTTGTGTTGCAGTATTGATGATTTGTGTTACGGTAATGATGATTTGTGTTACGGTAATGATGATTTGTGTTACGGTAATGACGATTTGTGTTACGGTAATGATGATTTGTGCTACGGTAATGATGATTTGTGTTGCAGTATTGATGATTTGTGTTACGGTAATGATGATTTGTGCTACGGTAATGATTTCTCCACTTTATGTCCACGATTTCTCATCAAACATGGTGATATTGATTTCTTATTGATGACAACTTTTTCTTGTTTCTCAATAAACATGATGGAGATAGAATATTCTTGGCATCTTTGATGTCTCTTGAAAACATCATTGTCGGATATACAAGCCCTTTCATTTCCGTTACGGTAATGACTCAATGGCCATAAAGCACTGAAATTGCGGTGAAAATCGGCTAAATGAGAGGTAATTCAGCGCTGTTTTCATCAAACACACCTGAAACTATGTCCCATTTGCTACGTTGGGACCTGAAAATTTTAATCTTGTTCAAATAATTTTCTGATGTTACCACCTCCTAATTCTGTCAGTTATGTGAGAATGACCCATGCAGCCGTACAATGCCAGCCGTTCCTTATCAACCACTTAATAGAGTGCTTGCTTGAGTGCTAAAGCCATTGCCGAGCACCCGAGAGTGGTTCGTGGTACCACATGATGTCATTCTGAGTGAATCGTTCACTCACTGTGAACACTTATGCCGGCCCACATCATTGAGAGTGAGTGGCTCGTGCTCCGTCATCCTGAGCAAATGGTTTGAGCTCCATCTTCCTGAGCGAGTGGTTCGTGCTCCGTCATCCTGAGCAAGTGGTTCGTGCTCCGTAATCCTGGGCGAGTGGCTCGTGCCCCGTAATCCTGAGCGAGTGGCTCGTGCCCCGTCGTCCAGAGCGAGTGGCTCGTGCCCTGTCGTCCAGAGCGAGTGGATCGAGCCCTGTCGTCCAGAGCGAGTGGATCGAGCCCTGTCGTCCAGAGCGAGTGGATCGAGCCCTGTCGTCCAGAGCGAGTGGCTCATGCCCCGTCGTCCAGAGCGAGTTGCTCGTGCCCCGTCCTCCAGAGCGAGTGGCTCGTGCCCCCTTTTCCAGAGCGAGTGGTTCCTGCCCCCTTTTCCAGAGCGAGTGGCTCGTGCCCTGTCTTCCAGAGCGACTGGCTCGTGCCCCGTCTTCCAGAGCGAGTGGCTCGTGCCCCCTTTTCCAGAGCGAGTGGTTCCTGCCCCCTTTTCCAGAGCGAGTGGCTCGTGCCCCGTCTTCCAGAGCGAGTGGCTCGTGCCCCCTTTTCCAGAGCGAGTAGCTCGTGCCCCGTTTTCCAGAGCGAGTAGCTCGTGCCCCCTTTTCCAGAGCGAGTGGCTCGTGCCCCTTCCTCCAGAGCGAGTGGCTCGTGCCCCCTTTTCCAGAGTGAGTGGTTCCTGCCCCCTTTTCCAGAGCGAGTGGCTCGTGCCCCGTCTTCCAGAGCGAGTGGCTCGTGCCCCATCGTCCAGAGCGAGTGACTCCTGCCCCGTCGTCCAGAGCGAGTGGCTCGTGCCCCGTCGTCCAGAGCGAGTGGCTCGTGCCCCGTCTTCCAGAGCGAGTGGCTCGTGCCCCGTCGTCCAGAGCGAGTGACTCCTGCCCCGTCGTCCAGAGCGAGTGGCTCGTTCCCCGTCGTCCAGAGCGAGTGGCTCGTTCCCCGTCGTCCAGAGCGAGTGACTCCTGTTCCGTCGTCCAGAGCGAGTGGCTCGTGCCCCGTCTTCCAGAGCGAGTGGCTCGTGCCCCGTCGTCCAGAGCGAGTGACTCCTGTCCCGTCGTCCAGAGAGAGTGGCTCGTGCCCCTTCGTCCAGAGAGAGAGGCTCGTGCCCTGTCGTCCAGAGCGAGTGGGTCGTGCCCCGTCGTCCAGAGCGAGTGACTCCTGTCCCGTAGTCCAGAGAGAGTGCCTCGTGCCCCTTCGTCCAGAGAGAGAGGCTCGTGCCCCGTCGTCCAGAGCGAGTGGCTCGTGCCCCATCCTCTTGTTGTCGTTGCATGATGCCCCCGAGCTCCTCCTCGGGAGGATATTGTGGATGCTCTTATCGTCGATGAATGTGCTGATTTAAGGATTTTATTTTTGGCTGATGATGTTTTTTTATTTTGCTGTTGTTTTTGATCTTGTTCTGTGGAACAGAGCAGGAAAATACATTCCATTGCTTTCCAAAAAGTCCAGATTGCTGCAAATGTATTTGCTCTGATCTTAGATTAATGTGCTGATTTAAGGATTTGGACTTGATTTTCACTCTTATTAACTCAGATCGGTGACCAATTGAAAAGCCATGTTTGATGCTTGGGCTATGCAATGTTGTCACATCAGCTTTGCTTGTCAGTATGCAACGATGTGCAGACAAATCCCAGGAAGACTTGTCACAATTACCACTGGAAATCACACCGCGCTTCTAATTTTAGTCTAATTATATATCCTGCAAGGAGAAACTGACTTTGAATAACTTTACCCACTCATAACAATGAAGGAACTAATTGCTTTATGGAACGTCATTTTGAAATGATCTGCAAGTTGATATAAGAGGGCAGAAAGAGACAGAGAGAGACAGAGGTCGTGAAAAAGAAAACGTCTATCTTCTTTAGTTAACGATATTTAACAAATGGTTCCTTCACAGGGGCACATCCAGGATTTTTTGAAAAGGCGGGGGGGGGGGTCCAGAAATCAAGGGAATGGGTACATACCCCCAGATACTGTGACCGTGATGCCATGAAGCATGTGGTCCGGGGTCTGCTTGAGGACTCTGGTAGCTTTGGGATTTTAGATGTTCTTGGGTGCACGATGAGCATGTACTGACTTCATTGGCTATATGTTGGGAGGGCAAAAATAATCACAAGTTTCCATTGTAAAATAAATTTTATTTGCCTTTTTGTTGTTAATTTTGATGTGATTGAGTTGCATCCTGTCGCTCTATCAACTTAAAGGGAGATCAGATCCTCAACAATTCTCTTTGACAATTACTCCAAATTATATATTTATTGTCTAGAGTGCTTGCCTGTTCATAGGATGGCACAAAATCAAATGTGATATTCAAATATGGGATTCACCCAATCTGAACTTTCCAACCTTGATTTCTCCCAATGGCATGTTCTCTCTTCTGGACTTGGGAATGACATTTTCCTACAAATGTGATCCATGAGTCTGCTGTTCCTCTTCTGTCCCAATAGGTTCATCTGATCATGTAGCCTGGTGTTGGCTTAGTGGTTAGGGTGGTGGCTTGGGATCCTAGGGTCCTGAGTTCAAGCCCCGTTGGGCCGCTGAATTAATACACCAGGAGGTTGACTCAGCCTGTCATCCTTCCGAGGTCAGCAAAATGAGTACCAGTGCACTGGTAAGGGGGACACTGCATCAGCGGCATAGCTGCATCCCAACCAATGATGCAACCAGCAGCCACAGACTGCACTCGATAGAGAGAGAGATCTGATCATGTGTTTGTGAGAGTAGACATCTCTCTGGCTATAGTCAGAGAGTGCAATCGAGTCTGGCAGTTCACCAAAGCTGACTGGCAGGGACTACAAGCTGCCTGTTCATGTCAAGACTGGTCCTTCAGCTCCATGTCTGTGGATATTAACTCTGTCTGGGAATCATTCCATACAAGCTTGCTTTCCCTGAGGTACATATTTATACCATCTTCTCTCCAGTTACCATACCTATCCTCTAATCCCTGATGCACAGAATCTTGTGAGGCAGTTACCTTCAAACTTCGAGCCTTCTCTTCCTCGACGGTAAATCCAACCAAAGGCAACTTCAGAATATTCCATAAAGGCCAGAGCAAGTGTGTGTCCACTCTTGAGGCCAACCTCAAGGCTGAACTCCCAAACCTGTCTTCTTCCTCTAAAACCTGGACAACCATCAAGTGACTCAGCTACTGGATCAGCTCATGTGTACTAAAAACCTGTTCTGCTGCTCTTGCACATCCTTTCTCTGTTGTTATCACCCTGTCATTTGCCCTAGTTCATCTTCCATCTAGCTTGGAAATCTGGCAACATCACTGCATTACACAAAAAGATGCAACAACAGATCCTCTTAGCTACAGACCTATCAGCTTGCTTCAATTCATCAGCAAGGTCATGGAATCCATCATCACAGATGATATGAAATCCTTCCTTTTCTCAAACAACCTCATCTCAGATCACCAATTTGGTTTCAGACCAGGTCACTCCACCTTGGACATGCTGCTTCGACTCACCCAACAGCATCATCAATCTCAGCATTACCATGGTGACCACATAACGTTTGACTCGTGGCTATTAAATCACCCTGTTAGTTTATAAAACGACATCAGTTGCATGACATTTCTCTGCACTTTAAAGAAAAATCCTCTTGTTCTTTATGCTGAAAAATTAAAGTCTAAAGAATAAACTTTAAACTCACTCACGACCTCTTGCACATGGTTCGAATCCTGAATCGAAGGTCAATTCTGCCTTCAAGCTGTTACTGAGATTAAAATTAAATGACATTGTATGTTCTATTTTAGTTCATTTCATAACCCAGGAATGCTTTTTTACTCTGTTAACCAGCTTCATCATTCTTGCATTATTATTTATTTTTAGGTCATCTCGTAAGAGATAACCTGATAAAACCAGTCTCGATGTCCGTCCGTCCGTATGTCCCCATTTTTTCTTCCGATTTTCTTGATATTTGGTATGTGGGTAGATGTCGATGAGGGAAGCACGGCGGTATGACCTTTGACGTGATTGAAGGTCAACATCAACGTCAAGGTCACTCCAAAGTTGCAAAATCGTCCATTTTCAAAATCTATCTCCTCCGCTGGTTATGATCCGATCTTCAAAATTCCTTCGGATTCTGATAATATGGAACAATATCTAAATTTGGTCGGGCCGGTTTTTAAAAATTCGTCCTGGTTATCGAGTCACGTGTCTTCAAAGTTGGAAAGAGCTTCAGAGATGACCGTCACCCCCAACCGGGGGTTATTTTTTACTTTTGACGGCAGAAAAATTATCATTCCATGTCAGTCTTGCGTGCACACAATAGCAAACAAAGTCAAATAACATCTCCAGCTTCAACACTTTATATCTTTGAACCATATTTTATTTTATTGTCGCATTTTAAATTCATTTCAGTTCCACTACCCTCAGGGCATTTCCCTGTCTCACTTCTCATTTGCAATACAATACAACTTATACAGATACAGACAGGATACAACTAATCATACAAGAACTCTTAGACAAACAAAACACAAATTTTCCTCAGTTTGAACATCAATCCCAAGCTGGGAGCACAATTCCAACCAAGAAACCATTATTTCTCAATTTTCAACCTCCGTTGGACAATGCTCTATTCTCAACTATCTGTTGAACACCCTCTCTACTTAAAACACCTTATCCAAGTCTGGCCTTTGAAAGTGTCAAAGTCGACTTCAAATATAAAACACCTTATCCAAGTCTGGCCTTTGAAAGTGTCAAAGCTGACCAAACAAAACAGGCATCCACCGAACAGTGCCAGTGCTGCCAAAATGGACCCTTCAGCCTGATCAGGACTTTCGGGACTCCAACAATACCTTTTGAAAACGACACTTATTCTTCAACATCAACATCAATCACTGAACCATAATCCTCAAATCTATCCAACTCAAATTTCGTTTGAAGCATGTTGACCTTGAACAATGCACACAACAAGCCGGCAGCAACACACTCACCCACAAAGATCATCCCTGATGACCTTTTCTGATCTCTCACCTTTTCTGATCTATGTGCTCGTGCCTACCACCTGCTCACTCTGAACCCGACTTCCAGGTTTTAATGCTCATGCCTTGGCTCGCCAATTGTAGATACAGATGCACTACGTCAGTGCAATTTTAAAACATTTATTGAACAAACAGATTATATGTGCCAGCACAGGAGATCCTGGACAGACAAATTTACTCCACATTTCTCAACATAACCGGAGAATCTTCGTCTTTAGATAGTTTCCAGTAAGACACAGTTTTTAAAAAATAATTTTCTGACGCTGACGCCAGTTCGCCCTGTCTTGACAATTTCCAGGTGAACCTTATCTTCAGTCTTCTTTGACAGCTCCTGCTTAAATGGTTGGAACACATATTCAAACCCAGACATATTAATCGCACAGAATGCTAGAATGATGTCAAACACCAACCCTAATGGCCATTAAAACAAGTTTCCATCTTATGTAGGTTAAAAATCAGTCTGCTTCTCCCAGGGCCGGATTAAGACCTTTAGAGGCCCTAAGCATTGAAAAGATTATGGTACCCCCATATATATGTAATCCAAAATAAAAACAATACTAAACCGTAAAATGAAATTTTATTTTTCAAAATGAAACAAAATTTACAGTAAGGTTTATTTACAGTAAACGCTACGGCATCAGTATTACATTGCATAAAAAAATGTGTAAAAAAAATAATATTCGTGTATATGTATTTTTTTTTTCATTTATTGTGGTTTTTTTTCATTTAAGGTACACCAGGGGCCTCCGTCTGGCCTTCCCCCAGGCAGATGCCAGGCCCATCCCCATCTCCTTGAGATGATGGTCAACCTGCTGCAACCACAAGGCACGTGGTTGGCCCATTGGCCTCCTCTACTCACGAGACTCCCTCGCTGAGAGAATCTGGTGAGCAGGATCAGCGTCAGGAAAACGAGCCACATGTCCATACAGCCGCAACTGACGCTCACGGACCATGCAGGTAACAAATCTCATCCGAGTCTCTCTCAGCAACCGCTCTTTGGACACAAAATCCGACCAGCGATAGCCAAGGATTCTCCGAAGAGAACTGGTACCAAAGGAATAAAGTCTCCGTCTCAGATCCTTGGTCAGAGTCCAAGTCTCGCATCCATAGAGCAAGACTGGAAGCACCAAGGACATGAAGACTCGGACTTTCGTCCTCCCGCACAGGTACTGGCAGCGCCACACCCCATGATCCAGTGAATCCATGACTCCCCAGGCCCAACCCAGACGTCTATTGACCTCTGACTCACAGCCAGCAGAGACATGAATATCACTGCCAAGGTAAGTGAATCTCTCCATGATCTCAACATCCTCACCACAAACAGACACAGACAGGACAGCAGCATCCAAGATGTCATTGAAAGCCTGGATCTTAGTTTTTATCCAAGAAACCCGTAATCCCAGCGGCTCCGACTCCTCATTCAGCACCTCGAGGGCCCCCAAAACGATATCTAAAGTCTCCACAAAGATGACTGCATCATCTTCGAAATCAAGGTCCGAGATCTTGACATTCCCAAACGATGCACCGCAGCTTGATCTTTCCGACATCTTCCCTAGAATCCAGTCCATACAAGTGCTGAAAAGTGTGGGGGCCAGTACACACCCCTGACGAACCCCAGTAACAACTGGAAATAAGTCAGAGATGGTACCACCACACTTCACAGCACTCTCAGTACCAGAGTAGAGTTCAGACATCAGATCGATCAGTTTTGGTGGCACCCCACGAAGACCAAGAATCCTACAGAGGGCATTCCGATTCACTGAATCGAACGCTTTACAGAGATCAACATAGGCTGCAAGCAGCCCCTGCCGAAACTCTCGTCTGCGTTCGGTGAGGACACGAAGAGCAAGGATACGGTCAATCGTTGACCTCTGGTGTAAAGCCTGACTGCTCTGGATGCTGGTGCTCAAGCAGATGGTGGCGAACCATATCAAGAATTATCCGAGCAAAGACCTTGCCCGGCACTGAGAGCAGCGTCACCCCTCGGTAGTTGTTGCAGACTTGGCGATCACCCTTCCCTTTCCAGAGAGGGACAACAAGGCCCCTTTTCCAATCAGTTGGGATGATGCCTGTGTTCCAGGCAGAGCACAAAACTGCATGCAACGACACGAGTGCAGCATTTCCACCAGCCTTGAGAAGTTCAGCATGGATGCCACAGATCCCTGGAGCTTTATCCCATTTCAACCGGTTCACCGCAGCCCGTGTTTCCACAAGCGAAGGTGGACCACAATTGATTGGAGGGTCAGCAACAGGGATTGTAACACCATTGACGTCCAACTCGACAGCTGGTGGATCAGCCTGGTAGAACCGCCCAAAGTAACCGGCCCAGCGGGCCTTCACCTCGGACTCCTCTGTCAAGAGCCCACCACTCTCTGCTCTAACTGCAGTGCTCCGAGGGATGGGCTTGGATGAACGCAATGCGCGAATTCCCCTGTAAGTGAGACAACAATCACCTGTCCACAGGTGATGCTCTACCCCCTCACGGATTCCTCGCACATAGGCCTCCTTGTCCACCCTTAGTGCACGTACAGTTTTCCGCCTCAGCTCCCTGAAGAGCTCAGCTCTGCCATTCAGCCTGGCCCTGCGACTCTGGTCAATGGTATCCAGTGTCCCTTGAGAGACAAAATTCTTCTTTGCCCTGCGGTGAGTTCCAAGACATCCACCGGCAACATCAAGGACGGTGGTCTTGAAGGTAATCCATAACTCTTCAGGACCCCCCAAAGCACCCAGACACCCGAAATGTCCAATCAGCCTGTTCGCAAACTTCTCAGCTACTCTCTCATCCTTGAGCTTGCCAACATCCAGCCTCGGCTGGGATGATACCATTCTCCAGGATTTAAGGTGCAGCTTTAGAGTTGCTACAACAAGCCGGTGGTCAGTATTGAGGAACTGAGCACTTCGGTAGACCCTGCAGTTCTGGATCATCCTCCAGCGACCGTCAACGAGGACATGGTCAATCTCCTTTAACACACCGCCAGCATTGGAATACCATGTCCAGCGATGAGCTTGTGGGCGCTGAAACCATGAACCGCCTACCCTAAGTCCATGACTTCTTGCAAAGTCAAGGAACTTAGTGCTATTCTGATTCATAGTTCCTGACCCATGGGGACCAACACACATCTCATAACCATCCCTATCAGTTCCAGTCGATGCATTGAAATCCCCCAAGACTAGAAGTGTATCTTGTCTGGGGCACTGATCAACCACAGACTCGAGCGTGGCGTAGAATATGCCCTTCACGGTGAGGTCACTCACCTCATTCAGAGCATAGACAGAGACCAGGGAAATGACACCTAAGGAGTGACGAATCCTTAGTCTCATAATACGCTCGTTGACCGGTGTTACCTCAATTATCATTGGGGTCAGCTTATTGGACACAGCTACAGCAACTCCTTGAGTATGGTAACCATCAGGGCAACCAGACCAATAGTAGGTGTAACCACCCACCATTATCTCGCCGCAATCCGGTCTCCGAACCTCAGAGAGTGCTGCAATACCGATGTCCAAACGCTTGAGCTCAGATGATAACAGACAGGTGATCATCCTCTCTTAGGGATTGGACATTTCAGGCACCCACCCGAAGGGACCGCCTCAGGTTAACCCAAGGAGACCGCAGCACCACTCCGACACACTCTCCCGCAATCTGACCCAGGGAGGTTACCCCGTGGTTTCCCTCCTTTCATCAAAGATTGGGGGTCCCGAAGGCTTTGCCCCAATCCCACCATCCGGTGAGCTGCCCTGTGAAGGGAAGCTGCACAGGAGGTACTCCTACGGAGTAGGTTTTCAGATTTTTTTGCGTTTGTGTGTTTTGCGGAATGAAGGGTTTTACATGGCCGGAGTGCAAATCCTGCCACCAACCTCCAAATAAAAAAGTAACGCAACTTCAGGAGGACGTCCGCAGACACAGTTGGGCACTAGATATGGATGGCCGTTGGCTCACAAGGAGCTCCTCCGCCCTTTGACAGGTTTTGTTTTTAATCCTGCTGGGTGTCCATATCCAAACTCCCTCCTCACCAGAAAACCTGGTGGGGGAGACGGTTTAGTCGCCGACAACCCGACCATGGAACAGGTTAGTACAGGTTTACATGGTACCTGTCACAGGTCACAGATCTGACCTGACCTGACATGAACCAGGGCTGGCTAATCCAGGGCTGGCTTCTCCCAAAACTGGGAAGATATATTATCTTGAAGCGACCAGAGCTTCGTGAATACATCGAGACACCTTCTCCAATCCACATTCCAACTTATTTGTGTCTGTTTTAAAAATTCCTTTAGCTTTTAAAATGATTGGCAATTCTTCTTCTATTCAACATACTGGCAAAGTTCAACCTGTTTACACATTAAATATACAGGTGATGTTTTCATAGAGCGGAGAAATATAATTATGTTAATTCCAAATGGATACATACTTAAAAAGAATCATATCATATTTGAGTACATTCTACTTCAGGTTTAAAATTTTCATTTTAATATCAATTTATTTATTTTATCACCCCCAAATCCATCATGATAAAATGTTTCTACACCAAGCACTCCCATTTTCGAGTGTATTGTGATTTTCCCCTTCTCCTTCACCTCTTTTTGTTTGTTATTTTTAGGTTGGTTTGTTTCTTTTCTGATTCATCCCCACCTTCGCCTTCTTCTTCTTGCTTTACTTCTTTACCTCTGCATCAAAGGTGGACGGAGGTTATGCATTAACCCGTTTGTCCATCTATGAGCAGGATATCTCAAAAAGTTATGGACGGATTCCGCCGAAATTTAGTGGACAGGTTGGGTGTGTGAAAGGACTAATGGATTAGATTTTAGTGAAGATCAAGATCCGCATAAGATAATTTTTTTTAATACTTCAAAGTGATTCTTCACTACTAAGAGATGGGGCCAAAAACGATATATAGCACGATATTTCAAAATGTTGTGGACGGATTATGACGAAACTTGGTGGTCTGTCAAAGCTCTTCGATAAAGCTTTCAAGAATGTAGGATGAAAGACACACATCATGGGAAAATACTTTGTACAGTGCAGGTAGTTGGGCAGCGTTTACAAAAAGAATTCCTGTTTTTGAAAATCTATACTATGAGAGAGACGTTTGTCTGTCTATCTCTGTGTGTGTTGACATTTATCTTAGAGTTGGCCAAAAGGATCTTCGTTAAACTTTCAGAGGTTCATCAGTGAGTGCATCAGTGAGAGTGTTTTAGGCAAAAAATAAAGTTTGAAATTTTTGAGAAAGAAGAGTTGGATTTTTTGTTTTAATAGCTCTTTTGTGCCTAAGCCTTTGTAGCTCTGTGAAAAGTAATATTAAATGATCCCCGACCAAATTCCTTTGTGGGTTTGGTGTGGGGAAGTGGTTTTAGCCTGACATTTTATAGAAAAAAACCCCCAAAATTTCACTTCTTCAAAATGCCAACAGGATCAGAACGCACCAGGCAATGCCCTGTTAATACCCAATAAATCTGTAGGCCCATACCTGCATTAACAATGGGTTATCATTGCTGGGGAAAGATAGACTTAAACATTCACAAGAACCATTGTATTTTTCTTGCAGTGCTTGAATTATGGGGGGAAGGTGGGGCTTTTAATGAAATAAGGAAACAATTTTTTGTTGAAGAATGAAAACTGAAGAAGGAAACACCAAACTGACAAACACACTTTAAACTTATCATCGAATACAAATTACATAGGTTGAAGAGCATTGGTGGATTTAGGGGGTGGGTGGGGGGTGGGGGTTATTGGGAGTCTGGATCCCTCTTTTGGGGGGAATAAAAAAAATCCCCAGGCTCCCTTACTAAACGGAAGGAACAAATGGGAAAAGAGCAAAGAGAGAAAAGAAGAGGAGACAGTAACCTACGAGTAAGAAAATTGGGTTGGATAGTATTAATAAGGCGGCAAAATATCACTGTAGGAATGGTTGGTTACGTTAGATCTTGATGTACTTTCAGCTTGATGCCCCCCTGGTAGAGTGCAATTGAACCGAAGGAGTTCTGCAAATGGAAGAAAAGAATAGAGGTGGGTAATAAACTTAAATTTGGGGAGTTTAACAAGGAGCATCCTGGATTTTGGGAGTTTAACCAGGAGCATCCTGGATTTTGGGAGTTTAACAAGGAGCATCCTGGATTTTGGGAGTTTAACCAGGAGAATCCTGGATTTTGAGAGTTTAACCTAGGGGCATCCTGGATTTTGGGAGTTTAACCAGGAACATTACTGGATGAACAAAGGCATCCTGAAGAAGCCGGGGAGAGTCTAAGGGCTGAGAGGGCAAAGAGAAACCACTGACCTGTCTGTGATATGAGAGCAACAGACCTTGTGCTTGCACCTTATAGTGGAAGATGCCATTGCTAATTCTTCAGAATCTAGAAGAGATAAATATGTATCAGAGAAACCAACACAGAGGGGAGAGTAGTAGTGCTCCATTGTTCTATGGATAAAGGCCTTGTATGCTGTGAGTAGTTCTGAATTTTCAAGTAATGACTTGGAATGACAGAGTATGCTCACTCTGTGGCTGACTTTGGAGGCCAGCTTTGCTCTATGGTCTTCCCAGAAGTGGCTGAAGGTAAGGTTGAGAGATTCAAGAGACTGAACCTTTTCCATTGGCTGACCAAGGAAATAATTTGGTGGACTCGTTTGTAAATTTTTCTGGAATGAGACGGTTAGATTGGCTGTATGGTGTTCCAGGATTAAAGGACATGTTCCATTTAACAGATAAGTGTCCAATCATTTACACATCAGCAGAGAGAGAGAGAGGGGGGAGAGAGAGAGAGAGAGCGAGAGAGAGAGAGAGAGAGAGAGAGAGAGAGAGAGAGAGAGAGAGAGAGAGAGAGAGAGAGAGAGAGAGAGAGAGAGAGAGAGAGAGAGAGATATATATATATATATATATATATATATATATATATATATATATATATATATATATATATATATATATATATATATGCAGCTTGCTGTCTGCCTGTGGGATACTGTGTACTGTACAAGACAATGTGGAGAAATCTGCAAAAAGGAAGAGAGGAGAATATCGGAGAGGTTGTTTATGTATATGAGCAACAAGACTGTGCTCACCACACCACTTTTGGGACTTCAGCCTTCACAAAAAGAAGGGAGAGAGTTGTGGTTGCGGGGATGAGAGAGATGGAGTTGGGGGATGAGAGATGGGGTTGGGGGGATGAGAGAGATGGGGTTGGAGAATGAGAGAGATGTGGGGTGAAAGAGATGAGGGGCAGTGTGAGAGAGATGCGGGAGTGTGAAAGAGATGAGGGGGAGGAGTATGAAAGAGTGCTGTGGGGGGGGGGGAGGGTATATGAGATATGGGGAGGGTGGTGACAGATGTGAGAGTGGGGTGAGAGAGTTTATGAGGGGGAAGTAGTGAGAGATAAGAGGGAGGGGAGGTGAGTCAAATGGGAATGTGAAAGAGATGAGAAAGTGTTGTGTTGGGGGTGTAAGAGAGATTGGGAGGGGGTGTTTGAGAGAGATAAGGGGGAGTTGAGTCGAGAGAGAAAGGGAGGTGAGAGAGATGGGGAGGGTGAGAGAACTAAGGAGGGGGGCATGAAAGATGAGGTTACGGTGTGAGAAAGAAGAGGTGGGTGTGCGAGCATCCCATTGATAGCAACACATTGGCTGCACAAATGGGGGAAGTCAGAAAGCCAGGAATGAAGACACCCTTGTATGCCACAGGTGGCAAGCAGAGCAGGATGACAGATTGTATCACATGCTTGACATATGCCCAGGGAGATGGTTCTAAGCTCTTATTTAAGTGTTATGGCCTCTCATCATTGTTAAGAATTAGAAGCAATAGTCGGTTCAAAGTTGAGTGAGTGGGACATAATTTAAACTGATACTCAGATATCTGGTTGTTTGAAAAGAGTAAAGACTTGCCATCAGCAGTAATGAATGATTCCATGATTTCCCTTGTTATTGGAATAAGCTTTCTGGCCTGTAATTCATAGGATGTTTTTGCACTCTTCCTGTGAAATTGAGTGATATTAACTACCTTTCAGGAAGAAAAGAGGTGACCCAAAGGAGGAGGACAAGCTGAAGAGTGCAGAGAAGTAGCAAGAGCAACACAGCAGTATTTGACAACACAGGTGCTGATACCATCTTAGTCCGTCACAAAGCTTGGTGTTGGCTTAGTGGCTATGGTGGCTGGTTTTGGGCCCTAGGGTCCTGAGTTCGAGCCCCATTGGCTGTTGAATTAACACCAGGTGGGGTTGACTCAGCCTGTTATCCTTCTGAGGTCGGTGAAATGAGTACCAGTGTACTGGTAGAGGGGCACAGCATCAGCAGCACTGTCGCTCTCCAAGAAATGAGAGCAACCCGGCAGCCAAGCTGCCATACGCAATAAGAAGAAGACGCCTGTTCCTGATACACGATTGATGTTTAACAGACTTTCTCTACATCCCTGCTGAGAGAGACACATCGTCCAATCAGCAGGTTAGGTGGGGACAAAGTGGGATGGGTTGGATACATGAGATTTAGAGGCTTACACTGAGTTGAGATTATCTGCCATGTCTCGAGCACAGTCTGTGCTGAGACTGTACCAACCTGTTTCCTAAATCCATCAATGTATTTCCTTCCTTATTCTACCCAAACCCTAACAGGTAAAGCTGAGATGCTGCAGCGTGAATATCTTGCAGTTTTAATACTGCTCATGGTGATGATGCTGCTGTTCCAGGCATTCCAGAGTGGACATTACAAGAACATCATCAAGGCGCAGGACCGACAGGATTTGAGGTCAACATATGTATCTGTACAACATGAATCGGCAAATAACATTTTACAAGAAAAATTATTTCAAAAAGAAATTAATATCCAGGAGAGCCTTACTGACGACACCATCAACTTGCACAATGGTCAAGCTCGACCTAATCAACAAGATGGACAGGAACAGACTCTACACGCACCGACTCCACAAACCATCCAGACAAATATTAATTTTGAACTCGAAGGCAGACATTATGGAAGCTTTCCTTTTTTAATCGACCAGCCACCCTGCCAATCAGGTTCAGATCCTTTCCTCATATTATTGGTCTTCACAGATCATGCTTCTTGGTCAGCACGGGAGGCCATACGCCTCACATGGGGAAGGCCCAATGCTTTTCCAGGGATTCCTACACGGACACTCTTCCTGCTCGGTGAAGGAGGAAATGAAAAGACCCATGCGGCAGTTCTCCGAGAAAACGAACTAAACAAAGATATTCTGGTGCAGGCCTTCAGGGACTCGTATCGCAATCTTACCCTCAAAATGCTAATGGGTCTCAGCTGGGTTGCCTCACATTGTCCACGGACACCTTATGTCATGAAGCTTGACCAGGACACTTTCGTAAACTTGCGAATTCTGCTCTGTAATGTTCTGAAATCCGGAAATGCATCTTTTAAGAAATTCTTCATGGGCCACGTCATCGATGGAGGGCCTGATAGGAATAACCGTAGCAAGTGGTTTATGCCAGAGTCTGTGTATACAGGTCAGCGATACCCATCGTTCTGCTCAGGGTCTGGCTACCTGATGTCAGGTGATGTTCCTGCCAAGCTGGTACAAGCTGCACATGGAGAGAAACTTCTCTTCCTTGAGGACGTGACGGTAGGAATGTTGTTGAGAAAGATTGGAATTCAACCAATTGCAAGCCCCAAATTCTACCACTGGCGCACACCCTTCTCAATATTTCTATATCACCAGTTGGTAAGTGCACATATGGTCACCCCAAATGAAATGAAAGCATACTGGAAAACGATCATGCAGGAGGGACCTTATCACTGCTGAGGTAAGGAATAACTGGCACAAGAAATAGATGCTGTGTGTGCCATGAAAGACCTGACAGTTCTTCCTGAATGCATCGAGTTAGGGTTGTCCTGAGAGAGGTGTTCCACTCCAGCGATACCTGTATGTTTTGTCTGATGTTGCTCGACACTCAGTCAAAGCTGGATGAGGGTAAGGGTTAAGTGTTGATGTTTTAATGAATGCCAAAGTGCAAGCTACAGCCTTGAAGCAAACCTACTGTCTGTATATAAGGTGATGTAATTGGGTGTTGTGTTATTTTTATCTGAAGAAATGTGTGGCTTACACATAAACCACTGAAAGGGGTACGGCAATGATAAAACAGACAAAGCTTCCAAAGACAAAACAATTACTCGTAATCTTAGTGATGCTACGAATCTTTAACGTCCACCAACTAATGCTAGTTGTCAGGTCACACGGCTTAACATCCATCTGAGAGAAGTTACCGCTTGTGATGCACCAATATGACAGTTTGTCGTCACGTCGGCAAACATTCGACTACACAACCCAAAGATAAGAGATTGTGTTACCCCCTGCACCATCCTTTAGTTAGATTATCCCATAATGCTGGGTGGGTGGTGTATGTGAGCATGGTAAAAGTTTAAAGGTGGGTGGTGGAGGACTAAGGGTGCTGCTACCTTCCGTAATGCCATATTTTAGTGCCTATTAAAAGCTGCACTCAGGGTCAACCACAAAGTGTAGACAATGCCACCACAGGTTGGCTGGACCACATGGGTTAGGCAGACTGCCCTCTCCATGAAGATCATTAGTGAGCCAGCAAGGTTTTAAACAATCTGTTCATGACGTTTTAATTTGACTTGTTTGTGTTCCCATCTGAAGCGATGGCTCACGATATTCAGAACTCGGTTTCAAATCCCGTATACTAGATACAGTATATTTGTCCAGTGTCTACTCTTGTTCTGTTAATGCACGTTAAAGTACACAAATGTTTACAACTTAGGTCTTTATATCAACATGCTCCACTTTCAGTTGGATTTGAACCAATCTTTGTGGAGCTTGTCCCATAACCTATGGTTCCTCTTCCACATGTATAATTTAAGAAGTCTAAGATAAATATGCTTCTTTTTCTATTGGTCGGCAGGATGGACTACAGGTATACACACTCACCTCTAAGCTGTCTAGCCTGGGTTCGAATCCAGACACAGCTATAAACTGTCATCCCCGTGTTTCACAGGCACGGTGATTCATCAATGTGTGTGCCGTCCCTTGGATGGATGTTAAACTGAGTGTCCTGTTTGCTGGCATTAGTTGGTGGACGTTAATTCCTCCCCTAACTATTGCTGCGAAGGCAATGGCAAACCAACCTTTGTCAAGAAACTTCTCCTGCAGCAACGATGTTCTTGCACAGAATGTGGTACATCAGAATCAGAATGTTGCTCAGGTATGGTCATGTGCTATGTATCTAAACCTGCTAGCAGAAATAGCAATAGCTCCCTATTTTAGGCACGGGATAGCACATCTTACTTCAAACAAAAACTTTGCAAGCTGAAAGGCCTTATTTTTCTCACAATGCAAAGCTGCATGTGCCTTATGGAGATGTGTTATTGTGACATTTTGGACAATTCTGCGCTGCCATTTTGGATGCAACACCATGATGAGAGCGGTGTTGCCTACCGGCATTGTAATGCACCTTGCTACCTGTTGAGAATTGATTTGTGGAGAACATGACTGAAAATCTGCACTGGCCAACAAAGGGCACAAGACCCAAATATAATAAAAACCACTTTTGGAAGTCCTGGAACGATCGACAGAGCATGGTGGACCACTGAACTGGCACTTTTGCTTCGAATGAGGAATCGTGTGATCTTCTGGCTGATTTATATTGCTACACTGGACAGACTTTCTGTGCGATTTTACTGTGAACAAGCTTTATGATTTATAATGCACGACTTGCAGTGATGGTGACGGTTTGGAAAATCAAATTCAGCAATTGGCTCAGGGATCACTGTGCATGTTGCCTGATACTTTGTCAATATGTTTGGGTAGGTATTGCACACCTCGGGCAAGTTTGCTTCATAATGAACATTTTTCCTTTGTTTTAATGTCCTCTTTTCCTTTTTTTTTTTTCTTGAAAGCTTCCCCCTCCCTTTATCCTCTCCCCCAAAAGATAATCAAGCCTTTGAGTCATAGGGGATGACAAGTTTTACTTTGTGAGTGGGAGTATCACTGCGATGAATAGCAGAGGGGAAAATGTGCTCTGACTGTTTAATTCTGGTACTTTTAAAATGATCTTCCTTTTGTTGATTGCAATAATTTAATGGTGAGGATATTTATTGTTGGCATTTTGGATTATGAAGGAAATAAAGTGGGATAAACTCTGTGAAAATCGTAGAATGCGTGATATATGATTGAAGTTGTTTTGCCGAATCTATCAGCACACGTGTGGAGGGCTGCAAGGATAGCCGAGAGTTGTGCGCACTTGCCTCGAAGCTGTCTAGCCTGGTTTTGGAATCCCGATCCAGCTATAAACCTGGTGTTTCACATGTTGGGCGATGCACCGATGTGTGTACTGTGCCGTCCCTCGGTGATTTGGGCAGGAAATTGGAATTTGTTCAGGATGCCGGTGATAACTCGTCTATTCGACCACCAAGTGACCTTCATCTGGGACTGTGTGGATATCATGTGCCGGGTGTTCGGTACCCTCCAAAGCGGAGGGGGTGAAGGTGTCAAGTGACTGCAATATTCAAAGGGAGAGACCCAATGTCGTTTTTAATTATCATCGCCCTTGCACAGTGCAGCGAACGTGCAATGCAGTTCTCTACCCACTGACATTTGCACCATACATGTCATCTCATGGGAGCAGGAGAGATGTGGGTGGAACAATGTGCAATAGATGTGAGTGATGCTATCACCAAAAGGAAAGAGAAATTTGAAATGCACACTAAAGAGGCTGAAGCAGTCAGAGATTCTTTTATTACCCCACGCACGCCAAGTAAAAAGTGGGGTTCAGCAATTGGTTCACTTATGTCTGTCCGTCCTATCTACAAACGTCAGTTTATGATAGACAGACAACTTCATTTCACTCATCTTATTCACTGTTAAATGTTATATTTTGAACACTAATCGGAAAACGAACCTGAAGTTCAGCAGTACTTTGGCTCCGAATTCATCCCAATCACGCATGCGCAGAGAGGAGTGAGACTCTTTTTTCAAGTGTGTCTGCCTGTCTGGCAGTCAAGTAGAATTGAAAATCATTCCAAACAGGAAGCTTACTGTTTTAAGGACGTCACAAAGGACATAAGCAACCGGCACAAAGAACTAGTGTAATGTGTTAAATAATGTGGTGTATAAGATGCTGCATCACCAGCGGTAAACTTCCAGATTTTTTTGTTTTTTTACAGTATGACCTTTAAAATCTTTATTTTATTTAAATTGAATTAGATACCTGAACACTGTAGAACACAAATCTCCTTTTCAGCCCTTTGAAAATGTTTCCGTTTAACAGTATTTGGACAAAAGATTACAGCATTTTACATCATCTCAACCAATCAAATTGTTGCTCGTAGAAGACCCGCCCTTGTTTTTCAAGACATCACAGGGTAAGGTGTTCGATGAACTCTGGTTTTTATTTATTTCCACTTGTAATCTCTTCCACACTACGTTTTTTCAACAGACGTTTTGCATCCATCTGTCTGTCTGTCTGTCTGTCTGTCTGTCTGTCTGTCTGTCTGTCTGTCTGTCTGTCTGTCTGTCTGTCTGTCTGTCTGTCTGTCTGTCTGTCTGTCTGTCTGTCTGTCTCTCTCTCTCTCTCTCTCTCTCTCTCTCTCTCTCTCGCAGCCTGTGGCTGCTGGTTGCATCATTGGTTGGGATGCGGATATGCCGCTGATGCAGTGTCCCCCTTACCAGTACACAGGTGCTCATTTTGCCGACCTTGGAAGGATGGCAGGCTGAGTCAACCTCCTGGTGTATTTTAATTCAGCGGCCAACGGGGCTTGAACTCAGGACCCGAGGATCCCAAGCCACCACCCTAACCACAAAGCCAATACCAGGCTTACCTGCCTCACTATGACAACCTGTTTTATACATAATCGATAATTTCTCCCGGAGAAAATATCTCCAC
The DNA here is from genome assembly GCF_056783735.1 of Eptatretus burgeri. Classification (NCBI taxonomy): domain Eukaryota; kingdom Metazoa; phylum Chordata; class Myxini; order Myxiniformes; family Myxinidae; genus Eptatretus; species Eptatretus burgeri. The sequence goes on from NC_140965.1 coordinate 82,339,741, forward strand.
ATTATTTATGTTCTTGATTTTCTTTTCTTTACATTCAAGCAATGTCTGCTTTTCATTCAATTGTATTTTTATGATGAGACAATAATTAAAATAAATGTTGAGTTTTGAGTACTTCTTTTCAAATGTATTAGAGTGTTCTTTGTCTATATTTAGAATAGTCTTAAGAATTTTTGGGCCTCACTATCTGCCATGGTCTTTCCTGGGAGAGCCACATCTCCAACCTGGCCTCCAAAGCCAGTGGCCGGTTGGGCATCCTCTGTCGTGCAAAGTCCTTCCTTGGCACACCTGAGCTCCGGACAACGTACAAAGCTTTCATCCGCAGCCTGATGATGTACTGCTCTCCCCTCTGGGCTGGTGCTCCCTCCTCTCACCTTTCTCGGCTTCATGCTGCGGAAACCAAGGCATTTAAGTTCATTGGTATCTACCGTGATGAGGCTGAGTCTTTGGGTCTCTCACTCTCTCACTGCAGGCAGGTTGATGGTCTTTCCATCTTCTAGCGTCTCCTCTTTGGCCTCGCCCCCCCCCCCCCACTTGCTCTGTCTGCGATATGTCCCCACAATATTTCCGCACGGCGCTCAAGGTACGCCAGCAACTCCCTTCTGGTTAAACTATCAAAATCAAGAATCTCTGCTCACCTTCACTCTTTCATTCCTCTTTTTTCCCACCTTTGGAACAAACTCCCCACACGCCCTTCAATCCCACTCTTCCCTCCAGGTCTTCAAAATAGCTTTTCACCACCATCTCTTATCTTTTCCCATCCAAAAACCATGATCTTTTCTTCCCCCATTAATCCACCCTAAAGCAACCTTCAAATTCCTTGCTTTCCTTCCTAAAAGTCCCTGTCGTGTCCATCTTGTTTACCCCATGTACCCCACCCCATCCCTCTCCCTTACACAGATCTCCTCATGTGTCTATTTCCCATTGTTTTGTGCTTCCCTTTCCCATCCCTCTTGTCTCCTGCTTCCCCTGTTATACATGCTGTGTATTAGCTCTTATATGAGCCTCAACTTTGTATATATTTTCAAAAAACAAAAATTATGGCAAAAATAAACACCCACCAAAAATGTTCCCCTCGCTCTGATCGGATAAATTATACTTTTCAGTGCAATGTAAATTTTTGCGTTTCCCCCCTTCTCCCACCGCCCCCTCCCCAGGCAGACCTAAAATCATGGATCCGCACCTGCCTATCCCCTCTATATTGTACCACTCCCTCCCCCAAATAAATATCAACACTCATACGTCCACTAACTCCATCAGTCCGTTTTACAGCATCTGTTCAGATCTTTCTCTATGCAGGATGAGAAACATGAATCGAGGCTTCCGATTTTGAGTAATGTAGGACTCACACCATAATTGTATAGTTCTAAAGTCAAAGTCATTTCCTATTTAATCAAGATAATATTTAATTGATGAGACAGAACTGCACAACCAAAAACATCATTTCACGTGGCTCTGAATTACCAATAATTACATCAACAGTGATTACCCCACATGTAGCTTTGTAGTTCTGTGTGTGACGTAAGGAAAATAAATTAACTCATTTTGTATTGGAGACGCTTGCTGAATGTTGTTTTGTTTCATGTTCGTTAAAATGTTCTATATGGTCTCGAATGAAGGTGACCTTTTACATCATCTGAAATCGTCATCGTCTCAATTTGGAGGCACCTCTGGGGTATCTACATCTAATATATAAAGCTCATTCGAACCACTCACTGCAGACTGACTCACTGACTGACTGGTTGATATTAAAGTTCAGTCCCTTCCGGGTGACGTGGAAAGCTGAAATTTCACGTGCCGATGGACATCAAAGCTGATACACCGGGAAGGTTCACAGAACCATCGGAAAGCCTGGTGTTGGCGCAGTGGTTAGGGCAGCGGCTTGGGATCCAAAAGGTCCTGAGTTCAAGCCCCGTTGGGCTACTGAATTAATACACCAGGGGGTTGACTCAGCCTGTCATCCTTCCGAGGTCGGCGAAATGAGTACCAGTGTACTGGGCCGGTGTATACCCCGGTTAAAATAGGTGTACCATATCCCTGTGTCGTAAGAGGCGACCAGGGTTGCGTCAGGAAGGGCATCCGGCGTAAAACATGTGCCAAATCACTATGCGGATCATACGGATGATCTGCTGTGGCGACCCCTAACGGGAGCAGCCGAAAGAAGAAGAGTATTTCATGTGGTGCTTGTGTGCTGGTGTGTTTGTTTGTGTGGTGCGTAGATGAAGCATTGACGACGTAGGTTGATGTTCATACAGTGTACAAACAGACCTTTTCGGTTTTATTGTATAGATTCACGCTCCAATCGTATGTATTTTAGAGACGCACTCACATAAAACCATTACAAGGCTTTTCTATGCTTCGGTAATTGAGTGTTATTTTGTACGGTTGCTGTGTTTGGTTTAGTGGTTTTAAAATCACAGGCGATTCGGTAAAACTGTAGAGAGTAGTAAAACAGGCTGGAAAGATCCTTGAAGAAAAGATAGACATAAAGTGTCATCTCTCATGAACGAGTTTTAACGAAGGTTAAATCCATTATTCTAAATCCTATCCACCTATTACATACGTTTTATGAACAGATGAGGCCTGGTGGGAGGTTATAGGCCATGAGCCAGACCCAGTAATTTTGGCCACCGGTACTATATGAGGGGAATAATACTCATCATAATTTTTGGCATGCTTTACATCATTGCAGTTAGAAACTATGTGATAGCATTGCATTGGTGGTAGCCTTTTGTGCATTATTAGCCGTTTAGTAACCCCATCCCAAAATAAACTTTTCTGAAACCGGAGTAAGACAGAAGAAGACATTCCATTTAAAACTAATGGTTCTCTCTTATTATGGGCTATATCTTCTTGAAAATTGTTAGGCACGTAGCTCATGTTATTTGCTTTTCAAAACAATTGTTAAAACTAGCCCAGCAATAAGTGTTTTCAATTACAGGCACTGATAGTCCAGTGCTGATACATTGCAGAACATATCCATCTTTGAGTCAGATGATGGGGAAAGTTTAGATGAGGATATTGAACAGCTGGATACTGATTATGATTTTTAAGTTCATCTTGAACACTTTATATCACTTACAATCAGTGCATATGATCAGAGATGTCTTCAAAACTATAAACGACCCATCTTTGGTTCATAAGAAAATATGTTTATCAGCAACACATTGGGCCTAGGTAATGGCATTGTTAGTGTGGAACACCACATTTGTGTTTCTATTCTGTAATTTTATGCCCTACAACAGTAGATTCTGTTTCATTTTCATCTTTGACTCATTCATCAGATTGCACATGATTAACCATCTTGCTACTGTCTTATTGGTTTATATTGTGTAATACGGGTGTTTGATACCTTCATATGTGCATTATTGAGTATCTAAATCCCTGAAATTCTGTATTTTTTGAGAAATTACAGGGAAAAAACATTAATCTTGTTTATGAACAGGCTATCAATTCCTTTTGTTTGATTCTTGGAAAGTATCCTTCAATGACATTGACCAAACTACATAAATCCATCCAAATTAGGTATTTTTTTAATTTGGGGGGTGGGGTAACATTGTCTGCTATTCTGATCTTAATATACAACATACAAAAAAGAAATTTAGATTTTTGCATTTCTTAATACATTTGCTAAACACCAATGTAATTATATTGTTCCAGGAGTTTTATTTACTTTCCACAGTAAATGATGGACAAATACTTTTCTAAAGGCGGTATGATTTATCACACAGGAAATAGACACCGATATATGTGTCACCAATGACATGTGGGGGCTTAGCTGGAATAGGGATTTCAGCTTTCTTTTTATTTTATCTCACTTGCTTGTAATATTTTCCTTTGATTAACGTTTGTTTATTGCTTGCATATAGTTAAATTTTTGTTAGTGTTCTGATGTTGGTTTTTAAAATGATTTAAGATATAACCATGAATTGTATTTGGAAAGACGGGCCGAGTAGAAACACTGCGCAGCACAGCTGTGGTGTGGAAAGCACTGTTGACCTAGGAAAGGGGTGGGGGAATCACCTCCCCCCCCACTCACCCCCCATGTATCTTTCTCTCTCTATGATCTGGAGTTTTGAGATAAAGAAAGATATGGTGGTTGTTAATGCAGATATCTTGTGAAAATTCCAGGAATAGGGACCCTGTTGATTGTTCAAACCAGGGAGAGACTCCCACATATGGCGCTTCTCCGGATCCACACTCTTATCGGCTAAACCATGAAACATGCTCTGTGCAAGAGCAGGTCAGGCCACTTACCTCAAAAGGGTCTTGCTGAAAGAGTAATGCTCCAAAAAGGAGTATATAAGCAGGGGTGATTGAAGATGGGCAGAGCAGATTGTTATATTCACTCTGGCAATCTGTTCGACCTGTGCACAGGTGTTTGGTTAACTGCTTAGTTGGCTGGTTGTTTAATTGTTCATCTAATTGCTAGTTAATTGGTTTGGTTTAAGTGATTCTTTTGTTTGATATTGGGTGAAGTGATCCTTTGTTGGAATGATTGATGAATACAGGAAAATTATAGACCTGTTCTTGACATCTTGTGTCGTGTGTGAAGGTACATGATCCTTGCTTTGATAAGCCTTTATATTTGTTGATGATTGTGTTGAGCCTGGTGTTGGCGCAGTGGTTAGGGCAGCGGCTTGGGATCCAAAAGGTCCTGAGTTCAAGCCCCGTTGGGTCACTGAATTAATACACCAGGGGGTTGACTCAGCCTGTCATCCTTCTGAGGTCGGCGAAGTGAGTACCAGTGTGCTGGGCCGGTGTATACCCCGGTTAAAATAGGTGTACCATATCCCTGTATCGTAAGAGGCGACCAGGGTTGCGTCAGGAAGGGCATCCGGCGTAAAACATGTGCCAAATCACGATGCGGATCATACGGATGATCCGCTGTGGCGACCCCTAACGGGAGCAGCCGAAAGAAGAAGAAGATTTGTTGATGATTGTGTCTCTCCTAATTACAGCATAGTAACTCAAGGTTCGGGGTTCGAGTCCCGACAGACATACCTTTCAACCTAGGCATGTTCAACACTTTTTGTTGAGAAATGATCCGAGCAAAAGGTGAGACAAATTTCAATGTTCATGTTTGACTGATAAAAAAAAAAATGTTGTGAAGTTGAAGAATGAATGTCTTACCTTGGACTGGCCATTTTGCTCAAAAGCTTATTTAAGGGTAGGCATATAAACAGGGGGATAACACCCAAAAAGCTACCACCGATGCAATACTGTCACATATTTTCTAACTCTGGGGTTGCATACCTTGCCAAAAATCACTATAAGAATGATTCCCTCCATATGGTACCGACCAACCCTACTGGCTCATGGAGAACTATTAAGAGGTTTGACATGCAGAAGTAGTCGATTTCTTGAATCGATCATTTGTACCGTTTCCTGTTCGGGTTTTTAATGGAAGTCGGTGATATTAAAGGGGTTAGTGGGTAGCAGTGGGGACATTAATTGTCTGTGGAATTGTTCTCTCTGTGTAACCTTGATAGTTTGATTGGGTTTTTTGTTGCACCATGGCTATTGTTTTGCCATCATTTATCATTATGTGAACTTTGTGAGCCTTGTTTGACAGTGCAATTTTCCATTTTTTATGAACAATAAACATGATAATGACAATGATGATGATGATTATTATGATTACCCTTGCCAAGTAACTACTTCTACAGCACTGTCGTTCCATAACAGAGTATGGTACATCAGAATCAGAGAATGAATCCAAATATTTAATTCCACAATAACTGGTGTAATTAATATACAGTGTTCCACATTGATAAATGAACCACATACCGAGCTGGGGTGATGTCTTGCATGTGGCACTTGAGTGCTTCACCATTGTCTTGCCGATTGTAGTCGGTAACACCGAGCTGAGGGTAGGTGGCATAATACATACGGAGGTCATCTGTACCCTCACGGAGCACAGTCTCAAAGAGAGCTGCTCCTGTGTTCCATGCCATGGCCTGGCACAGTCTCTCACCTTCCAATGCCAGTTCGAGTCTCAATGCTTCCTTCCTGGGACCATGTGGATTCATATTCTGGTTAGATTCTCAATTATTATTCAAGTGTGACTTGAAGTGGTGTCTCACAGTTCTTTGAAATACATGAATTATTCAAATATTAATATTCAAATACTATTTGAATGGTTTTGATCTACTTCTTTATTCATAAAATAGCTATAGTTATCCGACATAAATATGACACATGTGAAAGACAAACACTTCCTCAAGAGAACGATTCAAGCAACTCAGTTGTTCTTCAGCCGAAGTTAAAAAAAAAAATATATATATATATATATATATTTATATTTATATATATGTATATATATGTATATATATATATATATATATATATATATATATATATATATATATATATATATAGATATTGTATATATACATACATGAGTTCCGTGACAAGTTAGGAACGTATACGTAGTAGGAGGCATAATGGAAGTGAAAATACCAAAGTGTATGGAAAACCCACTCAGACCGATCGTTATCTCGATTTGCAGCTTGCTACCCGATGTACCACAAAAGGTCAGCACAATTATGAAAACGGCAAGAGACATACTGTCAACAATAGAGGGTATGAGGGATGACATCAAACACCTCAGATGGGTCTTGTAGGCCAATGGGTTTCCTGACCATCTCTGCTCGACAGTCAAAATGGTCTTGGCAGCCACAAAGAACCGGGACATCCTGCAGGAATAACCAACAGGTTTGTGCGTGCTACCTTTTGTGCCAGGTTTGTCACAAATGATTGGCAAGATATTGAGATCGGGAAGAGTGAAGGTGAATTTTCAACCTGTACGTACTCTCAGACGGGCATTGACCAATGTCATGGACTGGATAACCAAGAGTGACTATGCAGGTATAGTCTACATGGTTCCATGTGTCTGCCATTTTGAGCACATAAGAGCGACTGTAAGGACTTTGAGCCAATAACTCAAAAGAACACTGAAAGGCTTTTGAATGCAACCACCCAGAAAGGTCTACTATTGCCAAGCATGGGTTAAGTAAGGACTGACTATAATCCCCTATGGGACAATGTTAATATTTTGGCTGCAACCCCAAACCATGTCAGGAGGTGAATGTTAGAGGTAGTCACTAACTGTTAATACTGCTCAGGTTTCTCAGTGAAGCAAATCAATGGATAGGTAATTGTACGCTGACAGAATTGACTGAATACAGTAGAAACCTCTTAATTGTCGGCCTTTTTAACCGCGAAATCGGCTAATCCGAAATAGTAGTAGTATTTTTAAACATGAAATAGTAGTATTTTTTGGGTGGAATGTGGGTCTTTGATCTCAACTGCGGTCTGAACCGTTGTACAAGTGTGAATGCGCAGATGTTGGTGTAAAACACACAATGGCTTGTCAAATCATTGACATATGTTAGCGAACCGACAACACCTGCTATAATCCGCGGTTTAAGCCCTTAATCCGGCGTTTAACCCAAATCCATCTCAATCATAACCTTAGACGACTTACTACAGACCACACATTGATTATCCATGATTCTATGACCCTTCTACAGCTTTCTACAGCCTTTTCAAACATCGAAGCTAGCTTCTTCTTTATCTCCCTCCGACATTGCTGTGATGTCATCGGTCAACATGCCGGGGGGGGGGGGGGGAGGGAAGAGGAAGCACACACACATCCCGAACTGTTTCCGAAAAACTTTTGTTAGTGGACAGGATTGTTTCTGGGAAGGAGAGTAAAGCTAAGAAATCCAGGGAAACTGGGGTACAAGAGAGTACCTTGAGAGGATGGGTGAAGGAGGAGGCCAACCTTCGCTCCTTCGTGCAGGACCTTGATGAGGAGAGCGGGCTGAGCTGCAAGAGAGCCAGGAAGGCTCAGGATCCAGCGTATTTTTATATTTTTTATTTTATTAATATTATTCGCAGTTTTCTTAATATTATTGACGGATCCGCAGATCGTCTAAACCGCAGATTTTTATTTTATGGACCCCAACGGCCGCGATTTAAAAGAGTTTTACTGTAGTTTGTGGTTATATTATGTTTAACTTCCGGTAGATGGGGAACCAAAGACTCTGAGCCTATATACCACCAAGTGTGCACAACAAAAAATCCACAGAACTCGAAATTGCGTGAATATCGATATTTGTAAACCTCCGTATACACTGTGCGGACCAAAGAGCTCTTAAACGAGGTATCATCCACCATTCTATGTGCTGTTGTTACGACGTTTACCCCGTTCAGACACAATCATGTAAGTTGCATTAATATTGTAGCATTGACGACTCAACTAACGTCGAGCTCGTCGCGGTGGGAGGTTAAAGTCCCGCGATGTCCCAAGAGGCTCAACTCTTGAGATCTTCCGAATTAATGACGGACAATGCATGTGCGAGTCATGAGGAGAGACATGAGAAGCTTAGCTCTGGTAAACCCAATGGGTTTATTTCCCATACCACAAACAATAAAAAGAAGCAGTGATGATGTCATCATGAGGATACGACGGTCGGTTGGGAGGAAGGGGATGCAATTGAGAAATAAATCTAAAAAAGTCTGAAGAGGACAATGGTTCACGAGCGGTATTTGATGATGTAGATAGTTTCAGAAGTCAAGGATGAGACAATGTGATAATTTTTGACCAAGTTATAATTAATTATAGTGGCCTTCCATCAACAGCTGCAAAATGTCAAAAACCCAGTTTCGTTTCAGAACTTTCAAAATTTGACCTTTGCATAACCTTTAAGGGTCAAAAAACAATGTTGTGGACATTAAAATAAGGAAACAGGATATGTGCTATAGCTTATTGGAGTTAGTTCGTCGAAGAAGGTCGAAAACCCAGTTTGATTCCCACAACTTTGAAAATTTTACCTTTGTGGCCTTTAAAGGTCAAAGGTCAAGGATTATGACCTTTGGTGCAAAACTTCTTCTGGAACATTCCAGGAACAATATAACACCATATAGGCTATATGGCATTTCGCACCCCTCGGATTATCCATACTTTGATGAAATCAGCGTAAAAACAAATTTGAAGGGGGCGCCACGGGCAAGGTGTTCGAGATAGAGCAAAATGGTTTCAAGACTTTAGGTGGGGAATGACCTCAAGATTATGCATAAAAAAATATTGTCATCCTAGCTCTCAAAGTTTGGGCGGTCGTATGATTTTTATGTCAAAATTCGCAATTTTCTCAGTTTTTGACCTTCTTACCTTGACCTCGGGATGAAAATGAAAAATCAGACAATGACAAGTTTTAGATAATTCATTTTGCTATTCAAATACCGAAGAACCCATTCCATTCAGTCAATTCCCTTGGAGAAGATAGATTTTAATCTGACTCAGGTCAGGTATGGGAGCATGTGCCAGAACAGCGCGTCGCTGCGTACACTTTCCGCCGGTACTCCAGGGGCCTCCGTCTGGCCATCCCCCAGGCAGATGCCAGGCCCATCCCCATCTCCTTGAGATGATGGTCAACCTACTGCAACCATGAGGCACGTGGTCGACCCACTGGCCTCCTCCACTCATGAGACTCCCTCGCTGAGAGAATCTGGTGAGCAGGATCAGCGTCAGGAAAACGAGCCACATGTCCATACAGCCACAACTGACGCTCACGGACTATGCAGGTAACAAATCTCATCCGAGTCTCTCTCAGCAACCGCTCGTTGGACACAAAATCCGACTAGCGATAGCCAAGGATTCTCCGAAGAGACCTGGCACCAAAGGAATTAAGTCTCCGTCTCAGATCCTTGGTCAGAGTCCAAGTCTCGCACCCATAGAGCAAGACTGGAAGTACCAAGGACCTGAAGACTCAGACTTTCGTCCTCCCGTACAGGTACCGGCAGCGCCACACCCCATGATCCAGTGAATCCATGACTCCCCAGGCCCGACCCAGACGTCTATTGACCTCTGACTCGCAGCCAGCAGAGACATGAATATCACTGCCAAGGTAAGTGAATCTCTCCACGACCTCAACATCCTCACCACAAACAGACACAGACAGGACAGCAGCATCCAAGATGTCACCGAAAGCCTGGATCTTAGCTTTTATCCAAGAAACCCGTAATCCCAGCGGCTCCGACTCCTCATTCAGCACCTCGAGGGCCCCCAAAAGGATGTCTAAAGTCTCCGCAAATATGACTGCATCATCTGCAAAATCAAGATCCGAGATCTTGACATTCCCAAACGATGCACCGCAACTTGATCTCTCCGACATCCTCCCTAAAATCCAGTCCATACAAGTGCTGAAAAGTGTGGGGGCAAGTACACATCCCTGACGAACTCCAGTAACAACTGGAAATAAGTCAGAGGTGGTACTACCACACTTCACAGCACTCTCAGTACCAGAGTAGAGTTCAGACATCAGATCGATCAGTTTTGGTGGCACCCCACGAAGACCAATAATCCTCCAGAGGACATCCCGATTCACTGAATCGAACGCTTTACAGAGATCAACATAGGCTGCAAGCAGCCCCTGCCGAAACTCTCGTCTGCGTTCGGTGAGGACACGAAGGGCAAGGATACGGTCAATCGTTGAGCTCTTTGGTGTAAAGCCTGACTGCTCTGGACGCTGGTGCTCAAGCAGATGGTGGCGAACCCTATCAAGAATTATCCGAGCAAAGACCTTGCCCGGCACTGAGAGCAGCGTCACCCCTCGGTAGTTGTTGCAGTCTTGGCGATCACCCTTCCCTTTCCAGAGAGGGACAACAAGGCCCCTCTTCCAGTCAGTTGGGATGATGCCTGTGTTCCAGGCAGAGCACAAAACTGCATGCAACGACACGAGTGCAGCATTTCCACCAGCCTTGAGAAGTTCGGCATGGATGCCACAGATCCCTGGAGCTTTGCCCCGTGTCAACTGGTTCACCGCAGCCCGTGTTTCCACAAGCGAAGGTGATGATGTAGATAGTTTTTTAATCCATACTTTGATGAAATCAGCGTAAAAACAACCTTGAAGGGGGCGCCACGGGCAAGGTGTTCGAGATAGAGCAAAATGGTTTCAAGACTTTAGGTGGGGAATGACCTCAAGATTATGCATAAAAAATATTGTCATCCTAGCTCTCAAAGTTTGGGCGGTCGTATGATTTTTATGTCAAAATTCGCAATTTTCTCAGTTTTTGACCTTCTGACCTTGACCTCGGGTTGAAAATGAAAAATCAGACAATGACAAGTTTTAGATAATTCATTTTGCTATTCAAATACTGAAGAACCCATTCCATTCAGTCAATTCCCTTGGAGAAGATAGATTTTTAATCCGACTACCCCCTAAAAATGGCTATTTTTGGGCGTGTCTCCACCCACAATGAGCATTGCCACGCCCTCATCCAGGAAAACACAACTCGACATTGATATCGAACACATAACCAAGTTTCATCAAGATCGGATCAAAGTGCACGGAGTTATGCTCTGGACAGACACACACACACAGACACACAGACATAACGAATATAGTAGTCACTCTGGCTGGCGCTCGTGAACCAATAAACTAAGCCACCTAACTCCAGACTGAGTCACAGACGGGGGGGGTGGGGGGGGAAGGGAACAAAAACCGCAGGACTCAGCTCTGGTGGCAGCAGGGATGAGCAGGTGATGAAGAGGGACGAGGAGGACGATGGGCAGGATAATGAGGAGACGAAGACACACAGGCAGGTTGACGAATGGGCTCTGGGTGACGATGAGGAGATGAAGCAGCAGGCAGACAAAATTGGCACAGGGCGACAAAAACATGCAGGCAGGATGACCTCTTTAAAACTCTCCTCAGAGACAATTCTCCCTCAGACCAACCCCATTCTCCTCAGACTCGCACACAAAACTCCCAGCCGCATTCTCCTCAGACCAACTTTCGTCCCCGACTTCCAACTGCCCCATTAGCTCCTCCCTCTTCTCCCGGCATAACGCTCCACCTCTCCAAGGTGAGACATAACTCCGCCCCCTGGGAGGCGTCAAACACTCCTCCCCTCGCTCCTGTGCCGAGTCTCCTGGCGCCCCCCAGTTGAGGTTGACCTTGAGGTTATACGCACAATTTCCTTAACCATAACTGCTAACTAACTATTATCATGCAAGACCCCCTGTATGGCGCACATGCAAACAAGATAATTATAAAGTTAACATTTCCCTACTTATGCATCAAGATGGCTAATTACTCATACATGGACCATGCTACTCTATACATTCCTATCTGCTCTATGGGAATATCTAATGCCCCCCTCCCCCAAGAACCTAAAAAAATATCGTAAATGTCAAAAGTATTGACCCCCCCTCCAAAGTTTTCACATTTTGATGTCACCTGAGCTTATTTCATGATGCTTTCAAATCAAACTTAACATATAGAGTCTTCACAAACTACTCCAAAGTGATAAAGCAAAAAAAAAAAAAAATGCAGATAAAATGTGAATAAGTTCGATTATCAGATGAAATCAGATGATTGTCAGTTGCATAAGTAATCAAACCCTTTGCTTAATTAAACCTAAATCACTTGAGGAGCAAATTATTTATTTGAAACATTGCAAAATAAGTGTAAGAGATTTCACCTGTATGTAATCAGTGGTTTAACTTAAAAAATTAAGCTCCCACACTTTTAAAGAAGTTTTAAGGTTCAACTTACTTGGTCAACCAACAAGACAAACATGAAGATCAAGGAGCCTTCCAAAGAAGTCCAACATAAAGTGGTGGAGAAGCAAAATTTCAGGAGAGGGTTACAATAACATTTCAAAGTCACTCACTATCCCTTTTCATTCGGTTGCAGCAGATTGATTGGCATCTCAAGGAGATTGGGATAGGCCAGCCATCTGTCTGGGGGATGGTCAGACAGATGCCCCTGGAGTACCGATGGAAAGTGGAAGCAGCGACACACTGCTCTGGTGCATGCTCCCATACCTAACCCTTACCTCATTATCCATTTGAGTACAGTGAAATCCATCATTAAGAAGTGAAAGAGATATAATACCACCTAGACTCCACCCAGACCAGATCACCTATCCAAACTCAGCAGCCGGACAAGCAGGAAACTGGTTTGGGATGTCACTGTAAATCCAACAATGACTGAAAGATCTGCAAGGCTCTTTGTCAGAGATAGGGGTCAGTGTTCATCAACGAATAATATCGCATTCCCTTCACAAAGCTGGCTTCCATGGACAGGTGGCAAGAAAGAAGCCATTACTGAAAAAGACGCATCTAAAAGCTCATGTGGAGTTTGCAAATGCATCTTAATGATATTGCAGGGAATGTGGAAAAAAGTTTTGTGGTCAGAGGAGACAAAAATTGAACTCTTTGGTCGAAATTCAGTGTTACGTCTGGTGAAAGCTTAACACTGCAAATCAGTCCATCAACACCATCCCTACTGTCAACCATGGTGGTGGCAGCATCATGTTATAGGGCTGCTTTTCATAAGCATGGACTGATAAGTTTGTCACGACGAAAGGGACAATGGATGATGCAAAGCACAGGAGAATCATTGATGTAAACCTGCTTGAGTTAGCCATGAATCTGAGACAGGGTAGGAGATTCACATTTCAGCAGGACAATGATCTGAAGCACAAAGCTAAAGCCACACTGGAGTGGCTGAATAACAAGAAAATAAATGTTCTTGAGTAGCCCAGTCAAAGTCCTGACTTGAACCCAATTGAACATTTATGGCGAGACTTGAAGATTGCAGTCCATTGATGATCCCCATCAAACCTGGCAGAACTAGAGCAATTTTCACGTGAAGAATTGGGAAATATTTCACCATCTCACTGTGCCAAGCTGGCAGACACCTACCCCAAAAAGACTCATAGCATTCATTGCTGAAAAAGGTGCTTCCACCAAGTGCTGACCTGACCGGCTGAATATTTTCCAACCAGTGAATTTTGTTTCGTACATGTTTTTTTGCAGGTATTCCTGACATGTAACCTCCTTCAACTATAAAAGTGTTTAGTTTGCCCTCTTCAATTATGAATAAAAAAGTTCATTTGAAAAAAATTGTTTCAACAACTCGTAATTCATCTAAATGCGGCATTATCAGAAGGGGTGAAAACTTTTGCAGGCCGTTGTAGATCTAGAATCTTGCAACTCTAGAGTTCTTTGCACAGCTATTTCAAATATGAACATGCATCACAAGCAAGATTCAGTAAGCTGCTTGCTGCATTTGAAGATAGTTTGACTGAAGTACACTTGCTTTTATATGAGTCAGTGCTTTCTATTTTCACTTGCATCAACCTACTTCTGCAGTGAGAGGATCCCAGTACCTGCTCACAATTAGTGAGTACAATTAGTGTACACAAGTGTAATTGTAGTGTAATTAGTACAACACAAGTACAATTAGTGTCTTCTTCAAAAAGCTGCTTCGTAAGTTTGTTGCATTGGATGCCATCAAGCAGGTAGATTATATTACAAAGGAGGACATTGATATTACTATAACCCACCGAGATGAGTCCAAACTCCAGTTGTAACATAGACAAAGCAGAGGCTGAAGAAATCTTCTTGATGGCAGTGACAACTGAAAGGAAGTTATAAAAAGGATTTAGAGAATTTTACGTGAAAGCTGCTTCTCAGGCCTTAGAGAAATTTTCCTTTGATCTAAATAGTGTCCTCATCAGTCATCAGTCAACCACACAAGATATTTTAATCTTGAAAGGAATGAAGAGTGTACATTTGACTCGGTGGAATTTTTCTGTGCAAAGTACTCAGACTTACTTCAGCTTACACCTGCACAGATGGATAACTTGCAAGACAAGTTTGTGGACTACCAACTTCTTGAGAAGCATAATATTCCTGATGCATTCTGGGAAAAGTGATAAGGTATGATGAAGGGGTACAGATGAGGAGGAGAAACTATCACAGAATGGACATCAAAATTTCGTATGCAGCCTGTGGCTGTTGGTTTGTATCATTGCTGGGAGCACTGCTATGCCGCTGATGCAATGCCCCCTGCTGTTTATGGCAGGAATCTGGAAATTATTCAGGGTGCCAGCGAATACTCGCTTACTCTTTGCGCAGGACACCATGGGATATTTAACGTCCACCAACGAATGCTGGCAGATGGGGTGCCCAGTTTGATGTCCATCAGAGGGATGGCACACACATTGATGAATCACCCTGCTTGTGAAACACTGGGATGACAGTTTATCGCTGGGTCGGGATTCAAACCCAGACAAGACAGCTTAGAATGCTGGAGAGGAGAGAGTTTCCAGGCTCATCCAATACAATAAGATACCAACCTGGTGATGTCTTCATGTAAATAGTGCGCCGTCATCCATTAAACAAGGAAAACTGCCTCAAAAGGTTTTGTGTGTTGTTTGGGAACCGCCAAAGGAACTGTTCAAATTTAGCAAAGAAGGCAACGAAGCAGTATAATAAGATTCACAATTATATATTGTGAACTGTGGTGTCTGTCTGTGCATTTGGTTGTCTACAGTTTACGGCAGCCTCTTCCCACGCTGTTTGAAAAGCTGCGTACGCAGGCAAAGCTCAACATTCGCTTTTGAAATGATGGGAGAACCGGCATGAATAATGGTGGTGCCAAATTTTATTTCACAATCAGGATATTTTACACTCTTTTTAGACAAATCCAACCTCTGCCGCCCAATGTTGCACCACCATTTTGCAGTGGGCGGTATCAGTATCTCAGAACTTTGGCTCTGAGTGCAACCAAGAGTGCAACCCAAATAACCTTTTTAAAGCCCATTAAATAATTTAAATTTATCGATTAACTTAAACTTTTCCCGTCACTAGGGACAAGTACTTTTGCTCTCAATTATAATTCTTCATTGGTGGACAATATCTTTTTTTTTAATTAAAAAAAAATCAAATCCAACCCTTAAAAGTTTCACATCATTAATCTTCTATATAAAGCTCAACTTGGGTTTGTTACTCGCAAAATCGAAGATTTTTCAAGTATATTGGTGAGTTGATTTTGTTATTCTGTCTGTCTGTCTGTCTGTCTGTCTGTTTCTCGCCTACAGGTCACAATTCTAAACCAATCATCATGAAACTTCACCAATTTGTAGAGGTAGTCTCAACTGAAAAGCCTATTGATTTTGAGGTCAAAGGTCATTTTGAGGTCAAATTTCTAAAATCGTCATTTTTCATCTGATTGGCTTGAAAATTAAACAGCAATTGCAAAGTACTTTATTGAATTTGTAAACCAACTATTTTTGAGATCAAACGGTCAAAGGTCAACTCAAGGTGAAACTTCTAAAATCATCAATTTTCAACTGAAAAATCGTCGATTTACATCCTATTAACTTGAATTTGAAGAGGATTTGCATATTGCATCACTGAATTGGGAAAGTAACTATTTTTGAGGTCAAAAAGTAAAAGGTCATCTCAAGATCAAACTTCTAAAATCATCAAATTTTATCTGAAAAATCGTCAATTTTCATCTGATAAACCTGAAAATTAAGCAGAAATTGCATAGAACATCACTGAATTTGGAAACCAGCTATTTGTGAGGTCAAAAGGTCAAAGGTGAACTCAAGGTCAAACTTCTAAAATCATCAATTTCAATCTGAAAAATAATCAATTTTCACCCGATTGACCTGAGCTTTAATTAGGATTGTAAATTTTAATCTTAATAAAATGGACAATTTGATGATTCCATGGCAACCTTTGGAGAGGGGTGGATGTTGCAAGTATCGTATGCTGCACGATATCTTTTTCTTGTTTTTCTGTCTGTCTATTTGTCTGTTTATTGCCTACAGGTCATAAATTTTAACCGATCTTCATGAAACTTCACTGCATGGTAGAATTTGTCACAAGGAAGAAGCTTATTGGTTTTGAGGTCAAAAAGTCAACATCGGCCAAAGGTCAACAACTTAGGAGAGATTTCTAAAATCCTCAATATTCATCCGATTGACTTGAAATTGGAAGAGGATTTATATTTCGGGTTACTGAAATCAACTAGCCAATTCTTTTGAGGTCAACACAGACCAAAAGGTCAACATAGGCCCAAGGTCAACAACTAAGGTAGTATTTCTAAAATCCTCAATTTTCATACCATTGACTTGAAATTTGAAGAGGATTTGCACATCAGGTCACTGAATTCAACTATCAATTATTTTTGAGGTCAAATTTGTTTTATGGATTTTGCACGTATCCTGCTCTGCATGATGTCTTCTTCTTGTTTATTTGTTTGTTTATACAGTCTATATGCTTCAAAAACTAAAACATGACAACCAAATCCTACCAAATTTGTCATGTTGCCAAAGAGTACCTGAGGTATGGGTTCTGTCTGGGTAGCATATCTGGGGGAGGGGATTTCAAGGTGGGGGGAATACCTCAATTCTCTCTCTGTAAATTTGTATCATATTGTGCCACCGGTGGTATCCAGTATTACAAATCATCTTCTCATATTAAGAAAGTTTCACCAACTCAATAATATGCATTATGGTGATGTGGTAATCTGAGTGGGAATAATTAAAATTTTTCAAAATGTTTCATTTCACTCATTTTAAGCAAAGGTTCAAACCAAACAAAAGCAAACAACACTGAGCTTCACATTGAAACGGAAGTGATTTTTTTTTCTCACGCCATATTTAAGCAACATGGATGGTTGATGAACGTGATGTTAGCTGACTTCTAAACAGATGGAAGATGACCTCAGCCAAATGATAAGGGGAATAACACAGAATGTTTGTGAAGTACAACGTCTTTTCATTATATCTGTCAGCAAAGTGATGGGTACTTTTGCTAGTCAATACTGTTGGACCCCGCTGTGATGTATTGCTATGTTGCGTCTGCGCATGCGTGGACAGGCCTGGTGTGCTATGGTCGGATTAAAAGCTTGTTGGACAATGGCGGTGTTCTGGAAACCCGTGCTTCTCTTTGCCTCTTGACACACGTTTCGGTTCTGGGAGAACTGAACACTGCTACTCGCGGACCCCGCATATTCGCAGGTCATAAAGTGTGACCTGCTTCTACATTCGCATTTTGTGTACCTCCATTTGGGGTTTTTTTACACTTCAGGACTGGTCTCCTATGTCCACCTAGGAAATTGGATATTGAAAATCAGCCAACATCACAGCATCACATAAAAAAGTACAAAAACGGATCCCCTTAACCACAGCCCAATTAGCTTCTCGTACTTCCATTCATCAGCAAGGTTCTGGAATGCATCATCACAGTTGACATAAAATCATTCCTTTTCTCCAACAGCCTCATCTCAGATCATCAATTCGGATTCAGACCTGGTCATTCCACCTTGGACATGCTGCTTCTGCTCTCCCACCAATGATGGAGGTCCTCAACATCAGACATGAGATCAGGGCATCTATCTGGACACATCTTGAGCTTTTGATACAGTCTGGGATCCTGCCTTGCTCTCCAAACTGTCTCCCTATGGAATCAAAGACCAACCGCATTCTTGGATTACTGACTTCCTCCACTCTCGTAGTCAATGTGTGACTTTCAAGGTTTCCCTTTCATGTCCTCTCCTTGTCAAGGCTGGAATACCCAAAGGCAGTGTTCTCGGCCGCATATTATTCCTAATCTTCATCAATGATCTCATTGATTCTTTGACAAAATCCTCTTTACCTCTTTGCTGACGACTACATTCTCTACCGTGACATGTCTCTCCTCAGACCTTGACAAAATCACAACTGGTCAAACACAATTTTGCTCATGTATCCATATTGTCCACCCTTTGTAACTGCAAAGGGTTCCCCCTTGCCCCTCATCACTACGTGCATCCCTTGTTTGTGCATCTCTGTCTACTTTCTCCCTCTGCCCTGCTGTTTGGTGTTTCCACTTTCTCCTGATGTTCCCTTTGTTATGTTGTATCCTGATTTGTTCCGTGTAATCACTCTTCCACGAGCCGAGACCACAGAAAAATAAATAAATAAAAATAAAAAACTAATGTCACCCACAGGGTGACCCGTATCTTGCCAAAAGGTGACCACATGTGACTTCTTTAAGGTCACACTGAGGTGAACAGAGCTGCTATCCACCAGGAGCGACTCCTTGAGGAATATCTGCCTACGAGAGAATATCTGCCATAATATCTGCCAATGAGAATCGTTCTACAGAGTAACCATGAAAAATATGCGTTTGCCTATTTGACATATCTAGAATATCTAGAATATCTAGAAAGCACTCATCGAGGTGTTCAATTTGAGGTACTACACGATATGGTTTCTAAAACTTGAAAATTTGACCTTGGGGTCAAATATGTTTGACCTCAGGCGCTAATCATGAAGGTCAAGGCCAATCGCCACCAAAAATTAATCAGCTGAGCGCCAGACCATGACCTATATTCCCATGAAGTTTGAAGACGATCCGATCAAAATTACTCAAAAAATAAGGGTTTCGTCGACTCCCCTGATTTGCGACAAAGTGACCTTGACCTTTGACCTTGACCTTCAAAATTTTGTGCACTGAAAGGGACCTCTATAGGCCTCTGGTATGCGAAGTTACAAAAATTTCCAATGATAACTGTGCTCTGCAGAATTTTTTATACGTGATTACAGCCAAACAAACAAACAAACAAACAAACAAAAAAACATACAGGCTGACTAACATATCTTGCAAAAACTACGTTTTGGCAAGATAATAAATAATAAAATAAACCAATGCCCTGACATTGGCGGCATTTTTCAGGAAGATATCCTTCGTGAATCGCGGGGTCCGACAGGACTATACAAACACGTACTGTATGTGTGTGAGTGTGTGTGCTTCCTTGGTTCTTTATTATTAAGCCTGATAGATTGTTCATGGATAACTCTTATAAATACTTAGCTCGTCTTGCAAATATAAAGGATTTTTTTTACCTCGTGGGGTCTTCCACCCCACGGGGTCTAAGCGCCACTCGCGTTCTCTCTTTTCTTGTGTTGGGGAGAGTGGGGCAAGATGGTCCCTTTTTTGGTTTTGTCCGTTTTGCCGTCAGATGATTTGCCAGCCAAACACCATTCAATTGCCATTCGTTAGTCCATCTATCATCCCAAGTTACTTCACAATTTCGAGAATATTAGAGATCGTTGAATGTCTATAAAAGGCAATTCAAAATGTGTGGTCGAAATGTTCAACTTTCCCCACCCCTGGGGCAAGTCGATCATCACTATGGGGAAAGATGATCACGGTCCTAAGGAAACATGAGGTCAGTCTAAATAAGCGATGTGTTAGAATTTTCATGAACGGAAAATAATTCGATATATATATATATATATATATATATATATATATATATATATATATATATATATATATATATATATATATATATATATATATATATATATATATATATATATCCATCGAGGATACCAACATAATATTTCCAAAACATTGTCCCATACACAACTGGATACGAACATCCATTTTCATGTCATTTATCTTTGTGTTCCAGTCTTAATGTCTAAATTCGCAACTCCCACTGACTGAGATCAACTTTGGATACCAGTTGCTTTTATTTTCTCTGGCTTCTCTTTAAAAATTCGGGTGGAAGTAATTTTTTAATGATGTCCTCCTTGGAAAAAGTCCCACAATTTGTCTTGTCCACGATGAACGTAGGTCGATCGAAGTTCATATGAGAAGGTACTTTGCGGAGAGGGACTCCCTCATATCCATCGTCATCGATTGCCTCTACACGCGCTATGTACAGAATTGATCGCACTTTTTTCCCATCTATTTTTGTAATTACAAAGTCTCCTTCAATAACATCATTATTGTCATCTGGCTCTGAATCTTCGTCTCGAAGCTGGAAATCACCAGCATCAGCATCATCCGATGATTCGCTGTCTAACTGTAGGCCTACACGTTTTCGTGATTTCGTTTCCTTGAACAGCTTTTTAGGTTTCGTCTGGGCAGATTTGGCGGCTCTACGGGCCTTGACATCGCTCTTTTTCTGCTCTAGTTGTTTTCTGGCTTCCGTCTCGGCGGCGATTGCATTTCTCACGGGTGAAACAGGACAAGATGATCGTGGTGTGGGGCAAGATGATCACGTGATCAACTTGCCCCACAACCAAGTGCTCATCCTGCCCCACCGCCGCCATTCTTACAAAATCGTCTGGCATTCATAAATTATAGCAATGAGCTAGGCAAAGCATACACACAACAATATTGGCATATAAGCTACGTATCTACCTATATACAGATACCATTCCTACTACACTTATTCAGAGAGATAATACGTACTCACCGATGATTCAAAAATTTCCTTTTTCAGGAGAAAAATGATGTTTTTCTTATAAAACGAACGCAGCGTTTTTTCTCGTCATGCGCCTTCCACGGTGGAATTGTAGTTAATCGATCTATCGTTGAGTGGCTCCACTGTCCAATGCGAGCTTTATTGGAGTCGTGAGAGGGGGGTGATCATCATGCCCCAGGGATCATCTTGCCCCACTCTTTCTTCCAGTTCATTTGAACGTCTATTTCTCCATCATTCGTGAACATAATTCGATGAAAATTAACAGGTATATTCGAGACACATCTGCGCAGGCAATAACTGAGCCCAAAGTTTCGATCCCGGCCCTTCAGGCCGAGGAATGGCCCATTTTGGCCCATTTTCATAAATTTGTTATTTCTCGGTTATTAGTGAACGGAACCGAACCAAACTTGACAGGTATATTCGAGAGACCATTCCCCAGGCTGATTTCGCTGATTTCGCTGTTTTTACGCTGATTTCATCAAAGTATGGATTAAAAAACTATCTACATCATCACCTTCGCTTGTGGAAACACGGGCTGCGGTGAACCAGTTGAAACGGGGCAAAGCTCCAGGGATCTGTGGCATCCATGCCGAACTTCTGAAGGCTGGTGGAAATGCTGCACTCGTGTCATTGCATGCAGTTTTGTGCTCTGCTTGGAACACAGGCATCATCCCAACTGACTGGAAGAGGGGCCTTGTTGTCCCTCTCTGGAAAGGGAAGGGTGATCGCCAAGACTGCAACAACTACCGAGGGGTGACGCTGCTCTCAGTGCCGGGCAAAGTCTTTGCTCGGATAATTCTTGATAGGGTTCGCCACCATCTGCTTGAGCACCAGCGTCCACAGCAGTCAGGCTTTACACCAAAGAGGTCAACGATTGACCGTATCCTTGCCCTTCGTGTCCTCACCGAACGCAGATGAGAGTTTCGGCAGGGGCTGCTTGCAGCCTATGTTGATCTCTGTAAAGCATTCGATTCAGTGAATCGGCATGTCCTCTGGAGGATTCTTGGTCTTCGTGGGGTGCCACCAAAACTGATCGATCTGATGTCTGAACTCTACTCTGGTACTGAGAGTGCTGTGAAGTGTGGTGGTGCCATCTCTGACTTATTTCCAGTTGGTACTGGAGTTCGTCAGGGATGTGTACTGGCCCCCACACTTTTCAGCACTTGTATGGACTGGATTTTAGGGAGGATGTCAGAGAGATCAAGTTGCGGTGCATCGTTTGGGAATGTCAAGATCTCGGACCTTGATTTTGCAGATGATGCAGTCATCTTTGCGGAGACTTTAGACATCCTTTTGGGGGCCCTCGAGGTGCTGAATGAGGAGTCAGAGCCACTGGGATTACGGGTTTCTTGGGTCAAAACTAAGATCCAGGCTTTCGGTGACATCTTGGATGTTGCTGTCCTGTCTGTGTCTGTTTGTGGTGAGGATGTTGAGGTCGTGGAGAGATTCACTTACCTTGGCAGTGATATTCATGTCTGCTGGCTGCGAGTCAGAGGTCAATAGACGTCTGGGTCGGGCCTGGGGAGTCATGGATTCACTGGATCATGGGGTGTGGCGCTGCCGGTACCTGTGCGGGAGGATGAAAGTCCGAGTCTTCAGGTCCTTGGTACTTCCAGTCTTGCTCTATGGATGCGAGACTTGGACTCTGACCAAGGATCTGAGACGGAGACTTTATTCCTTTGGTACCAGGTCTCTTCGGAGAATCCTTGGCTATCGCTGGTCGGATTTTGTGTCCAACGAGCGGTTGCTGAGAGAGACTCGGATGAGATTTGTTACCTGTATAGTCCGTGAGCGTCAGTTGGGGCTGTATGGACTTGTGGCTCGTTTTCCTGACGCTGATCCTGCTCACCAGATTCTCTCAGCGAGGGAGTCTCATCAGTGAAGGAGGCCAGTGGGCCGACCACGTGCCTCGTGGTTGCAGCAGGTTGACCATCATCTCAAGGAGATGGGGATGGGCCTGGCATCTGCCTGGGGGATGGCCAGACGGAGGCCCCTGGAGTACCAGCGGAAAGTGGACGCAGCGACGCGCTGTTCTGGCACATGCTCCCATACCTGACCATATTCTAGAGTCCATTCCCCAGGCAGTAACTGGGCACAGCGTGCGATTCCCGCCCTTTGGGCCGAGAAATGGTCCTTTCGGCCCATTTTCTTAAAATTGTTATTTCCTGGTTATTCGTGAACGGAACCGAACCAAACTTGACAGGTATATTCTAGAGACCATTCCCCAGGCAGTAACTCAGCCCGAAGTGAGATTCCGGCCATTTGGGCCGAGAAGCGGTCCTTTCGGCCCATTTTCTTAAAATTGTTATTGCTTGGTTATTCGTGAACGGAACCGAACCAACCTTGACAGGTATATTCGAGAGACCATTCCCCAGGCAGTAACTGAGCCCAAAGTGAGATTATGGCCCTTTGGGCCGAGAAACGGCCCTTTTGGCCCATTTTCCAAAAAATTATTATTTTTTTTAATGCGCTGGGCGATGCCCAACGCAAAATTAAGGCGCAAAAATGATGATATGAAAGTGGCCTCACTCTTGTGAGGTGTTCTGGTTTCTTTTTCTGATGCGATGAAAACGTTACCAAATTTTTAACCAATCCGTCGTCCGTGCTCTCGCTCACCTGAGAGTTGTACGAATGAACTCCCCACGCTGTATGTTCGCAATTCGAACTTGTTTTTAATCACATTTATTAAATGGCATAAATTTATATGAGGAAGGAAACAATAAATAAGTTTATTTTCATGAATCTGAGAAACCCCCCAAATAATGATCTTTGGTCTCCATTATTCTTGCGTCATCATGGAATATTTAATATATCATCTTCTGACAGGATTTCAACATTTTGTAGCGAAAACAACCGACTGGATCGGTGTAGTAATTGTAACTTATAAAGTAGTTCCTTAAAACACCTCAGAATACATCAGAGACCTTCATGCCTTCGGCAGGGCCTGAACACCGCCGATTTTAACTCGACTCACTTCGCTCGCCGAGGCACACTAGATCTGAAGGTATTTATTTATCTTACCTTGCCAAGTTGGGAAACCTGCTCTGCTGCTGCATTGTTTTTCCCCGGTGTGTGTCGAATCTGCCTGACGGAAGTTGCTCCTATCTCTCAGCACGGGGTGGTTCAACGACGTGATGAAACTGCTCAGTGAAACTCGCGCTTGTGTTTAACACGGTGCATGACGAGCATCATCGTCACCGATTGTGGGAAAACACAGGGAAGATGAACGAATGAACGAATAAACGAATAAACGAACGAGCGAACGAGCATGGCGTTGGTTACGGCAGACTGGAGTCCAATGGGAGATGCGTTTTACAGGTAACATCAGTCCGATGTTCTTTCGCGATCGCGTCGTGCTGGACCTGGTGACGTACGTTCCGCACAGCAAGCACGCGAATTGGGGCCTGTACCGTGTCCCGGCCTGTTCGGTGCACAGTATTCGGACCGTCCCAGCGGCACAGTGTGAGACAGAGTCAACTGTTATGTAATGTCATGAGGTGGATCCTCATGATGACGGTGGTCGTCAGGACCCTGGACCGACATCCCAAACGTTGTTTTACACTCGTTTTGTCTGTGTTTTGTAGTACGTATTTTATAGACGTACCTGAATGTATCCCACGTGTTCGGCATATTACACGTTCACGTGGTATTAATTGTGACGAGCACTCTTCTGTAGTTGTGTTTTGGTAGCTATCATTTATTGGAAGCACTGCTGTGCCGCTGATGCTGTGCCCCTCCACCAGTACACTGGCACTCGTTTCGCCGACCTCGGAAGGATGACGGGCTGAGAGTCGACCCCACCTGGTGTTAATTCAGCAGCCAACGGGGCTCGAACTCAGGACCCTAGGATCCCAAGCCAGCCATCCGAACCACGAAGCCAGCCAGCACCAGGCTTTGTGAAGAGCACTCTTCTGTAGTTGTGTTTGGTAGCTATCATTTCTTGGAAGCACTGCTGTGCCGCTGATGCTGTGCCCCTCCACCAGTACACTGGCACTCATTTCGCCGACCTCGGAAGGATGTATGAAGGATGAAGTCGACCTCACCTGGTGTTAATTCAGCAGCCAACGGGGCTCAAACTCAGGACCCTAGGATCCCAAACCAGCCACCCGAACCACGAAGCCAGCCAGCACCAGGCTTTGTGATGAGCACAGAAGACACAGACACTGATAATTATGATTGAGGTCTCAGGACACACTGTCTTTATTTTCTGTTTCTGCTCCGTAAGGGGGGGGGGCGTGGGGGGCATGCTCATGACAATCCAGCGCAATGCATTACATCTTCCCATTTTACAAGTTGTCGAAAAACAAACTTTTACCACAACAATACCCGAAGTTTAATAACGATCCGAGTGATGAATTTGTATTAAGATTTAAGATTAACATTAATAACACAAAACAGCTTGGGGTCATGCAGTACAATTCTATCTCCTCTACCCCCATCATCATGTCTTCCCAATATTTTATAAGTGTGCCTTTTGAGGTCATAATGAACGGATCGAAGAAATGGTCACGTGCCAATTTTACGAGTCGGCACGATGACGAGTCGGGACACTTCTTGTTGTAATGGGCTGTCGAGTTGGGATGGTGTCGTAGCGAGTTGTATTTTGACGACGTGATTGCTCGGCCAAATCGTGTGCGACATCGTCGTGTTGCGGACGGGGTGGGTGCGTGTGCTTTCGAGTAGGGGGTCAGTCTGGGAACATGGAGTGTGTGGTGTTTCCGCCCAGTTTTCACTGTATGTCGAGGTCATATCATAACAAATGCATTGAAGAGGCGAAGCTTGTGTCGAGGTTTTCGGAATACACCGATTAGCGGCTTGTGTTCGGTGTATATCCTTGTCGTCTGCCCGAAGATGGAGTCGTGCAATTTCCGACAGGTGAACAATATTGTGCATAACTCCTTTTCAATGGGCGCATAATTCCGCTCGGCTACATCCAGACTGCGCGATCAGTTTGCCGAAGCACAACACCAAATCCGTTATTCGACGCATCTATAGCAAGGGAGACAGGGATGTTCACATCGTAAAGTTTCAGCTCACCGGGGTGATGTGAGAAGACGCTTCAACTTGTCTCTCAATCTTTCCTGTCTATTATCAAATTGCCGAGCTATGTTCTTTTGTGTCAATTGTCTGAGCAGGGCTGCTCCCTCAGATAGATTTGGGATGAACTTCCACGAATTCATATGTGACCATGCCTCATAATGTTTCTATCTCAGTCTTACTCGTGGGGTATGGCATGCTAAGCACTGAGCTGACGTTTTCAAGGCTTGGCGATAAGCCCTTGCTCGAATTGACATGCCCAAGGTATTCCACTCTATCAGTACGCATGACTGATTTCTTCGTATTCAGTTTCAGTCCCGACATCCTGACCTGTGCGAGTAGCTTTATAACCCTCTCATCGTGTTGGGCCAGGGTCTCACCCCATACGAGGATGTCATCCCCGACATTTTGAACTCCTTCCAAGTTTCTAAACTCATCTAACATGGCATGCTGCCAAATCTCGCTCGCTGATGATATGCCGAATGGGAGAACAAGGTATGGGTACCTCCCGAATGGGGTGTTAAACGTCGTCAAACGTGAGCTCTCGTCTCTTAGTGGGAGCTGCCATTAGCCGCTCTTAGCGTCAAATTTCGAAAATACCTTTGCCCCCGGCATGCGGGCTGCAATTTCTTCGAATGTCAGCAAAGGAAAATGCTCTCTCTGTATCGTGGCATTAGGTCGTGCGGATCAAGGCACATTCTCACCTTTCTGTCTGCTTTGCTTACTATGGTCATCGAGTTAACCCATAGAGTTAACCCAGTCAGTGGGCTCGTTCACACATTTTCTGACCCCCCCCCCCCAAGTTTCCATGTGTTCAAGTTCAGCTTTGACTTTGTCTCGTAACGTGTATGGGATTCTGCTGAGTGGGTTTTGCTTGGGTTAAACTCCCTCACGAAGTGAAATATCATACTCGTGCTTCTTTAGGTGACCTAATGCTTGTAAAAGATCGTGATGCATCATCATTTCTGACTCAAATGAGTTATGACTCTGACCTGACGCATTCACCTCTTCGACAGTCCTCTCTCTCCTCAACAGGCCCACTTGCTCACAAGTTTGCTTACCTCGGATCGGTTTCACTTCACCTTGTACTAAACTGTGTGCATGTTTCCTTACCAAATGTATCACGAGCCTTTGTTTGTCCAATAGGTCTCATTTGGTGCCCTGAGTACGAGTTCAACATCACATTACTCTTGTCTACAACCAAAGCAGTCTTTTTAAATATGTATTCTGGAATAATATCCACAGTCCAACTTAAAGGTCACCGGGATCTCACCGATGAATCCAATCTGCGTCGAATCGAGGTCACCATCCCTGCCGTCAGTGAGGGCATCCATGAAGGGGCCCTCCAAATCAAACTCTGCTTCCACCAGCACTCGGAGGTGGTCATGCCCACTGGACCTCATGGACGTCATAGGATATAGCTGGGGTGATGGTTTTCATTTGCTCAGCGCTGAGTTCTCAAATTTTGCAAAGCTCGACACATTTCTCCAATGTGAGCTGGTCCACTTGAAACAGCTTTTCACGGACCGTGTCATCCACGATACCACACACAGTTCTGTCTGTGATTAATGACTCCTCCAGCTTGTCATATTCACTGTCGTTTGCTAAACTGCGTAATTCCGTTAAGAAACTATCAACGTTATCACCCTTCCACTGGGCATGGGAGTTGAACAATCCAGCACAGTACGTTACCTGTACTTGCATTCTAATTGTACATGCTGTACTTTACAGAGGTACTGGTTGAAAAAAGATATCGTGTACTACTGGCTTCCACGAGCTGGCGTTTGTGGCCGATGCTACCACATTCTGTGTGGACAAATAAACATACAAGCAAACGGACCCAAATGCAATGCCCTCCTCTGGTGAGGGTAACAATTTGGATCCTGGCCTTTTGGAAACTTACGTCGCTAACGAGATTAACTGATTAGCAATATAAACCAGTCTGCCTCGGTCGTAATTTTGACGAGAGAGGAATGACTTGGAGTGGTTGCCACAACCAATACTAACAATTCACAACTATGACATTGAGCAATCTGATCTGAACAAAAGAATGATACAGTAAGTACCTATTTGATTGTGTAAAATGTCCAGTCAATGGGATGGTCGAGCCTGCTTCTTGTTCACAAGAAGGTCGATGTCAGGCTTTGCTTTGGATAAAGCACACCGAACATCATGTTTAACATCCAGTAGGGATCTTTGTTTTGTTTTTAGAATAACGACTGACGAGACCCCAGCTTCACACAGCCATGTAGATGGGAATACTATGAGCGAATGAACAGCCAGGGCAGCTAGCTTAGGGTAAGACCCCAACATTCCACACCAGAAGTCCGCAAGATTCATCTCGTCAAACTGATCTTGGGCTGTGGAGTCGTTCTGGAGATCAATCAAGCTTTCCTGCAGTCCTGTTCCAGGTGGCAAATCCAATGCATTCATGCGAAATGGGTTGCGAATCATTTTCAGATCCAGTTCCTTGAGATCCGGAAAATAGGAATTTAATTCCTCATCCAAATAAGCGAGGTGATCTTTTACCAGTTGTATGAACTCCCTTGGGGGATTATTTTCACGCTTCTGAAGAATATCGGCCATGCAAGAAAACATGACCACCACTCCCGCTTCGACATTCGTCTTCCACAGACGGAGTTTTTCCTGAAATCCCTTGACCTTGTCTATGAAGTCAATGATAGTTGTGCCAGTCCCCTGAAGAGACTTGTTCAGGGCGTTTAACTGAGAGAAAATGTCGATCAAATAAGCCAGGTGCAATGCCCAGTCGGGGTCGTTCAAAGCAGCGATGAAATCGACAGTCTTTGGTTTTCCATCGTTTTCGAAGAATTCACGAAGCTCAGCTCGCAGTTCAAACACGTGCTCCGCCATATTTCCACAGGATAATCATCTCACCTCAGTGTGGAATAAGAGAACTTTATGGTCGGAGTCGAAATCCTCGCAAAGTTTCTTGAAAAGTCATGAATTGAGAGCCTGGGATTTCACATGGTTCACAATTTTGATCACGGTTGAGAGAACGTCAGTCAATGGCTTGGGGAGCGCCTTGGCTGCGAGTGCGTGGCTGTGGATCGTACAGTGTCAGCCGCGCACTTCAGGAGCAACTGCCTTCACAAGCGTTTGGAAACCTGATCTGTACCCCAACAGAGCTGGACCACCATCTGTAGTACAGCCTTTCAGATCAACCCATGACAGCCCAACTTGATCAAAGACAGAAGACACCTCTTCGAAAATGTCCTTTGCTTTCGTTGTGGTTTTAAGCCGGTGGCAAAATAGTATTTCATCCTTGAACTTGGCTTTATGCGCGTACCGAACGAACGCTAACAGTTGGACACAATTTGCCACGTCAGTTGACTCATCAAATTGCATAGAAAATCCGCATGGAGATGCCTTGATTTCTGCCACCACCTGGCCACGAATATTGGTTGACATTTCTTCAATGCGCCTCTGAACTGTGTTGTTTGACAACGAAAGAGAATTGAGCTTCTTGGCGCTTTGTTCTCCCAGCATAAGACGTACAATATCCTTTGTGGTGGGAAGGATGAGGCTTTCACCGACGGTGTGAGGTTTTTTTCTGTTCTGCAATTCGCAATGCAACAAAGTAGGATGCCTTTACGGCTGCCGTGGACTGCTGTTGAAAACTGCCGCTGCCATCGAAGCGTGCTCTTTTCATGGCATTTTCCTTCCGACGAAAAAAATCATGGTCCTTATCGCTGTGTTCAGGATGAACAGAATCAAAATGGCGCTTCAATAGACTTGGCTTCATAGATTGATTGCCGAGAACTTTTCCACAAATCACACACTGTGGAGCTTCTAATTCACCTTTTTGGGGGACACACCCTGCTGTCCGCCTCTGATTGGACAGGTCCTACGGCCCACCTTTCCGGGGCGGGGCCTTGGCCCCTGCTGGGAAACCTCAGACACTCCTCCACGCGGGCCCACACTTGACGAGTAACAGTATTAATGCTGCAACAGCCCCTGCCGGGAAACCCCAGCCAGTCTTCCACGCGGGTTCATACTTGACGAGTAACAGTATCGATGTTGCACAGGCTGTCGTGCAAGAGTTACAACGTTTGTGGAAGGAACGTTGGTGGAAGCGGCAAGGAACAGCTGCAAGACCCTGCCTTGGCAAGTCAGAGTGCTTGTAGACAGTGGGTGGGTAGTGGATCGTGATAGGGAATGGAATGGTTGTTGGCTGTTCGTTGGATGTAAAGATTTAATATCCTAACTAAAAAGAAATCGCAACGCACGCCTTTGATTCTCCCACCAGACAAAAGAAAAGGGGATCTGACTACACACATACTTAACGACATAACTGACTTTTGGGACATCGGTATGTTGAATGCAAATGGTTTCCAGATCCCTAACAGTATGTTCGAGACTAAATCCAGTATGCTGATTCTGAATCTGAAGTCAGAATTTTCTCAGCACGTCAGGATTTCGAGTTATACAGATGGTCCAATTACAGTAGTTTGTCCTGGTGGGTGATTTTGAGTGATCATAATTTTTTTTTGTGTTTTTGGTTTCAATTATAGCAATTCAACTGTTGTAGAATATTATTTCTCATAAAGAGAGCTTTAGAATGCACTTTAATTTTTTTTAAATGGATGAAAACTGACAAAGTTATAAATTTTGAAGTTAAATTTTCCATGTGGCATGACAATTTTTAACGAACCCTAACCCTTATGAAAAACTTTGGAAAGGCATCGGATCACGATGGTAATGGCTTCCCCAATATCTCAGAGACAAGTTTGGTGCAGAGAAAACTGATGCTAACTCAAAGCAGGCATTTCTGTTGGGCCCCAGATCCGAGAACTGATGTGTGATCCCAAGTTCAAAAATAAACTGAACCCATTTGAGTTTGCAGCATGGGAAGCATTTGTGTCGGTTGTGCAGAACTTTCTTGGGAACCATAGAGCTGAACAGTATGTGGAATTGGTGGACATGTTAAAGATGTATCAGCGATTGGAATGAAAGATGTCTCTGAGAATGCGCTTCTTACATTCTCATCTTGATTTCTTCCCGGCTAATCTGGGTGAGGTAAGCAACGAGCATGGTGAAAGGTTCCACCAAGACATTTCAGTCATGGAAACTAGGTATCAAGGCCAGTTCAACCCAAACATGATGGGTGATTACTACTGGTTCCTACAATGGGAGATCAATTCCACACACAAGAGCAAGTGTCTCGCACACTTCTGAACAGTGCCTATGCTGACTATATTGAAAGGAAGAGTGTAAACTTGAAGTGTTGTTTCTGAATCACTTACAATAAGGCAGATTTCCCTCTCAAGTTTACACCCTTCCTAACTTTACCATGTTCTTTTGTTTTATTAACTTATTTTTCTGCAACTTGTTTATGTTCTTGGTTTGTATACTACACATTATACATGGAGATAATCATTGTTATCTAAATATGATGTGAAAGTAATTACCAAGCACTGATGTTAGATGTACAATGTGGCAATCTGCAATAATAATGTATCTAATATTGCATGCTGGGTATCATTAATACATACACATATTTTGAAAACCTGATGTGCTAGCTCAATTCTGACTCCAGATTTGAAATCAGCGGCCTAGATTTAGCCAAGAACACCTGCATTTCCCTTGGTGGCAGATGAAAAGTTTTTTTGTTGTCCAGTGTTATCAGATCCAGATCCAGATTTTGATCTTCATCAAAATTGAATAAATTCTTCCTTGTCACACACCAAACATGTCCACCAAGTTTCGTCTGAATCCGTCCATATATTTTTGAGATATCGTGTCAGATATTGTTTTTAGCCCCATCACTCAATGGTGAAGAATCGCTGAAAAAAATTATCGGATCCAGATTTGGATTTGGATCTTCAAAATTGAATATATTGTTACGGCCACGGGTTTCGGGTCTACAACAAGGGGGTATCCTCGGTTCCCCTGAGACTTCCTGTGACACCGAGCATGAATAACTTCATGTCACGGTAGGTTACTTGGCAATTGCGAACGCCAATGCGTCAACCATGTGATCCAGTGTCCTAATTTCCGTTTAACTGGAGGTCATGCGGTCTTCTCAGGGGACTCTCCCTCAGCTAGGCACTAAGCTTTTCTTGATTGGATCTTAACTGGGGTGGCCGAGTAACTACTCGTGCATACTGGACTTGGATGAAAGCCAATTAATTGGGTAATTATAACCTGCCAGACTAACCTAGGTGTGAACAGCACCGGACCAATGGGGAAAAGACAGACAGATCGGAAATGAAGTTCAACAAAAGTTGATTTATTATTTACGGGACAATGTGAAACACAAAGATACGGTGATTATGCAGCATTTTAATGCCCCAGCAAGCAATAAAAATAGCTCCGCAAAGCGGGCGTAACCCCTCCGCCCATGCATTGTAAAAGGAAGCAGTGATATCACGATGATGCAGTCAGTTAGAGCACGTTGGACGTCATATCGAAAATCAATCAGACTTCAAGATGGCTACCATGGCGGCTAGTGAAAATCGCAGCGCGCCCATTTTCAAAAGGAACCTTCCTCTACTCAACTCCAACACACACACTGCAAAAATTAATTTAATCGGACAAGCCAAGCCGTTCTCAAAATTGACGAAAACCAATTTCAAGACGACTGCCGTGGCGGCTACACTGAAAATCGCAGCGTGCCCACTTTCGAAAGGAACCTTCCTCTGCTCAACTCCAACACACCCTGCAAAAATGGATTTAATTGGACAAGGCGTTCTGCTCAAAATCGATGGAAACCAAAAGTTGATAGACGGACGGACGGACGGATGCCCGGACGGACGCCCGGTCAACGCCTGTGACGACAATACCCCTTAGCCCAATTCGCGCTGAGGGGTAAAAGGGGGAAATGCGGCAAAAAATAAATGTATGTAAGGATAATGGTCGCAAGCAATGAAGAATGTAAGTGAGTACAGGAAAGAACTAGTGGGGGAGCACTTGGGAGAGTGCAAAACCTCCGCCGCCAATACTGCTGGGTCAATCAAGTGAACCTTGTATCTTATTCATTAAATATGATGTCAACAGTGCTGACAGAGTTATAGTTCTTTTCTCCATTTTTTTTTGGGGGGGGGGGGTTGGAAATCACTTAAAACATGTAAAGATGCAAAAAAAAATCGAAATTTTGTTTAAAAAAAATTCCAAAAATGTTTTTTTTCTCTAACAATTTTTGGGGGGGGGGTTGGAAATCACTTAAAACATGTAGAAATGCAAAAAAATTCTCTAACAATTTTTTTTGGGGAGGTAACAATTTTTTTTTTGGGGGGGGGTGGAAATCACTTAAAACATGTAAAAATGCAAAAAAAAATCTTTTTGGGGGGGGCTGGGTAAAAAAAACATTTTTTGGGGGGGTGGAAATCACTTAAAACATGTAGAAATGCAAAAAAAAACAAACATTTTTTTCTCCAATTTTTTTTTTGCGGGGGGGGACCAAGTCCAAAATTTAATGGCATGATCCTTGGACCATACCTAACCCGCCCCATCAAGTTTCGTCGAAATCTGTCGAGGAGTTTTTCCGTAATACTGTTCACAAACAAACAAACAAACAAACAAACAAACAAACAAACAAACAGAAAGGGGTGAAAACAGTAATCTCCATCCATCTTCGAAGATGGCGGAGGTTAAAAATGGACAAGAAGCAGAACTTAACTTTATGCCTTACCTACCGGCTATACATAAGACATGTGTACCCAATCATACCAACCGTGGAAGGGGAAGATAAGTGTAGAAAGAGAGAAAGGATGAGGTCATTGGCCTCTTTGCTCACCAGATGGAGCAGTTGTGCCTCTGTGACCCAAACTCTAAAGGGAGGGCTCAAAAGGAGGAATACTGGTGGTGTCTAAAGGTGCTTGATCGTCGAGGTGCAGTGGGTGCTCAGAGTGCATGTGGTGCAAGAGGAAACTGTGAAAGTGCGTATCGGTGGCGGTGCCCTTAAAAGGACAGTGGGTGGCAGCAAAGGCCTTGTCGAGCTCCTGCATTTAAGTGGAATGATATATCAGGAAATCAAAGAATAGATGCTTGAGTTAAATTGCCTTCTGTGTTAGAATTCTAAAGAGTGTGTATGCCTGGCATTGCTTCAGCCCTAATTATTGCGCTTGCTCTGTCCGCTCAATGTGCCAGCTTCCCAGGTCTGACTTGCCAAAGTTAGCACCACCGTTTGAGCCCTGATCATTCTCTTGTGAAGCCCGATGAAGCAAGCACAGGACGAGCACCAAAGCCAAGAAATAACGCACCACAGCAGCGGCCCTTCTGCCCTTTTTATAACCGTTCAGCAAGAGCAGAACCTGAAGGTGGATCAAAATTGCACGGACGTACAGTTTGGTCTTGGCGCGTGATTCGAATGAGCTTTTGACATGATTTGCAAATTAGCCAGCACCCTTGTGAGCAGCGTGCTCCACAAAGCTCAGAGGAGATTTACAATTGGGATATTTACAATATCTCAGAGGAGATACAATTACAATCAAACTAAGAAATGGGGAGAAAAAGTGGAAAAAACCTATCTAACACTTTACCAACATAATCGATCACATTCAACCCATTATACAAGGGGGACTACTCTGAACTTGTACTATGGAAATAACTCAACTGAGGGACCTGTATGTTGTGTGCAATTGCCTTTGGGGCTGGTTCCTAGAACCGCAACAATATTGTCACGGCTCTGGCCCGTTCGGTTAATCCCCCTGACCCAATTGTTGTAGACGGGTGGTTAACACCGACCAGGCTGGATCGCCGAGCAGTTTTCCTTTTAGAGGCGAACACGTGATCCTCAGAGGTTAATTATAGTTAGAGAGCCCAGTGACTTTTAATGAAAGTATTGAGCACGAAAGGTTTCAAGGTGTCATTTGATGGCCTATGGCATGAAAAGCTAAATAAACCGTTTCTTGAGTTCGGCCACCATGGCCTTCAAAGGTTTTTCGGTCCCTGAAAAAGGCCCCTTTTATACTTTTAATCAAACTATCGAGCACAAGAAAAACGAAAATTGAAATCGTCGATTTATTGAACTGAAATCATGAAATGACAACTCAAGAATGAAAATACGCAGGCTTGGCTGAACAAGAAGGCCCCAAAAAGGGCCCCCAGTTTGTTTTAATAAAACTTTTAAGCACGAACTCCAAAGTGGTCTTAGAATACTCCTATAATGTCCAAATCATCCAAAACACTGCTCATGAAAAAATTACCTTGGCCCATCGAGACAAGAAGGGCCCAAATTAGAGGAGGTGCTGAAAAGGGCCCAAATCGGACACTTGAAAAGAACAAGCGTATGCTGTCATTGAGCAGTGTCATCACTATCATCAATGTCATCCAAGTCGTCCTCATCTTCTAACCAAGCACTTTCATCTATCTGTTCGTTTTCATCATCACCATCACTATTTTCATCGTCTTCCTTCTGCTTTTCAGGAATAACATCGTCTGGAAGTTGGTCGCCTTCAAACTACACAAAACGATAAGTGCCGTCAATCAACTCCCAACCCTTACTCGGTATTTTGGTCACACTGTTGAGGTGAGCATCATGCCAGTATTTCGCCATGAACGCAGTTCTTTCAATCTGCTGTCTCACCTCTGCCTCGCAAGGTGGTAAGCTACTCGCGTCAACACCTTTCATTTTTTGCGAATGGTTTGGCAGGGTCCTTGGGAGCATACGCTATTTCAAATACACGGTGTCTGTATTTGTTCAGCGCCAAGGGCTTTTTGGCACCATACAACAAACACGTGAAGTCTTCAATGGCTTGCACCACGGTCTCATTGGGCGCTTCTCCACCTAGTTCTGCGAAGACTTTCTGGTACCGTTGATCTTTCTCCAGAATAGCGAGCGGGCGCTTTTTCCCCTTTCGTGAGAAGGCTGGAGTGTAATCGCACCCCGTGAATGAATGGGATGCAGGGAGCGCGGCGAATAACAAGGGTCCACATGCCTCTGCGATCCGGGATACGTTCACATATCTTCCATCACCTCGACCTGACGTGCCAACTTCCATCCATACACCGAGGGTCGTTTTGTGAACGACTAACGTGATGGAGGAGTATAACGAGGATATCAGTGTCCGATGCCCTGATTACCACGTTATCGTTATCGGACAGTCACGACTCGTTTATGTGCATAAGGTGCTGGCAGATTCTTGTGTCTCCTTCAGGATGATTGCTGCATAGTTCTCCAACTTTTGACTTATGGATCTGTCCGCCCTCCATAGCGAAGCGTGCGCAGACATCGTCAACTCCAATATAAACTTCCTTGTCACAGAGCGCATGGGCAATGACGTTGGTCTCCCCAATCTTTCAGAAGGAATCGCGGTAGCTGGCTTTTGAATGACGTAGATTTCAGAGCCTTGTTCAAATCCTTAGGGCGGATTTCATCTGGGCCAGTGATCGTGTAGCATACATCTTCAGCGCCGTGTCTTTCCCGTTCACAGTCTTTAATCCAAGGTTGTTCGGTGTCAAAGACGATATCAACCCTCGTGAATGGGTACGCACCAACAGCGTTAAGAATTGATTGCGATAACCCTCCAGAAGTTGGTGGGAGCGATTGTGGGAGGAGTCGGAGCTGGTAGTTATCGTCAATAACGTGCACATCAAGAGCTGGTAGACTTCCATGCTGTGATACTTTTTGTTCAAGTACAGAGAAAAGGGCGCTCTTTTCTGTGTGCATTATTGTTCCGTCCGTTTTGTACATTGTGACAGGTACTGGCGTCAGAGGGTGAGAAAGCAGGTACTCCAGAGTCTAGATCGACTTTCTTTTGTGACGTGACAATGGCTATTCTGCCGAACATGTCTCTGGTACACCAAAGCTGTCTGACGATGGGATTTTGCGCCCTTGGGTTCTTCGCTCCCTGATTTTAAAATGTCTTGAGTTGATTTCTCTAGATTGGCTTCTCAAATCTGTCAGCGTGTTCAGTGCATTCTTGGATGAATGAAATGTGTCGCTTGCGACCTTCATGAGCGATATTTAGAAGTGAGTCGGTGATTTCAGAGGTCGCACTTTTTCCCATACTGACGTTGATCAGATCAAGAGTATCAAGTTTGAATGGGTATGCCGATGTCTGGATACTCTACATCAGTTTCTGTAGATCGGTATTATCTTGCCGTATGCGGCTTGCAGACAGTTCCGCCTATGCATCGTTTGTTCGTAGCATCCCGATCATATCGAATAAAACGCCGATGAGCGCAGCTCGAGTCCCTTTTGTGATGCTCCACTGGAGGCGCCCGCTGTAACTGTTGGTTGATGCCGTAAGTCCCGTCTGCCTTGAAGAAGCATCATAATTGACCGTCTGCTCGAGGGTCAGGTCTATGGGCAGTCGGCTGAACTGGTTCTCTGTTCTGCGACACAAAAACAGCCCTTGCCGTAGCATCTCCATCAGTCCAGGGTGTGTAAACTCAATATTCAGTAAATCAAGCTGATATTTCGTCATCCATCTTGAGTAATTGTGGCGGTTTGTGGCAAAGAAGACGTCAGTCACCTGTGTAATCACCCAGATGAACAGGTCAACATCATTCGTGCGGACAGCTCTGTACATGACTAGAAACAAATCCATGTCGCCAACGTACTGCAACCAAAACTGCGCGGTTTTGCCGAACTCGCCATCTAGTCTGCTCTGCACCAACTTCCCGTCCTCATCTTGTACTGCATTAATGACCCGAGATTCAGCCATGGTGTCCATTGACTGGGCGTTGGTCATATCCACGGAATGAATCGGAGTAACCAATTTGTCGAAGTTCTCGTATGTGGTCAGAAATTCTCTGAAGTGAAGAACGCACAAGGCCAAGGCAAACATTGGGTGCAGACGTTTGCAGCGGTTGTAGTTGGTGCATTCGATGAAGCCACGTACTGAGCCAGATGCTAGGACATCTGCATCAACCAGGAGCTGTGGTCCTCCGGATTCACTGATTAGCTTTCCTATTGCTCTGAATAGACATATTGAGATATGGAAAACACCGAACAGGATGAATACATCATCAAATGTTGGACTTTCAGTGGATTGGATTTTCAAAGCATTCTTTGCCACATCCAAGTCGTAAGTCAGGACTCCATACCTCTGCCCGAGCTCGGCAGCGCATGCCTGTGTCACTTTGAGGGTCTGGACAATGACATCTTTGCTCGTCGGCGGCTCCGAAATGTTTTTCATGTAGAGGACACGTTGTTTAGGGAGGTGGTCAACATGGAAACAACCCATGAAGCCGGCCCACATTGGAATATTTTCCATCTCGAGAGCATATACAGCCATCCAGATAAAGTCCAACTTTCTAGCGTTTTAAGACTTATCAGCTATACTAAATACACCCATGTTTTCGTACGTGAAGCGGTCCATGTGGGGTTTTTTCCGGTATGGCTCCAGTGCCGCACTTTGGACATTTACTTTTCGTCTTGGCCGCCGTTTGTGGGACGACACAGTGGGCATCGACTCCTCCAGAAACACTTCTTCAAGGGGTACTCTTATCCAGGCGGGAATGGTTTGATAAAAGATACCCATGGTATCGTGCAATGTGTTTGCTCCATAAAGGGTATGTATGACCTCGTCGTAATTGTCAAACGCCAGACCCGCCAGTTCATCCACCTCAGCTCTATCCGGGCAATTGAGCTTCCTGTCGAGAATGGAATACGCTAATTTGGTCTCCAGCTCTTCGGTTGCCTTGTAGTTGATAGAGTATCTAAGCCGATTCAAGATGGTCAAGACACGGTGACTTCCGGTGTGTGACTTCAGCGCCATAGCGATCAGAATATGCTTGACAGGTTTCATGGTGGCCCCTGATACAATGAAGAGCGCATCTTGACTGGCGGCATTAGCTCGGCGTTTAACAGCTTCTGAATGCTTTTTGACATTGGGACCACCAAATAGGACCCTGTAAAATGTCTCGACCAATTCAGGTGGATTACCTTCACCCTTTTTCAGTGAGTCAATTGTGAGCGGATTGGTGAGAGGCTCTTTCTTCACTGACTTCAGCACCTTCCGCATCACTAAAACGGCTTTCGTTACCTGCCCTTCGTGTGATGACTTGA
This sequence comes from Eptatretus burgeri, assembly GCF_056783735.1. Lineage (NCBI taxonomy): Eukaryota > Metazoa > Chordata > Myxini > Myxiniformes > Myxinidae > Eptatretus > Eptatretus burgeri. Next base: position 82,378,831 of record NC_140965.1, read on the forward strand.
AATCGTAAACTGTTTCCACTGACGAATAATCAATGGCCGTGCTATGGACTATCACACCATATTTTTTGCTGGCTGATGAATTCATTATCAGTTGGCCTGCAAATCTCTTCTTCAGTACTTCGCCAAAGTACTGATTCACGGTGATGTGATTTTGCAACTCAAATTCTTCACACAGATCCAGATATCGATCGAAAATAGATTTCATATGTTCCGGTCGTTTCCTTTCGATTACGTGTTCTTCGACGTATGCATATATTAATTCCAAGACATCGTTCGAGACTTGCTTTTCAGTAGGTATATCCTCCTCCATTGCGCTCACTCTGTCGGCGGCTTTAATTTTCTCGGATCGGCATGAATGATGTACTTTGGCTTCTTTCGCAATCAGATCCACCCCTGATATCTTCACCAAGACTTTTTGCAGCTTGAGCATTGTTGATATATCTCGCATCTTCTTCTCGGCCTGTTTTGTCTCAATCCTTCCCGGTTTCTCCTTGCTACCATTTGGTCGGCATTTGATGTTCTTATTACAAAACAGACATTCGTCACCCAAAATACCAGCAGTGGACGTTGATGATGTTGGAGAAGTGATGCAACGTAAAAGTATGTTCCATTCGTCACTGACGTTTTGGTTGGTAATGGTAACTGTCAATTTTGATGATACAGCGGTGAAGTTTTTGTAACACTTGCTGTGATACTCGTCGGTATCTAATGGGAATTATGGTAAACGTTCGACCATGCTACGATATTTGGATAAACTGAAGTTTTTCAGCAAGCGTCTGGAATTGGCTGAACTTCTTATCACCTTCAATTTGTCGGGCGTCAATTCTAGGATATTACCGCAGGAATCCTGCAGGACACACAGGAATAATGCAGCGTGTCGGCGGGGTCTCCTCAGATGCTCCTGCTGGAAGACATATGTGGGACACTAAATCCTAAGGCAGGAAGTCGTGAAACTATCGCTACAAAGGTGCATATCCATTGGGCTTGTCTGAAATATGAACATGAACTTAAAAACAAAACAATCAGACTGGAATTAAATTTATCTGTTCTTCGGAATGGTGTGGTATACCGGCTTACCTGATTGCGGAGTAACTACAATGGATCCTTCGTTGTCTTTTTTCCCCTTCTGTTTCCACTGAGCTCATTTCTGCCACCGGGTCTGTAAACGGCAGTTCACTGTCTGGAAGATGTTGTGCATTCCTGTCGTCACTCTGTGATGAAGATTCTGGCTGATCATTGTGGTCGTCATAATTGAACTCCAAATAACTGGGATCCATTTGTTGTTCTGAATCCATGTTCGAGTGTCCAAACACAGCACTACTAGTACGAAAATCGAATCCGATTCCTCCCCTTCACGAGACTTACACAGCGCTACACAGCACTACGAATATATTCTCAGTGCTGTGATGCACAGTTGGAGCTAAAAGAGAAACTAAGTCTACTCTCAGGAATGAGAACTTTGGAAATACCACAAAAAATACCAAACTGCTGTTCTGAAAACGTTTAGGTTAGTTTCGTTTTCTTTTTTTCCAATTGGGTGCCCTTTTTGGGCTCTTCTTGTTGAACCAAGCCTGTGTATTTTATTTGAGTTGTCATTTTAAGATTGCAGTACATACCCGATTCAGTCATTGAGCCCATGCGCGTTCTTTTCAAGTGTCAGATTTGGGCCCTTTTTCAGCACCTCCTCCAATTTGGGCCCTTCTTCTCTCGACAGGCCAAGGTAATTTTTTTTCTTGAGTGGTGTTTTTGATGATTTGGACATTATAGGAGTATTCTAAGACCACTTTGGAGTTCGTGCTTAAAAGTTTTATTAAAACAAACTGGGCACCCTTTTTGGGGCCTTCTTGTTCAGCCAAGCCTGCGTATTTTCATTCTTGAGTTGTCATTTCATGATTTCAGTTCAATAAATCGATGATTTCAATTTTCGTTTTTCTCGTGCTCGATAGTTTGATTAAAAGTATAAAAGGGGCCTTTTTCAGGGACCTAAAACCTTTGAAGGCCATGGTGGCCGAACTCAAGAAACGGTTTATTTAGTTTTTCATGCCATGGGCCATCAAAAGACACCTTGAAACCTTTCGTGCTCAATTCTTTAATTAAACGTAACTGGGCTCTCACACTATTATGGCACGTGCAGGAGGGGAGTTGCGGCACGGACGGACATACATGATGAAACAGATGGATTCACCGCACAAGGGGTTTATACTCGAACCCATGACAAATACACGGACACCAGCAACTTAAAATAAACACGGGGATTTAATGAAAATAGAAGAAATATTTACAAGGGTCATAAGTCAAAATGTAATGATAGACGGTGAGAGAAATTAAAGCCTAAAGTTGAGGTGCCTTGACACACAGACTTTAAAACAGACAAGGGGAAAACGAAATAAAAGAAAATCCTCCCTTTATTCTGGCACTTAGCTTTATCCAGAGATGGTCTTTATTGAACCTTGCGATCGAGCCACTTTGTTCTGCGTGGGAAGATGCGCCCAAAATGGCACCAAGCTGCTCTCTGGGTGGGAAACGTACGCGAGGTAATTCATGAGGCAGTATTCAACATTAGGGCTCATCAACCGCTATGCGGCTTCCTCGTCGATTGCGCTTGCCGACGTCGCTGCTCTCTGCTGAATGGCGCCGCTCCCTTCGGTGACATACTCGAGGCTTTGAGGTCGGTCTCTCACGACCCAAACAAGAGTCAAAGGCCAGCGTCTTGTTCCACCACGCGAGCTAGTTCGCCTCAGCACGAATACGAGAATCATGCCATCTTCTTCACGCGTCGAAGGAAAGCCAGCTGTTATGCCCTAATCTTACACGCCATCTCCTAGCTCCATCGTCTCTCGACCGTGTCCCTCACACCAAACTCAACCCAACAAAACCAACTGCTCTTCCTCTTTGCTTCTGACATTCTGCCACTTATTCATCTACCTCTGGGCATGGTTTGTTGGCATGAAGTCAGGAAGGTGGGGCTTCTCACTTGCTTGGACATGCGGCATGTTATTATGGTTGTTGTCCTTGTAAAAACATAATTCTTTCATTGTGGCCTTGTAAATACAAAAATGTAGGAGAAGGTCACAGGGGGCAATTGCATACTGGGGGAAATTGGTTTTATTCCCCCATCTAATTAACACAGCACCACCCCCCGTGTGGTGACAAGTAACACTTAAGCTCACAGTTTCCTGACTTAACTTACATCGAGATGTCTCCTACATGTCCACGGACTAAGAAACTCAATACTATCTTAACTTCGCTATGAAATTCCTCCATCTACCTCCACAACCGTAACAATATTCTTCCTTGCCACACACCCAACCTGCCTACCAAGTTAAGTCCGAATCAGTCAAAAATGTTTTTGAGATATCCTTTTCACAAATGGATAAATGAATGACAGACAGGGGTGAAAACACAAGCCCCGATCACCATTGGTGGCGGGGGTAACAAGACCTTGCTCAAAAAATGAGAAGAACCAAATTGTCCATAGCCTGGAAAATTAAAAAAAGCATTTCATTGTGTCCTACATTCATGAATGATGAAATGCATTCAGGTGTATAAGATCAACCCCCAAGTTACCAAACTTATTGAGAAAGCAATGGAACTCTGGAACACCACATCAATGTTACAGTCCTCTGAAGGAAAGATCAAAATATCAAGAGTGAAGGTACGTGGCAGGATCTTCCAGGGACCCACTGAGCAACCACATAAATGAGTAAGGACATGGATACACCCTAACATCCAACAGGAAAGGTGACACATCTACTGTACATGGACGATTTAAAAAACTTCGCACCTAACTACGAAAAATTGATCGAACAAATGACATTGGTGAAACGGTGCTCCAACTATATTTAAATGGAATTTGGCCTCGATAAGTGCACCGAGTGCACATTCGTACAAGGTAGAGCACCAAAAACGGATAACATAAAAATCGACCGAAACACAGCAACTTGAAAATGAAGCATCATGCAAGTATCTCGGAGTGGAAGAGGGCTACGAAATACGTCACAAACAAATGCGCAAAACAATTCCCCAAGAATACCTGTGCAGAACGAGGCTGATCCTGAAAAGATACCTTTCCCCGAGAAACAAAATCAAAGCCGTCAACAAACTCTCAGTACCATTGTTCCATTAGAGTTGTGGAATAATCATCTTGCCACAAGAGGAAATCAACATACTAGATGTCAAAACAAGGAAACTCCTCACCATCCACAAAATATTCACCCTAAAATTATTGCATTCTTAAATGGAGATAACAACCAACAACATTTTTTTTGATGAAATTTGTTGGAGATTCCTTTCAGAATTATTACCTGTATGAATGAGTTGTTCATGATGTTAGCATCATCTCTTCCCAAATGGACAGGAGAGGTTATTGTTGTGTGATGATGCTTGAGACTAGATATACTTTATTATAGATTATTAATTTCCAGATCTACTGTAAGCTATATACTCTGGTGATTTTCAGTAATGCTAAATGCTCCATTTTGTTTTGTCATTGTATTTCAGAAAAACTGAATTGTATGCCATGAGTTGGAGCCCAAAGTTTGACATCAGCAATCATCTCATAGCTGCAGCTCCTTACGGTGGCCCACTTGGTGAGAATAAGGATTGCTTCAACAAAATGTCGTCGAACTTTAAACTTTAATAAAAGGAGTGATAGACAATGAAGACACAAGTTGGGCTTTTAGAGATTTCACTTCTCAATCCTTATGTTCCAATATTGTGGACAACTTCCTTGGGTTTCTGTTTCCAAAAGAATGTAACTTCAATTGTCCTGTTGGTGTTCCCATCTGAACAACTGGCACATTGTTTTGGTTCAATCGGTTCAAATCCCATATACCATGTTATTTTGTCTATTGTCTACTAATGTCCTTGTAATTTATGGAAAAGTACATTGATATCAAACTAGCATCATTGGCATAATGGCGTTGGAGCGTCCCCTCTGAGACTGGAAGGTCTGGTGTTCAAACTCTGGCCGAGGCATACCAAAGCCTTTTCTGTTTTTATTAATGGTACGTTTTGCTTCCTTGCTTGACACTGTGTTTAAAAGGGATAGAGTATAGACAAACAATACAGGGAAGGCAATGGCAAACCACCCAACATAACCCCTGCCAAGAATCTGCTTCACTAGCACCAATGCTCTTTAAATACAGTACGAGTACGTGCCCGTAAAAACAACAACAAAAAAAAATAATAAATAAATAAACCACACAGGCCGTTTCTTCGCTCTTACGTGCCCGTACGTGCGTGACCCGGAAGTTCGATATTATTCGCAATTTATTTTTAATACCCAATTATTCAATTAGTGCCAACGTATTTTACCTTTTCGCAATGTCGTGGCAAGGAAAAACAAAAAGAGAAGAGAAGAGAGAGAAAAAATTTGCTTCCTGGTTCGGAGCATACCAGCACTCTGATGTTCCCGAAATTTATACACCGTCTAATATGAAAACGATCATAACTTGGGCCATTGTGTTTATCTATAAATGCGCATAAGAAATCGAGAAATTATTAGAATACACGAAGTCATCACTATCCGGAAGCCCGTACGTTGCAACCTGTAATGGCGAACGTGGCTGAGCTTCCCTTCCCCATCGGCCACGCCCACGCAACAACGTGTCTTGTCATTGGTTTGGTAAATAAATGGCCATAACTTGGGAAGCACTTGTCCGATTAATATCAAACCTTGAAAAGGCACATCCTCAGGTCCCCAGCAATATACCTGGCAAGTTTCAATTAGATCGGACCAGCGGTCGCAGACACACACACAGACACACACACAGACACACACACAGAGATTGCTGGAATTATAGATAGATGGTACATTTTTTTTGTTTCCATTGATATCCACTTCTGACCTTATAATTTAAGTAAAAGTACATTGTTGTTTACTTGCATCTTTGTCCCGCATCTGATGTTTGTTCAAGCTCCTCCACGAGTCGAAGAGCAATGTGAAAATAATAGCATGAGAAAAGGGAAAGAAAATATTATTAACATAGTTGTAAACGCAGTTGTTCCTACAAAGGTCTGTGCTTTTGTATTTTAAATGATATATATATATATATATATATATATATATATATATATATATATATATATATATATATATATATTGTTGAGGGCTGGGGTCCGATGGCGAGAACGACCACTAGGTGGGGGAGGTTATGGAGTCTCCCACCAGACTCCTCGGAATTGTAAGCCATCGCTCTCAGATAAATCCGTGAGCTGGTGGGTCGCTGAACCGACCATGGAACGCCAATATCTCGACCGCGTGGTGTAGCGTCTTTTTGTCTGGAACCAATTTACCTAAGTAACCACGTGGTCTCGGCTACCAGTGATTCACGCCCTCGGCACGTCTTGCTCGAACTGGGTCACTCTACCGACTGCAGTAGAGTTCCAACTACCAACTCCGGTTCGGGTGCAGTCGAGCTGAGCTGCCAAAGCTGCGCCGGCTGGGATGAGCAGATTAACGGGAACAAAGACCCGGCTAAAACTCAGATCCGAACCATGCTGGACCAATGAAAGAAAGGACGGAAACGAACTGGGAACATTTCTAATAATGGTTTATTTACAATAAAAAGGACACAGAGCAAGACTTATCGTGGAATATACAAGTAAAAATTCACAATGATTAGAAATAAACACTTATGCAGTTCTACTTAAGAGACGGCGCCACACACGCAGACACACACACACACAGGCGAAAATAAAACCCAGGTGTTTTATTAGGACCCCTACAGCCAGGGAGAAAGACGAGCTGGGGTCGCGGTTCGGCGGGGTACCTGCACGTTGGTGGGATGGGGGTGCTCCGTGGGATGGGGGTGAGGATGGGGCTGCGGCACCTGCCAATGGCTGTGCAGCCCGGCCCACAGTCACACGCATGGGGCTCGTGTCCGTGGAGGAACTTGAGAGGAGTAGTCGGAGTCCCAGGGCGGGGGTCAGGGTCGCGGACAGGACCCAGCAAAACTTCCACGAATGCCCCAGACTCCAGACTCCAGCAACGAATGCCCTGTCTCCAATAGACCTCCGACGAATGCCCTCGAATGCCCCACACAGAGCTGAACTCCTTCTGAAGTGAACTGAACTCAGACTCCAGCTCGAATACACGACACACACCAACCAACTCACTCCTCCAAAGAACTCCCCTCAAGACTGAGGATGGTGTCGTCTTTTTATGAACCTCCCCGAGCGGGGCGGGGGCTCTGTGGAACAGACGTCACCGTCCGCCTTGATTGGACAGGGCCTCCATGGATCTGCCCCTTCTGGGCGGGGTCTCGGCCTTGTTGGGGGAAAAACCCACTCACCCTCCATGCGTGTTTGCACTCGTCGAGCAAGAGTTACAATGTTGAAAAGGAACGTTTGTGGAAGCGGCAAGGAAGGGCTGCAAGATGTTGCCTTGGCAAGTCAGGGTGCGAGTAGACAGCGGGTGGGTCGTGGTTCGTGATGGGGGATGGGATGGTTGTTGGATGTAAAGATTTAATAACCTACCTAAAAAAACATCGCAACACACACCTTTGATTCTCCCACTAGACAAAAGGAAGGGACCTGTCTTCACATGTACTTAACGGAATAACTGACTTTTGGGACATCTGTATGCTTGAATGCATATATGGTTTCCAGATCCGTAACAATATATAAACTCAACAAAAATAAAAACTTTACACTCGTTTCAAAGTCAATAATTTGAACACTATGGAAAATAGGTTTGAAATAATGATTGTATTCAATTCTCTTGTCGTTAAAGATGCTATAGCATACAGATCATGTTTGTCATGGAATCGGTTCCACCGGAAATGCGACGACAATGTCCATGATCAAAAACTGTGAGTCGCAACTTAATGAAATCATGTCAATATCGGGTGTGTCCTCCATGGGCGTTCACAACTGCGATACAACTTCTCCTCATGGATTGGATGATGCGTCTGAACACAGCTTGGGGAATGCGCCGCCATATTTGTACCAACATGGCACCAAGCTCCTGCAACTTCTGTGGAGGGTTCCTTACTTTATGGAGTCGCCTGCTTAATACATCCCACACATGCTCTATGGGGTTGAGGTCAGGAGATCTTGAGGGCCACTCCATGACATTGATGCCAGCCTCCCTGAGGAAATTCGTTGTTAAATTGGCCTTATGAGGTCTGACGTTATCCTGTTGGAAAGTCAGATCTGGGCCATGAGCTGCCATGAATGGTAAAAGCTCTAGAACGAGCACCTGATCCCTGTATGCTGCCGCATTAAGGTTTCCCTGGATGACAATGAGTCGGGATCGAGCATGACCGTTGATACCACCCCAAACCATAATGCTACCGCCCCCAAAGCGATCCACTTCCTGTACGCAACACTGGACATTGGGTTCTCCTCGTCTTCTCCACACTCTAACCCTTCCATCAGCAAAAGTTAGTGTGAACCTTGATTTGTCACTAAACACAACCCTATTCCAATCTCGCTGGGTCCATCGCAGGTGCCGTCGTGCCCAAAGAAGACGTTGGCGTCGATGGAAACGGGTTAGAATTGGTCCACGATATGGCCGCCGTGCATGAAGACGAGCAGAGCGCAGGCGATTTCGAATGGTTTGGGCAGTCACTCGACCTCCAAACAATTCATTCCCAGTGGATGTGGCAGTGACAAACCGATTACGCAAATGACGTAAGACAATCTGTTGGTCTTCTGCGCGTGACGTAACACGTGGTCGACCAGGACGGGGGCGGTCAGCTGTGGTGCCAGTTTGATGGAGACGTGTCTGGAGGTTATGGATGGTCTGTCGACTGCATCCCATAACCCTCGCAACGTCAGTGACGGATGTTCCCGTATTCACCATGCCGATGGCACGTTCACGCTGAATGTTTGACAGTCGTGGCATTGCAAATTAACGAATAATTAACCATAAAACCTCGTTTTTCTGAGATGATACTCTTCTCTGCTACCTTGAGATCAATTGCAGGTGTATCAATAGGCCACGTGACTTGTGTCACGTGGAAACGTGATTTTAGCGTGCAGTGCTCTGTTACGTGCTACGTAGGCCAGACCAGTAGAATGAATGTGTGAAGTAATGCCCTCGACAATGCCTTTAACCATAATCACAACAAGAACTCTTTCAAGAAAAGTTTCTAAACACTATTTGACAAATAATGAGTCAAGTTTTTATTTTTGCTGGGATATATATATATATATATATATATATATATATATATATATATATATATATATATATATATATATATATATATATATATATATATATATATATATATATCTCAGATATGAAGACTTTTTGAAAAACATCAATTCAGAGGAGTGAGGGCTTGGGTCTGAAAATTATATTAATGTTGTGGTAAGCTATTTTATTTTGAATGAGGTATAAAGCTTCTATGTTGAACATCATTTGGGAGCATCAGATGATTGTCTGATCTGTACATCATGGTCACCATCATGTAGCATTTATGCAGGATATCTCTCGTCATGAGAAGGTGTCTGCCAGTGTCCGTCCAAAGGTGTCCATCTTCACGGCTTCTGGGAATGAGATCTGCAGCTTCCTGGTGTGTTGATTTGCCATCTTTTCGCAATGTGACATGTACTTGTATTTTTTCTTTTGAAATTTTGTTTTTTCAAGAATAATGAATACTAACAAACTGAAGCTTAAAGGGCCGGTGCAGAATAGTTTGACTCAAGTCTAGATTAAAGTGAAATTTGCTTCTCAAGTATGTAAAAGTCCAACTAACTCCAACCCCACTTCAACCCCCCACTCAACCCCTTTTTCCCAAACCTAGTGGAAGAGTGGCCGTGTCATCCACCTAGCATGGTCTCTCGCAGAAGATTTGCTCTTTGTTCAAGATGATGGGCAAGTTCTCACCTATGACATCTTTGGCTCCTACAAGGGCACCTGCACCCTTGGAAATGTGCGTATTTATTGTGCCTTATGATGGTGCAACCTCAATCTTAAATTTGGGTGCTTGCCATCATCGTCATTGTTCATATGCAGCACGTGGCTGCAAGGTAGCATCAGTTCTTGCAGAAGTGTGACAGTGCGGCTGTTTCATTCCCCCCCCCCCTGTGGGTTAGAGCAGGGATTTGTAATTTTTTCAAGGTGCTGGTGATTACTTTCCTACCCTTTCTAAAGGACACTGAGATCTTTAACGTCCACCAACTAATGCTGGCATATGGGACACCCAGTTTAAAGTCCATCCAAGGGACGGGTACACATTGATCCCTCACCGTGACTGTAAAACACCAGGATGAGGAGGAGGGTATATATGGGTCAGGATTTGAACCCAGGCTGAACAGCTCATATATGTGTGTGGTTAACTCTAGGCAATCGTGCCAGCCTTGTTCGGTGCTTTCTGTATGGCTGTTGTTGATGACCTTCCACAGAGACGACCTGCTACAGACTGCAAAATTTCCGTAATCTGTTTTGTTGCTTTATTGTTCTGGGCGAGGTTTTCTCTTCTTGGAATTTTGTCATCATGGAAATGTAATTTATCCCTGCGGATTTGTCAAGACGTGCTTTTGGACTGTAACATGCTGCTTGCTCCTCAGGAAGTGAAGACCACCAAGGCGGCTGAAGCACGGACGTTCACCTGTATAAGTCATACAGGGCTTGCTGTTATGACCTCTGCCCTTCGCTTTATGGTGACCACCAACTTGAGTAAACATCGTGCCATGGTTTACCCCGAGCCGCCTGGTACAGTGCCGGTTTTCTCTTTCGTTTCATTCGACGACTGCCTTTTGACTAAAAAGTGTGAACTCTACGATTCCTGGCTGATTGTTATGCTGTTTTCAAAATATCAAGAATGTCTTTACGATTGAGGCAACTTCCTTTAAAGGAATGTGATGCAAGGGAGGAAAAAGTGTTTGAAAGTGTCATTTATTTATTTATTTTATCACCTGATTGTCTTAACAAAATGTGTGATTTTTTTTTTGTGGAGAAAATTAAGAAATGCTGATTAAAATATTCTTTCTTTGAGCAGCTATTGCAACATGAAGTTTGGACTTGATTATACACCTCTTTGTATGGGATGCATTGGCACCGATGACTTGCAATGTTCGCCATGTTCAAACTTAGGACCGAACACTTTAAACTGCTGGTCACTTGAGAGAAGGAACATTGACACATATCTTTAAAACCGCCTTTTGTCCTTCACATTATCTGTCCTTCTAAACATATTTTGCCATCGTTCTTGCTATAGCCTATCCTTTTATTTACTTTTTGAAGACTTGACACATTACTTTCATTGTTCTTTATTCTTTCAGCACTGTGCGCTCCCCCAAGTTGCTGGGCAGCGAGCTATCAGGATCGCCGTGCTATCCTCATCGTGGCCTCTGCTCATGACCTCTTCCTGCTTGAGCCAGGAAATGTCACACTTGTGGTATATCTCTGTCATTATCACACTGGCCTTCTCTCTCTCTCTCTCTTCAAATGTATTTTGAAGAGTTGTCAAAATATGACCTTTTTTGTTTTTTTGGAGCATCAATACCCTTCTGTAACTCTTATTTCAGTTCAACCACCAAAGGAATATATGGTAGAGCTGTGTTGAAGTGTAATGCTAACATTTGCGATTTTAAAGTTCTGTGGGGTCTGCTTGTGATCAGGGGAAGATAGTTTATTTCATTGTATTTTCTAAAGAAGCAGCACGTACCATTTACATTTTTTTTGGTCTGACGTGGCCAGGGTCAGAACCAAACCGCTGGCACCCCAGACTTGGAGTGGGCGCTCTAACATCGGAGTCTGTGTTTAGCAGGAATCCAATAAACAACCAATCAGAGAGACAAACATTCCTGATGTTGCTGCTGTTTTGCAGTCTTTGATTTGATGGCAGACATTTTCTGGCCACAGCTTCCATTTATTCCTTTGTTGAACGAAACACTTGCACAACATGTTGAGGATTTTGGTAATTAGTGGGCAAAGGTTCACCGTTTATCCCTTTTCCGTATTTACTCGGTGACATCGTACAGGTTGTTGAAGACCTGGTTCAGCACTTACCTGACAAATTGGCAAATTGAAGTAATTTTGCTGAATTTGATTTTGAACCTGCAATGTTTAAAAGTTCTGGTTGTTTTAATTTTCTTTTTTCCAACCACTGTGCAGCTTTCCATGTCCTCACCACTGATTTATTTGTCGACCTTGTATCATGCCTATTTTTTACGGAGTCTATATAACGATTTTGCTTTTTTAATGATAACGTTTTTCTTTGACTGCACACCCCTGGACACCCACCTTCCTCCTCCTACCCCTTCCTCTTTTGTTTCTGAGAATACTGGGTTGCAATGCCTTTTCAGAGGAAGCAATTTGGTGTCCATTCAAAGTTTTCCTGAAGGCATGAATTGTCAACCACAATTTGTGGACTGGCATTGTATGTAGACCAGAGCAGGAGGCAGGTTAACCCCTCCCTGAAGATTATTATTGAGCCAGCTGTGTTTTTGCTGAAAATCAGATTATAAGATGGCAATTTTTCTTGGACTGGCTCGGTTTCTAGAATCTTGATGAAGCAGATTTGGACCCACAACCTCTGGGATAGTCAGCCAGTATCTTCACCTCTTGGCCTTTTTGGTTCATAACTCATTTTGTGATATCATTTTTCTAAGGTTATGTGTAAATATATAAATTTTACTCACTTGCTGCATCATTATGATTTTGACATTTGAAAGTGTGTACTCATGTATGAGCTCACCTCTCTCCCCCCCCCACCCCCTCTCTCCTGCACCCAGACCCCACCAGGCCTTTCTGTCCCTGTGAACTGTTATTTGGATGCATCTTTTTCTTTTAACGGGAAGCTGCTGGCACTCTATACCGACTCTGGCCATATTTGGATGGGCCACACAAATCTAAAGGTCACAGTCACTGGTGTCCAACCATACATTTTCATTGAAACACTTTTTGATGTCATTTATTTGTTTGCATTGGAGTGAAGTGGGGGATGGGGGGGGGGTAGGAATAAAATATTTTTACCTTGTGCATGGTTCTCCATAAAATCTAGATATTTACTGACACCAACCTAGCAGGACATCGCCTGTTGTTTTACCTGGAATTTCAAAGTAACTAGCACGTTATCTGTAGGATGATTGTGTCGGCCACACTCCAATGCCAGCATACCCTTTCTCACCTGGAACCATTTTTATTATTCTCCAACTGCAGGAATCTTTAAAAAAAAATAAAGCATGACACACGGGGGTGGATTCATGCACACAGGGCACCTTTTATAGCGCAGGGGATCCCCGCTATACATTGTTTTGCATATCCATCCATAAGTTAACATGCATCCAAAACGACCGACAATTCCCCGCACTCACATCCATTGGACGGAAGACCAGTTATCAGGCGTCTCACCCCACAATGCTTTGTGTACTAGCTTCTCAGCATTCCATCCCACAATGCACTTTGTCCTCTCCCTCTCAGAATCTGTCTTGCACTGTGCATTGTTGGACTTAACGCCGCCACGTATTATTATCTTTGTACACCATGGTAATCGTTGAACATTGAGTGGTAAACAAAGTGTTAATGAAAAGGGTGAATCTGCATGGAAGAGCAACGCAGTAGTGTGATTTGATGTCAAATCAGATCTAGTGAAACGAAATAAGAATGGTGAACAACCAGCCAATAACACTCGCTATCTTGGCTTGCCACCACCGACTGTTCGAACAATTTTGAAGAACACCGACGAGGGCCGTGCAGATAGCACGGCGTGACTTGCGGCGGGTAAGATGTGCGGTTCGAGTAATGCAGCCCGTGCTGCAGGCAAGACTGAAGTGGGCGTAACTGCCAAAGTGGGTGTGACCGCAGGAGCTCTTCCTGAAGTCCCATGTGGACATCGCAGGGGGTCGCAGCACGAGTGTGTGTACTGACACAAAGGCTAGAGCCTGGGTCCATGGGGAAAACCATGTGGCCCAGTGGGAAGGATAATTTATAGGTTGAAGGAATGATGCGGGCTGCTTGATGGAGACGATTAGAGATTTTCAAGGTGTAAGACCGCTAAATTATCATCTTACTATAATTCACCGTCTGTCCATATGTCTGTTCCCAGGTACCGCAAAAATGGCTGAACCGATCGCAACCATATTTTGTGTGTGTAATCCTGGGACCCCTTGGAGTAAAATAGGCATAAATATAACAACATGACCTCCTTGATGGCTCCCGTAGGGAGCGGGTGCTTTGAGTAAATGTAATAACACGACCCCCTTGACGGCTCTCATAGGGAGCGGGTGCTTCTAGCTTATAAGATCGTTAAAAGTTATGGTAAGTAAGATAAAAAGGTGTTTAGGTTTTTTATTTGTTGAATTTATTGTATTTTTTTCTGATGTTTTGTGTGTTTCATACGTATTTTTTGATTGCTAAGCTTGTTGAGTGGGGATGTAAAGGACATAAACTAAGTGTTGGAACATCCCCCCTATTTACATTAATTCTTAGTAGAAGCACCCACTCCCTACGAGAGCCATCAAGGGGGTCATGTTGTTATATTTATGCCTCTTTTACTCCAAGGGGTCCCAGGATTACACACCCAAAAAATGGTTGTGATCGGTTCAGGTGTTTTTGTGGTACCTGGGAACAGACAGACGGTGAATTATAGTAAGAGGATGGGGAAACATTCTGCACTATCCGTCGTTTTGTTATAAGTCCAACTTTTGCTGGAACGTATCTCGGACGGAAAACGAGGACCCCCTGCATAGTTGGAATAGTTGGAAATGATATTGGCAACCCTCTGTCGAGATATAATAGTGAGGACCTGCGTAACCTCCACAGTAAAAGCTCTGCTTTGGAGAATGCCACATAGTTATTTGGGCGGTGTATAAACAACAGGCTGCTTCCTCGATCGCTGAGCTCTAACTTCACAAGGCCCGTGACACCTGTCTGCTCAAAATCCTTTTTACTCCCGCTTTGGTCGTTTTACACTGAAGGGAAAACTTGTGGAGAGGGCATGACGATTGTGAATATGGCAGCTCCGAAGATGGCAGACGTAGTCTCGAAATTGTGGATGGAGTCGGGTGAACCGTCCAACCAATGGGTGGAACTAAAATGGATGGACACACACACGGCTCCTTTTATAGTACAGACTATACAACTTGAAAAAGCTAGATTTTTACCTTGTGGTTAATAAACTGTGAGAGAGATAGAGATAGAGAGAGATACGTGTACGTTTCATTAATTTTTCCACCGTGAAAATGTTCCTTCAATGGTGGGAAAATGAAAATGTGACTGTACTTTGCTGCTCACCAAATGCTCCAAACATGCTCCTAAAATGCACAGTCCACCAATTGGACGACTTGAGCCATTTCGGATCTCAATGTGCTTGGCGAAGACACCTGTTGCATTTGGCATGCACCGACTTTTACAAATCTATACTCCAAAAGAGCCGCTTGTCTGTCTATGTGTCACCATTTTTCTCAGAGATGGCTGAATGGATCTTCGTCAAACTTTCAGAGGTTCATCAGTGAGTGCTTGGGGGTGTTTTTGGCCCCCAAAAATGGTGAAAAAAAAAACGTTCGTTTTTCTTTTGTTTTGGGTTTTTTATATATATATATATATATATATATATATATATATATATATATATATATATATATATATATATATATATATATATATATATATACATACATACATACACAGGGTAGCCCGAAAGTTACTTTACCCCTGATAAATTTATCGCACTTCCCTCTGTCCCTTCCCCTCTGCCCTCGCCCCCTCGCCCGCTATGGTATGCGGAAACACTGACTCGAAGAATGATAGAGCCCATACAAATACAATGACAAATTAATTATTGTAAGTACTGTACAATAAAACCTGTATAATTAAAAGAGTTCAAGAACAATGCTTCACTGGGAAGGGTAAAGTGACTTTCAGGCCACCTTGTATATATACAGGGTGTCCCCAAAAAAATGTACTCACATTTTGGCTCCTCATAACTCATTGAATTTTTCATTTATTTTCAGATCAAATTGACCATAATAATGGCAGAAGTACGACTATGTTTGGAAGAAAGAAAATTTATCATAAAGTGCTGCTGGAAGTACGAAAACATCATGGAAGTGCAAAGACAATTTAGAAGACATTTTCACAAAGATCCACCAACGCGACGCACCATTGCTCGCATCCGAGATAAGTTTGAAACAGATGGAACTGTGCATGACGTCCATAAGGAGCGTTCAGGAAGACCACGGCCATCAACCACCCCCGCAAAGGAAAATCAATTGCTGGAAACCCTCCACCGATCCCCACGGAAATGTGTACGACAAATGGCTCATGAGAGAGGAATCCTAAAATCAAGCGCCCATCGCATTTTGAAGTGAATTAATTGGAAAAGTTACATTCCAACATTAATCCATGCTCTAAATGAAGACGATCCTGACCGGAGAGCTGAATTTTGTGAGTGGTACCTGGGCAAATGCGAAGAAGATGCAGCATTTCCATCCAAAATTGTTTGGAGCGATGCCAGCTTCAAGTTAAATGGCTCAATTAAAGGCCCGGTCACACCTTGACGTTTTAGCCAGCGATGGCAACGTATTAAAATGTATCTAAAACGCTGGCTTCCGTTGAACTTTTGATGTTTTTTTTTAAAGATTCGGACGTATTGTTAGCGACTTGGTCTTATGTATAACGCATTTGTAACGGACACAGAACGTTTCGTTGTGTTATAGATAACTTATACCAACGAATGCTGAACCTGTTGTCGGCCTACACAACCGATGCCCAACGATAGTCTAACTTAGGCATAGCGCGTTGCACGCATCGCCGACGATGTCGTGACGTAGCCTATTAAAAGGCTGACGCACAACGATTCGAATCATAACTGCCGTAGAAATGGAAGTGTCAACATCGCGGTCACACCTTGGCGATCTTGCCAGCGTATGCCGACCTAAGAAAAATGTGTCTAAAACGTTGGGGCACGTCAAATATGGTATGAGTAAGTTTGGTATACGTGAGTACAACGCTAAAGTACGCTATCATACGTCGTAGTAAGTAGAGTACGTCAAGAAATTTTAAACATGTTCAAAATTTTACGACGTACTCGGCGTATGACACACGTTCCGCATGCGATGGGGATAAGTTTTACACACGATATGTGGACGCTTACACACGTCCACAAAGGCTACTTATAAGCTACTCATAAGTCGAAACACGTCGCGGTAATGTCTTTTTTACGCGAAACTTATTTCTAACTTATGTTTGACGTGCTTTGAACCAATTCTTTACGTAGTCCCAACACACATCGACGTATGTAGACGTATTCCAATGACGTCTTCCGGTCGACAAAAAAAAAAAAAAATTAACGTGTTTCTAGCTTACAACTGCCATATAAAGACGTGTTCCCAGCGGTTTTGGGAATTGGTATATAAAAATGGTGTTCATAAAAGGGGAACCCAACAGTGTTTTCGAGTCCTTTTTGAGTCGATGTCCATGTCAGCAGTAACAGTATCAGTATTAGTATTAGTATTAGTAGTAGTTTGTTCATGTTGGCAGTCGTAGGTGAGTGTGAGGGGAGGGTGTGGGTTATGATGGATCGTCCTTGCGTTTAACGATTTAACGATTTAACGATTTAAATGATAAACTCAACGATTTAAATGGCTGCATCTCCACTATTGAAAGTAGACGCTTGCGCTCAACAATTGGATTTTTTTACACTCAACGACTCTTAAACGGTACCACTCAGCTATTTTCATTGTTTACAATGAACGATTTAAATTGCTGTCACTCTCCTTTGTTTTTTGACGCTGGGGTTTTGAAATTTGAAGCGTTTCTTCTGAACGTGTTAAAACGCTCAAACTCTACTATTTTAAATAGACGCTGCCGATGGACAATTGGAATCATAGCCAAGCTAGACATCGAAGTGTGAACATCCTCGTCATGCCGAAGAAAAGTTTGAAGAATGCTGCAAATAAGTGTCCTGGCCGTGGCCGTGGACGCTGACGCAAGGACGATCCATTATACCGACGTCTTTCAGCCTATGAGTAACTTAAAAGTAACGTCTGTCGACGTGTGGCAACGATCGCGTAACGTGCCAACAACACGTTAATCATAGGTTAGAAATAAGTTTCGGGTACGCTAAACATTACCTCGGCGTGTCTCAACTTATGATTAACTTACAAGTAGCATGTGTTGACATCTGTCAACGATCGCAGACCGTGCATACAACTTGTGGCCAGCGTAGTGGAACGTGTGAGTCATACGCCGGCATACGTCGTGAAATTTCAAGCATGAAAAAATTTGAGGACAACCGAAAAGTACAACGTTTAAAGCCAACGTACAACGACGTATGGCAGTGTTTTTCAGCGTGCTCTCAATGTTATCAAAACTTACCCATAATGTATTCAACGTGTGCCAGCGTTTTAGAAAAAAAATTCAAAAATCGGCATACGTTGGCAAAAACGTCAAGGTGTGACCGGGCCTTAACCGACACAATTGCACCTACTGGGCTCCTGAAAATCTCCATGTTACTATGGAACACCATTTTAACTTAACAGGGGTTACTGTGTGGTGTGGGATATCGGCATTGGGCATCCTCGGCCATTATTTTTTGACCAAACTGTCACTGGGGATGTTTACTTAAACTTGCTGCAGGAATCCGCCGGTCCACGTGTCGAAGAGATATTTGGTGATGAAGAGATTTGCTTTCAGCAAGATGGAGCACTTCCCCACTACCACCGTGATGTAAGGGCCTATCTCGAAGCAACTTTTCCAAACAGATGGATTGGGCGAAGAGGTAGTGTTGAATTCCCTGCACGTTCCACAGACCTCACTCCAATGGACTTCTTTTTATGGGGATATCTCAAAGATAAGGTTTACGGCTCAAAACCAGCAACATTCGATGAGCTGAAAGAGGAAATTGAAAGACAATGTCTTGCAGTTCCAAATGAAATGATTCGTAATGCTGTTGAATCCATTGGTCTGCGTTATCGGCCGTGTTTGGAACGTGATGGTCGTCACTTTGAACATTTGTAAACATGCATTTATACATTTATACATTTAACCATTAATCTTGTTTCTAAGTCAATAAACAATGTATTTATTATCATTTAAAGAGTGAGTACATTTTTTTGGGACACCCTGTGTGTGTGTATATATATATATATATATATATATATATATATATATATATATATATATATATATATATATATATATATATATATATATATATATATATAGCTGTATGTTGCCGAAGCCTTTTTCATTACTGACAGTTATATTCAAGTACACATACATATGAATAAATACAAACCAATTAGGCCTTAGTTATTTTATAACTTGGTTTACGGATCCGCCGACGGTATATTTTCCGAAATGAAATATAAATATAAAACACATTTTTAGCCTTTTATATTTCTACATTTTCTGCCGAAGGTGCAAAAGTTTGAAAACCCGAAATGTAAACGTCGGCATTTATTTTCAAAATATAATTTCATGCACGCGCCAAAATGCCAAGTCACCTTTAACCAAACTGTGCAGTGGAGCTGTGCAGTAGACCTGCACAGTGTAGCTACGCAGTAGAACTGTGCAGTTGTCTTCGGTCATGGTGTCTGAGCAGTGGCCAGCGTGGTTCAGATTGACTGTGGTTTCTGGGGCGAAAGTAATTGTTAAGAAGTATGTCAGCGGTATAAATTCGGGTGACCGTATTGGTGATTTAATCACGCAACATCTTGACGACGAATATTCTGGCCGAACGATTTCATCAATTCAGTGCAGCAGCAGGGATGATTCGCAGGCTACTCTCGATCGTGACGATTTTGTTTCCATCAAAAGTTGTACACCGCTGCTCGTATTGAAAGATTTCGGTGCCAAGTACGTCAAAGTTTCCCTGCGAGATGCTGATATTCAGCCTTTGATGTGCTCATGGGGATGGGGAGACGATACGATCAGATGCGCACTGAAAAGTAAGAGCTGGTTATGGCTCTGTTTGACTGTTTTGAGCATGTTGACTCTGAGTAGACACCTTTTTTTAATCATATCCAGCACTATGCACTGGTCTGCACGCACACATCTACGACTTGGACAGTAATTTTCTCAGCATTGTTTCCATTTGTTTGATGATCCAACAGGTTTCTATAAGAAAAACATGCCAGACTATATTGTAAAAACAAGTTTTAATCCTTCTTTATTGTTTTTCACATCAGATGATACAGTGAACATGGGCATCCTGCATTTGAATGGTCTTCCATCTTCAATGTTTTCTTAGATCCTCCTGGTCCGGGATTTATATTTATTTCCCCCCCACCTACCCTTGTCTTTTCCATGGAACGTCCGAAAAAAAATCATAAAAATATATAATTTCTAAAACTTGAAATTATATTTATATTTATATTTCGACCTACCGACCCTACATTTTAGCTGAAGAACTGCATAAACAAAGTTATAAAATAACTAAGGCCTTACCAGACATTTAAATGCAAATACACCTCTTCCGGAAGTGATCCAAGTTAGCGGTACATCATTCTTCATCATGAACGGCACCTTATTTATAGATTGGGGTCAAACTTAACCCAGAAATATCAACAATACATTCACGAGCATCCATTCAATGAATCACATCAAATCCCACTTCAAAGGTAACACTTTTACAATGCCTCTTAGTCATTCATCTACAGGGTGTTAAGTCCCGTTACCCCCTCCACAGAACCTGATAAATGAATATAATCAACACACAAGTGGTATAAATGTAAATATTGAATACACAAAACTTTTGTTGTCATAAAACCAAAATATTAACATTAACATGAATATATATATATATATATATATAATCATATATATATTTGTGAAACGTACTGGGGTGGATAATGATGGAAAAGGGGGGGGGGGGGTGGGAGGGGGGTGAACGGGACTTTGTGACCACCCTTAGTACAAGAAATTGATTTTGCAATCTCTTGGTTTCGGGTCTCATGGTCATGGTCACAATTGCAATTCCACGGGGTTTCCTCAAATCTCATGCGATTGAGAGTTGGGCAGGCGACCGTGACGGGCTGTTTTAAAATCTCTGTCGTGCCAACACCTTTGTAGCTATGTGAAAGGTAATATTGAATGATCCCCGACCCCATTCCTTCATGGGTGTACGGAAGTGTTTTATGCCTCCACAAAATATATACAGGGCAACGCCAGGTACTCCTGCTAGTTGTTGGATATCTCTTATAAGTGTTGAATTTAATCGACTTTAAAGTTTAGGAATATATCTTGAATGCCATTGGGGCATTGTAAAAACCTTGCATGTTGGAGTTCCGCAACTTACCTGGTAATTGGCTTCCACAACAAATTGTTGATCCTTTTGGTTTTCAACCTACCACAGGTTGCAATGACAGGGTGCACTGTTACCATATAACCTTAAAACTTGCTATTTGGGGGAATATGAAGGTTGTTGTGAGGCAAAAGTTCTCATGTCCTTGGTTGTCTTATTTACAGGAGAAAATCGGAGAATTTGAAACGAAAAACCCAATGCGGCCCATACAGCTGGAATGGTAAGTGTTCCTGCTTTACGTGTGCTGCCTTGTAATCATGGAACAAATATTGTAACAATTTATGATTGTGTAATCTTACATAGGAGGAATCCATCTTTCTATTTCGAGTTAGTAGCACTCGTGCAATTTCACCACTAATGTGTGCTCATCAAATGTCTTGGATTTGTGTTTGACCTGATCAACATCACCGGAGTGTATGTTTGGACGTTTGTCTGTGTCTCACCCTCCTCTCTCCTCTCCCTCTTGTTTATGCCTTATCTCATTATAACCTTCATTAACCCCTTCCTCTTCAAAGCCACCAAGTCGAAGCTCTCCTCTCGCCTTCATAACTTTATTTCCTTTCCCACCTCCCGTGTACTGTGGTGCTTTGTTCATTACTCCTGTAGTTTTCTTCTTTCATATGCAACATATGGCTGTGCGTAATATCATTTCCTGTGGATGCCATCAATAGCTTGCCTAGGCTTTGTGCAAGACCGTTGGATTTAGTTTAGTTCGTCTCCCCTCCCCCCCCCATACCATGTCCATTGAGAAAAGAAAGGGACCAGAGAAATGGGTTAAATTTGGTTGAAATGTTAACTCAATAATGTTCATTCCTTTAGTAATTCTCTTCTACCCCTTCCCCATTCCCTGCTCCCAACACTGCCAACTGCTATCTATCTGAACTGTCGCTGGCCATATACTACCAACGGACGAATGGCTTTTCGCTGAGCAGGTGTGACAATGTTGACGGCTCGGTTACTGCTGTTGTGGCCATGTGGGGTGAAATGCTGCTTGTGGCTGGGCCAAAACAGGATCTGCAGATTCAATATCCTTCCAGGAAAGCGAATATTGTATTCGGCTCATTGAGCAGTCAAACACCTTGCATTAATGAAAGGATGGTGATAAGGGAGTGTACATGCCTTTGAGCTGTCTTATTTGGGTATGATTCCCAGCACAACTATAATTGGGCCATACCATCAATGAATCCTTCAGAGGGGTTTGCCGTTTGAAGTTCGACATTGCATGGTGCCTTTCAAAAAGATTAGACCACTGTGTTTAAGGATCTTTAATGTCTCCAACCTCAATGCAGATGAGAGCTGTTTTTAAAGAAAATCCAAATTCAAGGTGCTGCATTCCCCATAATGCAGCAGCATCATCCCCTCTCCCATCCCACACTGCTGCTTACAATGCATCATTAAAGCAGTTTTTAATTAGTTTTGAACCGGTTGGGGCTTCCACCAAGACCAGACAGATTTGGCGAGCTCATTACTAACTTGGTTTTCTTGCTGCCCCGTTAATTGCTTTGTATCGAGGAGGCATTTACAGTAGGCATAAAATAATCAGCATGTCAAACATGATCAGGAATCAAATCCAGGCTCCTTTGTTGGCGAAGAAACTTTAAATGTGATTTATGAAAAACTCATCACCTTTTTGTATGATTCGTGTGGACGTGTGGTAGAGATTCCAATAGTTAGTAATGGTGATATTAGGTATCTCGTGAAAACGAGAACTAAATGTTGGGAAACATGCAGTTGAATTTGATCCTCTATTATTGATTCTGTTCGTAAAATGTGTAATAGGTTTGGGTTATCTTCAAATAGTTTTCGTACATGGTCTGACAGGGTTGTGGATAACCTGGACAAGAGGTTGAAGTTTTTTATTATTATTTAAAAAAAAATTTTGTTCGTCGAGGCTTACTCCCACACGATCCGTCTAAACTAGTGTTAAGCAAACATCATGTTCGTAAAGATATTCAGGATCTGCATGAAAAGTATGTGCTGGCTCCAGCAGATACAATGGCTAATTTTGTTGTGGTTTCAAAAAAGTTTTACCGAGAGGTTTTATTAAAGGAGTTAGGTATTGATATAATTACTTTCTTTAGTATAGGTATATGTACTGTCAGACACCACTATTCATGGGGGATACGTTCCTGAAAAATGCCACGAATGTCAGGGTCTGCAAATGTTCTCCATTTAAAATATATTTATTTATTTATTTTTCTATGATCTCGGGACTCTAGGCTCCTGGAAGAGTGATAACACAGAACATATCAGGACATGACATAACAAAGGGAACAGCAAAAAAATGGGAAACACCAACAGCAGGGTGGAGGGAGAAAGTAGACAGACAGATAAACAAATGATGCAGGTAATGATGAGGGGTAAGGGAGAATGCAAGGGGTGGACAATATGGATACATAAGCACAATTGTGTTTGACCAGTTTGTGATTTTTGTCAGTCTGAGGAGAGGGAAGAGAGGCTGCTGCCTGCCTGTTAGAAGGATGAACGATCTCATGGCAGAGAGTGTAGTTGTCAACAGAGAGATAAAGAGGATTTTCCAGAGTCAGTGGGATCATTGGTGAAGATTAGGAATAATGTGGGGCCTTAAATACTGCCTTGGGAGTACTCCAGCTTTGACAGGGAAAGGAGATGAAAGGGTTCTGTTGAGAGCCACACATTGACTGAGAGAGTGGAGGAAGTCAGTAATCCAAGAGTGGAGTTGGCGTTGGATGACATACGCAGACAGTTTGGCGAGCAAGACAGGATTCCAGACTGCATCAAAAGCTCAAGATGTGTCCAGATAGACGGCCCTGATCTCATATCTGATATTGAGGGCCTCTACCTTGGACATGCTGCTTCTACTCTCCCAACAATGGTGGAGTGACCAGGTCTGAATCTGAATTAATGATCTGAGATGAGGCTGTTGGAGAAACGGAATGATTTTATGTCAACTGCGATGATGGATTCCATGATCTTGCTGATAATTGGTAGTATAGTAAGCTAATTGGGCTGTCGTTAAGGGGATCTGTTTTTGCACGTTTTTTAATGTAATGCTGTGATGTTGGCAGATTTCCAATTTCCCAGGTGGATATCGGAGACCAGTCCTGAGGTGTTGACAATAAATAAATAAACAAACTGTAAATACAAGAAGCGCCAATGTAGAAGCAGGTCACACTTTTGACCCACGAATAGTGAATCCACGAATAGCGGGATCTGACAGTACTGTGTACTCCGTCAAAGGCCTCTCCAGGATATTATGGATGAGCATCAAGATGTTTTAGGTGGTAATTTATCATTAAAAGTAAAGTGTAAATTTTGCTGATTGTGCTCCTGTGCTTTCAGTAAGTATTCACACCCCTTGACTTTTTCCCATTTTGTTGTGTTACAACCTGAATTTAAAATGGATTAAATTAAAAAAAATTGTCACCAATCTTCACAAAATACTCCATAATGATAAAGTGAAAACATGTTTTGAGAAAATTTTTGCAAATGAAATGGAACATTCAGCCCAAATCACTGCCTTGGGGAACTCCAGCCTCCACAGGCTGCTTGAGATATATCAACAGAGATCATCCAACCCTATTGATTGATATTGAGGGTATCCAGCCATTGCTGAGAGAGGAACAGAAGTTTGTTCAGACTGGGATGGAATACAAACTGATTGTCAGAGATCAGACTGTTTGAAAACAGGAACGACTTGCCATCGGATGATTGTAATTGGAGGTAAGCTCACGAGCCTAGAATGAGTATAGGGTGTGTTTTTGCATCCTTCGGTTCTTGTGGACAGGAGTGATGTTTTCTGACTTCCATGCAGATGGGATGCAGCCAAAGGCAAAGGACAGACTGAATAGGGCAGATAGAGGGGCAGCAAGAGCAATGTGATTTATCTTCAAATTTTGGTGCTTATTACTCCAGTGTTGTGATTTCTCTTGATGCCACTGTTTGCGACACATACCCACTGGACAGCCCGTCTTACCTCGTGCCCGAGATGGATGGAGTCAGGGTGCTCAATATCACATCCCATGACTTCCTGCATCGAGTGCCAGGTATGATATTAGGAAAATCATGCCAAGTATAGGGATGTTTAGCTCTGGGGTGGACCTCTCTCTATTCTCATGCAAGTGTGCAGAAAGGGGAAAGTTTGTCTCAGGATATCCACAGCCATGCCCTGACCCTTTTAAACGGCGGAAATTTTCGGTCATCATTGTGTAACAAACAAAATGGATTGATGGTGTTGATTACATTGCTCTTGATAAATGTCTGGGAGACCTGATATTTGTGATCCTTCATATCGAAGGTCACTGATTGAAGAGAATGTTTCCAAATTCTCAAACGATTCACCTCCAAGAACTCTTTGGTCCATTTATTGTGCGTGTCCCCATACTTCCTCCCCCAGACATCTCAACATTAATTTAATATTAAATTTCTGATTTTATTTATTTATGTATTTATTGATTGATTGATTGTGTACTCTTCTTGTGAATTGTATTTTGGTTTAAAAAGGCAGTTACATTAAGGTTGTGTTTATTTTCTTCTTTTTTTTTTTAACTGTGCTTTGGTGCAGAAGTCATTTGTATTTTATATGGATGACTTGGGATGATGGTTTTTTTTTGCCAGATGGGGTTGAACAATGTGCTAATAATTGTGGCATTGTGTGCAGATTCGTGTGTGGAAGTGTTTCAAATCGGCTCGATGGCACCAGGAGCTTTGCTTCTGGAGGCCAGTAAGGAGTATGAGGTGTGTGTATGTACAGGGGGTGGGAGAGAGAAGACTGCGTTGCAGATGAAATTTCAATCTTAGATGATGAACGCATTGATTACAGAGGTTGTGTTTTTGCTATAAATGGTGAGATGTGATGCGAGCGTATTCATGTGTTGAACGGGTTCCAAGATGACTTGCCACTCCATAGGCAGGAAGCCAGAAAGCTGACGAATACCTGCGAGAGATCCGTGAGAAGTCCGGGCTGGAGCGTGCCGTGGAACAATGCATCGCTGCTGCTGCATACGAGTATGAACCCACCACACAGAAAGCTCTGCTGAGGGTATGCTGTACTTTTGAACCGTTTGTTTAGATGCCCTGGTGTTTTCACCAAGGGAAATGTTTTTCAGTCTGTTATAAATATTTTTCCCTTCTTTTAAAAAAAAAAAAAAATTTGAAATAGAATGAGAATTACGTCACTCACAATGCTGGTGAAAACTCAGCTGACTCATTGATGATATTCATGAAGGGAATAATCTGCCGGGGTCTGGTCTGCACATGCTGCCAGTCCAGACAGTGGTTGATTTTTTTTTTTTAACGCCCAGAGGGCAACATAGGATGTGCTCAAATGGTACCAATGGAAAGGCAGCAGAACTGACCATCCCTTCCCCAGCCTCCTACCACCAACCCAAAAGGAACCCAATTCCTCAAAATTGTCCTTACATGTTTCTTTTCCTTGAATGCATAATTCATCATTGTCTATTGATCAAGTTTTATCTCCATTTTCAACCACAATCTGTACACCTGCATCAATCCTCCCCTTCCAAAAGTTTTGTAAAGCTGTCTTGAAGGACAAAAATGCCTGTACCAAAGCGCTTTCACTTGTGTTGTTGACAACTTCATTTCAGGCTGCGTCTTTTGGCAAATGTTTCCTGCAAGCTTACCGACCGGAGAACTTTGTGGAGATGTGTCGCATGCTCCGTCTACTCAACGCTCTTCGTGATTACACTGTGGGCTTGCCTCTGTCTTACACACAGTATCCTTTTGTAGAATTGGCTGGCTATTATGCCATGATGGCAAAGCAAAATCGACAAGCTTTCTCATGCTTGGTGCAATCATTTACTGTGATTTGTGGTGTATATAACACACCAGTGTTTTCTCGAGTTGTTTATTCTACCTCACCTGCAAAGGTTTTTTTTTTTCGATTATTTTCTTTGTTACCAACATGCCGATCCACTGATCGCTCACTACCTTCGAATGATTCAACGTTATAGTTTACTGCATTCCTAATTACTTTTGAGGAAAATGATAAGACAGTCATGCCCCCCCCTCCCTTTTTCTCTTAACTAAAGCTCAGATTTTTAATGAGAGCAAATGGACATCTGATGAGCATCTTACCAAATCTCCATGATAGGTTCATGTTCCGGTTATAAAGGGAACATTAAGCGTGCCTTTATTTTGTAGCTGTTAGGTATGGAGGTTTTGTAGATGTCCGAAGGTGGTGTGCTCATTTATGAGCTACGTGGTTCTTGCTGGATTCCCACGCAAGGTCGAATCCTTACAATTTTTTCATAGCACTCAATAAATTAGGCTTAGGCCATGGTGCTATGCTACACTTGCATTTGAATGTTTCGTTCTCTCGACACGTGTCGTGCTGCATTCTTGTTTCAGCGATCCTATTTTTATTATTGTTATTTATTTACAAAAGGAAAGTCTCGTGCTTTTAGCAATACTGAGAATGGCAAAAGGAAAAATAATATGCATCCAAAATCACTGATTACAACGAATACCATCCACAGCATGAGGCTTCTTGTTCCACTTAAACAAGAAATCCAAGGTGAAATTGTAACCAGGTGTGAAAGTGAACATTCGAACAGGGACATGGACGCAGAGGAAAAACATGATTTATAGCTTTGGAGCATGCATATGGTCGAGGTAATGGGATGAGAATGCACGTAAGTGCAGGAATGATTGCCCTTTGGCAAAATGTGTGTGGCATCACAAGCTCGGAAAGAAGGCGGCTGCGTCACACTGACATCACAGCCAAACGAATGGCCTTGACGTGATTTTGCAGGTTGCAGCAGCTAACGGTGGCTGTGTTGGTGGATAGGTGAGCTTTTGCTGATGTGCTGTCTGGTACATTTTATTTCAATGTTCTGTGGTTGTGAATATGTGTGGAGTGATGCGCAGGGCTATCTTTGTCATTAGTGGTTTTTAGCTCGCTTGTTCGAAGAACAGAGCTATAGCGATACCCCCGGCGTGAGCGTCAGCGTGAAAATGTTAAAGTTTTTGGTGCAAGTTATTTCGAAGCTTGCCATTCATTAATATGTGTACTTGGATGCTGATATTTGGCATGGAGGTTCCTTTGGGGTATATTATTGATGTAGTGAAGTTGAAATAAAAAATAATTTCAAATGTTTTAAATTTTTGACCTGTTTTGAACTTAACTTTTTTGCAGCACATCAACATTAAAGTGTTTGGTGCAAGTTATTTAGAAGCTTGCCATTCATTTAATATGTGTACTAAGATGCTAATATTTGGCATGGAGGTTCCTTTGGGGTATACTATTGGTGTAGTGAAGTTGAAATTGACAAATGATTTAAAAATTTTTTAGCTCGCCTGTTTGAAGAACAGAGAGCTATAGCGATACCCCCGGCATGAGCGTGAAAATGTTAAAGTTTTTGGTGCAAGTTATTTCCTTTCTAATGTTTTTATCTACCACACTATTTTTTACTGATTACAATATACAAATACATACATTGCTTTAAAATTATTTGGATCAGACTTCACTGCAATACTTTATAAAAAATATTATTAGACTAGTCTTTTTAAAACGATAAATGTATAAACAGGCGAGCATTGGGTGGCTTTGACACCAACTCTCTGGTTCAGTGTTGCTGTAGCAGGATGCAATGCGTGGCTATCTGAATGATTGCATGTGGTTATCTGTGTGGTGGCACTTAGTGCTGAATTTATCCACAAGTATGGTGGTGTTGTGGTTTTGCAGGCTCGTGCAACGACGAATGTTCCCACTGGCGATCCGTGTGTGCGAGTTGCTTCACTTAGCTGAACAGCAGGGCCGCAGTCGCGTGCTTGAGCACTGGGCCTGTTACAAGGTTAGTGTGAACTGTTTGACATTTGGACTGGAATTTCTCATGACCGAACCTTCACTGTGGCCGACAAGTTAGATGACGTGCTTCAGTGAATGAGCACAAACCCAAATCAAATTTTAATATTTTAATGTATGCTGTAAGTTGCATCTGCTTTATTGGTTCTCTCTCGGTGCATTTATCAAGTAATAAAAACTTTTTTTCATGAATAACACCATTGATACAGCACATTACTTAAACATAACTACAGTGTTCTCAACTTTTCATGAGATTGAATTATTTCTTGTCTACAACTGGTGGCCCTGTGCCATTTGTATCATATTGTTTTGTGAGGGATGGTGGGGGGAGAGAATCGGTTTAAAACTACCCCCGTTGTTGAACAGATTTTGTGTGAAACTAAGATACTGACATGAAACATGTTTGCCAATTTGAGGCTTCTTGAAATACTGTATTGACAAATTGTTTGCTACTTGTTATTTGTGTTTTCCATCAACTTTTCTGTCCCAAATCGTGTCCTGTTGTGTTGAATCGTTTGGTTTGTCTCTCAGTCTCATTCGGGTCTGCCTGTGACAGTCCAGTGTACGTGCCCTCCGTCTTTTGCCTCGTTTTTGCTTCCTTTTTCCAGTTGTTGCGTCTGGACCGTCAGCTCAGTCCTTTTTCCCCTTTTCCCCTCTGCCCTCAAAAAATTGAAGCAGGATGTATCTCCTCCTTCACCCCCCCCCAAAAGAAATAAATAAATAAATTTCCAACTACCAACAACAACTGTGAAGACGTCACTTCCTGGAGTTTGCAAGCGACTGTGTAAGCTCGACCAGAACAAGAAGTGTTTTTTGTGTGTTGTTTTGCGTATTTTGTTGTGATTTGTGACAGGACAGTGGGACTGTCTTTATAAAGCTGTAGTTGTGTTCATAACAGTTTTAGCGGGTATTGTGTTAGTTTATTGAAAGAAGCAGAGGGAGGCCTTGTGCTTAGTTACGTGTTTAAGTCTGTTGGGGCCTTGGGAGTATGGGGGTGAAAAAGGGAATAAACAGAGACCGAAGGACAAAGGAAGAGGAGTTCATAAAATGTGATAGATGATCAATGTGGGCCATATCAACAATAGGGGAAGCAGAGGGTTCTTATTGTTGGAGGAAGTGTGAGGAAGTAGCCCACTTGAGGATGGTTATTTCGAGGTTGAAGGAACGGATAGATCATTTGCAGCAAGTAGCAGAATGTGAGAAATTTGTAGATAATGTTTTTACGGTTGTGGGGTGAGGTTGCTGAGGATATTATAAGTGGTGACGGTGCAGCGGGAACATGCAGTGGTGACGATGCAGCGGGAGCATGCAGTGGTGACTGTGCAGCGGGAGCATGCAGTGGTGACGGTGCAGCGGGAGCATGCAGTGGTGACGGTGCAGCGGGAGCATGCAGTGGTGACGGTGCAGCGGGAGCATGCAGTGGTGACTGTGCAGCGGGAGCATGCAGTGGTGACTGTGCAGGGATAGCATGCAGTGGTGACTGTGCAGCGATAGCATGCAGTGGTGACTGTGCAGCGATAGCATGCAGTGGTGACTGTGCAGCGAGAGTGTGCAGCGGGGGCAGGCAGTGGTGACGGTGCAGCGGGTGCAGGCAGTGGTGCCCGTGCAGTGGGTGCAGGCAGTCATGAAGGTGCAGCAATTGAGATTGGTAGAAATGAGGTATGGTAGACAGTTTTTGTGGGTGATGAGACAATTGAATAACGTAGATTCTTCATTCTGTCGGAAGGATCATACATAGAATTCTTCATACGTAGAATTCTGTGCAGTTTTGAAGGAGCGGGTGTTCAGGACATTGAAGGTAGGGTAAACAATATTATATCGGGTCATGGCAGGAAGAAATTGGTTGTGGTACACCTCGGTGCGAATGATGTAGGGAAAGTTTACTCAGAGGTTTTGAAAAATAGATACAGGATATTGGGTAAGCGGCTGAAAGCAAAGGGTTGTCAGGTAATGATTTTGGGGATGGGAAAGAATAAGGAAAATAGAGGTGACATGATGCAAGGGGTAATTTGGAGTGTTTCACACAGGAGAAGGATCTGGGGGTGGTAATAGATACGGGAGGTAAGCAGGCATCACAGTGCCAGGCAGCTTGAGGTAAAGCAAACAGGGGTTTAAGCTGTATTCGGAGGGAGATCATTTATATATGAAAAGAGGTGGTGTTAACATTCTACAGGAATTTAGTGAGGGCCACATGGAGAATATTGTGTGCAGTTTTGGTCACCACAATGCAGGAATGGCATAGATGCCATGGAGAAGGTTCAGTGCAGGGCTACTAGATTGATTCCGGGCCTAGCTGGACTCATCTATGAGGAGCGGCTGAAGGAGACAGGGCTTTATCCACTAGAAAGGAGGTGGTTACGAGGAGATATTATGGAGATGTTTAGGATAATGAAAGGTACAGATAAAATAAATGCAGATTAATTATTCAACAGAGCAGACAGTGATTGAACCAGGGGCCATAGCCTAAGATTAAAGAAGAGGAGAGTTAAGATGGTAGTAAGGCAGGGGACTTTCACTCAGAGAGTAGTTAATGCATGGAATGGCCTCCCTGGAAAGGCAGTGGCTGCAGAAACAGTAGATAAGTTTAAATTAGAATTAGATAGCTACCTGGAAGTTATGGAGATGGCAGAGTACAGGGATGTTGATAGGACTTTTAAGTAGCTTGAGCATTGATGGGTGATTGTGTGCATGTGTACAGAGGGAGTGTTGGTGGGAGGCTCGTCAAGGGGTGTTGTGTGATTAGTGTTGTGTGCTTTTTAACCAAGCGCACACCCCCTCCCCTGGAAGAAAATTAAAAAAAATAGAGAAACTACTAAAACTCCAAAAAAAATCCACAAACACTTGTTTAAAAAAACAAAACGTATTGCATTTTCTTATTTTGATCTTGTTTTGATAAATTAGTGTGGTGTTGATGTGGTGCAGGCATGATGGGCTGAATGGCCTCCACCTGTGTGTAATTTCCTTGTGTTACTTGAGGTAGGAGTGCAATTTTTTTTCTTCAACAGTTTAAGGCCCGTTGAAGAGCAATCATGCACACTCACACATGCACACAACACAGGACTTGACTTCTGACAAACACGGCTGATGACACTGAGGGAAGTTTCTTCCTGGAATACACTGGGTGCAGGCAACACTATCTCGTGGTGGTGCTTTTCTCACTGGAATCATCATGGCATCTTTTGGGAAAAATCTCCCTCCCCAAGGGATGCCAACCCATGGAATTACCTGTGCTCTCTCCAAAAAAATGCGAAGCATCAAGTGAGCAAGCAACACCAACTTTGTTTTTTTAAGACTTCAGTCTGAATCTGCCAGGGTCAGAATCAAACAGCCGACCTCCCAGACTTCAAGCGGAGGCTCTAGCCACAATGCCTCTGTGCCTGGTTAATTATTTTTACTGTCTTGTTTGTTGAACATTGTGGGAAAAGTAATGGCCATTTGTTACCTGGTCTATTCCCAGGTCATGACCATGAAGGCAGAGGATGAGGAACGATTGCCCACACTGATCCATGAGCGGCTTGGAGACACAGCTGGAATATCGTATGAGGAGGTGGCAGCGAGGGCGACAGATATGGGACGCACGGAGCTTGCTGTCCGGGTATGTATGAAGGAGTGTAAAACTGTGCCTTGTGGCTCAAGTGGAAGTGGATGTGCAACAAATGCATTTGAATACATATATGTGTGTGTGTGTGTGTATATATATATGCATACACACACTGTATATATTTATATAAATATTGTTATGGTTGTGGGAGTTGATGGAGGAATTTAATCGGGAATATAGCATTGTGTGGAGTTGCTTGATCTGTGGACGTGTAGGAGGCATCTCGATGTAACTAAGTAGGGAACCTGTGAGCTTTAGTGTTACGTGTCACCACACGGTGGGGTGGTGTGGTGTTGATTAGCTCGGGAGCAAGAATAGGTTCCCCAGTATGTAATTGCCCCCTGTGACTTTCCCGATGTCTTTATAACCAAAACCATGAGAAATGAGCAAACATGCCGAGCAGGCAGAAGCCCGCTTCCAAGGGTGTTGGCGGGTGAAGTCACGCCCCCAAGGTTGATGATTGATAGGCATGACGTCAGAAGCTAGCCGAGCAGGCAGGGTTTCGTGCGAGCAAGCCACGCCCCGCAGGCGGAGGATTGAGAGGCGTGATCGAAGAGGAAGGGTTGGTTGCGCATTTTTGGAGAGGCGAGAGTACAGGGTGAGCGTGTGGTGAAGCAAGACGTTGCCCTTTGGCTCTTGGTTGGATCGGTGAGGACGATCGACGCACGAAGCCGTTGCACTGGGTCTCTGAGCCTTGGTGTGGAGTGCCGCTCGCGGATTGCCTGGCGTACGTTTGTCCCGCTACGAGAGAAGCAACGAGGTGCCATTTTGTTGCGCGCATCTGCATGTGCGAATAGAAGCGCCTTAATTCTAAGTTCCACAAAGACCAGCTCGAGGCCAAGCTAAGTACAAGAACACCAGAAAGGAAGAGTTTTCTTTTTATTTTGTTTTTCCTTTGTCTGTATTTGAGTCTGTGTGAAGAGGCGCCTCGACTGTCGGATGTATTTACTTCATTTTTATCATTACCTTTTGAATTATTGTCCTTTGTAAATATTTGTTTATTTCCATTAAATGTGTTCCTTTTAAGAAGCTATATCCATGTATTTGTAGCAGGGTTCGAGTACAACCCCTCCCCCCCACCCCTTGCTGTGCTCCACCCCTTTGCCATTGCGCCCCCTTCCCGCGTGCGCATTAATCTCCTAGTCTCGACCGTAGGCCTTCAGGGGAGAAGCTTAGCCATCCGTCCAGGTAGGAGTAAAACAAAACCCCTTGGACACCCATACACACATATATATATATATATATAGTTACGGCTGTGGAAATTCGCAATACACCATAAAGGGTCCTCAGGTGAGACGTATCGATAAGTTCATGTGTAGTTAGCCCACACCTGTTGTTTAGAGGGAATATGTGTGATTCATCCGGGCTGCATCCGGGCTAAAATAGCCATTTTTCTTTCTCTATCGTTATTTTGGACCATTAAGCCGCCAACAACTCAAACACCACCATCTTCGCCTCTTTACCTCCACAACTCCATCCCGCAAACATCGCTTCACCGCCATTCCCAAACGACGCCCGCCAACCACCAAACCACCACAGCAAACCCCCCACCATCTTCGCCTTTCTCCTTCCACAACCATCGACCCCACGACCAGTCAACACCGAACGTCGTACTGTCCGAAGCCGTTCGGTGATTGCTGCCGAACGCAGCAAGCCAAGCGCGATGAATGTGGATTCTTTACGGGAGAGAAATTCGGATCAGGAAGGCTTCATGCCCCTTTTCCTCCATCCAATGGGTGAGCGTCAGGCGGTGTGGCTCCGCCTCCAAGCGCGATGAATGCGAATTCCTCTCGGGAAGGAATTCAGATCAAAAGAGGCTCACGCCCCTTTTTGCCACACCAATGGCTGAACAGAGGGTGGCGTGGCCCCGCCTCCAATCGCGTTTTGATCTTAAAATCTGCATACAGGCTCCTCCCCCGGTCTATAAAAGACGTGAGTCTCTGTGAAACTTGTTGTTGGAGTGTGGGGGTCGCTCGTCTCATGGTTGGTGTCGTCTCGTCGGTGGGCTCGTATCGTGGTTGGTGTCTTCTCGTCGCTGGACTCGAGCCACCTTCGCTTTCACAAGCGACCAAGCCAGCCAGCCATTCCCCTTGCTCGACCCTGAGCATCAACAATTCCCCCCCCCCCATCCGCGCTGAGATAGTGCCGGTGGCCCTGTTCATTCCCCACCCTAACTGTGGTGCCGACCAAACCGTGCTTGCGCGGAGCATGCCGGAGAGGGCTCACCGACCACGCCAGGGGCACGGAGTCGGGGCGCAGCTGCGCTGATATTGCGGCTTGCCCGCCATCGCGTCACGAGGACGCGGGTAAGACCTTTTCGGTCTCGTGGACCTGGCCGCTCCTCCAGGTTCCGCGCAAATTTGGTCCACGGACCCCGTCTACCTCCCTGCCTATGGGGAGGTCTTTCCTGTTTATTTTGAATGAATGATGTGGCGCCGAGTCCCGACAAGTATAATTGTTTAAGTGTTCTAAATAATTATAGTCGGTAGTAGTGCTTTTGCTTTTGTTGCATTTTGCTTTTGCTGCACATTGCATTACTGCCTTACGTGCGTGTGTTGTGTGTGTGTGTGTGTGAAATAAAGTGCTTACTTGTTGAACTGTTTCCCGTTTCGTTGCGTCCTTTCCTTCGTTTGAAAGTTCCGTCTTGCATCACGTAAGGGATTTGTAGTGGGTTGAAACACCCGATAAGTAATCTGAACCGTTGAGGTCGACGATAACTCCGCTCGGTTATCCCTGCAGCACGGAACGAGCCGCTTAAGCGGTTCGTGTCCGAAGTCGACCTGCGGCGAGGTACGATCGCCCGGTCGACCACTCGCGCAGGTACTTAGGTAGGTCGAATTTGGCAAGCAACCCGATCCTGCGCGGGTGGACAATTGGCACGATCGTGGTGAGGTTAAACCCCCACCCGTGACTGGCTCCTGGCGGTAGTTCCAGGAGGGTCACGACTGAATTGTCCATTCCGGTGGGCGACGCGTTGCGATTCGAGTTACGTGGCTGATCGCACGCCGGACGAGCCGAAATTCGTAACAATTTATATATATATATATATATATATATATATATATATATATATGTATATATGTATGTGTATGTATATATGTATATATATATATATATATATATATATATATATATATATATATATATATATATTGTTGTGGTTGACGAAATTCGCAAACCACCATTCAGGTCCCGTAGGTGAGATATCTCTGTAAGTACATGTGTAGTTAGGCCCAAACCCGCTGTTTAGAGGGAATAAATGTCATTCATTCGGGCTGCGACCCTTTAAGACAGCCGTTTTTCTGTTCTATCTTTATTTTGAACCAACCACGTCTCAAATCTCCATCACACAACAACCACCAACCGCAACGCCGCTTCACAACAACAACAATGCCAACAGCCACGGCCTTTACCTTCACAACCCGCTCTCGCAACCATCGCATCACCACCATTCCAAGCGTCACCGTGGCCAGGGACCACCACTTTAGACCCTCCACCACCTTCACCTCTCCTTCTGCGGCCATTCCCGCGCCGCTTGTGAACGCCGAGCGTCAGGCTGTCCTGGCCTCATGCGGGGTGCGCGCCGAGCCTCGGGTGCAAAAAGCGGCCTTTCCAAAGAGAGGTCGGATCAGGAATGATTCACGCCCACTTCCGATCCCTCCAATCATTAAGCGCGGGGCGATTTGGCCCCGCCTCCAGGCGCGTCGGAGTAGAATCGATATATGCAGATTCGCGGATCAGGAATGATTCACGCCCACTTTTCCTCCGTCCAATGGGCGAGCGTGGCTCCGCCCCCGAGCCGATCCTGATCCGAAAATCTGCATATGGTTTCTCCTGCTGACTATAAAGTGCCGAGCGCGGGGCGAATAGAGAGAAGAGTTTCTGTTTCGGGCCCGAGTGAGAGAAGAGTTTCTGTTTCGGGTTCGAGTTGGAGAAGAGTTTCTGTTTCGGGCTCGAGTTGGAGAAGAGTTTCTGTTTCGGGCTCGAGTTGGAGTGGAGGTTTTTCTGTTTCGGGCTCGGGCGAGTCGTGGCGGCGGCGGCGAAGTGTGGCAGCAGCAGTCAAGACAGGTCTGGAGGAGAGGCGGTCTGTCGGGGAGCTGCAGAGAGGAGAAGCCGGGAACGCGGTCGAGGGTGCAGTGGAGTCGCTCGTCGCGGGACCCAAGCAAGCCAGCTATCCTCTTTCCCCAGAGCATCAATACCCCCCCTGTTTCCCCCCCGCGCTGAGATAGTGCG